>NC_133932.1:109136422-109745894 GCF_031877795.1 Strix aluco | reverse complement strand
TCCTTAGCTAATTTCCAATTTATCAAAATTTACCCATTTGCAGTCTAGAACCCTAGCTACAAGCTGACTTCTCTTTATCTGTCTGCTTAATTTAAATTGAATATATCAGTTTATGATGCTTCAGTACACAATTACTTTTTACTACTGGTTCTTCTGATCCCACCATCATGGAATTTAACTAATAATGGATATTTATTTTGTATTTTCAGGTTTTAAAAGCATTTGATTACTTTTCTCCTTGGAAGGGAGAGCAACAGATGTACAAGCTGGACATAGGCTGGCCTAAAATTCCAGAATATTTCACTGGTCAAACATTTTGTGTTGCTGTTGACTCTCTTCATGGTTTGGTCTATGTGGGACAAGTGAGTGGGAATGCTGTATTTCTCTCCTTGTTGTTCTAGCATATTTTTGCCTTTAAAGTGTCTGGTTTAGATTAAGATATATATGTGTGTGTCTGTGTATATATGAGTAATTATTGTATCAAAATTAGTGAAAATGTAAGTATAGATGTCTCTGCTATATCCTTTTTTTAAAGCAGTTCTGACACCGCACTTGTTTGTGCTTTTAAAAGCATTACATTTCTGTGGTATGAATGCGTGATCCAACTTAACTGAGTTACAGCAGCTTCTTCTCTTAACTGTAAGGTCAAATGTGATTCTGGGGCAATCTTCCACTCTTTCAGCCTTTGTCCCATGAAATCAAAACCACACAGTTTTTTCAGCCAGTTACAGTAGCTGGAGTTCAATTATTTACTTTACCCAGTGCTGTGCATTGGTATCTCTAGGTCATGGGTAAGACATTCTCTCCATGGAAAGTGGTGGGATTTAATTGTCAAGCACAGTGTGAATACTTGAGTGCCATGCAGCTAATAGCTACAGGTACAGTTTTTCATGCCTGTGTTACCCTCGGCATATTTTTCAGCACAAACATAAAAACACAATTTAAAATTGAGACCAGGATAGCTGCAGGAGCTTGGCTGCTCTGAAAATTGGATTCTGTATGGTTTAAGTTGAAACTCTAGAATAAGTGGAAAGCTTTATGTGCTAAACTTAGACCCTTCTCTCTCTTTCTATCTGGAAAAAATGAGATCTAGCAGACAGTCTCAGGAGATTCTTATCATTCATGAAATGTTGCAAAAACCTTACAAAGAGGAATTTTTAAAAATGTGATTACTTAATATGTTTTCTTAATAGACCTTTTTTTGCCTTTTCAGAGGGGAGACAATGTGCCAAAGGTACTCGTATTCTCAGAGGAAGGCTATTTTCTTTACTCCTGGAATAATACAGTTGAAATGCCTCATGGTATCTTTGTATTGAACACCGCAACGGATAGTTCAGTATGGATCACAGATGTTGGAACAGGTATGCATGGTGCCGATACAAGAAGTTGGGAAGAAAATGCTAATATTGCAGATACTACGTTAAACAACTAATTAATTTCTCTCAAACAATTCTGAGACAGATTTGTGCTTTTCTTGCCATGAACAGACTTCTCAGGTGCTGCACAAAAGACTCTGGAGGTTCATGACTTGTGCTGTGCGTCTGCTTATAGCTTCTGAACTTAGTAAGCACCCCACACCCCATCCCTCCCTCCAGGAGAAGTACCAGGAAAACAAAAATCTGCTGGCTAGATTTATTGTCCATCCTAGGTGTGGTGACCCTAATACGATGGATGAATATTGTTGTAGCCTAGGGATTTACTAACCCGCAGTCATATTCTCACTATAGAATTTTGTCTGTTCAATTTATTAATATCACTTGTGAGTATCAGGAGATTTTTAATCTTTGTAATCAGTTGTAATACTTACATTTTGTTTTAAGATGGTTTTGCACTTTTTTTTTCTCAATTCAGGCAAATATGGGCACACAGTGAAACAGTATAGCCCTTCGGGTAAACTTATGCAGATCTTGGGCACACCGGGTAATGCTGGTTCAAGTTTGATTCCCCTACAATTTGATCAACCAGCAGAGATCTTTGTAGAGGAAAGTGGAGAGATCTATGTTGTGGATGGAGACGGAGGAATGAATAACAGATTGCTCAAACTGTCCAACGGTATGGAAAAATGAACTTCAGCAGTAGCTGACCATTGAAAATTGAATTTTAAATAACGCAGCTTGAGAATACTTTTAAGTGAGGACTAGGTAGAGCTGTCATTTAACTTTAATTTGAAGACTTTGTTGAATCAGATCCTGGTTTATTACTTGTCACTTCAGGAGAATTTTCTTAATCTTTTATGACGAGGCTGAGAGAATGAGTTTGTTCAGTCTTTAGGAGAGAGGGCTAAGGGGGGTTCTTATTGCTGTCTTCTAGTTAGTAATGGTATAGTATAGAAAAGACAGAGCTACATATTTCTTGGAGATGCACAGTGAAGAATGAGGAACACCGAGCAAAAAATGCAAGAGGAGCGAATTCCAGTTCGATTTTCGGAAGGAAAGATTCACAGTGATCAGACAGTGAATAGTTTGACCAGAGGTAGTGTGCAGTCTCCACTCCTGGAGATGGTCAGAACTTTGAGTTATGAGCAACCTGATCTAACTTAAGAGTTAGATTTGTTATCAAGGCTAGTCCTGCTTTGAGAAGCAGGTTGGACCAGATGGTGTCTGGAGATCTTTTATACTTAAATTATACCATGATTCTAATTAGCTGGCTCCTATTCCCCAGTTAGGTGATCAGTGTTGGTTAGGGCAATGAGTGATGTGTCTGCACATGCCCACAGTTGGGAAAAAGTGGAGGAGCTACCATTTCTCCTTTGTACTAGCATAAAACAGTCAGTTTCCTAATACCTAGTTAGAAAAATGGTAAATTGTTAAGACTCAAAGCTGCCAGGTAACAAATGTAAAAAAATCAATTTAGTAAACAAATGAATATCATAATCAGCTGACTATTTTTTTTTTTTTTAAATACAGTGCTTAACAGAGCCTTAGACTATGGCCCTAGTGTAGTAGTGTCTACATTACTGTAACCATAATCCTGAAACCACTAATAACGATCCAGTAGTCACTGTAGTAGTTCCAGTATTTCTTGGGTTTATGTATTGGGAATACTGTGTTTAAAAAGTCTGACTTTAGAAATTTCACCTTTTAAAAATTATTGAAAGTAACTTTGCAAAGGAATGACTTAAAGCTGTTTTATTTGTTGTTTTCTTACTGTAATATTTTTTTAATTTTATTTTCCATGGTGCTCACTGTTTAGATTACAAAGAGATATGGCTGACTGGAACAAACGGGACCGGCATTGGTCAGTTCAAGATTCCTCACAGTGTAACAGTGGATCCTTTTGGACGGGTAAAGAATAAAGGGATAATTTTTTTCATCTTCCAACAGACTTGTTTACCTGTATTTGAACTAAACAAATTGTATTTCTTTTTTAATTGAACTGTTGTGATCTGGTCAGTTTATGGGGGTTACAGTTTTCAGTCTGATAGTGGTCATGAGCTGAAGTTTCATACTGCAGATTCTACTTAAGTAGCTGGCTCCAAGGTTAACACAAGGGTTCTGACTGGTTACATTGTCAGTGTCCACACAACAGCAGACTGTTCCTCCTGCAGTTTCTAACAGGTTGCCATTGTAAGAGTACAGGAGAATTATGTTCTGTAATAAATACCTACCCAAGCACTTACATTTCTTCAGGGGACTTGAATTTCATGTTTGGAAATTCCAAATAAGCTTAAGAAGATAGTAGGGCTCTAGGTAGGTTGTGGATGTCACTCCCTTTCTACATGCAGCTCGTGGCATTCAAGAGTCTTACTTCTGCCAGGTGTTAATCGTAGTCTGGCTTTTGCTGTGCTGCTCTTGTAGAGGAATTACGCTGTCGCTCCTTAAACTGTTTCAGGGAAAATAAGATTGCTTGACTAAAACTGACTAAAAGATCCTAAATCACTGGTTTGAGCTAATTCTGAACCAGAATAAGAAGTGTATATAAAAATCACTTCTCTGCCAAAACTAGCAGGGTGGGAAGGAGAAGGGGAGGGACATGGTTGCTTTATGTTGAAGGGTCACCATGAGTATATACATTCAAAGACACCAATTGGGGTGGGCTACAATTCTATTGCCAATGTAGTGTTGATTATCAGCCTAGGTTAAAAATAACTGTTAATTCCTAGGAAATCTAAGAGAATGCTATAGTAGAGTTTCATTTAAAAATAGTGATGAAAGATCTCAGGTCAGCTTGTTTATTGCTCCCTTTTGGGTGATATCCCAGAAAAGTCATGAAGTTTACTTATCAGACTGACGGGTTGTCAACAGCTAAAACTTCAATGATTGTAGTAGAAGAGATGCCTGCACTGGAACTGTCTAGTGGTATTGCTCACTTGCATTGTTTGTGAACCCAGTTAGCACAGGGTGGGACAGAGACAAGCTCCACAGTACTGCTTAGACAAAACATGCTGAAAATGCTCTTGGTGTATAAGTTGTTCAATATTTGTAGTAGTATTAGGCATATAAAGAGTGTTTGCAGATGCAGTCATCATAGGCCTGGATCGTGAAATGAGACCGCTGTTGAAAAACAAATTGTTAGCAGGTGACAGACCAGTATCTTTAGAATTAAATAGGCGGGAACATGTCCTCACTGGGGGAGGAAAAATCCTACTAAATACGTCCATATCATAGCCACAAAATTTAAGAGAAGGCACGGATTTCTGTTAGAGTAGTATGAAATAGTTTATGTATATTATCTATGTGGCAGTTTTGTTTTATATCTGGAAGTCATATCTACTTACGTAGTTTTCAATGGGGAAGTACATTCTTCCAAGGTGTACTTCTTTTTTACTACAGGATACTTTGCTCGTGTAAGGAACTAATGCATTTGATTTGTTCTATTTGTGAACAGCCATGATTTTTGTTCTTAACAGGTATGGGTTGCGGACAGAGACAACAAAAGAATCCAAGTTTTTGATAAAGTCACAGGGGAATGGCTTGGGTCTTGGAGCAGCTGTTTTTCAGAAGATGGACCCTATTCTGTCAGGTATTGCTGAACAGTTCTAGAAGCATGCAATTACATAAATAAGGTATACTCTTACTGGTGAATTAAAATGTTGATATTTAATGCCTGATGACAAGGACTTAACCAGTTAAACTCATAGGGTGCTGGGCCCTAATCATATGCAAAGATCTGCAGAGCTGTATCTTGACAGGGAAATCCTGGCTTTATACCAAGCCCCATGGATTTGGCTTCAGGACTAGGAACTTTGTTTTAAAGTTGTTGTATGTTGTTGATTTTACTGTTGCAGCTTTTACAGGAAGAGATATTGTCTCGAATGACTTTTCTGTAGCATACACTGTCTCAAGAAGCAGCAACATGTAGAGCAAGGCTTAAAAGTTAATTCTCAGTGTTTCACTGCATTTAGTCAGTCACAGCCTTCAAAAATGACCATTAAGGAGGTTTTGTTTGTTTAAAAGTGCATGATTATGTTAAAATGAGATGTCATATGAAGTTCATAATTCAAAAATGTATTTCTGTCTTTCACAGATTTACTGCCAATTACAAATACCTGATTGTAGCTCAGCTGAATATCAACCGGTTAGCAATCTTGGCAGCACCACCGGTTGGCTCTATTGGGGACTGTTTTATGGTCAGCACAGTCCAGCTGGCAGATGAAACCAAACCGCACCTTGTGGATGTAGACATGAAGAGTGGAGCAGTCTATGTCGCAGAGATTGGAGCCCAGCAAGTACAAAAATACATACCCTTAAGCTGATGGTTTCCCACAACTGCCGTGACGCATAAGACCTGTGACCACATTTCCTTGAATTTTCTGTAGCTTGTGTTTCCTTAGACAAGCACAGAACATTGTGCTCCCAGAACTCTAGAGCTAAGAATCTGTCCTAGCTGTTCTGCAGTCCTGGAGAAGTACTTGATCTTGAGCTGTTACTCATTTTAGTAATGCTGTGGTGGCTTTTGCTTTTGTTGCTGGCAATTGTAATTGATAAGCATCTTAATTTTATTATATAAAACATTACAGTCACAGCTGCTGTTCTTAAATGTATAGGGTCATCTTGGGGCTCCTCTACTTAGCCTGTGTGTGTGTTGTTAAATGAAGGTGAAAAATGTCTGAAAGAAGTGTGTAAATGATTTCATAGGAGGCAAGCACCTCATTTTAATGTTTCTTCACTTGGTTTTTTGAACACTGAATATAGGGATGCATTATGATGTTGAATAAGATGCTGCTGGATACTGGTGTCAGTGCTGATACTGGAATCTGCCTTAAGTAGTTAATGACATAAGCATTGAAATCTTAAGTTTTCAGCTCTAGCTAAAGTGGTAAAGTCTGTAATAAGCTTAAGTTAAATTGATATCAGGCACTTCAGACTAAATTAAAAGTATGTGCACAGCAGCCAAGTACTGATTCTTAACTAAATCAATTTTTAACCTGATTTGATTTATATCAGCATGAGTTTTCTGTTCCATAAGATTTCATAGTGGAACACATTGAAGTTCAGCTCATTTAAGTTCCTCAAGATAAACAAATTGCAATTTGCTAGGAAAGTCTTAATCAGCATTAAGGACTGGGAGAAACATGATTTTCTCCCAATTTCATTGAAGCTCTGTCAGCTAACAGCAGTGCATCTGTTTTGATTTGGAGATTTTTAACTTTTATATCCAGAACTTAAACTTCAATTCCATTATTGTCTAGAGTTAAGTTTGTTATGCTGTATCCTAGCAGATGTCTCCAAGCTCGGTCCTAAAAAATGCAGTCTCTTTCCATTCCCAGTCCAGAGTGGTTCTGTTTTCTTCGCATGTTGCTACAAGATTTTAAGTTAGTTCACTTTACAGCATAGAGGGAACTGGGTAAAGGAAAATGGGATGGGGAAAATGGCATGGCAGAAATGAGACAGTGACTGATTACCTCTGTAAAGCTGTGGACTCACATTCCATGTTCATCTACTAGCTCTTCAAAACATTTGGGATGATTTTTGCTGTTTCCACACACTTGTTTTACTGTGTGGACTGTTTTAATGCTAATTACCAGCTAAGAGAGGCAGTTTTTTTATATGCTTCCTTAGAAAGGGAATATGGGAAATAGAATTATTCTGATGGGAAATACCCACTTCAGTGAATGTTATCAGAAGCAAATGCTTCTTAGTTTGGCAGGTTTCAACCTCTGATCACAAATTTGTGGCTCAGTAGATGGAAAATCTGTTCAGAAAAGTCAGATTCATATTTTCTGTGGAAAGTAACTCAGCTGTGGAGCCTGATGGCCTGATTTCAGTACTATTTGAGATTAATGCACTAAATGTGAATGCTTTGTTGTTAGCTACATCCACAATAACAAAAGCAGCTCTTACCAGGCTGCCCTCACAGCATTAGAACCAAAACTTCAGGGTTATACACTATGAAATAGTCCATCGTTCACATAGCCTTGAGTGGGAGCTAGTAAGCAATATTTATTAGCTGAAAAAGTAGCAGCACTTCCTCTAGACCTAGATGGATACATCCACATTGCTTTGCAGTGTGTTGTGTGGATTTTCTAACTAGGTCTCCACTAGCTCAGGGATCTCTGCTCTGTGTACAGTTTAGCTATTTCTCACCTACACAAAGTGGATTTGTTTGTAAAAATATTACTGTAATACCATTAGCTATATTTGAGCATATCTTGGTGGTGTAAGGGGCCCAGGCACTCCATCCTTACTCACGATGTCCTCTCCTTATTTATTTTTCCTTCGTCACATCCGTTTGAAAGAGAACTCGAAGCTCTCTGGGAACATGCTTCTGTGTTCAGTAAAGGAGTGCACTTTTGCATGTTGACGAATAAAGTTTTTTCTGCACGTTTCTGTTTGCTGCATGGATCTGCTCTCAACTCTCTTTTTACGTGGGCTTTTGTAGCCCCTAGAAATGGGGAGCATTCATCCAGTTTTGTCTGGCTTTACTGCAATAGGCCATGGTGCCAAAATGTGCCTTGCCTCTAGGCATTTGGGCATCTGTGATAAGAAGGGATGCTGATTATTGACTGTTATGAGATGCTTAGCCTCCTTTTTACCTCTGCATCTATGACCAGACTGAGGAAATAATTGATTTGTGCACCAACTTGCTAATTCTCTGAAGGTTTTCTTATGCATCATGTTGAAATGGATTTCTGAAAAATTGCATAGTAGGATAATTTGATAAAATAAATTGAGAATTTCCCATTATGAAAGGCTCAGGCGCTTTATTTCTGTACTAATATCAATACATTCTGTTGCAATGGATTACTTTTCCAAATATGGGGTCCTCAGCACTTTAATGAGGTATTTAATAATTTCTGATACCAACATTCAAATGTAATCTAAAATTCCATGTTTTCTTTATACGTTATTATTTCTGTGGCCCATCTCTTTTTGCATTCTAATTTATGTATCAAGAAAGGCACATAAATATCTCCCAGATGTTTTCCTCCAAGTAATTAGTAAAATGGGCTGATGAGTTACATAAGTGCCAAGTATAAAAAAAATATTTAAACTGTATACCCTTTTGATGCTAATGGGGAAATTAAAAAGAAACTAACAAAACACTTCTTAATATAGAATCAGGTTATTTCCAGAAAAGATTTATCAAGGAATCTGTTTACTTTTTAGAAGATCAAGAAGGGACTTCTCTGTGGGTTAGAAATACTTGCACAAGAAGAAAAATAACATACTACAATGTTAACTAGAGAAGAAAGAAAACCTAAGATCATTGCTAGAACCCCAAAAAATCTATTTTTAGTTAATAAGTGCCACCTTTTAAATGTGAGAAATAATCACTGGAGTATCCAAGTAAAGGAAATAGGAATATTCCATGTTTTGGTATCTCTAACATTGCAGACCTTTTTTTTTTTTTTTTTTTATTTGATCTTTTTCTTTGGATACATACTTAGATTGTTAACTGGGTAACATTCCCAGGAGGTAAAACCAGGTGATGTAGTCCTCTCTGTTCTAAGATCTATAATGCAGTTCATCTTGATTTTTATAACTAGCCTTTTTTTGTGTGTGTGTGTGTTATCGTAGTCAGCAATTTATTAACACTATCTATCTGGCCAAAACAAAAGAAGCCTGAATCAGGTTTGTGCTGTGCAAGACCAGTTTAATGAGGCTGAACTGTCTTAATAACAGATGAAGGGGAAGGTGCACAGGTATGTCTGTGGGTCTGGTCATTACTGTAAGTTTACTGCCTTAAAGTGGTCGTTAACCTTTTTGAAGCGTTAAGTAGTTAGTTATCTTAGTTGACACTTTTTAGCAATTTGTAACCTGAGAAGCCTTCACTAATGATCTGTCACCAAGAAGTGTTTGCAAGCACTGAAGTTGCTTGTGTAAAACGTAAGAGGGCACCAAACCCCTGCTGATGCTTGGCATACTCAGTGTAACTGTATACTACCAAACTTAAACAGCTGGTAATTTCTGAACATTGGAGTAAGTGAACAAAGGTAATGACTTGCTCCAGACTTTCTTTCTCTTTTCAGAATAGATGGCTTTAAACACAAGCTGATAATTGTATTATAGTAATTTGGGCTATGACTACTGGATTTATGTCCGTCTTTTATTTATTTCCATTGTTTTTCTTAGGGAAAAAAATCAGTAATTCAATGTTCAGAGACAACTGAGTATGGTGAATTGATTCTTCTAGTCCTTCTAGTCCTTATGTCATTGATTTACTTCTGATATGTTGCATTGGAAACATAATTTATGATAGTATAACTGTAGCAGCATAATTACACCAGGAGAGAAATGCCAGTATATTTCTCTACAGAGGTGACCCTGAGTGAGATTAGAACTATGCTTACTGGATCTTATTCCCCAATTTTATTCTACCCCACCTTTCTCAGCCTTTGTCTAAAAACCTTGCTCCAATTTTGTATTATTATTTTATTTTACCTTGGGGGGGGGGGGGATAGCATCTGCAAAATTGTATTTAACAACAGTTGCCATAAAAAAGTCTGAACATGGACTTTTCTTAATGTAAGTGATTCAAAATATTTGAGTCAGTGTTCATAAAGCATCAAAGTCACGTTGCTTGTATGAAATTTTAAAGTAGGAGCATATTAATTTATACACACAGAATGATTTGTTACTACATTAATGCCAGAGTAACACTGATAGAAATGAGATATTGAATAGACATACTTTATCATAAGATCACGTTTTGAGGCTGAGGAAACCAAATATAATTGTGTAACTGGATCTGCAAAACAGAGGTAAAAAACTTTGCCCATTTACATCAGGAATAAGCCTATTAATTCTGTCTGGGCTATGATGGGATCTCTTACAAACAACTTAAGAAATCTCTTGAATAACTAAGTCTATATATTTTAATCCTTCCTAGTAGTCAGTAAACATCATTATAAAGGGAAGGCTTTGTGTTTAGTCTGGATTCCTTTGTCTTCATGTTTTCTGTTTTCAGCTAGCTCAGAGACCTAATATGGAATTTTTTTTTATCCTCCATGGAGTCATTTACAGATGATGACTGAGTCATCTCTTGCTCCACTCCTTGTCTAAACTGTATAGATTGGAAAACTTGTCTTGCAGTGGAAAACTGTAAGGCTTTAATTTCAAAATATTTTCATAGCACTTTTTAATAAAAACAAACAAATCCAAAAGAATGTTTACCACGTGACAGGAAGTCTGGATGCTAGAACTGCCAGCACTAAACCTATCTGTATGCTGTATGGGAGTAATACTATCTCCTCATGACTTGATGTGGCTGGATTTGTTTCTGCTACTAGTTCTCAGCACAGTACTGTCTCTGACAGTTATAAAGGATTTGGATGACTATGTGGTCAAGGTGTAAAGGAACTCTTCTGCAAGAATAGACTAGAATAGATACTGAGGTTTTTTATCTGTGCTTGCTGTTGAAGTCCTTAGCAAACTTTCCATGCTGTTAATGCTTTTTGACAGGTTCTTAATCAGAAGATCTGGCTGAAATTGAAGTGTCAGTAAATGGCTTATTAAAACAAACTGGTAAGTTGCTATCAGGTGTTCCATTTCATTAAGGTCATTCAGTATTTTCAGAAAATTTCTGAAATATTAACTTCTGCTTAGAACTGCTTTACTACCAGAGGAAAGAAGAAATGGCAAATAGGATTTAAAGAAAGAAAGAAAGAAAAAAAAAAAAACCCACACACAAAAAACCTCACACCTGTGTGTGAAGATTCTGTAGAGATCCAACAGAATTGATGGCTGTACCTCGCCAGTTGACATAAACCATAATGAAGGAGTAGATGTATTGGATACACAACCATGAAATCTATTACAGGTCTTTGGAAGAATCTCTGAGCATGTATGTCAGGATGTTCTGCCTAATAAAATTTGCTTAAATTTTCAAAAGGCTTTCAGCAGCATCTCTTGCCAAGTGTCCACAAAGAAATTGTGTGGAATAAAAGAGAAAGGATAATTATGGAAGACTAATTAAAGATTGTAAATTAAATATATTAAAAACTAGTTCTGTGCTGCTCATATAAGGATAAATGATCCGGAAATGGACTTGGGAAGCCAGGGACAGAATTTACTGACAATCCTAAACTACTCAGGCTTGAGAGTAAAGAAAAAAAGCTGCAAAGAGTTTCAGAAGGATATCATGAGATTGTCTGATTGGGCAATAAAATGGCAAAAGGAGTATAACATTGATAAATATAAAATCAGGTACAATTAGTAAAAAGAAGTTAATTTTATATACACTATTTTATATACACTATGATAGCTTTGATATATATTGCCATTTAGGAAATGATCCCAGGCTCGTAAAAGATGGTTCTATGAAAATACCAGCTTCCAAACTCAGCAGCAGTCAGAAAACAAAGAGAATAATGAGTGGTACTAGGAAAGTACCAGATAATCAAACAGAAAGCATTGCAATGTAATTATGTGAATTCCTGGTGCATGCTGATTTTGAATACTGCAGGCAATTCTGGCTGTTCTTCCCCTTCTTTCTACCCTTTCTAGTTCCACTGTAGTCTTCCTGAGATTAGAAGGGGGGAGAAGAGTCTGTTAAAAATCCTTTACTGTATCTAGCTACTATGTTCAGTATCATCAGCATTTCATCATTTCAGGCATCTGCATGAACATGCCTTTTCTCTATAGCTGCTGCTCTGAACTAGTTTGGCTTCAGAACTCAGTGAGGACGTACAGTCTGTTGGCATGCAAAGGTGGGGTGGAGAATAAAGATGGGCAGAGACATGTGGTGTCTATTATTCAGGAGAAGTTAGCTTGAAAGGAAGACAAAAGTTTGCAAATATCCTAAGGTTTTAGCGTTGAAGGTACTTTTTGAATAGAACATACTGTCACAAAGTCAGTTCATTGGTCTTACTGAAAATCAAAAGTTTCAGCAAAGGAGGCTGGAGTTGCCCTTACTTCAGTCTGGTCAGCTTTGATGTTCTCCCCAGGGGCTATGCCCTGGCTGCCTGTGGCACCTGGCCACTGTCCCAAAGACGAAAAGCACTATGCTTGCTGCATCAGGTAACAAAATTGCAAAAAAATATTAAATTTTTCTGTAACACCACATCACCCGTGGTCTGACACAAATGTGAGGTAGCATGAGCATAGCTTAATTTTTGTTCAAAGATTGGAGAACTTGAAAAATCTTGGAATTAAAATGAAGGTGCTCTTTCAAATGTTTTAATAAGTTCCAACCAAGACACAATGCTGATGGTTGTGCTGGTTCATTCTCATGTGCATGGGTGTAGCTGGAGCCAGCAGGCAGGAGATGACTGTTATCTCTCAAATGGGGCCTCCTTATATGTCCCAGCTACAATGTTCATAGCAGTGAGTGACTGGTCTGCAAGCAAATACCCATATTTTTCTCTGCAGGGATGCCGTAAAAGAGAAAGGAAGGAAGGTATCATATTGGGGCATGTGTTTTAACATATGTATGAATCTTATAGTAGAAATGTATCTTTAATCCATTAAGGAGGAGACCTAGAGATCAGGGGGAGGAGAGGAGAGTGATTCTATCTAGTATATTCCACGCTAGCTCTGTAATAAGGCTTGCAGCGTCTTACTTCATGCCCAGTCTAATTTCAGAGCTTTTAGGAATGAAGACTCTAGAAAATTGTTATAGGAGTGGGAGATTATACTCTAACTAAGGGTTGCCATGATGTGTCTCCAGGGTGTTGTCCTGACGGGGCTTTGTGATGGGTGATGCTACCAGACAAAAACAGGAGGATGAAAGTTTGAATCATCTGTAAGACAGATAACAAGCTGGAGGAATTAAAAATATTTGGGCACATTTCAAATAATTTGAAAATGCTGGTCTGTATTCTTACGGGAATCCATGGTGCAGCAGAGAGCTGATTTTCATTTTGCCCAATCTCCTTGTTATAGACTTCCTTCTTTCTGATAGACAACTGAGTCAGGAGGAAACAGGTCACAGCCAATATTTATCAAACACCTTTACTAATTAAGCTGTTGCTATTAATAGAGTCAAGCTGTTGTTATTAATAGCAGATAACTGTTTCATAGCACCTCCACCTCCATGCTCCAAGCCCCACCAGAGCACAGTTTGGGAGGCCCACCCCAGCTCTCCCAGGAACGGAGGGTCACCCCAGTGTGCTGGTGACAAGGAAGCCCCTCAGGGGGGTCCAGGGCTTCATGTGGTGCCTACATAGCCTGCGGTCTCTGTGTACGCGGCAGCCTCCACCTCCCTGGATGTGGCCAGGTGGCACAGCCACTGCTCACGACAGGCATGGCTGGCTGGCCCTGTCCCCAGCCCACCCGTCTGGATCTACCTCTGGAGCTCACCCAGCTGCAGAGGGCTGCCATACACCGCCCCCTGCATGTACATGTCTTCTCTCCAGCCTGCTGCTTTCTGGTCACTGTTTCTCCATCCCCACGCAGTTTTTAGCAATGCACAAGTCTTCATCCCTGCACATAGCTCCCTGGCAGTGCACAGGAGAGGACGATGGATTGCAAGTCAGGAAACCCTGACAGCACTGGAGTGGCTTATGTAAAAAAAAGTCTCTTTTCTTAGCCAAGCATTGCAAAGAAAGACGCAGCTTATCTGAAAAGGCAGACTCGCTGGCAGTCTTGGAGAGGCCACCTCTAAAGTAGATCCGACCACCAAGCTGTCCTCGGAAGGCTGCCAGGTGCTTTGAAACCCGTGCAGCTCTGCAGAGCAGTCATGTAAGGTCTGGTGCATCACGTCTGCTTCTCCCTGTGCCCTTCCTGTTCTGCACTGAACCTCAGGGCCCTTCAGTCGTGACAGCGGCTCTCCGAGCACCACCTTCCTTCTCCAACAGAGGAAGTAATCACGCTGCTGTTGTAAAACCCGTAATGATCTGCAGACACAAACACGGCAACATTTGCAAGGAAAAAATAGTATCTCTCGTTAGCGCAATTGTAGCAGTTTAAAATGGGAGACAAGCTTTTGGATATGCAAGGTCTTGTGTCATTTTTTTTTAAACAACTATATCACTAGGTATAATAAAGTATATCACCTCCCCCAGGAAGTCTTGACTTGCTCAAGAAACAGAAGTCATGGAACAAATTTCAGATTGTATGTATTGTATCTCCTAAACATGAACACACACACACACATATATATAGATAAATATATCAGGAGAGGTGTCTGTAGCAGATGCAGTATATATAATCTAATATTCATATATATGTATGTTATTTTAATTTAATTTTTATTGATGTAGTCTGGGTCACAGGCATGCTGGGAGAGAGGAATGGTAACAAATGCTTCTATAATGAAACTGCCTAAGCAACCCAATATCAGCGGTAGTTCTCTGCAGTGTTTGCACTGTACATACATGCAACAAAGACAGCCCTTGCCCTGGAGGCCATTGCCAAGGAAATGGGCTGGTGTAAAAGAAAAGCAATGTATAATTCAGTAAGAGAAATGAGACAACCTGAAACCTCTGTGCTTTCATAAGGAGGTTCACTTTGGTGTGAGGGATTCATTAGTTCAGCTCAGGTGGCCCAAGAAATGCTACTGCACCCATCTAACGTGCTGCGTTAATTCCCATGTATGAGGTTTAATGGATTTTACAACATCCTCAGTTCTCACTGTTCTTCTTGGGAAAATTTCAGCTGAGATAAGAAAGGAATAATAGCTGCTTGATCCAAAGTCTTCAGAGAAGAAATATTTGCAGCTTGATCTAAAAATCTCAAACCTCATAATTATTTCAAAAGAAAAAAAGAAGTGTTTGGCACTATACAATATATGAGATGAAAGCCTGTGCCTTGCCAAGAGAGCTTGACATAAGCACATTACAGATAATGGAAACAGCGGAAAAATTAAGAGATCGGAAATTCTGAGCACCTTCTAAAAAGTTTTATTATAAACATGCCTGTTACCCTGTGGAAGGATTTATTTTTCACTGTAATGTTGTTAGAGGTGAATCCAAGTAAATAAAGCATTCAAAATTCAAGTAGAATCCAGTGCCATTTAATGAAAGTATGAGTCCGTAAGACAGGCTGGAAATGTGTCCTTTTTCTTAGACAAAGCTTCATGCAGGCCTAGTCAAATTAAATGTGATTACCGGTGCATAGATTTAAAGAACTAGCACCAGGATAGAGCTATCCCTGGGATAGCCATTTCAAATCTGAAGTGTAGATTAGGCTCCAAATCAGGAATGGCAATTGATGATATTTAAATAAATGCCAGCAGGCCAAATGGCTGGTAATCCCACTGTTCATCCCTCTCTAGCCTGTGCCTTCTCGGTGAGGGTGAGTAGCAAAACTGGGTACATCCTCTGAAGCGTAATAATTAAATGGGCTAAATCTTGAACTGCCGGGTGTTCAAAATGCAAATGATGCTGCTTTTTTAAATTCAACAGAGAATTTATTAGCCTTTTATATAGATAATCAGACGCAGTGGGGAGGGATGAAGGGTAAAATTGAAGCAACACTGGCAACCCAGAAACTGTGGGACAAATGGGATTGGGTTGCTTCGTTCTTGTTATGGGATAAGACTATTTTAACTACTGCAGTTGTTTTAATTGCCTGGCCTTAGATTAAGTGGATGAAAGCAAACCTGGAGCCTTGAGTTGGTGCCTTACTTTTTGTTTTCCCACTCGCTCCACAAAGGAAGGGAATGAAACAAAAGGGGAAGCTGGCCACTACTCCTGCACCCACCAGGAGCACAGGTGCCTCTCCGCAGCCTGGAGAGGCCTCCAAGTGCCCAACATGGGTGGCTTTTGCTTTGCAGCAGCCCCACTCACCCATGGACCACCCCGAGGGCACAGATGAGGAGAGGGAACAGCACCAGCCATGGACAACTCTCCTCCCAGTTTTATGCAGGTGTCTTACTTGGGGACCAGTGTTAGACCCTAGCCTCTGCTGTCCTGTTCCTCTTCTTTAACAAGGCTGCTGAAGGAACTCCCAGGGGCCACAGTGGGTTTATCAAAACACGAGATATGTGATAGGTAAAGCCAGTTGTGTCACCAAGCTGAAACTTTCCAACATTTGCATTTATTAGACACTGGTTTTGTTTGCTTTTGACCTCTGAAGTTGAACTATCTGGGCTGAAATCATCCATGCAATGAATTTACTTTAAAGTCTGCTGTAATAAGTGACTTCTAAGAAAGTATATTGTTTCCCACTTATTTAGAAGAATTATAAAACATGGAGAAGCTCTAATGCCTTCCTACTAAATATGGCTTTAAATTCAGCAGAGGGCATGTCCTCTGCATGAGACAATTTCCACTTGCTATTCCTGTGGAAAATATGTGGATATTTGGCTGTGCAGTGAGCCTGGAGATGTCCGAGGAATGGGGAGCTGGAGGAGAAGCATCCAGCAGAGGACACTGAATAAGACAGGAGCCCCTGGGGAGAAAATAAATTGGCGATCATGTTATTAAAGATTGTAGCCATGATGCATATGGGGAAACGACAGATTTAGGGTAACATAGCATTAATTCTGACACTTCCTAGGCTTTTGCCTGCTTGAGTTAGTAGACTTAATAAGGTTTTTAATGTGTGTATGTGCTTGTAAAGTAATGTTTTTGACAATGTCCCTTTAACCTGGTAATCCTGTTTGCAATTCACAATACCTCAGCACACAATATCACTCAATGAAAATAACTGTTGTGGAAAATGAACCCTAAGACATAGTGGAGGAGCACATAAAATTACAATGCAAAGTGGGCTTTTGGTGTTACTGAGAAAAAAAAATAATCCATGTCACCAGAGGTGGGCTGTTTCTTTGGATCTTATTCTCTCTTCACAGTTTTCCTTATAGTTATGTCCGATGGTGTTTCCCATGTATATGCTTAAATGGAGGGGAGAAAACTTTTCGCTGGAAGTCTCAAGAACCTATGATAAAAACATTCTTCCTGGTTTGTCAGTTACTCGTTTTCATTATTTCTGTAATCAGCTCTATCTTTTGCTCCTTCTTAGCTTTAAATTTTCTTTTTCTCACCTTGCCTGTACACAGGCAGTGTCCCCTCTCACAGTGTCAGATTAAAAAAAAAATAGCTTTTAATGAAAGATGCTTCCGGTCTTTTGCAAACAGAAATAATAATTTGAGTCACAACAAGAAGTATTAAACAAATAATTTCCTGTACTGAGTTACAATAGGTGTTTTCCTCTCTACATCTCTTCTAATTACTCACAATTATTCTTATTGCTTATATAGCTTTGATGGGTTTTAATGTGCTTAAGATGTTCCTCCAGAGTATTTTCCTAGATTCTGGTGAGCTGGATTATTTTATGGTTGGTCCTTTTATCATCTTAGCATCTTATTACTTTATCAGTTAAGATTTTGTGAGCAGTCCTACCTTACTAAAATTTACAAATCAAATTCCTTTTAATTTAAAGGAGAATGATTTGATGGAAGTGTCTGCTGGGTTCAGTTAAAATAAATCAAAACATACTCAGTGTAGCTGAAATTGTCTTCAAAGCAGAAAGGCAGTTGCACTGTAAATCTGTGGGGGTGGAGGTGATGAATTATACTGTGAAAGAAAATGAAAACCAGATGGCACTTGCCAAACACCAACACAGTGCAATTATGCACAGTGGAGGCATAACCACATAGCACGTATACAAACCTGTTACCTAGATCCTCACCAGCCTGCTGAGCAGAGTGAAGTTTGAGTTTTGCTGAGGTGTCTGGTGACATCGGGGCTTTGCGAGATGAAGACAAAGCAGTAGCTTGGGCTGAATGAGCCCAGGGTAGAGATGAGATGATGGATGGGCAGTGTGCCGGGAGCTCCCCAGCACTGATGGCTTTGCCCAGAACTGCTGCACAGTGTGGAGCCCCCACCAGCGTCTGCAGGGCAGGGAGCTGCTGGCTGCTCCCATAATGGGGGCTGGGGAGGTGTTGAAGTCTGAGTTTGAACAGCATGATCTTTCCCACTGCCTTTACTACAGCTCAGGCATCACTTTGGTGGCCACGGATAGCTTTAAAACCACGACTTGAGATGCATCATGAATCCAAACTCAGTACAGGAGGAGACTTCATATAGGAGTAGACAAAACTTGTAGGAAAGATTAAAACCCTGACTGCATTGCAGACAGGAATAAAATTGTCACTGACAGCTACAGCAGAAACAAGATTTCCCCCTCTGCAGATACACCACATTTTCTTGTTGTTGCTAATATGACCCCACTCACTAGGACTGTAGCAAACACAAGCAGACACAGCCTGGTGATGAGGGATTGACATCAGAGCTGGGTTGGTTCTGCTGCTCCAGAGCATCCACAGTTTACAAGCTGGGGAGCGGAGCTGTAAATGAACAGAAGCTTTTGTGCAGCAAGTTACTGCTTATTAAATGTTGTTGTTTGAATTTTCTTGCAACTTTAAAGCAGATTTTCCAATCAACAGATGAGTCATTCCCCTAATCCTCTTTATTTTGCCAACAGACAAGTAAAAAGACCCAGCTGATATACAGCTTGGCATATTGCCATTTTATGATTCAATTTGCTATCATAATTGTTTGTTGTTCTGCATTGTTTCTGTGAAATTGATGGATTATAATAATTATTTTGCATATTGTATTTCTCTTTTAGTCCTTAGATCTTTAAAGGTATTTGGACCAGTTTTCTTGCAAGTGAACCACAGTGGGGGCATGCCATTTTTATTTAGAGATACCTAGGTTAATCTTTATTACCAACATCTGCTATTAGCAACATTAAAGAGGAAAATCAATTCCCAAGAAAATCTTTCTGGGCACTTTCCCATCAGCTAAAAGGTCACGGCACTGCAGAGTTAAAACCTCATCATCTC
Organism: Strix aluco; assembly: GCF_031877795.1. Taxonomy (NCBI): domain Eukaryota; kingdom Metazoa; phylum Chordata; class Aves; order Strigiformes; family Strigidae; genus Strix; species Strix aluco. The sequence goes on along the minus strand of NC_133932.1, from coordinate 109,726,778 downwards.
TACATGACTATTCTTGCTGGGTTCGTTCCAGTTAAAATATCTTGTGAGATGGTCATATGAGTGCATTATGATTGAATAAAGCAATTTATAGAAGATGTGTCCCCTTTGGCTGGAATTTTCCATGCTGCAGCTGAGATGCAGTAACTGACAGCATGCCTGGTGCAAAAAGGAAGGAACGCATTTGTAGGGGTTCTGCCATGCTGTGTCTCTGCAAGGTGCTCAAAGTGAGAAAGTTTGATCTATTTACATTGCAAAACCCTCCTTCAGCTCTGGTGAATGCTGCATGTCGCAACACAGAAAGCCTCTCCATGGCAAGCACTTCCAGATGTCATACGCCATGTTGTGCAGGCAAGGGTCTAATAGATCTATCAGCTATTTTTCTTTCAAAACCCTCCTGCCAGAGGTGGCTGGGGGCAGGCATGGCAGTGTGCCTCTGCCTGTGAGCTGGTGCTGCCCTGATTTATACCCGCCTGATGCTCTCCATGGGAAAAAAATGTTTGCTCTTTTCTTTGGGCACCTGGAAGAGGATTTGAATTCCAGTAGCTCAGGTTGAAAGGCTAGATGGCAAAGGCATTATTAAAAACAACAAAACAGAGGGTTTGGTCCCTATCCCTGAGTGACACAGACTGTCTCACACCCATGCCACTCAGGGCATGTCCCTCTGTAGTGCTCCCACACCATCCTCTCCCTGGATGTCCTTTGGGACCGGGCTGGTGCCCCTCTGGTGACAGAATAGTGATGGGGGGTGGGGGGGTACGTTGGGAGGGATGGGGAGCTTTACTTTCTTTTTCTGAAACAATCTGAGGTTTGCTCTGAAGCTCTGAATGGCATGAACCTGCAAGTGGGTGTTTTATTCACACCAGCGTGTGGCACGAGGATGTACGTCAGTGTTGGAGGGTCAGGTTCACCCACGGTACCTTCTGGGAGGAGTTGCTGGGAAAATCTCTCCTCAGAAGCATGTGTGGGCTCTGTCTTGGAAAAAGCTCATTGAAGTGGTCAGGCTAGCCTGTGAGCAAACAAAAAATTCAGCAAAGAAGAGTTGGGGACCAGTGCTCAGCCTCACTCCCTGCCCCACATTTATTTGGCTGTACTAGCATACCAGGAGTCAGCACCTTCTTATAGCCAGAGCAGTGTTACTGAATGAGCAGAAAGGGAGTGACACGAGTCATGCCCAATATTGCACACACTCACTGCCTGCCAGGGAGCAGACACTCCCACTGGATGTTGTTAGTTTAATCCAGAAAAAAAAAAAGTAATTTTATATATATCTGGCAGGGAAGAAATCTTATGTCTCTCAAATCAAAGTGCCTCATGGGACTTCTCCTGGAAATTCAGCACACCCCACCTCCTGCTCAGGGTCCCATCCAAAATTATGGTTCCATCTTATGCAAAACACCCTCATTTTTTGGCAGAATACTTGAAAATGAATACTGCAGCACAATCATGGAAATTTTTCTCTTTTTAATAGGATTTTCTGCCTGTCTAATAAATAAATTGTCTTTCAAATGAAAGCTGCCTCTGACTCTGTTCTCTCACTGGATTCCAGCCCAGCTAAGAGAGGAGGAAACTCCAGAGAAGTTCTGCTCTCTCTGACGATGATCAATGCCATTGAGTGACATGTAATGGCAATATCATTATTTATTTATTTATTGATTTGCTATCGTTAATCGCTGTTGCACTGCTGTCTGCTGTCTCTCCCCATTGGTTTAAAAGGAATGTTATACTTTGGGTTGTTGTTTTTTTCTTCCCAGTGCTTTTGCCACCCACCTCTTTTTTTGTTGTTGTTGTTGTCTCCTGTCTTCTAGTCCTGGGGCAGTTTTCTGCCATTATCATCCTTTATAGACTCCTGCAGTCCTTTTTTCCTAGAAGTGGGTGAATGGATGGAAAAATGGGGCCAACAATGAATGAAAGCGGAAGGGCTGCACACCCCAGCAGGGTAAAATGCTGACTTAACCAGCGCTGCTTTAGACAATCAAAGTTTCTTCCAAGTTACCTTACTGGTCACAGTCTCTACAGGTCATTGTTGTGTTGCATAGACACAAGCTCCTCAGATCAACAATTATACATTTTTATTTATGTGTGAGGCAATCCGCACAGCAGCGGCACTTCTGAACGTAGGTGATAATTCACTTCTGGCACTGTCTTGTGTTTTGTTAATATGAAAATGCAGTTCTGATTTTGTTTGTTTGTTTTGTGTAAGGAGATTGATGCTAAATTTCCCCCTGCAAATCCAACAGGATTGTTGCGGTTTAAGATAATTGCATAGCTTAGTATAGTTGTAAAACTGCAGTTGATTCTGGCACTGAGAGCATGCCTTTGATGTGCCTCAGGTTCATCTCCTGAAATTGAGTGCCAGTTTGTTCAACGCTCCATCATTATTTATTTAAATTTAAAATAATCAGGATAGGTTCCATGGACCTGCCATAACAAATTATGTAAAAATACCATTAAGTTAACCTCAGCGGTTCAGTCAGCCAGCTATCTACCTCCCTTGTCAGCCGGAAAACATGTCTCTACCTCCTCTGAAAACCCTTTCACATAAATGTGTTTTGCAGTGCGCCTGGGAAGTCAACAAATTTGATGTCTTCAGAAGGAAAAGAGGAACAATTTCCAGAGCCATCAAATATAACACTTTGCAAGTGCTGTGCTTCTCCCAGTTTCTAGGTCCTAGAGCTTCTGAAGAGAGGTCATTTCTTGGTGATTCAGGCTGTCCTGGTTTTGACCAGGATGGAGTTAACTTTCATTGGAGTATTTCATACCATGTGATGTCATGTCCAGGGATTTAGGTGGGTGGGTTCTCTAGGGCAGGCTCTCGCTTGCTGGCTCAGGCTTGGGCTCGCACCATTTGTCCAGTCGGGTGGTGTTGTTGCTGGGGGGGGGCGGTCACTGCGCTCGGTAAGCCACTGCTGCATTTTACCCATTTCTTTTTGGACTCACTATTGTTACTGTTGTTCTCTTGTTATATTTAGTAAATTCTTGCTTTTTATTCAACCTACGAATTCTCTTCTTTTTGTCCCTCCCCTATTTCGCCGGGGAGGGGGAGGTGAACAGCCGGCTACCTGGCGTCTGGCTGCTGGCTGAGTTCAAACCTCCATACAGGCCCAGTCGACAAAGGACTTTACTGTGCACACAAAACTAAGTGTGTGAGAGGACATGACACTTTTAATCCAAATTAATGAACATGGAGAATAAGTAAAACTGCAAGGGAAGACCACAGATATATTCTCTCTGCTTTCCCAGGCAGACACCATAAAGTAGACTCTGCAGCACTGAACAAAGCTCCTGAGACACCAATATCTTATATTCTGTATTGGGTTTGTGTGTCAAGGTTTTGATAGCGGGGGGGTATGGTACAGGGGTGGCTTCTGTGAGAAGCCGCTAGAAGCTTCCCCCACGTCCGATAGAGCCAATGCCAGACGGCTACAAGATGGACCTACCACTGGCCAAGGCCAAGCCTGTCAGTGATGGTGGTACTGCCTCTGTGATAATGTATTTAAGAAGGGGAAAGATAAAACTGTGCAACTGCAGACAGAAAGAGGAGTGAGAATATGTGAAAGCAACAACTCCGCAGACACCAAGGTCAGTGAAGAAGGAGGGGCAGGAGGTGCTCCAGGCACCAGAGCAGAGATTCCCCTGCAGCCCCTGGTGCAGCCCATGGTGAGGCAGGCTGTGCCCCTGCAGCCCACGGAGGTTAACGGGGGAGCAGATCTCCACCTGCAGCCCGGGGAGGAGCCCACGCCAGAGCAGGTGGATGCACCCGAAGGAGGCTGTGAGCCTGTGGGAAGCCCACGCTGGAGCAGGCTCCTGGCAGGAGCTGTGGCCCCGTGAAGAGAGGAGCCCACGCTGAATCAGGTTTGCTGGCAGGACTTGTGACCCTGCGGGGGACCCACGCTGGAGCAGTCTGTTCCTGAAGGACTGAACCCCATGGGAAGGACCCACGCTGGAGCAGTTTGTGAAGTACTGTAGCCCTATGGGAAGGACTCACATTGGAGAAGTTTGTGGAGGACTGTCTCCCATGGGAGGGACCCCACGCTGGGGCAGGGGAAGAGTGTGAGGAGTCCTCCCCCTGAGGAGGAAGGAGCGGCAGAGACAATGTGTGATGAACTGACCACAACCCCCATTCCCCATGCCCCTGCACTTCTGGCAGGAGGAGGTAGAGAAAATTGGGAGCAAAGTTGAGCCCAGGAAAAAGGGAGGGGTGGGGGGAAGGTGTTTTAAGATCTAGTTTTTATTTCTCATTACTCTATTCTGATTTGGTTGGCAATAAATTAAATTATTTTTCCCCAATTCAAGTTTACTTTGCCCATGACGGTAATTGGTGAGTGATCTCTCCCTGTCCTTATGTCAACTCATGAGTCTTTTGTTGTATTTTCTGTCCCCTGTCCAGCTAAGGAGGGGAGTGACAACGCTGCTTGGTAGGCACCTGGCATCCAGCCAGGGCCAACCCACCATATACTCCCAAATATTCTGCCCAGATTTCAGATGTTAAGCTGCATGAGGTATGTTACTGACATCTAGCCCTGAGGCAACCATCATATGGATCACATATTGTCAGTGTATGTGCCCAAGAGGGAAGGCCGTATGTGCCTAATCAGACACATGTGATAAAAACTGGCTAAAGAGGTTGCTAGCAAAGGAAGAAGAAAGATATAAATAAAGTGGGGTTAAAAACCAGTGAAAGTATTGAAACTATGACTTCCTCTGTAGAAGCTCTAAACTCCCGCTTCGTCCTCTAAAGCCCATGTCCTTGGTATTTCTTAAATAACCTCCCAGTATCCTATTTTTCCTACTCTTGTCAGTGCTGTGGCAAAATGGGCAACTGGCACAAAATGACCTATGCTTAAATTCTTTTACCCTCCAAAATGCATGGCCCTGTCCAGTCTGCCTATTGACACTGCTCTTTGATGTCTAGTAACTCCTGTGCTCATGAATGGTCTGGAAAAGTGCTTGTAGGCCCAGGCCAAAACTATGCCAAGGACTCTTTGCAAAAATTCTGCACAATTTAGGCAATTTCAGTTGAATGAAGCACCTTCTGCAATCAATGGAGAGAAACAGGTCATGTCCAGCCAAGGATGCTGCCCATCCAAAAAAGCTTTTGACTCATGGATCTCGAGCTCTGTGGCTGAATCTGGGCTTGTTGGCACCTGCATCTTTGGTCACCTCAATGCCTGTGCCCTGGTATGGGCTCTAAGAAGAGCTCAGGTGGACTATGGGCCCAGTACTACATGGAAATAAAGCACCTTTCTGAAATGTGGTTCCTAAACACTGAAAAGGGAAGGGTAATGGAAACTTGAGTGAATGGAGGCTAGACTTTAGCTAGAACCCAAAATCCCATTCTTCCAGATCTGATCTCTAGATCTTACAATACCAAGTACAGCCAAGTACAAACATTTTCAAATACTCTCTTTGAAAGTCATCCTCTGCAGGCTTCAGCCAAGGCCACATCCTAAATGGGGAGAACTGTGGGGTTCTGTCTTTCAGCGTTTCAGTAAAGAAGCAGCCTCACAAGAATGCTAAACACCCTGGGACCAATATTGCTTATTGTGTCATGTTGGAAGGTCACTTGCCCTCTCAGTATTTTCTGAATGAAAGACTCCTTAGAATGGGGAAAAGTAAAAGGCTGTAGACTGTTTCCACGTATTCATGGATTTCAAAATCAGAAGCAGTAGCAGGATCATGCTAGACATCCTATTAACCATGGCTGTGTATTGCCATTTCTAACATGTCTTTGATGAAGCCTGTAAAACAACTCAGCTTTCAAAGCTTGCAAGAGCACTAAAAGATTATTCAAGGATCAGGGAGCACAGTCCAAAGAACTGAGGTGGAAGAGCCTGTAACTGGTTTTGATGAAATTACCAGCATGCATAATTAAATCACATGTATACATGCTGTATGTTTCAACAAAGTTGCGCTTAAGCTGCTTTTCTTCTTGAAAGAGAACAACAGTCCATCTCTCCCACAGGTGAATGCAATTTAGATATGTTCATAGGTAAAGCAGACACAGCAGCTGCAGGTTTAATTAAATGTTTGCTTAACCACGTAAAAAGACAGTGATATATCTTCATAGCATCTGGCAGTTTAACTATTCACTAGTCATCCTATAATTAGCATGCTGGTGAATTTAATAGAAGACTGTTCTAATGTAGCACCATATGGTCCTTCTGATTGACAAGGGGAATGACAATTTCTATCATGTTTACCTCAAGGGTAGCAGAACAGTCAAAAAGACCTTTCTTAGAGCACAACGCTGGTGAAGTTAAGAGGTTACGTTTGCTGTCCTTGGAAAGCAATGTCTTCGAATGTTGCTATATAGAGTAAGCATGATTCATGAACTTCCCATGAAAAGTTTTGCTTGTCTTTCCTTGTTTATTTCTTCTGTTTTGTAGAATGGCTTTGGATAAGTCAATGATAGCATCCCAAGGTCCTGTGGGACAGTAGGAGGTGGGGGACATAAAAGGACTGCTGAGAGAGGTCTCTGAGTTGATCCCTGACCATCTCAGTGGAGCTTTAAATTAGCCCAAACACAATACAAGTGACTCTTTGCCACAGCTCCACTCATTAGATAAATTAACTTTTACAAAGCAACTAGTGAAATGGCAAGGACACTAAAATGAGGAATATCCACAGAGGAGAAAACTAAAAGACAGAGACAATTTTGCTGTTGATAAATGAAGACAATTATTATGTAGCCAGTGGAGAATTTCAATAAACTTCAGTCTTGTTCTGGAGTTTATAACAGACTTTAGTGGAATTAGTAATCAGACTATAGCAATCTTGTTATCAAAGGATGTGTTGTAACTAAGAGCCTCTGGGAGAAGATACCATGCATGACAGTCAAATCTCAGTGGGACTTTCATTTAGAAGCTGGATGCAGACTAGTAGGCCAAAGTCTCCTTCATGACAGGTATCTATCATGTTCCAGCTGAGCTCCAACTAACATTTTGAACATTAAAACTTGCTGACTAGTTTTCATTCAGCCTGTCTCTGTACAATCCCTTTCTCTTAAATAATAAAACTTTGATTGATCCATCCATCTATACTGTCAAAATGTCAGCGTAGGGACTCCTTACAGACTGCTACCTTATCGGCATGAGCAACACACTCCATACTAATATCCTAAATCCCCCTCTACAGAGAACAACTGTTCTTAACGTGAGGCTCTTTCAAAATGAATCCAGACTGATGGAGATCTCAAGCTACTTTTATGGGCTCCTGCAGTGATCCTGACCAGAAGACCATTGTACATCATGATCAGTGATCCATGTAACAGTGAACCTGCTGCACCTCTCCCTCGCTGTAGGGCAGACACAGCTGGTGATGGTAATGGAGGAGCCTGTAGGCAACTCCCACTCCGTACCAGTGATTACACACCTGCGTGGCCTTGCCTTTATCTATCAGTGTAGCAACAAGTTTTCATCTGAACATCCTCTCTGTTTGACAGTAGAAATGATGAATAGAGTTGTTTTCTTGTAAGAAAATCCTATGAGAGCTTGAATGACCAGAATGGACTAATCCTTCCTACTGATGGGGTCTGCATGACATGCCTTGTCTGGATGGGAGGCCTGTCTGGTGCTGCACAGCCCAGAGTTCCCAGCATCTCTTTAGGATGTAAGATTAACTATATTATTCTCTTTCTTTATACTGTTAGCTCTAATAAGTAGTATTTTAAATTATACTTTACTGAATTCGGGTGCCTTTCTTACTGGGATCATAACCTCCTGGTGCAAAACACTTGTTGCAGTCAGCAGGTCCCAGTTAGAAATGCCCTTCTGGAGAAAGGATACTGAGGGAGAGGGAGACCAGGTGCCTGGCTGACCCGCATGCAGTGGCAGTGGGAGCTGCAAGGCCTGTAGCCCCAGTGGCTTCTGCGGTGGCTTGGGAAAGTGAGGAAGGATTGCCTGGATGTCTCACGTCAGCTGAAGCATTGGCATGCCTCAAAAAGCATGGGATAGGGAAAGGGAAGAACAGGGGTAACATGCACTGTGTTCGCTTGTGCTCGAAGTGGGGCTGGAGGCCTTGGGGGCTCCAGGGATGAGAAGGGGACCAAGCGGTCAGGGGTTCCAGCCACCAGTGACTGCTGAGGTGAGGGGAAGGGGTGAAAGGGGCCTGCACCCCTTTGCCACTGGGAAGATGCCCTTCCATCACTAGGGGTGAGCAGAGGCTGGGGTGAGAGGCTGCAGTGAGCACCCAGCTTGTTGTCACTGACTTGGCATATTCCTTCTTTGTCATCCCTAGCACTGGGGAGTCCCAGGTCCAGTCTGCCTTCTCCTGGGAGGGGCACTGGTGGTGCCTCAGGGAGACAGGCGCAGCCCCACACCTTGTCAGGAGACTGTGACACAGCCCTTGGAGGAGGGCAGCCGGTCCCCAAAGCGTGAGATGTCCCATTATGTTGGCAACACCCTGGTGACTGCACATACTGAGTGGGATGCTGGAGAGGTACAGGGGAGAACCATCAACACTGTGAGAGAGCATGGCTGCAAAATTAATCCATGGACAGCACAACAATTCCACACTGTGAAATGGGAATGTTGTATTTCCATGCAGACAAAGCCAGGTCCCCATAAAATCAGTGTCCTGCAGGAAAAAATAGCCCAAATATGCTTGTCAAATGAAACTCAACCTCACCTGGAACCATTAACCCCTGCCTAGGCTCAGGAAACCCCAACAGATGAATATCTCAACTCTGAGCAGAGACAGCATGCAGTTCACAGATGAATCCACCAAATACTCTAAGAGGGAGAGTTGGTAGAAGGTTGCCACCTACAATTCAGCTAAGAAAGGTAGGGGGAGGATAGTGGTCAGTATGCAGAACTAATGGTTGTATTAATGATACTACAGGAGACCCAAACTCCTGATCTGTAGCTAAAAATAATGTCTTTGTTTTATCTCATGCAGAATCTCTATGTGAAGCCCCACCCTACTGCTTCCGCTCACTGTATATCAGCAGACAAGAAGTGCTGGATGCCCTTACCCTCCAGCTACACCAGAGCTCCTTGTTGACTACATCACACAAGAAGCTGGACTATGTGGTGAAATTTGCACCACCATTGCTTTACGGGAGACAGGACAAGGAGTGGAGTCCAATTGCAGGACATCTTTGATGGTCCTAGCCCTAGTATTGTTGCTGTTCTGCACTTATTCTCTCAACTAGTATTTGCTTTATTTTTCATTATGCTTGTACGATCATTCATCACAGAATCTCTTTGTATATAAGAATCTCTCTAGTAGCCAGATGTAGGAGTCTGGGCCGCGCTGGGAGAAAGTTAGTGCAGACAGAAGAATGCAAGGACGAAGACAAGGCCAGCAAAATAAGGCTGGCAAAAACACACAGGATAGCAGATAAGTGAGAAACACCTGTGGTCAGCAGAAGCACACAAGTCTGAGCAAAACAGGGTATGAGATAAGGGAGTTTTGGCAAGTTTTGGGCTTTACGTGCTAATTGCAATTAACCAATGCAAATGCTTGTAGAGGCACGTGAACAGTGCGTGTAGATGACCTGTAGCCTATTAGAAGATAGATGAGTGCGTGTACGGAACTTAGTAGAGTATAAATGTAACCAGAAAAGGAATAGAATACGATAATAATATAATAATAAAAAAGATGGACGACCTGATCATCACATTGGTGTTGCGTCGTTTCTGTTCCCGCACGGAGAAATAAGGACCCCGGCTAATGATGACTCCGACAGCCAGACAGCTTACTAATATAATCAGTACTTTTTAATATCTTTAAGAATGTTCAACTGTATGTGGATCAAGGGGGGGGGAATGCAGTGATGCAGACCAGAAGACCATTGTATATCAAGGAGTCATTGGTCCACATAGCAGTGAACCTTTGTAGACCAAAGTCTGTGCCATGCCCCACATCTCCCTCCGTGCAGGACAGACTCATCCAGGTGATGATAAAAGAGGAGCCCCCAGGCAGCTCCCACTTGTTACTGGTGATTACATCTTTATACTGTTAGCTCTAATAAACAGTGCTAAAATGGTATTTTACAGAGTCTGGGTGCCTCTCTTACTGGGGTCATAACAGATCAGCAGCTCTTGGTGCAAAACAGTTCCACACTATTCCACTTTTTCAATAGATGATTTGATGATTTAATATTCCTCCCTGAAGTCTGCAGTTAAGAGGCTAAGATCTGTTGTCCTGTATTTATGGTCTCTGTGACTCTTTTGGGTACCAGCTATTTTGTGTTACTAAAGACGGGAACAACTCCATCTCCTGTCTTGGCAGACACCTCAAAGCTAGTAGTCAGCATACTCACAAATCTTCCTCAGCTGCTTTTGTGTCTATTTTTGAACAGCAACTTCTTTTAATGTGTAAGCACCAATATGAAAGAATCCCTTCACATTAGTATTGTGAGTATCCCAGTATGGCTGCCTGGCTGTATTGAGGTTACATGGCAAGGTTTTGGTAGCAGGGGTCTTCTGTGAAAAGATGCCAGAAGCTGCCCCCATGTTGGACAGAGCCAGTTGCAACTGGGTCCAAGACAGACCCACTGCTGGACAAAGCTGAGCCAATCAACAATGTTGGTAGCACCTTATATGTGATAACATATTTAAGAAATGGTTAAAAATGCTGCGAGAGGGGACTGGGAAAGGGTGAGAGAAGTAACTATGCAGACACCAAAGTTAGTGAAGGAGAGGGAGGAGGTGCTCTAGGTGCCAGAGCAGAGATTCCCCTGCAGTCCATGGTGAAGACCACAGTGGTGCAGGTTGTCCCCCTGCAGCCTGTGGAAGACACCACACCGTAGCAGGTGGATGCGCCATGAAGGAAGTTGCAGCCTGTGGAGAGTCTGCGCTGGAGTGGGTTTTCTGTCAGCACCTGTGACCCTATAGGGGACCCACACTGGAGCAGTTTGTGAAGAACTGCAGCCCGTGGGAAAGACCCATGTTGGAAAAGTTAATAAAGGACTGTGGGTGGGACCCCATGGTGGAGCAGGGGAAAAGTGTGAGGAGGAAGGAACATCAGAGACAAAGAGTTATGAACTGAACAAAACCCCCATTCCCCCATACCCTGAACCTCTCATGAGGAGGAGGTAGAAGACTTGTGAGTGAAATTGAGCCCGGGAAGAAGGGAGGGGTGGGGGGAAGGTGTTTTTAGATTTGTTCTTATTTCTCATTATCCTGCTCTATTTGATTGGCAATAAATTAAATTTCCCCAAGTTGTCTGTTTTGCTTGTGACAGTAATTGGTAAGTGATCTCCCTGTCCTTATCTCAACCCATGAGTTTTTGTTGTATTTTCTCCCCTCTGTCCAGTTGAGGAGATGGAGTGATAGAGTGGCTTGGTGGGCACCTGGTGGCCCACAAAGATCAACCCACCACACCTGTCCTGGCTTTCAGGCTGTGACTCAGCCTTTTCCACGGAAAAGCAGCTTCCTCCTGGGATGTTGCAGTTGGCACCCTGTACATCATAGAGTCCTCCACTGGCTGAACATTAAACTGATAACAACAATCTCACAAATGGGTCCTAATCAGGCAGAGAAGACTAATTTGTTTCCCCCCTTTCCAACTGCAGCAGAGAAGAAACCTAAATTAACTCCCTTTTGGACATGTGGAGGAAGGAAGGGCGTACCTAACAAGAAAAAGTGTATGTGTGAAGTTTGAGTGTATTCAGCTGCATCCCCATACATTTTTACAATTAATCTTTCATTCTGAATAAAAACCAGATATTTTCCAATTTAATGGATGTGATAGCTTGCAGTTTTCCGTGCACGGCCTTTCATGTTCATTGCTGAAGACAAATGAGTTATAACATTAGAAACTGAAGTTGCGCCTCAGTAATCTACAATCCCTGGTCCTCTTACCATAGACCCATGAAAACCTGTCACATTGCTTTCAAGCACAGAAAACTGTATGTATTTCTCTCCTGACAGAAGAGCTACAGCCTCAGAAAGGTCCTTATTGCTCAAGGGTGGAGGAGGACTGAGGTGCAGGCTGAACAGCAGCAGTTTCTAGCATCTGAAGAGCTGAAGACTAGCAACATCCCAGGGAGAAACTGCAATGCTGATGATACTGAGAGAGGAGACAAGGATAAAAGAGGAGGTAAGGATTTTCTGGAGAGGTGGAACAAGGGCAGAGTAGTGTGTAGGCTGAATGAAAGCAATCCTTCACCCAAATGGTGCTAGCAAAGTTGGAGGCATGAGAGAGGTTTGAGAGAGAAAGTGTAAGAGTCAAGCAGTAAGAGCACATTGAAGGTCTGAAGTAAGGTGGAGAATAGCATTGTGTTAGATGGTGGTACAGCTGTTCAGAAGATTTTTTCTGACTCTGAAAACTTTTCCAGAGGTATTCAGTTGGAAACTGACTCCTTGATTCAGCCATGTCTTAAGGAAAACACACCAAAAAGTACCTGAAAGGCAGTATCTGATCTTCTCCCATCCTTAATCTTTCCACAGAGGAAAGATACAGAGAGTAAGAAGAGACAAAAATTACATAAGCCAAATAATTTTTCTCTTTGGTTCTTCATGAAAAAAAAAAAAAAGGAAAATATCTGGCTGGGTGAATATACTTTCACAGAATGAGCTATGTCACTTAAGAGTCAGAGGTCCAGGTCTCCACCAGCCCAGGTCCCAGCATATCAGCTATTCATCTGCTAAAAGCAGACCTGTCTTAAGTAAGCTCAGGGAAGGAGCTAGGACACAGGAGTAGAGTCAAGAAATGGCTGTAAAATTTTTATTTCTAGCTTTCCACCCTTCCAGGACTCTCTCACAACCCTGATTTCCTCAGGGAAGTATTTTGGCAGAGGGGATGCTTACAGAGCCTGGGATGTGAACTGTGTGGGCTGCAGCCAAGATGGCCTCTGTGTGGCTTCCCAAGTCTTGCCTTTTTTTATCTCTCCCTCTGTCCCTGCCTCAGCCCCTGGGATGGCTTCAGGGTCCTGTTGATAGATCCAGGGGTCTGACTAGTTTGCACACTCATGGCACTATTCATCTGAACAGTAACAATTATTAATAGCATCATCGGTTATCTCCTGTATCATTGTGAAGAACACACTAAAAGTCAGGGGAAAAAAATAATCTGGTTAGTATTTGGAATATCTCAAATGATTTAAAAGATTTTCCAAAACACTCTTAGGGAATCTGGGCTGATGTGGCTGCCATACCCCATTGCCTTACACTGATCATTCCCATGGTGGGTAATAAGGTTTCAAATCTGCTGTTTAATTTGCAAATGTCTAGTGCTGAGTGATGGAAGTTGCTATAGACATTCAAGTTATTAAACATTGGTAGAACATTATGCATTAAGTCTCTGTGTAGTAGAAAACGGCTTGTTTTTTCATTGATATTTTAAATTTCAACTGTTGCTTTTAAACATCTGTGTCTCAGTCCACTCTAACTCATAATTCTATTACATATTTTATAAGAAGCATTCATATAATAGATTTGACTTATTACTACACTGTGTAGTTGGCAGAAACAATATAACTCTGTGATGATGCTTCACAGAAACACTGCAAATATAATACATTCATAAATTATTTCTTATTGATGTAAAAATCCCCTCCCTTCCCAGTTAAGCACACCTGTGCTGTGAGAATACAGAATGGCACACATTTCCCTGGTAACAAACAGAAACTGCATAGTCTACTGAAAGACATACTGGCAATTAGTCTGCTGAAGGGTTAACATATGCAAGGTAATACTCATTCTCTCACAATTCTTGGAAAATTTCAGTGTTTAGAACCAAAAAAAAGGACATTGTTAGATTTACTTCCCAATCTGCAACTACGTGTTCTTTCAATTAATTCGAATTAGGAATAGAGAAAAAAAGAAATGCTGCATCACTGTGTCACTTGCATAAGCTGTGCTATTTATTGATCCCTCCCTTGGGAAGACACAAGAGACCACTGTTCTCATCTCCTCTGTTGGCTGTAGAAGAACTCAGCTGTGTAAGCCAAAATTAGATATATCAAAGCACCTTTGATCACTTCATTGTCTGTCAAGTCCTCTCCAAAGCCAGCGCTGTCTGCTGTAATGGATTGTATTACTCTCAAATGTTGTATTTAATGTGTGTTCCTTCAGATTCCTGATACTGTCTGAAGTGCTGACTGTGTAGCACAGCTCTGAGAGCCTTGCAGGTGGGTCTATTAGTTTCAGTGTGTTCCTGTTTCTCAACGGCGTGTGTTTTAATTGCAGAATTGGTGAAGCAAGGGCATTGTAAGAATTCATCTGCATTTTTCTGTATGTGCACAGCCACAAAGTCATCCTGCAGTCTAGGTTTGAATGACTTATGGGACCATTAAAAAATACTTCAGTTCACAAGGCTATCCACTCTTTGTCATGAAACAAAAACACTTGCCAGAAGAGTTTTATTCTTACTTGATAATTACAGCACAAATAAACATGGGCCAAAGCCATCATTTAAAGGGATATTTTTATGCAGCAGGCATGCTGCAGAGCATCTGAGGAACCATAGTCTAAATTTAGTTACTAATTAGAAAAACACTTTTCACAGATGTCATTAAGCACCCAACAATCTGAGAACTGTCTCTCTTAAAAAGGGAATCTTATACCCATTAGTAAAGTACCCACCACAGGGTTTGTATTCTCTTGTCCAATAGCTCCAGCAATGGGTTATTACTCATGTAGGTAACTTCTTGGTTTCCACTGATGAAATTAATTTTTAGCTACCTTGGGCTAATACTGAAATTTTGTCCTTAGTCAGAAATACCACTGAAGAAACTGAAGAAATACATAATGATCCAGCATTCTTCCATCATTTTTGAGAGTTTTATGAATTTTCCTCTTTATCTTCTATCTTTCAGGCTGTTAGGACACAATCAGATCTTGATTTCATATTTTTCTCCAATAATATGTGATTCAGAAACCTTCTTTTTCATACATAAGAGCTAAAATTCTGAGGTATTCACATGGTTCCAGGAGGCAGGTCCCTGAGAAGTCATTTATAGCATAAGTAAAATAGCAAAGTTGACACCTAGAAATTATTAAGTACACTGGAATAAAACTGCGGTATGGGGAACCGGAAAACTGTTACCAGTGGTGGGAAAATGGCTTTGTGTGTCACATGAAAAATCTTGAACTTTCAAAGAAAAGAATGTCTCAAATATTTCAACCAAGAGAAAAAACTGTTGTTGAATGTTACAGTGATGATTTATGTGAGCTGTGGTTCAGTGGCCATATGCACCCTTTTTCTTTTCTTTGCACTGGGTCGTATTTCCCATAGTGTCTCATTTTGGAGAGGAAAATGGCTCAAGAAACATGTGAAGGATTTTATCACCACAGGCACATTTCAGGAAATGTAAAGTGTACCTGGATACCCTGGAAATGGAAAATTATAAGGACATGGGGCATCTGTTCAGCAGCACCCCTGAGACACATGAGTTACACATAACCTGAAGCACTGGGTTCTTGGTCAAATCTTCATTCCAATCTTTCATTCTTAGGCTCTCACTTATCCAAAGAAAAATATATATTATGCATGGGAAAGCCTGACCTTTCAGGAAAAAAAGAAAAAGTATCTCAATTTTGAGTTTTGACAGAATTTTTTCAGCTAGCCTTGGAAAACCTGGATGACACCCATCAACAAAATACATGTCTCCTTTGTTGTTTGGTTGTTTGGTTTTTTGGGGGGGGGGGGCGGTTTCCAGTTCTAAGCAAATTTCTGCCAATTTCCAGGTATATTGTTGAATATATTTTAGAAGGAACTTGATGAAACAAGGATATGGTAAATGCTAAACAAAGGTTTTAGGATCTGTCGTCATGGTCATGGCAATGGGAAATATCTGTAGACCAAGTCAATCATATTTCTTAGTGAGATGAAAAATGAAAGGATTTAATGACTGTTGATTCTTAAAAATCCCAGAGACTTTGACTGGCGTTGGTTTACTAAGACACTTAGGCTAAGCTGGTTGTTCAAGTTTCCCTTGTAGTTAATGGAGACAGAAAGATACCTTAAGAAGGAGATTCATCCTACCTTCTCAGATATCTCTTCTAGATATCTGTGTCAAATACCCCATGTTAAGAGCCATTCAGGGCCATTCACTATGAAGGGAATTGGGAAACAGTGAACATATTTGCTCATTGTTTGCATAGGAAACACTCCTTCACTCAAAAATGCTTCAATGCTAATGTTTTGCTCATAGAAAATGATGCACTTCTCCATTGTCTGATAATCACAGCTCTCTCCAAGGACACATTCTGTTAAAATAATTTCTGAACATGTGATCAGCTATTTTTGTTCATTCAGGTTTCCTTTCATGGGTATCCAACCTATACTTTTACCTCATCTATATACACACAGCTATAATTTAGGTAAACACAGTGACATGTACCTGCATTTTCTAGTTTGGGAGGTATCTATAAAAAGAGTTTTCTCTGGCTTAATTTTAGAAGTTTAAAGTTAAAATTAATCTGGTGCAAATCTTCCTAATTATTGGTCTGGGGATTCTTTGAGATGAGTTTGCTGAAAGGACTTAATCTTTGAAACCTGAGGCATGTTCCTTCACCACAGTTGTTCACATAGATTCAGCAGTAATAGTTTCTGTTCCCTGGCTTAGAAGAACAGCTCAGCAAGTATCAAGTGTTCAAGACATAATTTCAGTATTGGAAAATTCACTTTCTTTCAGTATTTTCTTACACGGACAGTCGCCTCAGTGAATATTCTGGCTTCTAAAGCCATTTACTAGTACACTCCCTGAAAGCAAATCCAAACTCAATCAAAGAGGATTAGCCCTCTCTGTCCTGTGAGGTGACTGTTTTGCTCCTAGCATTTTTGATCTCACTTGCAGCTTTCAGTTTTTGAGATTCGTGGCTCAGTTCCCCTGGGAGCCAAATTCATATATATGTTGTATGCAAGAAACTCAGTAAGAGAACAGAGAATGGGTTGTCTGCTAATATAAACACAGCTGTGTATGGTAAGTGGCACATAGTTGTTTATATCCAAATTCAGACTATCGTACAACAGACAAAATAAATAAAGACTTCAAATCAAAAGAAAATAAAATTGTCATTGTATTTGCCATTTCCTTTTACCTAAAAGTACTTATGCAGATGCATTTTTTAGGATCAGACAGGAAGATAAGAAATAATTTGCACACTTTTACAGGATTATCATTTAATGATGTTTCAAGTCCTCATATTACTTCAACAGGCATGAGAGGCACTGAAGAATTTCTGGGAATGTGTGTGATGCCATAAAAGACTAAGTAATCATCTTCTACCCTGTTTTTCTTTCTTTTTTTTTTTTTGTACATGGCCTCTGAGTGTATTAGATGAGAAGTTTTTACATAGTTTTTTCTCAGAAAGCTTTCCCAGCAGTTAATACTAGTTTTCTACAGCCAGATTGCTGGAAAAATGCAATGAAAATGCTTCCAGTCCCAAGAGAGAAAAGTGTTTCTTGTCATTCTTATTTATCAGAATGAGCACTTATTTATCAAAATGAGATAGCAGTACTCATTATTCAGAATAAGACATCAGCAACACTTGTATATTTAAATAAATTCACCAGACTACTGAAAGCAATATATCTTTGTTACTACTGGATTATATTAGACTAATATTAGTATTAGTTTAGTCTAAAATTAGCTTGGCTAGCTAATATCACTGTGGCACACAAAACTAGCCCACAGTTTATGCCCTGTGTATGTAGTCAACGGCCTAATGCTATCTATTATGGTACCAGGAAGGATAATTACCAAAAGAGGACCCCAAGCATGTTAGTATTTCTTGGGGAAAGTTGGTGAAAAATGTTTCTAGATTTAATTTGCAGATTAAAAGAAAAAACTTAAAACAATCTTCTACTTTGTCTGGATCTTTAGTTCTGCCTTCCTCGGCAGATCCGTGAGCTGCTTTGATACTGGGACTAGCAATGGCCTGGTGGGATCCAGAGTCTCCTTCTCAAAGAGCTCTATTGGGTCTTCACAGGGATCTCCAGAGTTAGTAATGTCTTCTTCTTAACAGAGCTACGAAGAAGTTTTGAGGATAGAGCTGCACAGCAGTAACAGCAGAAAAGGTGAAAGAGAATGCATGTTTAAAACAGGTTCACTAACTCAGGTTAACAAATTTTGTTTCAAAATATAATGAGAATTAAGCAATTTGATAACTGTATTTAGTGACATTGTACAAAGCCTACGTGGCTTGTACTTCCCCTTGCCTCACTTCCTATACATGTCCTTCCAGCTTTGTTACATTTCCTTTCTGTTGATGTGGCCATCACTCTCTTCTGACCCTGTACCGAGCAACCTGAAAACAGTCAGAAAACTATGCTTGGGTTTTGTTTTGTTTTTCCTTTGAATTAGTTTTTGACTAGATCAGTGAGCTGAACTGCCACAGCATGCAGTCAGAGAAGTACTAGGGCCAATATAAGGAAGAGACCAGCTTAAGCAGTCATGGTGAGAGCAAAAAGGAAGAAAGGAGAAGAGAAATGGCAGTGCTGGACTGCTCCTTTCAGGGACAAGCAGCCGTCATGTCATCTCAGCTCAGCTCAGCTGTATAGTCTAACCCCATTTTTTGTTAAAGGGATTAGTGTTACCTTATCAGCACCACTATTTCAACCCAAATTGCAATCTTTGGTTAGTTAGTTTGTATGTTGGTGGTGGGACTGAGCATCTTGGTCAGGCATGCTGGATACTGCAACATTTTCTGAGAAAAATCATCACAAAAGAATTCACAGGCTGTCCAGTTGTGATATTGCACCTGAAATCTTCCTCTATTTTGCATCCTATTTCATCTAAGAGGAAATCTCTCATGTCCGTTTTGAAGCCATGTTAAAAAGCTGGGCTTGGTTTGAGATGGTACAGAGGTACTAGTTATTCTTGGGATCCCTCCAATGTAAAACTGAACAACTGGGTGCCATGGGCTACACTGTAGCATAGCAAAATTCTCTGCTGTAAAGGGAGCTGGTTGTGACAGTCCTATCTATAGGTGTACTCAGTCAGAAGGCTAGTGATTGTAAAAGCTTGATTTCATAGGAGAGGAGTTAAACAGAGAATATTGAGCAGCATCTATCTGCTCCAGGAGGAATCATTGTTCCACTGCAAGAGGGGAAAATGGGTTGAACAATTAGGCAGAGATTCAGCTCTGTCTAAATTTAGTTTCAGAGATAATATAGGTGTGTCTTCTGCTGCTTGTATTCCCAGTGATTTCCCTGAAGCAGAATCAGTCTGGGTAGTGGTTAATATGTTATTCATGTCTTTATGTTCTCCATAAACTATTTAAGAGGGTACTGGAGAGGAATCTTCTTACATAGCCTCTAAGGTTCTGGGCAAGTTACAACTGACTGTTTTTTCTTTGTTTAACCCTGTTCATTAAAGAAAGCAGAACAAGAGGAGAAACCTTTCCATTAAGTCATATAGGTCTGTCCAAAAAAGCTTTCACCAAAGATCAGTGAATATGCTCAGGGCACATGCTTACAGTGTCCTGTGGTCTATAAGAGGGCAGGAAATACCACGCTTTGTTTTTCAAGGAACAAAGACGTGCATCAGTTCAAACGCTGTCCTGACTGTAATAGGAAAAAAGCTGATAGCAGCAGAACCACATAAAAGGAAACTGCAAAAGGAACACAGAGGCAGCAGAAGCCTAGAGAATATAGAGTGGCCATGGTGGTGGCTGTATTAGAAAAGCTCAAAGTATGGAGGAGAAAAAAAGCTTTAACCTGAGCTTAATGCAGACTACAGGGAAATGGAGAAACAGATCAATAGTCACAGCTGACTTGATCTAATGTTAGCAACAGTCCTGCTGTAAACAGGTCTTTGGATAAGATGGCCTCCAGATGTCCCTTTTAACCAACAATTCTGAGGGTCTTTGAATTCTTGAGGTGTCAGATGAGGACATGCTGCCATTCTCTTATATTTCTATATTGAAAAATACCAATACATTGCATAAATTTTCAAAGACATCTCCTGATGGCCTTTGTGCAGGGATCCTTTTCACCCAGAAGGGCAGCTCACAGAGGAGCAGGTGAGATGCACTACATGAAGATGGGTAGGGATGTGACAGGGGCTGGGCAGGCTGAAGGGAACAGATTGTTTTTGGGCTTTATAATGGGATACAGAATTGTTCATTTCTTGGAAAATGAGTAGAGAAAGCTGGTAATTATTATGAGGTGAGGACCATATGGTGCTCTGTGGGTGTGCATGCCAGATCAGTCCTAAAAGGAAGGGTTTCCAGATCATGTACTAATTCTGATAAGGGTTAGTGTAAGCTGGCAATATGCTACATTATCTTAGAGAGGCTGAAGCCTGAGCAACTGGGGAAAGCTCATCTCTAGCCTTTATGCTTCATGTCATCTCTCCAGTTGAAGGATGGTGCACATCCATGAGGTCACCTGAAGTCACTAGATGTCTGTTAAGCCAGAAGGGCATAGTCTTCCTATGTTCCAGAGTAGCCATAGCTGTTGTTTTCTGTTTCTCTGCTGGCCCAGGACAGGAAACATGGACCTCACTCAAATCCTGTTCCATCTCCCGATAGAGCTCTCTTGTGGTCGAAGAGCTACTCAGTAGAGCTCAGTGCCCTTCCCTGGGATGCAGAGCTTTCACCTCTTACTCCTGAGACCAGCTGAGAAGCACCCTGAGCCCCTTTTCTTTTTTCTCAAAAGCAGGAAGAGTTGCCAGAAGTGAAAAAAAATACTGGCAGAAAAGGGTGAGAGAGAAATGAAGCCTGCCCAAGGCTGGTCTTCGTTATGCATGCAGCTGTGAACAATTACAGTCACACCCACACACCATAACTCACCTAATCTTGCCTTGTAGGCACAGCCCACAGCAGCCACAAGATGCTCTCAGACTCTGTTGCAAAACCCATCCCAATTACTATCAAATCGACTAGACCTGCCACAACGGGCACTCGGTCTCCTTTCCAACAGATTCCCCCATAACCCAAATCAACCATGAATCTGTGATTTTGGTATTGCAGCATTTCAGGCGGTGAAGAAGACAAAGGCAAATAAATGGAAAAATATAAATACAGCATCTCCTGTAGAAATCTGTATTTTCTGCAAGGCTTGTATATTGCCCCTCAGCTTAGGGCCTCAGGACTCTATGAAGACTAACAGCTGCAGGGACCAAACAGCATACGTTTGTCTGTAATTAATCCTGATGAGCTACTCAGACCAGCCTCCCTTGCTATATAAACCATGACTATGAATAGACATGATAGTTGAAGACTTCATTTCTAAAACAGGGGGAGAATTTCCTAGCTCCCAGGTTTTATTTCTCCTAATCACATCCCAGCTCAATTTTGGAGCAAGAACTGGAAATATGCTACCTCCCCAAACCCTACACAACCTGCTTTCCATGCAAAGGAAACCAGGGTACAAGAGGTGCGAGGAGCAGCATGACCCAAGGGTATGTCATGACATGTTACAGTAGGCAGTCTCTACACAGCCTGCTAATTAGGTCATTTGTTACAGACACTTAATTTAGGCATTAGAACTTCTTTCCAAATTGACTGAAAGGGGCATCATGGTCTGACAACAAGCTCTCAAAGTTGCTTATTACTCTCTTCACTGTTCCTCTGAGAAGCCACTAAAATAAGCATTTAAAGATGGTGTCCTGAAAGTAGCCCCGGGCATATGTCTCAAATGCAGCTGTCATCTTCCAAAGTCTTGCATTTTCAGAGAGAAGCTTTTTTGGGTATTGTTACTTAACTTGTGGGTGGTTTAGGTAGGAGCTAGAGCACTCCTCAGGAAATGACAGATGTAGGTTCAATTTTAGTTTGAGCAGATTCAAATCCACAACTTTTACTACCAGTATGATTTATTTTACCAGGTTTCTAACTTAGCTTAGTGTCAGCACTCCCTAAATATCTCCTCGAATAAGAGTAACTGTCCCAAGAAGTATTTGAGAATCACTAAGCCAAGTTAAGAGAGAAGGGGTGCAAGAATGTCTCTGTAGTTTGGGCACTTGGCTGGAAAGGATGGTACTGGTTTCTGCTTTATGTTCTTACAGCTGTTTCTGGACTTTATTCTAGTAACTATCCAATATAAAACTAATGTGCATATCTAAGCAAGGGTTTCTGGGGACCATATTACAGAAGAGAAAGCTGCAGAAGGAAGAGACAGGATAACTTAAGGTACCCCTAGACTTCTGACTCACAAATAGGTGAGAACAGTCTAAATATGTGGAACATGCTCAAAGACTGTGTTGTGCTGGAACACTGTATGCATATCTACTGCTGTCTTGAGAACAGATGTATGAACAGTAAAGAAATTCTTTCACTAAGCTTGTATTCCTGGCTTAATGTCATGATGTCCCTCAGAAGAGCTAATCAAGAAATTCAAAGTGCTGCAGTGAGGTGAAGTTCTGATAAAAAGCACAAGGTTGCAGAGGCTTGGTAGAGTTGAGGCACCATTTATGAGATGGTTGGAATAGGGAGAGTGAGATGTTCTGGAAATAGCCTTTGACAATGTTATTTATATACCAACCACGATGTGTAGGGTCTACAATAGCACTGCTTCATCTAGATCTTGCCTAGGCACCAGTTGTGTTTGTCTTCCAATAGGAGAACTGGGCCAACTTGAGACAACCATCACCAGCAGTGTTAGCAGTCAAGACAGCTGGTAGATGTGGTAATCACCTATACTCCTGCCTACTAAATGGCATCAGCTGGTTTGAAAACCAGATAACCTCCATAGGATGACCCCCCTCAGCAGAACTGGGCAACAATGGCAAACCAGTGTGGGGAAGCACCATGAACACCATATAGCATTTCAGCACTCTTGTGGTAGGCAGGAGATACCTGTGCTGTGTTTTCACATGAATCTGAACAAGACCTCTGGATTGCCAGGATCTGAAAGCAGATTGCTGGAGTTCAAAAGGAAATGCTGGAAGTAAAGGGCCACAGAGACATTAAATGATTGTTGGCACTGCCAGCCATGGCAACAGATTGGAATTCCAGTATTAATGCCAATGTTTAATGAGAATACTGCAGCCTTTAATCTGAAATAAACAGAGTTGATGTATTTGAATGAAATCAGGGGAGAATAAAAAGGCGGTTCTTGACAGCTCCCATTCTAGACAGTGTTGGCACAAAATTCTCCTCTGTCCCATTCAGCGTTCCAGCTCTTTTAAAACAATCCATGCTGTAGCCATAGTGCATTCAATATGTCATTGATGATTGAAAATGTAGTCACTGGAGGTGATACACAACTCAACAGGCTGCAAAAGAGCTGTTCTATGATTTTTTAAAAGTCCACATAATTTCTGATTTGGTGTTTCCTTTATAAAAAACTGACTTGTTCCTTCTCAGACTGAGAAGTTACTTGGACTTACTGAGTTCTTTGGGGAAAATATTTCCATCTAAATCTGTCTACAGTCATCAGATGAATTCTGAATATACACAGAGAAGATTTTGTTCTTTGATCAATTTAAAATTTGACCGTGTTGACAGCAAGTTATGTCTGATCTCATTTACATCAGTGCATAACTCAGGTTGCTTCAAGTAGAGCTGCTCTGGATTCACACCAGTGTATATCTGAAGAGAGTTTGACCTTGCTTTCCAGGTTTTTCCAGATAGTAGTTCTCAAATAATCTTTCTACAGGCTACTCAAGTTTACTTCTTCCATGCTGAATGATCACCCACTGCCAGCCAAGTTAACTCAACCCCTCCCAGGCAAGAAAGGTCAAAATTCTGTCCTCTTATTTGACTTCACCCATTGCCCAGAATTAAAGCTGAGATGTTTTCTTTTTGTCAGGTCCTTCAGTCTCAGACCTCAAGCTGAAGCAGGAATGCATGCTTGGGGAGCTCTCGCATCCTTGTTTTCCTCCAACTACTGAGTTGTCAAAAAAACATCTGACTTCAGAGCTCCCCACCTACTCCCCACCTACTGCTCAGAAGTGGAATGTCTAGAATATGTTATAGTCTAAGATATATAGGAAATTAAGTATTGCCATTGACATATGAATAAATTTGCATTTATGAAACACAACGAGAGAAGTTACTGAAATGCCATCTCATTTAATACCTCCTTTCGAACAGGAGGAAGAAAAAGATTCTCAGATCTTTCCTGCTAAACAAGAAGATATTTGGGTAAAGTAAACCCAAATTATAATTTTGAGATGTTGCAGTAAAACAAGGCAACACCTGTTCTTGTGGTTGCTTGAGTACATATGGAATTAAAAAAAAAAAACCAAAAAAACAACACAGTAGAAAAATGCCTGACCTGATATATTTGGCTTGAATACAGAAGATTTTGCATCTCTGGACAGAGTGCCCCTTGCTTTTTTCCTGTCCCTGCAAGGTTTTAATTTTTTGTCAACCATGCTTAGCCTAGGTTTGGCCCAATTAGGATATAACTATGCTTCAACCTGCCTTATCACCCTGAAATTGCTTAGGGACCAATCTGCTCCTGCTACATCTAGCAATTCCTCGCACAGAGTATCCCACTGCCCGGTCTTTCCTAACCTCTCTGTGGATCTGTCTCACAGGGATCAATCTGCTGTGGATGCAAGGAATAAGCCATTAAATCCTTGGTTTCGCTGTTGCTCTTCCAGAGAGAAGAAGGAGTTTCTCTAATTATCCCTTCTTAGCAATAATTTTTGATTACATGTGTTCCTACACCCTCTCCCTAATTTACATTGTTTCAGACCCACCAGTTTAACCCTTTATGGTGACAGCCATCCCGCATCCTTTCCAGTCTGTTGCAATTGCAAGTGAGCTCCCTCGTACTCTGGGAGATTTTGGGCTGTTGGAGACCACAGCAGTGATTCTGTGGTGTGCCCTGCTTCCACGTGCCATCAATTAACCATCTCCACAGCCTGCATCGCCTGGCTGCAGAGGTAAAAACCAGACAAGCAAAACCTGTGGTCTGCTTTTGAGCCACTGTGTTGCCTAATGCACCGTGGTGATGTATGTGTCTGGGATGTTCTGACTGCCTCTGTACCAGGTCCCCTGCTGAGTATAATATGAAGGCTGCTAAATGCCATTAATAGGCCATCTCTAAATGCTTTCTCTAAAGCTGTGTCCAGAGCTCACAAAGGCTTCTCAGAAGTGAGTGTTGCCACCCCACAGCTCAGAGGCTGGAGGCTGATTGGGGCACACCCCCTATCTGAAGCGGAAGACAGGAAGAAGGGCAGTGGGGCAGGAGGGTGTGCAGAGGAGCTGGGCTTTCTGCTCTTGCAGCCACAAAGCTGGGAGGGTGGGGTGGTGACTACCAGTCCACTGCATTGCCCGACAACCATAGCCATCAGCCACAGCCCTTCACAGTGACCCTGGAGGAAGAGCAGCAGCTAGTCTGGCTCTCTCATACTCTGTCAACCACAAAGCCAGAAGCAGTCATGGGTGTTTTCCTCCCCCCAGCAGGCTGCTGCTCTGGGCAGCTACCTGCTTTATCTGTTCCCAGAAGAGATCTGGCTTGGGTGATGAGGCTAAATTGGATCATGTTTTACTGCTGGCATATTTTTGATGTACTGGAGACCTGTAAAAATTCCTGCCCAAAGCTAGATGAGTAAATTCTTGTGACAGGTAAAAAAACAGGTCGGTCTTTCATGGCAACTTTATATATAGTGCTGGAAGTCATTGGAGCTTCATGGAGTAATGAACCCCCTTGTACAGTCCTTCCTCTATACCAAGGTACAGTACAGTGCAGGGGCAAATGTGATCTTATTTCATAATCTTTCTGTTGAAAAGTAGATGTTTGTGAAAGGAAATAGGTAAAAACTAAATGGTTCCCTCACGCTTCCCACTGAAATGTTCTTGTTCTTTATGGACAAGCTCAAGCAATTCAGTTTCAAAGCACCACACCCCAATCTGTGCTATAAATCAGGTGAGCTCCCTCAAGTCAGTGAGCCTGTGAAAGAAGCACCCCCTCAAATCATGAGTTGCTGTTGCAGGGAGTGTGCACCAGGCAACACTCCATTTTTACCACCCAGGAGCATCCAGGTCAAGTGTTTTGAGGAGGGGAGGCAATCATGCTGCCTATTTTTAAGCACCCAGTTTAGGAGTTTAAATTGAAGGGTTGCTTTCCTTCAACAGCCAAGGGAGAAAGAGAGACATTCTTCCAGCCAGCAATCCAGAGCAGATGTCTAATTAAGGTGCTAGAGATCATTCTCTGAAAGAGCTCCTTCTGCCCATTGTTATAAGGAAAATTTAGGGTGATGTCTAAAACAGGTCAGATAAGTCCTAAAATTTTCTGTTTCTCTTACTGACTATCCAGGGAGATGAATCCAATCTGGGCTCCTAAGATAGGCTTCTGTGTTTGGTGACTGAGGTTTAGCAGTACATATAACACCTCTTCTTCACTTGGATATCCCTACTCTGAGGACTTGTTTATATCCTATTGACTAGGTACAGTAATAGGGTGCCAGCCATAAAGAAAGCTTAAGGAAAGCTCAGCAGTGAAGGGGTTAATTGGTCACTGCTACACCTATTATTCACATTACCCAATATATAGCTCCCAGATATTATTTTAAGGTGACCCTTGGAAATAGTACCAAACAAGAAGCCCTTTTTTCCATTCTCTACCCCAAGTATTGTCACAAGTGTGTATAGTTACCGTGCTCATTTGTACTGTTCCTGTAACACTAAAGGATCCACACATTGCCATTCTGCCTGTTCACAGCAATCCCTGTCTCAAGGAAAAAGCAGAATACTAATGTTTAATGCAGATGATGAAAGGCTATAAACTGTTAATATGCTTACAAATAGGAGACATTAAATTCTGTAAATATTCTTATCTGTTGGTAACTGCAGTTTTTCTTCTCTGGCTCTTCAGTCTATATATAGACACAAATAGAGATGAACGAACGGAGATGACCAGTGAATCAAATGATAAAACACAGAGAAGGTCAAAGCAGTAGCATTTATTGCCATCATCTCTCAGAGAATATATGAGGCATTAAAATTCTGATACCGTACCATATTCTAGTCACAAAGATTGTAACAAGCACAAGTAATGGCATCAAATGAATCTCATCTAATGACACTAGCAATAACGAGAACAAGAATAGGTGCAAACACAACCTCCTTGAGTATGATCCTAAACAGGTGTTTTATAGTCCATCTCAGAAAGTGGGGGCTGTGGCAACATATTAAGGAATGCACAACACAGCCAAGTTGATTAGTCATTAGTTATTGCACAACAGCTACTGTTGATTGCTACTACTGATGTATTACTTTCTGATTACTATCTGATGTATTACTTTCCTAGGCTATGCCTTTTTTCCCCACCATGGTCATGAAATTTCTGTTGACACATAGTTAAGGCTGCCATAGATAATACAAGGGAAGGGAAGTGTAAATCTCAACTGCGAATCCGCAATGACTTCAAGAGAACAGAGTAAACAATGAAGCTGACGGGACTCATATCTATCAGCTCTTCTTTAATGATATCATAATTTCATGTAGTATGTGGTTGCAACTCAGAAACATGCTGGAGCCAGGGTTCTCATCTGTCTACAGACAACAAATCAAGGATGGGATAAATGCTTTTAATTGTATAGAATCAGGAGGACCCTGGGCAGAGTACTCTATGCAGGATTGACTGGCAGAAGTCTGGAATTCCTCTTTGCAGGCTTCTTTCCCCAGAGCCTCTAGAAATTGTGACAGTGTTTAGTAAGGCAAAGGCTGGGCTGCAGATTTAATTGCCTGGCTCTGTCAGGAGCAGCAATAATTGCAAAATATTGTAAGAACGTATTAAAGATTCCATCTCCTCACTAAAGCCGAACCAAGTTACATTTTCATCAGCAGCTATAATCAAAGTGTAGTTTATTTTACTACAAAGCCTGCCCTGACTTGGTTGGGATGTTATTTGCCTTTCTGAACATATAACTGGTTGTGAAAACTACCAGAATAGAACCAAGGGTTTGCAAATCTTAATTTACCCCTCTTAAAAATCACACCAAACTGTCATTTACAGACCTAGATTATTCAGTTTTAAATTGCAATGCACTAAAGTTTAGCCCTAGCTAGAAAGCTTTTAAACAGTCTCATTTACTTTTCTGTCTGCTGTGCTGGCACTAGGGACTGCAGTCAGAAGTTCCTCAGGGCAGTAGGCTCTTGGAGGTAGCAAAAAACCTGTGGCTACATTGACAACTTTGCCTATACCAGTGTGGGTTGCTGCTGGGCCTGAAGGATGGATCAGAGCACTTAGGGCAAGAGCTGCTGCCGTGGGTGAGTGTCCTTCCTGCTCCTCACCTTGCCAGGGCAGGCGAAGAGCAAGCCCAGGTAACCCCTTGCATCTGTGCTCACCCCTCATGCCATGGAGAGCAGAGGTGCAGTGCCCAGGGAGCATTGCTGCCTCTGTAAGTGACCAGCAGGTGCTTCCACTGCAAGGCTACGCCAACTGGGTGAGCAGTGGGGACTGACACGTGGCTGCAATGGAAGGAGCCTAAAACACTCTTTAGGCTGTCAGTCTGTTGTAGCTGAGGAGGACTATCGAAAGCTGCACTTGGTCTCATCACCACTGAGTTACCAACTCTCAGCCAAGCGCTGTGCCTGCCTGAAACCCTGGGGCTGAGTTTAGCCTGTGACACAGAGTAGCAACTAAGAAGGTACAGCACGAGTGACCTGGACATTGCAGGAAACATACTGTGTGTTAACTCACGTCTTTTCTCCAGTCCCTTTTCTCTACTGAGCCTATGTCTACACTGCATTTTGTACTTACTTGAGGTGCCTTGTTGTGGCATTCAGATTTCAGAGCAGCGCAGCTGCCGCCACATGCTGCTCCATCTGGTGGAACATGCCCTCTTCAGTCACACAGTATGATCTGCTTTGGCTACCTTGTCTGCTAAACAGGAAATCCCCTGGCCAAATCTGGCCTGCCAGAACTTTCTTTTGTCTACAGGGTTTTCCTAACCCACCATTGCATGATATTAGAGCTATTTTCATACATGGTACTGAGATTTTCTGATATTTAGCGTTACTCTATCATGCTATAGATTTTCCTAATTTATTATTCCGTCTCCAGCCCAAGTCATTTTCAGCATTGTATTTTCTACTCAAAGTGAGTTTGTTGTATTGAACTATATATTTCTCTAAGCTGAATCTCCATTTATGTTTCTAGTCATTACTGGCTGCTTTGTGCGATAATGTGAACCGGCACATCTCATTTTTTTCACATTCCTAGGTCAGTCTCTTTTGTTCTCAGTTATGTCATGAAGACATCCTGCCACCTAGAAGCTCTTGAGTTATGACCCTAGCTTCAGTAGTGGCATCTACTCTAGCTTGACAAGTTACTTAATATCCTTGCCTTGTACATTTAACACCACGTGTCAAGAGAGATTCAGTCAGTGGGGACTGAACCTGTGACCTTTGGGGTTTAATGCATGAGCTCCTGTTATTTGAAAAACTCAAGTTGGTTACTCACAACTGAGGCAAATTTATCTTTCTTTGGCCAAAGAAATAGCAGAAGTAGGTGCAAATCAAGGGGAAAATTTGTCATCAAATCCTTTGAAAACCCTATGGGGAGCTTAGTGGGTTATTGTCTATAAATAATTTTGAAAGTTCTATATGTAATAGCAGCCATTAAAAGTCAGTATTTACCTACAGTTGTGAAGTCTGAGATACCACACTACATCTTCCGAAATGGGAATGCTGAACTACTATAGGCATGGTCACCAGTAAAAAGCTAGTACTGAAGTGCTAAATGTTACCTTCAGTATTGATTCCCTTTATGTCAATCCATGGTGACAGTGGTATAATTGCTATTCCTGCTTCCCTGGAGCTGGTAAAACACAGTCCAGTGAAGGAGCTGGGGCTGCCATAAGCACCTTCTACTACCAGTTGCTGCCAACTCACTATTTCCAAGACGGACATGATGTTGCAGACGTTGAAGTGAATGAGCCTTGTCCACAAACATGGCTGCAGGCAGACAACTGTTTGCATGATTGCTTTTGACAAGAAAAGTGATAACAGCCACTATGGTTTACCACTGTATTCAGCATGAGAAGTGGTTAGTTTGCTTGTCCTGTGGACTTTAGGGCTGCCTCTGGCACAGACAAATCCCAAAAAAAGCTGTGACTGGAAATACATAGAAGTGCAGAAAACTGCACTGTCTGCTGATATTGCTTGTGTATTTTTTGCATGATGCATGGCAGGACCATGATCTCCATTTTAGTAGCAAGATAATGACTCCTGACAAAATAAAAGCTGAGGGAATTCACAGGACCTTTGTGCATGGCTGTACATGTGCTTGGTTCCAAACTGCAGCCTGTTCTGATGTCAGTGGGAGTTTGGTGCCTAAAACACTGGTTCCCAAACGTCTCAGACAGTCTCAACCTTCTTTTTCACTGACCACCCATGAAGCTAGAGGGAGTTCATAATTCTAAAACATTTTACTGTGTCATATCATTTCACAGACCAGCTTGATAACCCCTCAGCAGAGACCACAGGTTGGGAACCTCTTGCCTAAACCTTACTGAGAATATGCTCTATAGTGACATGCCAGGATGGGAAGACAGAAACAAGAAGATGGTGGGACAGCACTGAGCCCACACCTCTGAAGTATTGATGATGGACACACATACTCTTCTCTTACTTAGCGATCATAGACTCACAGACATCACTAGGACTGCACCTGTAAGTGGGTCTTCATTGGCCCTTTAGAGCAATTTTGATGGAGCTATCTGTTACACGCTAAGGATTGATCTGTGTTAAAAGAAATGCTAAAGCTATGTGGTTATTCAGGCAATACCAGGATACAGATAATAATGATAATAATAGTAACCTTTCAAAGGTGAGGAATTGCCAAAGGTAAGGTCAGGAGTTTAATGGGCACAGCCACTATGTAGCTAATCTAATGGCATTAAAGTGTTGGGCATTAAATGCCTTGTTCCCTCAGGATGCTTTATACTACACTACAGGTGTAAAGGAAGCAGAAAGCCACTGAATCATCTTTTCTTTGGAGTAACAAATTCTCCAGATACAGGAGATATGGGTTGTCATGAGACAAGGTTGTATAACCTCATGATATAAGACTGAAGAAATTAGAAATGTGCCAGCTATGTCAGTTAACACAAGGCTCCCAGAGATCCTTCTTCCAATTTATGATAACCCTGAAGATGCTCCAGTTTAGGCCAAGGTTCTCCTGTAGCTAGCCAGCCAGGGAATTTGAAGGTCACAAGCCCATTATAGTGCTTCCCTTTGTCTGCAAAAGGAACCTTATTTATTTATGTCTTTAATTTGACTGCAGCAGAAGGTTTTTCAGGTGTATTTTGCTTTGCCTAGCCCAGGGAGTGCAGATAGATTAAGGTTGGACAATATCTGATCCAAACTTCTGAGGCAATAAGAGCTGCATGTAAAATTTTAAGACTGCACACAACTCTGCCTTGTGCTTTCCTGTGGCTATATTACATACATTTATTGAAATTCAATTTGTAGTTAGGGAACAAGAGGATTTTTTAAAGCAGTTTATTGCTGTAGGTAATAGAAAAGGCATAAATCTGCTAATGCTGAAGTTTCTGGCCAGTCATACTCTAAGCAGTTGTTATTGGGGATGTTTCACCAACCATGGGAAATCTCAAACAAATGTCATAAAACTTTTTGTTTCACACATACTCTGAGTCATTGTTTAAAAAGAAAAAAAAAAGTTAAATCCCTATATATAATTTTTCTCATTCTGTCTTTCTCAAGTCTTGGGAAAGTCACAAGAGCATGCTTTAGCATAGTTTAATACAAATACAAGAGGTTTGGGAGACATTTTTGAGACCTTTTACTCATAGTGGAAAGTTCCTCAGCAGCTATTTTCCTGCAAATAGCCCAGAGCAGTAAGTAATAGAACTTCCCTACTGTAAAAGAGCTGTTTCTGAATAGAGGATAACAGTGCAGTTGCTATATGCATCTGTAGTTCTTCACTGTTAGCAGACAAGAAACACAGTATTGCTTCAAAATTAGCTGGCAGTGGTTGTCCTCTACCCATAGGGAGATAGCAAAGGTTCAGTCCTGGTAAATGGTGATGAGACCCCCCACCATTATTCTTTCTCAGTGCATGAGATGATGGTCCTAATGTGCACTAGGCATGGCAGTGCCTGGTGGTGCAGGAGCACCACTGGTCTGAGGCTGCAGAAGGAAGAGTCCTCAGCCTTTCATGGTACTTGGGATGAAGAGCAGGCATGGATTTCAATAATGAGTGAAACTGATCCCAACCTTGGGGAGTTACAAGGAGCAGTTTCGTACTCTATAGGTGATACTTCACAGGTCAGTGCAAGCAAAATAGACACAAATGGAGGGTCTCAGTTTGCGAACATTTGGATAAAAAAAGCCCTGGTGTAGACGGGGAAACTGAGTCTTTTTTCCTCCTACCATGCAAAGTTATGTAGAGGAATTGGAGTAAAAGTATCCCACCACCCAGTGATGGGGCCACTGAACCACCTACCACAGACTAACAGAGAGCTTGGCACAACCATGATGACAGACTTTAGAGCCCTTCTGTCCATGATAGCTGGGCTTCTAACATAAGTGACAGGTACACATGAGCAGGGAAGCAGGAGGCTGTGGCTAATGGAGGGCCATCCTGAACTTCCTGTGGCCTTAGAGGTATCACTCTTGTGCCTACAAGTTGCTAAAATCCCTGATTCATTGGATGCTTTAGAAATGTACTCATGTGCAAGGAGAAATTATGCAGTACCTCTGCTTAATCCATGCTCCTGCCTTTCTTCAGTGTGTGATTGCTTCAGTATTGACCTGTTTTGTGGCAGCGGCTTCTGTGTTATTTGGTGTGTCTCCACCACATTTCTTGCATCAACTGAGAGCCTACCACCCAGACCATCAGCTCCCTTTTCAGTCTCGCTATACTCACTGATCATGGAGAAGGTGACTTCAGGGGGAGATACCGGAGCCCATGGCTTGTTTGTATACAACTCAAAGGAGAAGGCACTTGTGGAGTACGTGGTAAATCCCTCCAGCTGTGCTCCTCATGTTCTCATCATGGTCCCTTATCTTATTCCCCCTCTCCATTTTCTCTTCTTATGTTCTTTGCCCACTTGTTGCATCTTGTCCATAGTTAACTTGTCAGTTCTTTAAGATGAGGATAATCTTTCCTAAATATTGTACTTACTCAGCGTGACAGAAGCTTGAGAACCTCTGGGCTCTCCTGTAATGAACGTAATATATAATAATAACAAGATGACATTGAAAAATGAGCCTGGCACTGTGCAGAATAATTGAGAATAATGTTAATTTTTAATAGGAACTCTTTTTTTTTCTAAATGATATATACATTTTGTCAGAAACACAATTATCATAATGTTCCATTTTGCAATTCCCCCCCTTCATTTATTTCAATGTTTCTTTTCTCCTTCATTTAAGTCTCTCTCTGTTAGATTTTTTCCTGCTTTCTACTCTAACATGTGAAAGGGGTAAAATTCAAATTCCAATATATATTTAGGAGTGTAGACTTCATTAAAAAGAAGGAAAATACTGAAATTTCATTTTTCTAAACGTTTGTTTTAATAGCATTTTTCAACCAAAGTACTTTAAGTAAAATATTTGCAATAGTTGTTACAAAATTTCTGAATATTTATGGTGACTAAATGTATCTCATCTTTTTTTCCCCTTTTCTAGTCCCTCCCTAACGAGCCATGCATTTTCTCCCTCTCTCTTTTACTATTTCCCTGCATCTTCTTATCTCTCTTGCTGTCACCGGTACATGCAAACACTCACTGACACAGATATTTTGACTGGTGCCTTGTCTCTGTGCATAGCAGAGAGGCTAAAGCTGAGCCTGGATTTTACATCTCTGTGTATTCTCCAAGCTCTTGTCCTGTCTTTGAGATGCTCACAGCTACACAAAAGCCTATGGGAATTTAAACATTCTTTTTAATTTCTCTGGTATCTCCTCCAATAACAACAAAAAAATCTTTTCTCTTTCCCTGCTTTTCCAGCAGTAACAAAGAATCCATTGTCTTCATCTCTAGCTTGGCAAGTTTCAGAGGGAGAGAAAGACGGGGAAAATCCCTACCTACAAAAATAACAGTATCAAATATTTTTATTATTACAATTTGTTTTACTGAGTCAGTACCTAAGAGGCCCTCCTTAGAGCTAGGGGCCCCTTTGTGCTCTGGGATGATACACAAAAGGACTCTGCTCCAAAGAGCTTCCTTCTTTCTTTCTTTTAAGGCATTTCTGGCACTGATTGGATGCTGATGAAAAGCACTGGCTTGTCAGCAATAGAGAGGAAAGTGTCCTGTTCATCTGCAGACAGTACAAGTTACCCTTCCTTCTGTCCCACTGGCCATCAAACAGGGCCATGAGAGCCCATCACAGATTTCCAGGTTGCTGGGTAAAGTCCAGTGTGCAGGTTCAAAATCCATCTGGTTGATTTGGGGATCATGGTACAAAGTTTTATTCCCTTGGGGGAATTAAGGTCACTCAAGCTCATACCCCAACATGAGCTTGAACCAGATTTGGCGCTGTCAGTAACACAGAAAGCAGGCACGTGTGGACACATGGGTACATCACTGTGCATATGCACAAGGTGTGTGTCCTTGACCTCACTGGTCTGTGGGACTTTTTTCCATTGATTCACCTAAGACTTCAGCCTCTTCACACATATGACACATGCCTATTGGTTTACTACCTTCTCAATATATTTTAACGGGATTTTAAAGGCTCAGAATCCCCTGCAGTTTGTGGGTTTAGTGTAACTCCAGTGAAGCCAATGCACCCAAACCAGTTTACACTGATGGAGAATTTCCTCTTGATTTCCTTCTTAGGGGGACATGGCTTTGAACCTCGAGATACCAGAACAGAAGGTGCAGAGGATGCAACAGAAAGGAGGCAGGAAAAGTCACTGAGAGATGGGAGAGGAGAAGACATCTTCCCTATCATCTTTGGACATGTGGGGGCTTTGCATGAAAGCTGGAGTATTTCTCTGTTCCTTTTCACACACCTATCTCAGGATTCATACCAGTAACTTGCTTAGTGAAGCTGTCTCTAACATGGTGTGGGGCAGTGACTGTAGCACTGTCATGCAGAGGGAGCATACTTTAACTTCAGCATCACGCACTTAAAACTAGGGCAAAACTTGCATTTACAAGAAACAAAGAATCTCTAGCAGAAATAAAACATGACATTGTATGAGTAAATTTTTCTTCAATAGCCTTTATTACTCTGAATCTCTCAGTGCCCAATATTTCTTTTATTTGCATTCCTCTGCTTTGAGCATCCCAAACTATTTATCTCTGGTTATACCGAGTGTTTTTCAAGTGGAAAGTAGCTCAAATCCAGCAGTCATTCATTAATTTCAAAGAAATGTAATGTGATTTTTAATATATGCTGTATTTTTTATAACTGATTCACTTTTAGGAATTGAAAGTGTTAAATAAATTAGACGGTCCAGTGAATCTTTTCCAGCCCAGTGCGTTGCTGGGAATTTGGACCTGGTCCATTGCATTTCTTTGAAGCTCTTACTGCTTTTATATTTTGTTTTCTCTAATAGCCTAGTTAACACAAAGCGCATTTCCTTCAGAGCCTCTAGTCAGCTCTGCATTTCACTTGGCTTCTATTTGATTTTTGGACTGTTTCTAATTGATTTCCATTAATAAGGTGCAAACATAGGTTGTTGGGTTTGTTTTTTTTTTTCCCCCTGGTACAAAAAGAAGCAAGTAATATGAAACATAAAGTTTATCTGGATTATATCCAAACAGTTAACTCCTTTTAGTTTATCCCCAGTAGAGGTTCCTTTGGGGATGCACCATCATTTCATCAGCAGTTTCTCTTCTGCTCCTGTATTTCTTCAATTAAATCTCTGACTGCGGAGTGAACTTCGTTGCCTTTTCATGTTAAAGAGTACCACACTTACTTTGATAACACTCCAGGGTTATACTATGAACAGAATTCATGCTGCATTTTGCATTCTGAGCACATTTTCTCCTTCCTGTAAATCATAAAAGTATGTATTTATTTGTAACTTAGTCCATGTTAATATCCAGTTATTTGCATAACCACAGAATCTTAATTTTATTTTTGATACCATATCATCCTTTTTTCTTGACTGACTAGAGGGGGGAAATTAGAAAACAGACATGACCAAAAGCATTGTTTCTCAGCAGAACTCAGAGAAAATGGTGAAACATGATGTTATAAAGAAATGATTGTAAACACAGTGTCCTATTGCTCACTATAGATTTTTAAGTTGCTATGCGCTTTCATGCTTTAAAGATTATTTTAGTAAATATTTCTGACCTGGCACATTGAGTTAGCACTTGCAACCAATAGATTTGCTCCAGTATTATTCCTGCTTTTCTCAAGGCCCACTAGAGAAGAATCAGATTTATTTGGACAAATGCATTTAGATAAAATCAATTTTGTTTTCCATGGGTGAAATCCTATCTCTGGCTCTGGTAGTATTAGGCTATGCCAGTCCCCTGGATTATTCCCTTCTTAACCTCTGAATTACATGAGACAGGCCTAGTGTACAGAAGAAAAACGTACTTCCATCAGTGGACAAAATGTTTTTCTATCTGAATGTGGATATTTGAAAGAGTTCTCACTGTAGTGGTGTACCCTACTGATTTTTTGCAGACTGTCTGGTCCAGTTTCACCACAGTGCTAATGCAGGCAGCTTCCACACCAGAGCTGTGCCATGTGCAGAGTGGCAGGAGCTCAGCAGGCAGGCTGGGGCAGCTGGTCTCCTGCTGCACCACTACCCCATCACCAGAAAGTGAACATAGCATTGACTGCAGACAAACAGACAAATCCTTCTCCCACTATGCCATGCAGTGTCAATCCCCTAGTCTCAGCATCCTCCTTTAGGATCCCCAGGTCAGTGTCTGTGAGCAACTCTGCTCCAGGCAACCACCACCACCACCACCTTTTCTGACCCCTGTTTCTTGTCTGCATTTGTGGAGGGAGATAATCTGGCAGCAGCACAGCACCATCAAAAGCTCTCTTATGAATGCCCTCTGTGCCTTTCCTTGGAACAGCAGGAGCTGGGAGCAAAACAGATTTCTCCCATGCTGGCACAGTGTGTCCAACCTGGCTGCTTGCTCTTCACTGACCTACTTCATCAACAACAGGCACTCGTACTCATGAAGCCTGGGTGCTGTAATTCTTTGCTAGCCCAGCAGAAATGTTTGCTAACTATGCATGCTGATTTTAATCTGAGAAATAATGTGAGCATTAGGCATCAGCTTTCTTGGTTATGTCCTTGAAGACCGTCCTGGCTGACACATGAGATGTGCACAGCAGTCACTTGCACTGCCACCTACTATTTGGTGGAGGACATCAGTAACCATACCAGACATGGTGAGGCTGCAACATGCCTTCTCTCAACATATGTCAAGACACAGCCTTTCCCTCTCTCCAGCAGCACCTGCTGCTTGCCTCCTGACCATCAAAAATCTTCCTGCATGCCCCTTGTGTTCCCTGCTGAAGTCCCTCATTCGGCAAATATTAATACTGTGTGTCAGTAGGGGTTCTCCCAGTTTTAAAGCTGGGCAATGAGCTTCTCACTTCCTCTCTGGTTTATTTTCCAGAGTGGTTTCTTTGTTTCTTTCTTTCTTTTCTTTTTTTTTTTTTTTTTTTTTTTTTTATGCTGCTGGTAATTTTGTGTTTATAATGTTTTTATAGCCTTTGTGATGTATCATTTCACTGTGACCTCACAGCAAGACTCTATGTGCTTTCCCCCAGTGTGATTAATTATTTTAATAGAGGCAAGAGAAAGAAAATGGGGCATTTGAGGATAGTGGTCTGCCTTGCTTGGTGTAGGGAATCATTGCATTGTGGGCCATTAACATTCACTGTAGCATAACTCGGTAATAATGTGGAAAAAAAGTCATGTGTCTGTGGGTTGTGTGAAGTGAAACCACAAGGCATGTCCAAACCTCTGAGTCACCTATGCTGCTTCTCAGCACAGCTGAGTGCCAGGCAGGAAGCACCAACTGAGCAAACACAGTGCTTAAAACTATCTGTTCCAGATCTCTCACTGCGTGCTCCTTGAAAAACTGTCCATAAGCAATTTTAGAAGGGTAGATTTAATGAGTGGGCTGAGAAAGGCACATATTTCCCCACAACTAACACTTCTTCATCCTGTATGCCTGCTTCATACAGTACGACTAGGGAGCAATTTCTTGCTAACCCCTGTTGTGCCTGCATCCAGCCCTGGTGTGTTACTGTCCACATTGATGGAATCATTTCCAGATTCAAACTTCACCTCTGTCTTTGTCACCTCCTGTCTCAAAGGCTG
Organism: Strix aluco; assembly: GCF_031877795.1. NCBI lineage: Eukaryota > Metazoa > Chordata > Aves > Strigiformes > Strigidae > Strix > Strix aluco. Next base: position 109,688,705 of record NC_133932.1, on the reverse strand, counting down.
CAATGATCAGTAGCATCAGAATAGCTTTTGACCATCCCTACACAACCTACTGCAACTGACTATGTTAAATGCTACTACTACGGTAGTGACTGTGGTCAAGACTGAAGGATGCTCATCTGCATGACGCTCCTGACATGCTGTGCTGTGGAGGCACTTACGAAGGCCCAAGTTCAGCTCTGAATTACTTACACTTACACTGACAGAATATTCATAAAAGTGTGTGGGTAAGAAAATATATGAATGCAGAAATGGTTTATGGATCAAGTAAATAATGATATCAGTCTAGAAACTGATCTGGTCATTAGTACTTTGTTGTAAAATATAATGCCAGAAAATCCACACTCCAGGGTTCTCATCATTCATCTGCACAGTGCTACCTAAAAGAAACTGAACTCTTATAGAACAAAAAATTGGCATTGCTCTGGCAAGGAAATGAAGATTTAATTTAAAATACAAAAGCAAAACACCCACCAGATTTGACACACAATATTTTTAGGGAATTTATTGCCATCGCCTCTGTTCCTGATCTATAAAGTGTGCATGTTTGTTATATGGCCAAACTCCAGGGCTTTTCAACATTTTGGACCCTAGCAACCACTTCTTTGGCCACTTGGGTCTTGTCGTTAACCAGGCTGATGGCCTCCATGCATGGGCTCATGGGCACAAACCACCCCACCGTTACTCCCATATGTAGCAGATCTGATTATTTGGTGTTGTAAGCAAACCTACTCTTTCAGTTCTTTTTAGTGGACAAGTGTGAGAACCTGATAAACCAGGGGGAGAAAAAGAGATTTCTTTGCATGCTGCAGCGCACTGGAAGAGTTTACAAACTTCAGTATTATGGTTGCTAAAAGTTTGCAAGTGTTCAAAAAGCTGACTGAAGAACTACATGGAAGAAGAATATACTGGGGGTAACACCTGCAATGTAATTGCTTTTGGTGACACCAAAGAAAATCTCTCAGCCACAGTCTTGTGCAGGTATGCTGAAGAAGTGTATTGTTCTTCTAGTTTTTCCTGGGTTGTTGCTGTCAGGAGGCCAAGTGTTAGGTGAGGTGAACCTGTGGCCTGACAAAGCAGGGCAGTTCTTACATTGATATGATGCATTCAGAGTCCTATGAAGCATCTGGCACAGCTCAGGGTTAGAAATAAAAATGTGAGAGAAGGATAGACATGGGCAGCTTAGTCTGTGATAGGAAGGGAGCTCCACATGTTTTCAGAAAGCCTGGCTCAAGGGCAGTTGCTAGACACCAAAGAGATACTAGCTCCTTTTTTCAGCCCAGGTTTTATACAGAGGTGGTACTAATCTAAGATCTAATTTTAGATCAGTGAAGACAAGGCTGAATACACAAATGTAAACATCCTCTCACCAGTCAGAATCTCTGCGGAATATTGTCATGCTGGGTATGAAATTTAGCTGCTATATACATACCAGATCTGTTAAAAGCCTAGAAATTATTCATCTGTGATAACTAATGAAGAAAATAAGATAATTAATTTCAGGATTTTCTTGCAACAGGGAAACTGTCTGACAAAATATGCCAGACAAAACATCCATACAAAACCATGTCAGTAACTTATGTGTTTAGTTCATTCACATTCTTAGCCATAAATAAAAGGGAGAAATTAAATGAGAATCTTTAATTGTCTGTATAATTCTCCTTAATGAGCACGTTCTGGAGTACCATGACGATGGTGTAGGCTTATGAAACAGACATCTATCTTCCCTTAATAAGAAAGAAGGAAACGGTACCATAATACTGGCTAATTACTGGATACTCTTTCACTGTGAATTAAAAGTCTATGAAAACTCAAACTTGGAGAAACAAAAAGATGTAATACTTAAAAGTACATATGTTATCAGAAAACTGAGAGGGTTAGGGGAAAAGGCCAAGAAGTGAAGGGAAAATAAATGAGGTGAAAAGTAACAGTCATAACTGTGGTAACAGTAGATCCATTAAAGAATGTATCATGCAAGAATTATGAAGGTAATGGGACTGTTCGCCTGCTTAAAAATAAACATGCAGAAGTGATTTTCTGGGTCAGAGCAGAGTACTTGGGCCTGGCAGAATTAAACCTATGGTCAGTGGAGATGGGAGAACCCAAGTCAGTGAGACTCCACTCTGTATAAAAATAGAGATGAGAATAAGTATGCTTGGAAGCTGAAAGCTAAAATGTTGCGAGATCTCAATTATAGCTTTTTCCTCCAGTTTGTACAGCTGTAGGCAATTGCCTTGCCAAAGTTCTTCAGCCATTGCCTAACTTTAGGCATGCAGAGAGTTGCATTGACTTCAGGGTTAACTATCAGCATCTTTGTTTTCTCACCTATACATGCTTCCACAAAGTGCACAGCCATGTGTTTTCATGCTGCCTCTCAGCTGATAAGGATTTCCCCTCATGTGTCTGCAAACTTCCACTTACTACCTCCTTCAGACTGGGCACTGTGGTGTCTCAGAGACAGGCTGTGAAAGTGCTGAGGCCATTGCTCATTGGATTCATCCACAGAGTTCATTGCTTACATGTCCTCACCCCTTTGTCTCTTGTTTTACACTTGGATGTAAGCTCTCTGGGAGAGAGCTGCTAGAGAACAACACCTAGCAAAGATTAGAGCTCCTTGAGGCTCAAATGCAAGAAAAGCAATGGATCGAGTGTCTTGTTAGGCTTGAGCCTAGGTGACTGTATGAAGTGAATAAGTGAAGAATCATAGTCAGTTTGTTCCCAGACTTAACATCCTTTGCAGGTGCTGGGAAGTGGTAAGACAAGGAGAATGGAGCAAGGAGATTGGATTTTGCAACTGGAAAGAATTTGGAAAACATATTTTTTTCACACACACACCCCAACCCTGCTTCTATGTTTCAAAGCAGGCTATAGGTAAAACTGTGGCCTCCCTGAAGTCAGTGGAAGCATTGCCATTGTCTTGACCAGGACCAGAAAATCCCACAATATATTTCCTTTGCTGCTAATATTTTGAACAAGACGGGAGAGGTGATGTGAGGAATTGAAGATTTTAAAAAAGAAAATGTTCAAACACTGTTCCCATAACCTGGGAGAAATCACCACTCTTCTGCTATGTGGCATTTTCTATGTATTTTTTGTGAATCCAGAATGTTAGTGGGAATTAAGCGAGAATAGAACATAAGAAAATAATCACAAGGCAGGAGGGCATTATTTAGGAGTACATTCTGGTGACATTTCTGCTCTGGTAATAAAAGAATAAGTTCAGCCTCACTCGAAGTAATCTTTCAGGCATTCAACAAGTATGGATACCACTGCACCCCCACAAGAGAAGAGTTAGGGCTGAGTGTTTGACCCACGCACAATACATAGTCTCTTGTCTCCCAGTTTTTGCCTCTTAATTGTTGATGGTTTATTACTCCTTAGGGATGATGTGGATGCAGTAAGCAGGCTGGTGGGCCAGAGTGGCCATGCAGACAGGTGGGAGGGGGAGGTGTCCTTGTGAAGGCCATCCTGAAGGTCAGCATGCAGCGCTGTGATGACTCTGAAGCTCATAGCTGGTTTCAAGCTCTAGCACTGAGCCTGGCTGAAGAGAAAACTAACTCAGTCTCTCTTTGAAAACAATTCAGTGTCCTACTCTTGCGTAGGGCTTTGCTTTTCAATCTACCCTTGAAGAGATCAAACCTACTGTTGACAGATATAATTTTTATAACTTAGAAATCTGCATCATTAGCCAGATAAAAGTTTTGGGACAGTACTTAAAAAAAAAAAAAAAAAAAAGTGTTTTCTATATTGTTGAATTGCTGTCTCAGAATTGCTTCCAGAAGGGCACGGTGTTCTTCTGCTCGCTTTGCTGAAGGAGCGATATATTTTGTTGAGATCTGAGCTGACTCCCTGCAGCTTTGGACCATTACTGAATTAGAGCCAATAAAGAGCGTGCCCTCTTTTCTTTGCCTGCAAGTCAAACCCTAGTGTGGCTCAGCAGGACATCCAAGTAATCCCTGATTACATTAGATTTCTCTGAGCAGAATGTTCAGGATGTAGCGGATGACACAAACCCACCCTCTAAACAGTCAAATACTACTTCCTAGCAAAATCATAGGCAGTAAACATAGGACTGTCAGAGAGGCAAAAGGCACTTTTATCAATTTTCACTTACAAATGCTTCATGCACACTAGTAACCAGGAGGAATGGCTATCTGGGGGAAAGTAGTGCAATTTAATCAGTGTATTATGAATGCACCCTACAAGATTTGCTTTCTGGCCGGCCTCCTTGCATGTCCTGTACCACAGCAGCACTCAGTCTGCTTGCTGAAGCTTGCTAGTGCTCAAAGGAAGCAGTTGCTAGTGTTTATGTTCCACATTCTTCCATTGCTCAGTATCCAAATATTTCACAATGTAGATCCAGTTTCCAAAGTTCATTTAAGAGAGAATTCTTGTTCCAAGCTGAGTTTCCTGTTGCAGCCTGAATCTGAGTGGGTCATGTGCAGCAGTTGGCTCATGACTCTCTGGAGATGCTGCACCGCTGATTTTATAAACAATACATAGTAGGAAATGGATGAATATGTTTCTTATTTGAATAAATTAAATCTGGCAAATGTAATTCACTCCAACAAGAATACCCGTTGCTCATGGTTTCCAGAGCATGCTGAGCAGCTCTCCCCAGGGGAACCTGGGGACAAATCTGTCTCTACACAAGCAAAACTCCCTTGCACGTCTGTTGGAGCAATGCTGAACAGAGACAAACATCTGATTCTGGAGTCTGGAAGCCACAGATCAGAAAGCGAACTCTGACCTGAATAATAGAAAGCAGACTCCGCTTTCGTCAGCTGCGCTGCATGCGAGGAGCCACTGGTGTGGTAAAGATACAAAACTTCAGTCCTGACAAGAACTGCTGCCTGGCTTGTCTGGTATGTGAGAGGGAGGCGGTTCAGAGGAAGTTCGTGTCCTGGCTTCTCGTGGGAAGACCGAATTAATTCCTGCCAGAGACTACCCCCGGCAGCATCAGGAGGCACTCAGGGAGACTCAGTCAGAGAGTGGGATTATGTGTGTATGTACGTACCTGAACATGCTTTTCTGGATCTGGGCCTCTGCTTGGTATTGTGCTCAAATGTTACTCCAGTTAACAGGGACAGTCTCAAGGGCTGAGTGGGGAAAATCCTCTTGTTGGCCCAAGAGACAAGTAAATCACAGTTCAACAGGTGTATTCAAAAACACTTTCTGGGATGTGAACACATAGGTTTATAAAGACTCTCACTGCCATTTTTCCAGTAACTGATGGTGGTTGTAGAGGTACCCAAGCACCGCATGAGCCATTTGACAGCCACATTTTGGAAGAGCATGGTCACTCTTAGCTTTTGCAAGACTCTTCTGTGTGCTTAAATTGGAGCAGAATGGAGATATTTTTGTCATTACTTGGTCAAAAGAAAAATGTATTTATTGTCCTATACTGTAGGGCCTGGTGCTGCAGTTCTTCTACCATCTGGTCTCCCCTTTGCCACTCTGCTTTGTTCCCAGGAGATGAGCAGCTCACTCACCATCAGCGTGCCTCATTGCCTGCACGTCTGAACATTTTCCTGGCCTGTGGAACTTGGGAAATCTCTGCAGGCGGTGAACGGCCCCAGACCCCAGCCTCCCACGTTCATGGTGAGTATACAAGCAATGAAAACGTGAGTGGCACCAACAGCATCATGTCAATGAAGATGCCTTGGGGTAAGCCCAGAGATACTTGTTCCTCTACGCACTTATTTAATTTTATTTTAATTTCCTGGCTCTAGCTTGCTTCACCCTAAATATGTGAGTGCACTACACTGCCTTAAAAGAGGTATTTAACTCCTTATATAGTCAATGGGGAGATGTACCCTTCTCCCAGATTCTTTATTACAGTCTCTGGAGATTTTCAGCTGTGGGTGGAGCTTGTGATGTTTCCAAGTTTGAATTTAACATTGAAAATAGTGGGTAGTATTAGAAAATGCTCATCTGAAACTTGGGCATGAGTGTGCTGTGGTTAACCCAGCCTGGCTTTGCTGGGGAGCTTGGATGAATGTGTCAGTGCTAGAACTCCAGTGACCTCATGGGAGTTTCTCCTGAAACAAATGGGTATAAAGGAGGTCAAAATGAAGGTGATGTCCTACAGCAGTCTTGTGTGAAACAAAGACCCTCTTGCTGCCAACAGTGCCAGTTCTGCCTCTCTCCTCTGACATTCCCAGAACTGCTAGTACAATCATGGCTCTTGTGTGGCCACTGTGACCTTGTGATTAACTTTTAGTGAGCTGCAGCAGCTCCCAGCACTGAGGATGATGAGCAGAAACCTGGAGCCAGCAGCTTGGCAGAGTGGCAGGCCACCTCTTTTGATGGCAGACTGCTCCAAAAGCAGCTTAAATTTTCCATGGAATGGCATAGCAGTCTCAATAGCTCCTACAGCTTTCTTCTTGTTAATTTTCTATTTTTAAATCACCAGTACAACATTTTGTATACATACCTGTCGGGGGCGGGGAGCTGCTGTGTGTGGAGAAGAGGGTTCTAGCTGTGTAGTTTGCACATGCACAAACACACATACACATACAGACACCCCTGACCCTAGTTATGACTCAGAATACATCCATTCACGCCTGTGAGCCCAGCTTATCTCTTACTCCCATGAACATGAATCCAAAGCAATTCCACTCATATACTGTGACTTCAAATAAGATGCAGAAAGTTGAACCAGGCAAAACCAGACCCAGCAGATGTTTATTTTTTGAAGATTGTCTGAAATAGAATAACTCTTTAATCTTTTAACAATCCAACTTTTGGCCTTTGAGAACTGCAAATGCACCACCTCCACTGAGAAATCTAACTTGCAGCAATTTTTCACTGTTTCCCAATATTATTTGTTCAGGCATTGAATGATATAGACTTAGGGAATGAAAAAAATAGAAACAAAGTATCCCAGTTAGCGTGGCCTGTTGCCTTCTCAGCCTAGAGAAAGATGTTGCCTACAAAGAGTGGTGGCTTGCAGCCAGTGTTAACATGACCTTTTGACTCACAAGCCTATGGAAAGCTTCTTCTGTCTTTCCCAGGAGGTGTCACTATAAAGAATCATTTTACTGCCGTACAGTTCACAGGCATACAAGGCCTGACTTATGGATGAAACTGGCTGCCATGGATTTGGCATGTAATTTTTCTCCAGCTTTCTTTCTGATGCTGAAAGAATGAGGGCATGACTGAGAGACAAGAAGTCCTAAATATTTATCTTGCATCTTGGCTTACATGGATTTGCAGTTCAGCTGGGTTTCTCAGTTCCAACAGACTCTCTACACTAGAGAAGATCTCTGATTATTTAAGAGAAAAGGAGTGGACTGCTCGGTGTCTGATACAGCATACAAAATCCCTACAAATGGTGATGCAAGTGTAATCCCATACTCCAGTTTCTTTACTGGAGAGTAAAGCTTTGGGCTCTCTTTCTTGTTTTTCCTACTAACTTGCTACTGGACTTCACCTCTCTGCTTCCCTATTGCCTTCGTTTCTCTTAAAACCTGAAGTACTACAAGCTGTTTCTCATCACATGCCAGTGAACAGCAAAATAGAGCCATGACTGTGGTTGAGATACCAACTAGCCCAAGCGGTTACTAGCAATAATGTCTTTAGGCCTGCATCTGCAACACTTATGAGGAGCATCACTCAGCAAAAGGCATCTTCCTCTAGGCAGATCCAAGTCCCCTTTTCAGCAATGAACAAGGGACCTACTTTTCCACACACAAAATAACAAGAATTTGCCTCTCTGCTTCTTTTTTGCTTCCTATAAGCCTACTGCGGGAAAGTTCTGTTTTATTTGAATACACCATTGTTTATTTATAATTTTGTTCTAGATGTGTGACAGATTCAGCATGTGTCACCCAGCAGGGAAACGGTAGTAGGCTGGAGAGTTAACAAATGCACTGCAGTGAAGCCAGATGGCCTGTTTTCATAAGGAGCCTCTGAAAGATGCTCTGTTGCATAGATTTTTTTTCTTCCTTTGGTGCCCAAGATTCATAAGAGCATCGTTACTGCATCTGAACTCACTCACTAAAGCATCATGGGTCTGTGCTCCACTCTGTATTTCATATAACACTCCCTGTGACCAGAAAAACAGAAGAACCAATGCACTGAATCAGCCCATCATCCTTTCCCCTCTACCCCAGAAGTGGAGTCAACAAATAAAGGGGTCCCAAGCAACCTCTCAGGTTCAGTGTACCAGGGGTACTGAGATGAGGGTCTTGGGTTAATTGTGTCCACCATGTGTCCCATGGATGCCCACAGCCTGGCTGGGGGTCCCTTGCACAATCAGCTCCCACTCTGCAGTTGGCAGTTGCAGAGCGCAGCCCCAGCTGCCCAGAGGGTCCTGGCTGAGAGAGCCCACGCCTGTCAAAACATCAAGGGGACTCAACTCAATGCTTAGCTCCTGAGAAGCAGCTAACCTGAAAGCAATCTCAGAGCATGTATTAATAAAGAAGAGTACTCTCTGCTGGAAGAGTATGTAGCTGTGCTTACATTCTTCCCCAAGGACCGTACCCCTGAGGAGAGAAAATTTTTCCTTTTTTTTTTTTTCCAGGTTATCATTAATGAATGTTTCATCTTCTTCCTTATTTTCTCATTTCTTCCTCCTTCCAGTTCCCAGTTGGGATGTTTCCCAGTTTGCAAAGCTGCATGTAGTTTCCTTTGGAAACCATTAGTATCAACTTCAAGTCCTACCCTTGACTTGAAAGAGATAGGAAAGAGTCTCTCTTTCACCAACACTTTTCAAGCTCATGAAAAATGAGACAAGACCTGAGCTAATTAGGTATTTGCAGCATCAGTACACCAGGAGGCTGGCTAATCGAAGAAGAGATGGGCAGACAGATTGCTATTATACATGATATGGCAGTGTTTGTTATGATCAGCAAGAAAAATGTTGACTTTATTGAACAGGAATATTAGAGATGGCTTGGTTTCTCTGCTCAACTTTGAATTGCCTGTCTGAATGCAAACGGTTAAATAAAAGGAAGCTATAAGTGGCTTTTTGAACTAAACCACTAAGGACAGGTGATTTATTATATAGATATGGCAGCATTAATTGTATAGGTTTCAGGAAGATTTTGTCATCTTTTTCCCATCTCCACTTCAGGGGAGAAGTTATCCACCCACCCAGCTAGCCTCAGTCAGCCTAGAAGGCATTATTCCTCCCAAGGCTAGAAAAAGCCAGCTAAAACTGAAATTACCATGAAAAGGGAGAGTTTTGAGGTGAGCCAAGAGGGACTGTCCAGGGTAGATGTTGGAGAGCCTGAAACACAGGACAGCAGGGGGTTGCAGGGATGGCTTCAGCATGATGCAGATACCAGACTTAACTTTAAAGGGCTTAGTGGACACTTAAAACAGGCAGTCTAGAAATGGAAATAGCTATCTGTATCAAAGATAACTAAGGTAGTGTCAGCTCAGGGTCTTGTAGGGCATCACACTCTGTGGAGCACAGACACTACAGGCTCTATGAGACACTTCCACTTGTCAGAGGTGAGCTTAGAGAGGCCCAGAGCAGCACACGTGTAAGCAAACTCTGCCATTGATTTAAATGTCACTTTAAATGCTTTGAGGAAAAACTAAGTAATGTGTTGTTTTGAAGACATGGGATTTACATTTCCACAGACTGTTACAGGTTCTTGAAGGAAAAGTCTTAGAAGGAAAGGACTATGTAAATTAGTGATTTCTGTATTTGTTTTTTATTTTGGAGTTTGACAACTAAACAAAAAAAAAAGTGTATGTGGATATAGATATAGATAGATATAGATTAGCTATAGATAGATATAGAGATAGATATAGAGATAGATGATATAGATAAAACAAGTCTGAAATACTGGGCCAAACCAATTTGAGAAGATATATTTGAAAACTAGAACTTCTTATGGGAATTTGACTTTTGTTCATTTTAAACTTTTAAAAATAAAAGGATTAAATTCAAGAGGAATTTAGCTGTCATAAAAAAAAAAGTGAGGAGGTCACAGCAGCTGTCAATAGTGATGAAGAGAAAAAGGCCAGAACTGATCCTTATCACTAAAGTCCAGTCGCACCACTTGGCCTCAGTCCATACTGTTTAGGTTTAGCCCTTTCTGTAGCAGATTAATCTTGGAGAGAGACCATAAGAGACAAAAGAAACCCAGGGAGCAAAATAACTATTTAGCATTGTGGATAATCAGGGCTCAGGCTCTTTCCCTGGTGTTATTTTATTTGACAGTATAGATGTAGCCACCATTGTTACCTTGCTTCCATTTGAAACCCTATATTCAATGTGCTTATCTGGGTTATATTTAAATTATTTTGCTAACTGCTTGGTAACAAGGATTAGATATATCTTAGTTATTCAGAAAATGCCCCAAATCCCTATTGTGGGGTGAACCATTCTCAGTCTTTCCTGTTGAGGCTGCTCCTTTTTGCATTGCAGACTTAGATATTTATTGTATCTCAAAAAAAAAAAAAAAAAAGGAAACTACAATGTGACCTAATGGTGAAAACGAAATGTTGAGAAACTGTTCTTGGTAGCAGGACCTACTTAGACTCAGGCACAGAAAAAAATTGCACTTGGATCTTCAGGCAAAGATCTTGAACATGGGACTATCAAAAACAGACAGAAATGGCTAAAACAGGTCTTCTAACTCTTCCAAAATGTTGGGGGATGTTGTTTTGGGTGGGTTGGGTTTTTTATTATAATTCATTCTGGATCCCTTGGTGATTTCATCTCAGTTTGAAAAGTTTAAAAACCAAAACGGCTTTTTTTTCAGTGGTGAAATTATTCCCTCTGTTCCCTCTTCTTTCCTGCTACATATTGCCGAGTCTTTTTGCAAGATCCAGAGCTCTGGTAGCTTGCAGCTTTCCACCTTAAAATATAGGGATAGGGCTGTAGACAAGATCTTGCTCCAGGCAGAGGAGAATATGTGGTTGCACTGAAAGAAATGGAAGATCCTAAGGGAAATGAAAGATCCTACATACACATGCATGGGAGCAGCTACTCCAGAAAATGGCATATCCAGGTAACTGCAGGTACAGATCTGTCAATATGGTTACAAAGTCATCAGGATGGAAGTTATGTGGTCCTTTCTTCACCTGAGGGTGATGTCACCTATGGTACCTCTTTCCTGGCGGTTTGTCTAGCTGCTAGTGAAGTACTCTTTACTTTCACTAGCAATGGTGATTCTGCAAGCTATTCCCATTCCTCTGTCTTCTATTCTTTGGACTTAACAATTTGATGCACCCTAGCAGTCTTTGCTTGTAGGTCCTCTTTTCATTCAAACTTGATCATTCCCAGTGTTTCCCCCTTGACAGTTTTCTTTTGTATCCCCACCTTCACGGTGGGCAGTACCCAACACTGGGCACTGTATGCCTTGATAGGGATAATGCGACTATCCTGGCAGTATCCTGGAGGCTGCATTCCTGTTTCCCCATCCTTCTATGGTATTTTCCTTCTCTGCATGACACCATGGTCTGTGTTCAAAGCCTTCTATAAACTTAAAGATAGCACCTATAGCACAACTTCAAACAGCAAATGCTTAAGCTTTGAAAATCTAAATGTTTATGTGGGCTTTGATGCAGATGCCTCCCTTAAAGTGCACATGTTTATGTTGATCTGATTCACGCAATTGTCAAAGTGTTTTGGAAATGTCTTGAGGACATGTGCCAAAATAGGGCCCATTTAGGTGGAAATAACAGGAGATGATAGTCCCTAAGTTTTTCAACAATCTCACCTCTGTTTCTAAGTCTGGCTGAAAGGCAGAGATGCAAGAAAATATGTATAAATGTGAGAACTAAAACCAAACATTTGGGGTTTTATCACAGGTATGTGAACTTGGGTACGCATTCAAAGACACACGAATTTCCTATGGTGTCAGAGCCAGATGATTAATTTCTATTTTTTCTGTCTCAAAAATAAGCAGCTGTTAAATTATAATGAAGAAAGAAAACCTAAGATGATTATTTCTTCTTATGTTCCTTTATATATAAATATATATTTATTTGTATGTACACATATATACATGCACACATATGTATTAATGGAAGGGATCTGGGCTATTCTGTAATGTGCATTAGTACATGTAATAGCAACAGCAGGTATTTGGTTGAGCACACAGATGTGCAGAAACTTTCTCCAACTTCACTGTAGGCAATCAGTCAAAATGTAAATGTATGGCAGGTGCACTGATATGGTAGATCATAAGGGTATTGTAAGAGCTGCTGTAGTGTTTCAGGATAGTGTTTCAGGCATGAAATAACCTTAGTCTAATTTATCCATATGCTTCCAAGCATAACTGAGTAGAGCAGCTCTGAAAAACTGCATTTTTTATAACCAAGGATCTTCCTGGGAAATACAAAATAAATATTGTTCAGACTGTTGATCAGGTTTACAGTTACGTGTCTTTGGGTCATTCCACACCATCACAGTCATAAAATTATCTGCAGAAAGATAGGAAGACAGGAGTCTTTGGACATAAAATATTTATTCATTTTATCTATTGATACCTACCCCTAAGGGGAAAAAAAAAGTGTTTATGATCACTTTTGTTCTGTATTAACTACGCTATTCCACTGGCTCCTTGGAACACCAGGACATGGGAGTAAAACAGTGGCTGACAGTCCTAGCTGCTGTCTAGTTTCTCCTTGTTTCTCATGTTTTTTGTAACAGCAGAGGCTCACACTTTTACTCAACACGATGCAGTACACACAGTAGCTTTCAGTGATTCACTGTATTGCAAACCCAGCTGCACCTGTCTGAGAGGCATGTAGGGAGCATCCAAAGGCTGAGACAGGCCATCTGAGAGCACAGAGGCGATCCCATACATACCACTACTCCTGCAAATTAATTGTGAAAGTAAAGATGGCTTCCTTCCTTCTCATGCCTAATTGTTCAAAGGAGAGATTCTGCACAGTTTGGCTGTGTCTAGTACTACTACATTTGCAGTGCAAGTAAAGCCATAGAAAGAAGTCTCACTGGAAAGTTAAGAAACACTTTCATTGTCTAAGTTGGCATGTATGTATCTGTAGTAGGTGCTTAAACATAGCTTCAACTGATACTAAAATGCACATCAGAGAAGATACACCTTTTGCTCTGTCTTGAAAAACTCCTGGGAAATGAAAGACAAAGCAGACAAGGACAACCCATCTCCCTGAGACGATTGGAGTCACTGGTTTCTCTGCTTCCAAAGGCAGCCTGATACCTGTAACCAAGACCTGGTTCCCCTCTTTTTACATGAGCTTATTAGGCTGTGCTCTTTTTTTCTGCCTTTTTTTTTTTTTTTTTTAAGATTGTTTTCTTAAAATAATTAGAAGGGAGGCAATTGGAAAGGAGTGGACTGCTTCCCACTTTTTGCTTGTGTAGTCATTCCTGGCTCAAGTCCACAAGAAATGTCTAATTGCTAAGGGACCTTACTAGTCTCTGGTTGTCATGACTGTGGACCACACAACTCCCCCTTACACCTCTTCAGGACACCAGAAGCTGTGTACATACTGTACCAACAAATAGTCTTGATTATAACTGGTCAAAGGCAGACACCAAATTGCTGCTCATTGCAGGGAGGACAATCACCAATGTGGGAATTTCCAGCCTGGAAATTCTTTAGTCTTGATATGCCTATCTTTGCTTCATTACTCCCCACCTACCCCCTGGGCCTGGAGAATATATTATATGTAGTAAAACTTGGATTTCAAGTCTAAATGGCATTTGATACCATACGGGTATTTGGTACTAGCATATAACAGTTTGTTTCATTTCATTTCCTCCCTGTAGGTAGCACAGAATTATCATGTACCACCAGCCTACATCTCAAACAGGACTCAGGATGGTATACGATGTCTGCATATGATGTTTCAGCAGATGATGCAAGAAAACTTCATAGCAGATAACTGGAGAATAATGGACACAGACAGTTTGGTCCCAACTTTCTTTAGTCAGTTTATGAATTTATACAAAGATTTTAATTAAAAGCAAAATCTGGTAGCGAAGATGTAGCTCAATCTGAAGGTGATGGTGTAATTTAAAGAGGAAATTCAGTCATTAAGGTATAGCTTCCTGCTGACTCATCTTTTTTCTGTTCTTATATTTAAGCTGATATGTGTCAACCTATCATAAAATCCAAATTAATAAGATCCAAATTATATGATCCAAATTATATCAAGCTAGTATATATACTTTGTCTACTAGAATTTGGCGGCAATCCTTGTTTTCATAAACTCATAATTTTATGAGAAATGTCTTTTTTGTATTATATTTTTTCTAAACGCAGAACTTTGGGTGTATAGTTTGAAACAGACTAGGTATAGGCAGAAATTATTCAATTAAATTGTTCCTCTTCAAAAACAGCCATTCATCTCTGATGTTCTTTTCATTCTCTCCACCTGGACCAATTCCACTTTCTGTAAATAAAGAAATAAGTAATATTTGCTAGGTTAGAAAGCAGCTGTCTCTAGAATCTGGAGGTTGGGGCACACATATGAGTTGAGGGAAATGTCCCTATGTCAGTGAATATTTAATTGGCTATGTAAAGTGAAATAAGTCCAAAACACATCAGGAGCCCATCTGCAGGATGGGAAAAAGTCCAAAACAGGAAAATATTAATGAGGTACAAAATCTGCTTTCTACATTCTTTGCAATATGGCTGTTCTTTAATGGCTTTTGAAGCTCACAGATGCTTATAAAAATAGCCACTTTCTGAACTTGGAACCTGAAAAGATCTTATTTTGGATATAATGGTTGCTTTAGAAGTGGTAAGTTATGCACATGCAAAAAGGATGTAATTCACAGCGTGTTTTCTATTTCGATCTCCTAACATTGTGAGCTGAAATAAAAGGTAAACATGACCACTTGAACAGTTTGAAATACTGCAACTTGCTTCAAACCTGCCCAGTCTACCACAGTCTTCATATTTATTGTTATCTGCACTTGAATGCAATCACTAGATAATTCACTAAAGCCGTCTTCTGTTCCCCTTAGATGTATGAATTGCAACATGTAGTGTTGAGGGAACAATGCACAATCTGAGATTGCAAGTCTGGAGCTCCTACCAGAAGATTTGCAGGACTTCACTGCCCAATGCTATCTTGAGAGTGGGAGGATAAAGTTGCCAGTGAATCTTTCTGCCTTGCAAAAATATGTTACCTTGATGGTACTCAGTGGTGAAGATTTTACCCTTGACAGGAAGAAATGGCACATTACGCTTCCAGGAAAACTGCTCACTCTCAGACTATCCTACCTACAAAAAGTCTTTTTGCTCAAAATGACATGTTTGGGGGTTTTTATTGAACACTATGGCAGTTTGGAGTCACAGTATCTCTGGCTGCCAGGTTCAATTTAGGCACATAGTGTTACTACAAGATTTTTCAAACTGTTAGCCCTGTAATGCAGCATGAAGGCTACTGTCAGGCTGGATTCCTTCCCACTTGTACCTAATCATCCATAGCAAAGGCTCTACAGTGAGCTCTCCTGCATGTTTGAGAAACCAGTCCTGTCTTGTAGCAAAGTGAAAGAACAAAACATAGAGCTAAACTCTGGGCAGCACTTGCATCTTCAGTTGCCACCGAAACAAGTTTTCATGCATATAGTCTGTCAAATGCTACAGTGTCCTAGCTGCCATATAACCAAGACACTTAAGCACAACACATATAATGTTGGGTGCCTAGATAAGTAATTTTCTGTATTATCAAGGGGGAGAGATGGGTTTCTTGAGAAGGCAATTCAGAAGAGACTGGTATTCCACATCACCATTCAGAGAATCGCAGTCTAGCCTTCTAGCCTTTATAGTTAGGTACGTAAAGTTAGGCAGTGTGGAAATATTTTCCCCACTGGACATTGGGCACCACCGCCTGAGGTTCTTCCATAACATAGAAACATATAAGCACTGCACAGGCAGACTTATTCCATGCTTGAAAAGTTGAGTTAGTGAGATGCCCAGCCCTGCAAAAATACCTAATTCTCTACATCACATGGAGAAAACACCCAGGTGACTACCACAGATCAGATGCCCAACTTTGCCATGGCTAAACTGAAATGAGATGAATCTCCTTAAAAGACAGCTGCTATGCAAGTTAAATTAGGTTGGCAGCCAGCTGAATATTCAGGGTAAGATCATGAAAGGCATATTTTCCATATAGGAATTCCTATCTCCTTACAAATCACTACCGAAGTTTGGGTATAACTGTATGTTTATCAAGGAGATCTCTCATGCCTTGGATTTAAAATGATGCAAACATTAGCAGGAGAGGAGCACTTTCTCTTCTGAAGAGAAATTAAACAATTTTAGGGCTAATGTCCTTTAATGTTTTTTATAAATGATCTGGACACAGGAATCAAATGTATATTAAGTAAGTTTGCTGACAATACTAAACTAGGACGAGCTGTGTACTCCCTCAAGGGTAGAGAGGCTTTACAGAGTGTGTTGGCTTTGTGTGTGGCAGGGTTTTCATAGTGGGAGAGGGGGCTACAGAGGTGACTCCTGTGAGAAGCTGCTAGAAGTTCCTCCAGCTCCAAGTCAGACCCACCTCTGCCAAAGGCTGAGCCAGTTAGTGACAGTGGTTGTGCATCTGTGATAACATATTTAAGAAGGGGAATCTGGGAGGAAGGGAAGTGAGGGAAATACCTCTGCAAACCCTGAGGTCAGTGGAAGAAAGGAGGAGGAGGGGGAGTTGTGCTGGAGCAGACACTCCCCTGCAGCCCATGGTGAGAGGGCAGGCTGTGCCCCTTCAGCCCGTGGGGGTCCACGGTGCAGAAGATGCCCACCTGTAGCCCGTGGAGGACCCCACACTGGACCAGGTGGCTGCACCTAAGGAAGGCTGGGGCTCTCCCCGTGCTGGAGCAGACTATTGCTTGGAGGACTGCGGTCCATGGAAGGGGCCCACATTGGAGCAGTTCACGAAGAACTGCAGCCTGTGGGAGGGACTCACGTTGGAGAAGTTCATAGAGGACTGTCTCCTGTGGGAAGGACCCACACTAGAGCAGGGGAAGAGTTTGAGGAGCCCTCCCCCTGAGGAGGAAGGAGAGGCCGAAACAATGGGTGATGAACTGACCTCACCCCCCATCCCCTGCCCCCCTGTACTGCTGGGGAGGAGGAGGTAGAGAAATCTGGAGCAAAACTGAACCTAGGAAGAAGTGAGGGGTGGAGGGAAGGTGTTTCTAAGATGTGGTTATATTTTCTCACTGTCCTACTCTGTTTGATTGGTAAATTAGTGGTGGTGGTGGTGTTCAAGTTAAATAGATGTTCGTTTTTTCTTCCGCAATCAAGTCTGTTGTGACCATAATTGATGAGTCATCCCTTCCTGTCTTTGTCACAGAATCACAGAATCACAGAACTGTCTAGGTTGGAAAAGACCTTGAAGATCATCTAGTCCAACCATCAACCCAACATTAACAGTTCCCAACTACACCATATCCCTCAGTGCTATGTCGACCTGACTCTTAAACACCTCCAGGGATGGGGACTCCATCACCTCCCTGGGCAGCCCATTCCAATGCCTAACAACCCGTTCTGTACAGAAATCTTACTGTATTCTGTAAATATCCAGTCTAAAACTTCCCTGGCGCAACTTGAGGCCATTGCCTCTTGTTCTATCACTTATTACTTGGTTAAAGAGACTCATCCCCAGCTCTCTGCAACCTCCTTTCAGGTAGTTGTAGAGGACGATGAGGTCTCCCCTCAGCCTCCTCTTCTCCAGACTAAACAACCTCAGTTCCCTCAGCCGCTCCTCGTACGACATGTGCTCCAGACCCTTCACCAGCTTCACTGCCCTTCTTTGGACACGTTCGAGTAATTCAATGTCCTTTTTGTAGTGAGGGGCCCAAAACTGAACACAGTAATCGAGGTGTGGCCTCACCAGTGCCGAGTACAGGGGTAAGATCCCTTCCCTGTCCCTGCTGGCCACGCTATTTCTGATACAGGCCAGGATGCCATTGGCCTTCTTGGCCACCTGGGCACACTGCTGGCTCATGTTCAGCCGGCTGTCAGTCAACACCCCCAGGTCCCTCTCTGACTGGCAGCTCTCCAGCCACTCCTCCCCAAGCCTGTAGCGCTGCTGGGGGTTGTTGTGGCCCAAGTGCAGCACCCGGCATTTGGCCTTATTGAAACTCCTACAGTTGGCCTTAGCCCATCGCTCCAGCCTGTCCAGGTCTCTCTGCAGAGCCTCCCTACCCTCGAGCAGATCAACTCTCCCACCCAAGTTGGTGTCATCTGCAAACTTACTGAGGGTGCACTCTATCCCCTCGTCTAGATCATCAATAAAAATGTTAAACAGAAGTGGCCCCAAAACCGAGCCCTGGGGGACACCACTCTCGACCAGCCGCCTGAGCCTTTTGTTGTAATTTCTCCTCCCCATCCCACCAGGGAGGGGGGTGGTAGAAGGAGTGAGCAACTGGCTGTGTGGTGCTCAGCTGCCCTCTCACTTAAATCATGACACAGAGAGATCTGGATAGACTACAGAGCTGGGTAATCACCAGCCATATGAAACTTAACAAGAGCAAGTGCTGAGTTCTCCACCTGGGACAGGGTTATCCTGGTTATATGTACAAATTGGGGGTCAAGAGGCTGGAGAGCAGCCCTGTGGAAAGAGATCTGAGGTTTTGGGTTGGTGGCAAGTTGAATATGCATCAACAGTGTGCCCTGGCAGCTAAAAGGGCCAATTATCCCCTGGGGTTCATCAGGCACAGCGTAGCAAGCCAGTCGAGGGAGGTAGCTGTCCCACTCTGCACTGTACTGGTGCAGACCCACCTTGAGTACTGTGTGCAGTTTTGGGCACCTCAATATAAGAAGGACATCAAACTGTCAGTGTGTCCCAGAGGAGGGTAATCAAGATGGCGAAAGGTCTTAAGGGCAAGACTTACTTATGAGGAGCGGCTGAGGTCACTTGCTTTGTTCAGCTTGGGGAAGGGAAGGCTGAGGGGTGACCTCATTGCAGTCTACAACTTCCTCAAGAGGGTCAGTGGAGGGGGAGGTGCTGACTTTTTCTCAGGTGACTAACGAAAGGACAGAAGGAAATGGTATGAAGCTGTGTCAGGGGAAGTTCAGATTGGACATTAGGAAAAGGTTCTTCACTGTGAAGGTGGTCGGTCACTGGAACAGGCTTCCCAGGGAAATGGTCATGGCACCATACCTGTCAGAGTTCTAGGAGTGTCTGAATTATGCTCTTAGTCATATGGTTTATTTTTAGGTAGTCTTGTGAGAAACAGGGAGTTGGACTTGATGATCCTTATGGGTCCCTTCCAATGTGAGATATTCTGTGATTTATAATTATATAAGAAGATGTTCCTTCCTACCTGGGAAGTTAAGGACAAGCTGTGTCTTTGTGGACTTGCTGGGATCCAGCATAGAGGGAACAGGGTATGTTTAGGTGCTAGGAGAGGAATGGGAAACAAAGAAGGAGACAGGGAAAAGGCATGGGCTGCTTGGGTTTTCTTGCAAAGGTGGCATTCATTATACTTCCACAAATGGAAGGTACAAGACATATCTCCAAAGAACTATATCCTGCACAGCAGAGACTCCAGAGGAGAAGCGGGGTCATAGAGGGCAAACATCAGACTCCAAAACTAAGAGAAAACAAACTGAATGCAATCCTTCAATGCATAACTTCAGGACTGGCTGCAGCACAGGAAGACAATTTTATCTCTGTATAGGAGCCTTAAGCTATGGCTTCATATTTATCTCTACGCTCCTTCTAACCCCAAAGTTTTCCACACCACTGCGCTTAAACAAGCCTTACACTCAACATTCAAGAACCGTGATAGGGCATGTGAGTCCCCCTCATCCATGTTATGAAGAACTGCTTGGCAAGTAATCTCTATCACTAAATTCCTGATAAGCTGCCATACTTAGCCCAAGGACAAGAAACTGTACAGACATTTGCATATCAATTTTCTACCGATGGCTTTTACAATAGGAGCTAGAGTTGGGCAGCCGCAGCATACATTTATAAAGCTTACAGCTGTGTTCAGTGATAAGATAAGAAGTTCTTTTGTAGAGACCACAGCAAAAGCTTTGTCAGTGACTGAAATGACACTTTTATCTCATCATGAAAGATGCCCCTTCCAGTGGAAGTCTAGCTGGCATGACGTTATCATTTGAATTGGGTTTTTTTTCATGGAAATGAGAGGGAAGAATCTTGCTGATTTATGAAGTAGTCTGTCCTTTTTTATTATTATTTGTAACATTAAAAGAAAATTAACTGCAGCAGAAAGATTTTATATCCATCTATAAACTTGGTTATCAGCATCCCAATATTATCCAATAAATAAATGAAACAAATAAATAACTCCAAAGCTAGAAATGGAATATTAACATCATAGTGCCACAGTGGAAATGGTCTGGTTATGGCTAAGCAGAAACTTGCATTATAAAGCTATTTTTTATTATTATTTTGATGATTCTAATTTTCTGAAGCAGAATTTTCCCAGGCTGTCTCTAAATCCGCAGGCACGTTTGGGTATTAATTTATTAAAAGTTTGTGACCTGTTTCTCAGTTGCTTAATACCAAAGACAAGGACTGAGAAATCACCTCATAACTGTAAAGTCATATATTAGGGAAGGATTCTGTGGTTTTGATATACCATATAAATTTGTTCTCACCTAACTTTAATTAGGCATCTAGTTTAAGCTCATCATGTAGCTCTGTCACTAGTGACTGATAGAAACCCTAAGAGGACAACTCCTTTCACCCATTCTGACACCTATTTTCCATTCACTTTTGAAGTCTCAGTGTTGAGCTTAGATGAGCTGGTGACTTAATAGATAGTTTGAATTAAATGAGATTAATTCCACTCAGAATTTAAAGAATGGCTTTGGTTTTAACTTTTAGGGAAAGGGTCCAGGACATCTGTCTACATAGTCTGTTGAAGAGAAGGCAAAAAGTGATACAATCATGGTTTATATGGGCTCTTAGGGGATGTAACCTTTGATTATGTTTGCCTCAGCCTGTTAGTCAAGCATCTAATGGCTAGAGAGTGAAGCTGAGGTACAGTTTTTAATTGTGAGTAATTAAGGAATGGAATGACTTATCAAGGGTGGTGATCAGTTCTTTATTATTGGGATTTTAAATTGAGTCCTAGGTGGGGGGTGTTTGGTTTGTGTTGGGGTTTTTTTATTATTTTGGGGGGTTCTTTTTTTTAAACTGAAACAAGAATGAACTTGAGGAAGCCCTTTGGTCTGTTTTTATACTCTGTTCTAGGTTATATCAACACACCATACCCCCCTCCTTTGAATTAACTATCAAGTTTATCTCACTCAGCTTTAGCAGCTTAAGGGTTGGGCAATCTATGTTATCTATAGCCAATGGAGAGAAACAGATACTTCCAGATAGGCATTTTTAATTTAATTCTTGACATATACAGTGACTGCTAATGCAGGTGACCAGGCTGGTCTTCATGGATATGTGTGGAAACAATAATTCACATATGTAAGTTTTATAATGACAGGGGCGCCAAAGAAAATTTGAAAGTTTATGGTCATGGGAAGTGCTGAGAGCCATTCCCAGAGTACCTTCACGTACTGGCAGACCAGCTAGACCCCTCTTCTGTGCTGCTTTCCAAGACCACGTTCCCTTCATGTTATTATAAATTTCTATGTATGATCAAAGAAACAAAACTTGCCTGTGATACTGCAAGGCAAATCATGACAAACTCAGTCAAATCCTATTAGTACAATACAGATTAAATTACTGCTGAAATCCACATGAGAAATGATTGAGGAAGGGTTATGTGCAAAAAAGTAGTAGATTCTCCTGATACACAAATTATATATTTGGATTTTCTTATTCCTTTCAGTAAAGAGAACACCTGAAGCCTTTAGTCAGGTATAAAGACAGAGGTGATAAGAACCGTGAAAATTTTCTTTTAAATGAGTTAAAGGTATTATTGACCTCCAGATTATTAAATGTACTTTTCCTGAGTAAAAATTTAATATTCAGGGTATGGTGCTAACTATTGTATAATACAAATGACAAGTAATAGCGTGCCTCATTATTACACTCTTACATTCAGTAACAAGATAATATACCAGCTGTGCTCTTTTGCTGTGGTCCTCACACTGTAATTAATCTATGAATTAGAGATCAGACTGGACCTCTTGCCCTTGAATTTTGAAATCCTGCAGTTCTGTTCAGGTCACTAATACCTCACTGGGCCAGCTACTGAAATTTTATCCATAGGTATATAGAAAGAAAAAAAATCCATCTTTGCAGCCTGTCCAACAGCATAGGTCTGTAGGGCACAGATTTCAGAGCAGCCCTGCAGAGAAGGACTTGGGAGTAGCAGTGGATGGAAAACTGACTATGAGCCAGCAATGTGTGCTTGCAGTCCAGAAAGCCAACCGTATCCTGGGCTGCATCAAGAGGAGTGTGGCCAGAAGGTCAAGGGAGGTGATTCTCCCCATCTACTCCACTCTCATCAGACCCCACCTAGAGTATTGTGTTCAGCTCTGGGGCCCCCAACATAAGAAGGACATGGACCCATTGGAACAAGTCCAAAGGAGGACCATGAGGATGATCAAGAGGATGGAGCACCTCCCTTATGAAGACAGACTGAGAGAACTGAGGTTGTTCAACCAGGAGAAGAGAAAGTTCTAGGGAGACCTTATAGTGGCCTTCCAGTACTTAAAGGGGGGCTACAGAAAAGATGGGGAAGGACTTTTTATCAGGGAGTGTAATGATAGGACAAGGGGTAATGATTTTAAATTGAAAGAGGGTAGATTTAGATTAGGTAAGAGAAAGAAATTCTTCACAGTGAGGGTGGTGAAACATTGGAACAGGTTGCCCAGAGAAGTTGTGGATGCCCTGAAGTGTTCAAGGACAGGTTGGACGGGGTTTTGAGCAACCTGGTCTAGTGGAAGGTGTCCCTGCCCATGACAGGGTTGTTGAAACTAGATGGTCTTTAAGGTCCCTTCCAACCCAAACCATTCTATGATTTACTCTGACAGCAGAGAGAATTATTCTTCTCAAAAAGATGAGGTGAATATTATTGAGCCCTAAAGTTCACACTTCAGCCATCTATGGGAAATTTTGACTTTTTCCATTCCCTGCATGTGTGCTGCCTTATGTATAAAGCAACTGTAGTCCAACATAGTGTATCACTGGGATTTTATGCTGTATTTTTTTCTGTTCTCACATAATCAAAGTCCTACAGCCTTTGCTTCAGCTAAACTCCCAAAAATGGATGTGTAAATTTTGTTAGGATAAGGGCAGTGAGATTAGCAAGTAATGGCACTGCACAGCAGACACTGGACCAGTGTTTGAACAAAAATCGGAATTCCTTTTCCACCAGTTCTGAAACTTTCTTCCATTTTAAATCAGGTCAAAAAGCTGAAAGAGCAGACGAAGCTCTGAAAAAAGATCTGAAATCTCTCTAGGTTGTTTTTTTTTTCCTACATAAAAATGAAAGGTTCTGATGTTCCCAAATCGAAAGGTTTTATTTAAAAATAAGGTGACATTGAAGTGCATCTGCCTAAGGAGCCATGGCACATGTTACAATTGCAGTTGCAATGCCCGAGATCCTCATTTTCCCCTTGGATGAGGCCACTTGGAAGATTATGAGAGCCCTATGTACTAAGATGAGACAGAGAGCTCAGTTAAAAAGATTTACACTGTGTTTTAACCTTAAAGTGCTCACATCAAAACATTTCATTGAATGACATTTTTGAGTATAATCGCTTTTGACTAAATCCAATATATCTGGGATGTATTTTTTTCAGAAGAAAATTAGGAAGGTAGAAGGGTGTAGCAAGGAAAGACAGACTTCCCCTGGAAATTATTTATTTTGCTGAAACAGCATTATCTCTAGAAAAATAATCTCAGTGGAAAATTCAAAATGTTCAGAATGACACAGATTTTTTTGATACTCCCTTTCCACAAAGAAATAAGATACTAATTAATTCCCAAGAGAATTGAATGGATTTGTTGTTTATTTTGTTTGTAAGGGAGGATGTATATTCAGTCCCATTGGAATTGAAAGAACATCTCAGACCTGAGTAAAGATGCATTCAAAAAGATGTCAAGAGAAAAGCTCTTGCAGATCCAACCTCTTCAAGAGCTTTATACAGTCAGTGCTCTCAACCAATAGCTTTAATAAGAGTTGAATTTATACACAAATATTTAGAAAGCAAATAAATAAGTGGGGGGGAGAAGAGAACTTCACAGCATTCGGTATAATATGAACACAACATTACAGAAAACCATGCATCTGTTTTATAGTTGGTTTATATTCTTCTCTTGTGTGTGAATTTTATGCACATAAAAATTAACAACCTTTGACTACCCGCTTGTATTTATAACATCTGCAGTACCAACGGGTGCATTTCTAGTTTCTCTGTCCCAGGCTTGCTAAGCATCCTAATTTGGAAAGAAAATGCCAGATAACTCTCCAGGGTAACATTCACAATGTCAGCGTCTCTTGATTCCTAGACATCCTAATGTCACCAATGGGAAGTCTATAATGAAGGAAATCCCACTGGCAGTAAAGCAGGGTATAGATAGAAATGCCAGTCTTTGCTTTTTCTGTTTGAACCAATCAAGGCATAACTAACTGCAGTCTGAGATTGGAGTGGTCTTTCTGCTTTGGGGTGAAGAACATATTTTGACTATGTAAATGAAAAAGATCATGGAAGAAGATGAGTTCAGAAAACTATATTCACATTATGACTGCTCCCCCAATGGTTCTAATTAGAGCTGGCTAGATTCCCCCAGAGACCTGTTGCTT
Organism: Strix aluco; assembly: GCF_031877795.1. Lineage (NCBI taxonomy): Eukaryota > Metazoa > Chordata > Aves > Strigiformes > Strigidae > Strix > Strix aluco. Next base: position 109,664,053 of record NC_133932.1, on the reverse strand, counting down.
GTGACTACCTGGACAGTCAGGTCTCTCTACCCCAGTTGTTTCTCTGAGGACACTGGAGTTCACCACTGCCTTACAGAAGAAAAAAAAAAAAGGCAACACAGAAAAAAAGCAAGACCTCCAGAGAACCACTGGTACAAATCCCCGAATTCAGCTACTGGGACTATTATTGTGATATTTTTAAGAGAGATAAAAAAAAGATAATTTTCTCCTCTGCTACAAATTGCTGCAGTGAAAATGTTCCAGGTGGTGTGCAGCTGGTTCAATTCAACTATTTCCATTTGCAGATAGATTCTCTAGCTGTGAGGAAGTTGCTAGTTGTTTTGTTGATAAATTCAAGATTTCTTTTGAGCCTGCTGTGCTGTGGGGGAGCAGGGGAGTATCTCCAGAGGGAAAATGAAAAGTTTTTGATGAGCTGCATCCAGTAATACAGTGAAACTGCATCTGCCTGGAATTGCCAGTGTGTACTTTTGATGTTAACCCTTCCTCACCAAGAACAGGCAGAAGTGAGATAGCGCATTACGATGAAAAGCTGTTTTCACAGAAGTATTGGTGAGGAAAAGACCACATTACAAACTTCACGTGAACGTTGAGACAGTTGAGCTGGGAAATCCTCTTCCAAGTCTGCAGGGAAAAGTCTTGTATACCCCAAAAGTACGTTGTACAAACCAGAATATTTGATGAGGGTGTCTCTGAGACTGCTGTCAAGACTGGCTGTGCCCAAGCCCTGTGCCTATAGCCAGGCACTGGGGAGAACACAGGGGCTGTCCGCAGAGAACAGAAGGTCTCAGAGTGCTCCAGAAGAAAAGCCAGCCTGGAGGCAGACCTTCATGAACAATGAGGAAATAGCCAAGGCATCCATGTGGCAGAGAAATATGAATCTGGGCAGAATTTCCTTCATGTTAGTCTTTATGTCAGCTGTGAAAACCCTGCAGGTCTACTTAGTTGTTATAGAAACTCTCCCCCACAACACCGATGGCTCCTTTGCAGATTTTACATTAGAGAAATAAGAACTATATTTCAGCTTGAAAATGTCTTTTGCCAAGAAGGGGTTTCTGTTTGTTTATCTGTTTGTTTCAGCAAGATGAATAGCACCCAACTTAAAAAAAAAAAAAAAAAAAAAAAAAAAAGCCTTAACTTCATATATTTATTTTGTTCATGTTTGCTGCGCTGTGAGGTGAGTTTACCTTGGCTAACACATGCTCACAGGAAATGAAATAAAAACTGCATGGAAAGGAATATCTTCAAAATGAGCAAAGCAATAGAGATTGTTCTTAGCAATCAATACTGGTTGTGTGCAACAGTGGAAAGGAACTAGGGCTCTGTGCTACTGTGTTGCTTCTTGTCTTGGTCTGACTTACAGTTAATAAGTTACAGGAAAAAAATACTAAAGGAAAAAAGTAAAGGAAAGGCGTTTCTCTCAGGAAGAATGGAAATGGCTTTTTATGTAGAAGTTAAATCTCCCCTATTGTTAAAAAGCAAAGAGAAATGGCTACCAAAGAGACAAAGCCGAGAGGTGGTGTAAATTGTCAGTAGCTGAAGTCAGAGCCCACATATGCTTTCCAAGGGCGCTGTCACTAAAAGCTTCAGTCTCATCTCACCTACCAAGCCAGTTATTCTCCTCCTCATAGTTCCTCATACCAAATTAACCTCGTTTTTTTCCTCTACTTTTAGCCATGTTCATTTTACGTTGGAGCAGGTCCTCCTACCTTTCACAGACACAGGCTGTTGCAGGAGTGGAGAAGCTGTAGGGCTGGGAATGAGCAGTGAGGGGCTGGTGTGAGCAAAAAGCCGATATTTTGGCCTGGACACATCTACGCTGGTTTAAAGTATTTGTCAAGCACAGCTTTACTTCCAAAGTCTTGCAGGCTTGGGCACTGACTTAATTAGCCTGTGTTCCCTTCAGACTTCTCCAGAAGTACAGGGCTCCTTTGCAGAGTCAGAAAGTTTTAAAGGACAGTTTATCCTATGACAGAGATATAGAAATATGTATTCTTTTCCCCCAACATTGGGGAATTCAGGTTTTTCATTGCAATAGTGTTCTCCAGATAACATTAGTGCAGAGATCTGTGTATAGGAACACTAGTTTCTGACTAGGCCTTAGAGAATATTAAATGTGTTACTTTACAATAATCTTCAGAAAGCAGGAAACTGTTGCTAAGACAATACTTCATATTTTATGATGATCTTAGCAGCTAGCAAAATGTATACATTTATAAAATTACAAGTCAGTTATTAAAAAGAACAATTATCAGAAAAAATGTCTGTTTTACAAAATAAGTCTTTGGAAGGTGCTATTCAAATAACCTGAGAGAAATTCCACACTCATTTTTCTATCAAAATAAACAAGGTCAGACTGTACCTGATATGATTTGTGTTGCAGAATTCTGGGACTCCCCTTGGGAAACTTTTCCAATTCTGCAGAATTATTACACACAATTACACAGCATAATAGCTCTGCTTTTGCACTCGCTGCATTTCTGAAACAGGCTGTTACAGAAGTGTAAAGTTGCATTAACTAATGAGCAAGTTTGGTCAGACGCATACAGCCATTTCATTGTAATTTTCATCTGTTGTCTTCAAGATGTTTTCTTTAGATTGCAAGATGCTGTATTCTGGTCATCAATCCATTCAGCTAGCCAAAGTCTGCTTTCAGTCCAAAATCTGAAATGACTGAGCAATTTTTTCTAGTCCTTTAATATCAACTTTAGCTTCCTGACAACAAATTTGAAAAGACTAAAAGGAGTTGCTCCCTTTCAGAGAACTATCTGACTTTTTACAATAATCTTCCCTTTGCATGCTAAAGCAGGATTTGAGGGCTGTAGTCAGCAAAACATAAAAGTACCTGCAGGGCAATCCAATGCCACTAAAATTTGTCTCTTGACTTCAAGGTATTTTGGAAATGACTTGCCACTCATATACAACAGAGTATGAAAACCTGATAGCTCTGTATTGCTCTTTCAGATCACAATAATCTGACTTCGACTTAACAAATGCTTCAGTAGCCTGCAATGAATACTAAAAGCAATGAACAAAAGTTCCTGAAGGCAGAATCCAGCATGCCTCAGAGATTCATTTTTGGAAAACAAGAACTAGTCCTAGGCTTTCCTATATATACACCTATGCTTTTGAAAATGCATGCTGTCAGATTTTCTCACTCGGATGTAAAGTTGGTTAACTTTGCCAGACTGGAGTTGGCAACTCCAGCGATTTGCTCCATCCAGTGAAGCCAGGAAGTGTGAAAGCTGGGGAATTGTTTCCCCTTAAAGTATGTTTTCGACAATTCACATATGTGGTGTTCAAGATATGGGCAGCTTTGCTTAGCTGAATATCAGAACTGGGCCTCCTGCCACCATCACATCTTCATAAACAGGTTTGGCTCAATTTGTAGTACTACTAAAATGGAGGAAAACAAACCTACTTTTTATGTCTTGTGAATCAATACTTGACCCTGTGTCTCGCCTATACCACCCTAGGCTGCAACCTGTTTTAAGCGTAGAGAAAAGCCAATAAAAAAATGTTGATTCCTTGATGGCAATTCTAATATGGTATTTTCTTCTTCATTTGGCTGCAGGCAGAATGTCCAGTGAATGTCTTGGAAAGGAAGGTTTTGCCAGTTCTACCACATGCTTCTCACATTTTTGATGATTGTACCATACATATGTCAGAAATAACCACAAGGAATGCGAATACCTCAGGCAATACAAGACAAGTTTTCAAGTGGATCTACAGTAGCTTTTGGAACAGAACCATGCTGCTAGCTGTGTGCCAGCTAGCAAAAATCAGTCCAATCCCCTCTCCCAAACAAGGGTTTTAATTACATCACGCTGCAGCAGATTCATCTGAAGTCTTTGAGAAGACACAACTCCCATGCTTTAAGTAAGAGGCTCAGCCCAGAGGCTGAAGGCTTATTGGAACTTATGCCTGGTGTAGACTGAGATACCAATTCCATACAATTCGAAAGAATTGACTTGATGTTTCAAAGATCTTCTCTTCTAGTAGCATATCAGAGAAGAGAGTCCATTAAAATGAGTGTGCAGTTCTATGAACGTTCTGCAATGAGGGGCTTACAAAAAAAGATTTAAAACAGTCATTAAAAGTGTATTGAATCTAATTCTTTTTAGTACTAAATTCCAGGGAAGATCCTTCCAGGGAAACCATGTCTTTCTAGAGAAATGAAAAATAAACAAACAGCCTTTTTAAGCAAAAAAAAAATTAAAACCAGGGGCTAACATGACAGGGTGGGATGTGGCACAGATGGGTATCTCAGCCCTGAGGGTTGCTCTTACATTTGCCAGCAGAGCCAAGGCTCTCCCATGCTTCACCTACAGTAGGCCCAAGTAAACTCATCTTTCCTTAACATGATTCTGGCTGTGTTTTCAGCTCCATCACCTGAGAAATATAAGTAACTTCTCTAAGAATAATAATTCTGAATTAAATTCAAGTGTGGACACAAACTAGGTTCCAGTTATGCTTCCTTTCCATCTGTCTTCTATGCCCCCCTCCATTTTGGAACTCCTAGGGTTGTGGTTGGTTTTTTTGCAGTAGCCATCCTGTTGCTGATTCAACTTCATCTTCATTTCTCTAGGACTCAGATCCTTCTGCAAGGACAGCTGCCTGCTGTTCCTGTTCCAGGATTTACCCCTTTTATTGCTTGAGTGAAGCTTGTCCTTATTGCAATCCATCCATTCTATTTATTTTATCTCTTTGAACTCATTTGTAAGGATTTTTTGAATGTTAATGTTCTCTTCCAAAAATTTTGCAGCCCTTCTCAGCTCATTTACAAAATGTCACCGTCCTGTTTTATAGTCCATTATACAGGTCACCAGTGAAACCTTTGAGCAGATCCTGAGACGGTTCACAGCAGAGCCTTGATCATCCTTCCTGACAGGGAACCATTAAAAATACTGTCCACAGTTCATTGTACAGTTTTGCTTTCAACCTATAGGAGGATCTTCTAGGCCATATTCATTAGCTTTTCTTTTAGGGTTGAGAATAAGGAGCTCTGTGTCCTGGTTTCAGCTGGGACAGAGTTAATTTTCTTCCTAGTAGCTGGTACAGTGCTTTGTTTTGGATTTAGTGTGAGAATAATGTTGATAACACACTGATGTTTTAGTTGTTGTTATGTAATGCTTATCCTAAATCAAGGATTTTTCAGTTTCCCATGCTCTGCCAGCAAACAGGTGCACAAGAAGCTGGAAAGGAACATGGCCAGGACAGCTGACCCAAACTAGCCAAAGGGATATTCCATACCATAGGATGTCATGCTCAGTATATAAACTGGGGGGAGTTGGCCAGGAGGTGCTGATCGTTGTTCAGGGACTGGCTGGGAATCGGTCAGCGAGTGGTAAACAATTGCATTGTGCATCACTTGTCTTTCTTGGGGTTTATCTCTCTCTTTGTTATCTTCCTTTTCATTACTATTATTGTTATTGTTGTTGTTGTTGTTATTATATTTTTTTATTTCTATTATTAAACTATTATTATTTCAACCCATGACTTTTACTTTTTTTTTTTTTTCTTTCCAATTCTCCTTCTCATCCCACCAGGGTGCGGGGAAAACCGAGCAAGCGGCTGCATGGTGTTTAGTTGCCAGTTGGAGTTAAACCACAACACCCTGATATCCCAGTCCCTTTTTGTATTTTTGCTGATCTTGTGGCCATGATAAAGCCTTCTTTACCTATATATGTCTCATCCATTGTCAGAGAAATGTGGGTAATGCTATTATCTCCTGTGCCTCATAGTTATGTTGCAGGGTTTCACCACCTGAATATGAGATGCTCTGAAGAGAAAAACTTCAGCAGTAAGTGCTCCAAATTGATATGAGTCCTAGCGGAGAGCATCCATGAACATGATTCAACTTCCATCTCCTATGAAAGCTGAACTATTTAATTTCATTACTTCAGGGAATACCAGCAAGAAAACAAACACTAAAGAAATCCTTAAATCAAGGCAATATTCATTCCCTCCCTACCAGCCACAACTCAGTTCAATTGCTGAGTTTGCAGGAACTCTAAATGCTTTCCTTTGCCTCAAAACACCATTTCTTTATCAATTTTATCTCTCACAATTTTAAGATACTCCTCCTCAATGCACTCTCAAACACCTTGCACCAGACTCCTCTGCCACCCTCTGTCTCTGATTTAGAGCATAATTTCATGAATGACAAGAGATGACCTCTCTCTTGCTTCCTGTGTGGGCTGTTCTCAGCTGGCTTGTTCAGCACAGTTCTGGTTTTATTGCATAGTGCTTCATCTTTATAGCTGTTATCAGACATTTATATCACTTTCCTCGTATGCTGGGTATTATTGGCAGAGGGTCCATTGTACAATGCATCAAACATATACTGCAATATTGCTTTTGGCAATGATTCTGGATTTTTTTTTTTTTTTTTGGTTTAGCAATTAGGCTGCAGCACACATGATTTGTACTTGTTGCTTTGCATGGGCTTGGGACTCAAAATGCAGGAAGACAGCCATACTTTTCAAAACAGATGTATAGAATTACTTCTCAGTACTTCGGTCTTAGACTGGTATGACTCAGAATGGGATCAGGTGTGTCATATAAACATCTGATCCTCCCAAAAAGTATCTGCTGTATAGATTACAGTTTTCATACACATGAGGAAACGTTCTTTAAGTCCTTACCCTCTTGTAAATCAAAAACAAAACCACTGAAATTATACTTGCTCCTTTAGTACAGCTATCTTCTGCACAAAAGAACTTGCTGTCCTGTTCCTTCCTGCTTCCTTTGCACCACTGAGGGTGATGACGTCATGTTGTACATAACACCACCCTGAACACCACAGGTACCTGAGAACACTTTCAGTACAAATTGGACTCCTTCCCCCCCAAACCCAACTCTTCTGTGGCAGAAAACCTTACCAGAGCGTAGGAAACCTACACTAGGAAACCTAGTAGATGATGTGGCTAAACCTTCTGAATAAGGCACGGATTGTCCCCTACTTCCCCTCCCATATGAAGTCCACCACACAGTCTTACTGAGGCTTGCTTTAGACCAAAACAAACACCCTTGGCAAAGTCAAAGGCAGATGTTACTGTGTTGGTTTGTTCTAACAGTTAATCATCTTTGCTGCTGAAAATTCATGTTTTACTCCTAACTTGAATTCGATTGACATTAACAGCCTTACATTGGTTTTTATCATGTTTTTCTCTGACAGGTTAAGAAATATAATAATAACTTGAATACTTTCTTGTCATATTAGAATGTAGGTTGCCTCTTGGTGGTGTATATAATGAGCAAACGGATGTCCTTTCATCTCTCATTATAAGGCTTTTCTCTATTCCTCAAAAGCTGTTGTCACTGTTCTCTGCATTGTTTCCAAGTTTTCAGAGATTCTTTAATGTATGAGCTATTATATGGCTATTTGGTTTTGAAAAGCATTTTTTGCAACTCAAGCAATGTTTCACATTCACTGTCATAACCACCATCCTCATTGCTGCTGATTGAAGACAATACTATTAAGGAGCAAGTCATGAATTAGTTTGGAGACTTCATGCATCTAGGCTTTATGGACTGCCCAGAAGCATTAGGAGGGACAAGGATGTCCTGCCATAGGTCTCTATCATCTTCCTGTTCAAACAGGTCAGGCACACAGGAAGAAATGAGCCATTGATGCATTTCCACCTACTCTGTGCCCTTTCTTCATGAGGGAAAGAGCTTTGGATCCCTGCCCCATCTGGGAAGGAGATTAGCTGCCATGCCTAAAGGGTAGAGTCATAAACCACCATCAGGAAAGACCAGTACCCACCTAGATCAAGAAATCACAGACAATAATGCCTGTTTTCCAGGTACTGCACTCTACAAAAGGCGGATTGTATCAGCACAATTTGGCTTCACACATTTCATTACAAAAAGTGAATAAAGGCAATACATCTAAAATATTCTACTAAGTGGTATCTCAAGCCACTCACTGTTGCTTTTTCCCTGTCTTTCCCCTGCTCCTTCCATTACTTTGCCTACTCTAAATTCTGGTTGCAAAGTCTTTGGGAGAGGTGCTTTTTATGTCTTTGTAGAGTAGCTGGCACAATAGATCTGTCTGATCTAAACAAGGTCTTTGAGTGATGCTGCAAGGCTCATGAATAGTGATTATTGCTTTCAACCACTAGAGAACTCAGCAGCTTTTGCAGAGAAGTTGACCTACTTAAATTGTATATCCAGGTAGTGCTTGCTTGCAGCATTTTATTAAATTGCTCTAACAAACAGTCAGAGAGAGAAATGTGGAGGATACCCAGTATCCTGCAGGTCAAGATGTGTACCAAGAAATGAGACCCTGAAATTACAACACAGGTTTTGTACTGAGATGCCTTACTGAGAGCTTGAGACTATCCTTATGGGAGTTGAAGGATCAAATGTGAAGCACTAACGCTGGATCTTGTGCCCAAGACAGTGACTGGTTTGATGGACTAAAATAGCTGGGAGATTAACTATTCAGAGCATGTCTAACTTGTCAAACATTGTTGATGTGACCCAGATCTAGCATAGACCCACATAGTTTGACAAGGATTTGGCTTCAGCTCAGTATTTCTCTGACCCTCTGTCATTCATTCCAAGGATTTCAGACTTTCAGTTCATCTTCAGGACCCTGGAAGGAGCTTCTGAGACTTCTGGAAAAATTATACAGTGGTCCAGATCTAGGTTTTTAAAATGATGATAGACAGCAAAACTACTTACAGTCTTTTAATCTGCTTTTCCATTCCTGAATTATATCAGAAGACATGGAAAAAAAGGTAAATAGCAACCAATAAAACGGAGATGCTAAAGAACTCCCTTTTATGAATGAGTACATTTTCAGAAAGGTAGCGGTAAAGAACAAGTAAGAAAAAGAATAGTCAAACACTTGCTTTCCCTCAAAACACAGAATATAGATTAATCATTCTTGTGCATATGTTATATAAACTCAATGGAAGAAAGAAAAGAGACAGATGCCATGCTGAAAAATAAACCACTACTGTGCTTATCAAAAGTGACAATACTCCTACAGAAAAATATCGTTGCTCTGCTGCAACAGTCGTTAGACAGTGTTCCATAAGCAAAAATAATTGTCTTGATATTTAATGTCAACAATTTACCACCTCCTACAGAGATGTCAGCAAATATATACCTAATCCAAAACATTTTAAATATGAACACAAAAAGCCAAGTTAGGAAGAAAAATATTTAGCCATATGAAATTTAATGGATAAAACACTGTCTTAGAAAATTGTTGAACCAGACAACTATATTTATACCTACAGGATGATATGCATGAGCTACATCTATCCTAGCAAATAAAATAGGGCAGGAAGACATGGTCATGGAAACAAAGGACATGACACCCTTAGTATTCATATCACTACAATCTCTTCCTCTCTCAAATCAAGAAAGTCTCATCCACTCTACCTGTTGGGAACAATCCTTGGTTTGTGCTGTTTCCTGAGATGTGCCTTAACACTGACTGGGAGAGTGTGAGTTCATAGGGTCAAAGATGGGCCTGGGAGTGTGATATCCATTAACAGCACAAAAGTCCATGTTCAGATGTTCCTGGTCTGTTAAACTTAATATTGAAGTCATAATTAAGGCCAGAGCTGGCCATCAACGTCTGCATTGCTATCCAGTAAATACTGTGGGTGCAAAAGACATACAAGGATACAAGTGAAGAGAAGGTCGCATGTGAGATCTATCTCAGTGGACTGCAGAGGTATAATGCAGGTGTCTGCATTTGTGCTTTAGTGTTCCCTTCACAATGCAGGTGTCTACCTTTGTGCTTTAGTGTTCCCTTCATAGTCAAAGACAAACAGAAATGCTGTGGCCAAGTGGTCAGGTGAATAATGATCTTGATGTATCTATTTCTCTTTACAGATTATAAAGGGATTCTAGACAACTAGTTCAGATATGTATGTGTGCACCTGAAGTTAGGTGATATGACTCCAACCCCAAGACATCAAAAATTAAAAAATTAGAAATGGATATTTCTGATAGCTTGTTTCCAAAATATGGAAAAATCACGATTATGGAAAATTGGTTCTTGAGACCTTTAACTCGAAGCAAGATACCCCACACAATGTTAAGCAAGCTTATTCTAAAATAACGTAGTGTCCCAAAGATATTGAGCCTTCTCCCTACCAAAAAGAGAGCATGGCAGGCCATGAACATTTTGAGAGTAAATTTTTCACAAGGTAATAATAATTTCCTAAGTCCTCAGGATAAAGAAAAAGAATATCTGCATGATCGATACAGAGCACAAGTTTATGTGGGTCACACTTCTGTCCATGGAATGTCTGCAGATAACGATAAAGCAAGGTCAGGTTAGGATCTGCTGGTAACTGGGGCCACTGATAGAAATTACATGGTACTACATGTAATTTAGCTGCAGATCTCATAGAATCATAGAATAATAGAATCATAGAATGGTTTGGGTTAGAAGGGACCTTAAAGATCATCTAGTTCCAACCCCCCTGCCATGGGCAGGGACACCTTCCACTAGACCAGGTTGCTCAAAGCCCCGTCCAACCTGGCCTTGAACACTTCCAGGGAGGGGCATCCACAACTTCTCTGGGTGACCTGTTCCAGTGCCTCACCACCCTCACATTAAAGAATTTCTTCCTTCTATCTAATCTAAATCTACCCTCTTTCAGTTTAAAACCATTACCCCTCATCCTATCACTACACTCCCTGATAAAGAGTCCCTCCCCATTTTTCCTGTAGCCCCCTTTAAGTACTGGAAGGCTTCTATAAGGTCTCCCCGGACCCTTCTCTTCTCCAGGCTGAAAAACCCCAACTCTCTCAGTCTGTCTTCATGGGAGAGATCCTCCAGCATTTTGATCATCTTCATGGCCTTCCTCTGGAAATGCTCAAGCAGGTCCATGTCCTTATGTTGGGGGCCCCAGAGCTGAACACAGTACTCCATGTGGAGTCTGACGAGGTGATTCTCCCCCTCTACTCCCTCGACCTGCTGGCCACACTCTTCTTGATGCAGCCCAGGATACGGTTGGCTTTCTGGGTTGCGAGCACACATTGCTGGCTCATACTCAGTTTTTCATCCACCCACACCCCCAAGTCCTGCTCTGCAGGTCTGCTCTTAATCATTGCTCAATCACTCATCTGAGTGTATATTGCTAATAAAAAAGGGTAAAAGCAGACCTACAAGAATTCAGGGTAGATATCTGCAATTTTGGTTCCCTCACTTCTTTAGTGTCCAATGTTTGGTTTTACAGGAGTGGGAATTTTAAAGTTTTTTGCTCATTAGAAAAAACCTGAGAGATGAAACATGGAAAAATTGTTGCTTGTTTCTGAAAATCTTACTTCAAAGCTGTAAGTGAAATGCCTCTCTTGTGTATAACAGGGCTCCTGTGTTTCCATAATGTGATAAAATGTCAGACCTATCTTTCTATTTACAATAATTTGGCTTTATTAAATATGTGGTGATATGTCTGAGCATTTTTTGGTCTCATTTTTGTTACAGAAAAATGGAAAAGCTTAATCAACAGCAAGAGATAGAAAATACTAATGTCAGCAAGAGTACAAGCTCAGCAGAAGGGGAGTTTTCTACCTTATAAATATGCAGCTAACATATTAATCACAAGGCAATGTAGCCTTTGGCCAGGATCCAAGGATGCAAGATGCATTACTTTAGCCAGTAGGGGACTGTCCACCTCCCCTGGCCATGAATGCTACAAAAAGATGCTGAGGATGGTTCTAAGAGTATTAAAAGCAACATGGCTATAATAGATTTAACATATAAACATGAACATCTGTAGGACCTACCAAGTCTTAAGAGTAAATATTATGGTTTACTTTCAGAAAGTGAATTAAAGTACTTGATTATGTGCAGAGCATTCTTACAAAACAAAAATTATTAACTGTTGGGAACACAGTGATCTATTTTGCACACAGACAATAAAAGATATGGAAAATTTCCAGTAACACTGTAGCTTTCAGTGGAATTTGCATTTGCTTTGACTGCAAACACTTTAAACACTGGTGATGGAAGGACAGGCTCTGCTCTTCTTTTAAAGAAATATATCAGAATAAATGGAACTGCTTTGGATTTGCCCCAGATTCAGTTAAAGCAGGATCTGGTTCATGAAGTTCATTATGGTCAGTTATACAAGTTAAAATGAAGCTTCAGGAAGATCTCTCTATTCTATTTTATTATAAAATTATATAAGTTTGAAAAAAAGATACAGCTAGGTTTTCATTAGGGACTACAGATTTTAATAGAAAGGTTGTGTTGTTCATGTGTATGTTTTAGAATCCCATATTCAACTCCAATCAATTTTAACTAAATTGTAATTGCTTTTTGGGCTTCGCTAAGCAACAAAACAAAACCAATAATGATCTAAAAGTTCTCCAGACTTATCCTTCTACTCAGGTTAATACCCATTTTCCTCAAGAGACAGCAAGGACAGTGGGAGAAAGACAAACCTGTGTCTCTGCAGCCCTAGAATTTTTCAGCTTCTGATTAAAATTACTTTTAGACCTTGTTTGAAGAAGCTGAAGGATGAAAAGCTACTTATTGCCAGCCAGTGACTTCCCTAAGCTCTTCTTTCTGCTTCTGCACAGGGAGAGGCCTGTGGTAGACCCTGGCTTCCTTAAGAGCAGACTTTCTGCTGTTCAGAAAACCAGACACTTACACGATACGCTCTTGAATCCATGCAAGGTGATGGAGGGAAGAGGAGAATTTCGTTCTCAGATATGGACACTAGTCTCTCCTGTTCTGCTTATTTGTGATGACTGCCATCCAGACCAGGAGGAAGGGAGGGAGGGACGGATCCTATAGAGCCCTTGGCCAGTTGCTTCAGTTGAGGATAATTGTTATGCATATCCTGTTAACTGTGGCATCTATCCCAGGAACTGCCTACTGGAGCGTTACAGAAAATTTAGAGTCAAACATTTTAAATATATTGATCATATTTGGCTCTAAAACTCTTTTGAAATGGATCTGGATGGCAATGTGATGTGATACCATCTGGGTTTTTCTCCTGTTTGGACATAGAGTGGGTGGATGCTTTGGCATTAACAAAATAAAAATGTTATCAGAGCAGTCCATGTTGACACTTTCCCAGTGAAGCTGACGCCAAATCTCTCTGGGTGAAATCCTGGCCCTCTTGACATCAACAGGAACTTTGCCATCAGCTTCAGGATGGCACACATTTTCCTTCTATTCTGAGTTAACATAAGATCAAGCTTTCTATCTGGAATAATCTCAGAGGACAGAAGCAACGAGGAATGGATCATGATACAGCTTTTTACAAGGTCTTCTGGCACAGAGAAGACAGCAAGGAGCACTATTCTCTAAAACCATACAAGTGTAAAACACTTATTTGAAATAAGCTTATTTTATAGTCTTTCTGCCAATCAATTCATTGCTGAAATTGAAAACAATTGAAAACAGCCATAACTAGCTGAAATGTAAATGTTTGGGTTAAAGTCCTTTTTAACATTGGGACTGGTAAGCCAACAAAACAAAATAATAAAAGAACAAAATGGCATGACTGGTGACAGAGTAATCTCCAAAAAAGATGAAACCAACAAATACTACAGTGTGTTCAACTTCTCCAGTTACATTTTCTATTTACTTTGGCTATAGTCACTTAGCATCAATGAACTTGTGACAGAGAAACAGTGATGACTAATGGATGCTATGGCAGGTGCTATACATTTGAACTTTCCAGACATCAGGCAATAATTGTTCAAATAGAACTGTGGAAAATATGATAAAAAAGAAAATCTGGAAGGTCCAAAGGTCTTATATTAGAAGAAAAACACCAAAAAACACCAAAAAAAAGAAGATTCATGTGGCTTTCATTCTGGTAATAAAGCTGCAGATGTGGACTCTGAATACATCAACAGCTAATTAGCCACACCACGGCGTGCAAATCATGTGCTGCAAAGTAATGAATGAGAAATCTCTTGCTGTATCATGGGAGTTGTTAAAAGTATATATAGCTTGAGAAGGGAATACCAGATCTGCGTTCCTTAGTGACTCCTATAGCCATTAAGAACGCACTATTAATGCAGGCACAAAAGCAAGAAAAAAAAAAGACTTTAAAATGTTTAAAGGAGCATATTCTTGTAACACCAAAACTTAGGCAGATTATTTAATTGAAATCTTTAGACACCACACTTCATTTTACACAGGACTTTTCATCCTGGAGGATGTAAGATGCTTTCCACATGAGGATTGTAGCTGCAACACAAGCCCAACAACATACAAATCTAATCTCAATAAAACCAGAAAACAGAAGCATAAATTAGAGTGTGAGATCCAAGGTGGTGTTCAAAGGACAAATACCTTGTAACAGCAAAGAGTAAACACCAATAGGAGACGAATTAAGATGAATTGGGGAGGGACTATTTATCAGGGAGTGTATTGATGGGATGAGGGGTAATGGTTTTAAACTGAAAGAGGGTAAATTTAGATTAGATATAAGTTCTTCACTGTGAGGGTGGTGAGGCACTGGAACAGGTTGCCCAGAGAAGCTGTGGATGCCCCCTCCCTGGAAGTGTTCAAGGCCAGGTTGGACGGGGCTTTGAGCAACCTGGTCTAGTGGAAGGTGTCCCTGCCCATGGCAGGGGGGTTGGAACTAAATAATCTTTAAGGTCCCTTCCAACCCAAACCATTCTGTGATTCTATAACTGAAGGAAGAAGCCCATGTAGAATCCATCTAACAGTAGGAAGGAGCAACTAATTATAAGGAGGAAATTGATGAGAATCAGGATGGTTGTCTGCCTCAATTTTAACCACCAGAACAGCCAGCAGTTCCCTGCCTTTCCTCCCTGATAGCCACAGTGAGGTACTCCTGAAGAAGAAGGTGACAGAAGAACAGGTCTGGAATAAGCTCAATAATTACATGCCCTACATCACCACATCCAGGTGATTTAGATTTTAGGTCCCTTCTGCACATGCTCATGCATGAAGCAGATGAGCTGCTGACTGTGTTTGTCACAAAAGGAGAACCTACTTTTCTAGAGGACTGGAAAGTAGTAGACATTGCATACATTTTAAAATTGATTCTAGAAGTGATACAAGGAACTACAGTTAATGATTTAGATGTGGCAATTTGGTAGAGCTCATCATGAAGCACAGAAGGCCATAAACTGTGGATTTGGCCCAGAATCCCTCACTGGCAATGCAAAAGGCAGCAGCAGATCATGGTTTGCAACTCTTGTTGACCCCAAAATGGTGTCCCAGCACTGGGTAAAAAAGGTATAATGTAATGAACAACACAGTGCCAGAGCTTCTATTCCTACTGCCTCACAGTGTAAGGATGAGGGGGTCAAGGAAAATAACAGATGAGAAGTTCAAATGTGCTTCTTTGCACATCTTAGAAAAGACTGTTCAGGAAATTTGCTGAGACCAGAACTCCTGAGAGGATCCAGTATACTTGGAGAGCAGGAACAGCCAGAGCAGTCCAAATTAATAGCACTGCAGCATTTGTAAAGTGTATTGAGTGTCATCCTTCAGAACTGAAGCTGATGGCTGTTCTTGAGAGACAAGTACAAATGAGACTTATGGAGGCAGTCAGTGCTCATTTGCCTGTTTCAAGGATTTAATGCCATCTGCTGAAGGCATCAAATTGCTGCCATGTCAAAGTTAGGCCTAGAGAATGACCAAAGGAGGCCAATGGTCAGATCCACTATGATGCTGTGTCTGTGTGCCATAAACACTCAACGCAGCCATGGGATGCCACTCCACATCTGCACTCCACATCACTCCATTGATGGGGAGTTCAGGAAAGGATGATGGGTCACCATTTTTCTTGGACAATCGTGTAGCATGGTCTGAAGGACTCGCACACAGGGAAGCAGAGTTCAGTATATCAAACCCAATCAGATGGTAGGCTGCTATAATTTTAGCTGTGTTTTCAAGGAATCCAAGCACATAAAAAGCCAGTTATAGGCCCATAAGTGAAACTGGCTGGAAGTATACATAGGCCCCAAGTCCAAGTGGCCTGGTATGCCCATGTCTGTGCAGGTACACTCCCATTGCTTCACTAAGCCTCTTATTACCATTTCAGTCCTCCCAGTGACAACATCCCCTCATCCATGTCAGTCCCAGAACCATGCCAGGGTAAAGTCCAGGACCTTGCACGATGGCACAAACCAAAATCACACCATGGAGCCTGCTGACAAAGGGTATGGACAATGACATGTCAGAGCCTGGGGACATGGCCTGGCCTAGGTTTTTTCATGTGTGCAGGAGGAGACCAGGTACAGAGTTAATCTGAGAAACACAGTCAATCTTTTTTAGAAACATGCATTCCCAAGGAGAACAGATCAGGGATCATTTAATCTCAGCTTAAAGTAAGGATCTAAGTTAGGATCAAACCCTTGAAAAGCCTATTTCTCTTTACTCGCATCAAAGAAAATTAACTAAGGAGTAAACATTTGTAACTCAGACACTTATTATTATGTGACATGAATCTTACTATGAGGCATCTGAATTTGGCTGTATGAGTCAAAAGCTTGTAATTTCCATAATTGGCTCCAATGCTGATCACTATGCATTGCTTCCTTAGTTTACCTACCTGCAGTTGTAGTTAGGAACAATTACGGTCTTCTGCAGCACAGAACCATAATAAAGATCAGTTAGTGGATGTGGCTAACAATAGTTTTGCAGAGAAAAGGGGTTATTAATCAAGTCTGATACTTAAACCAGGTCCCTCTATTGTGCTTTAACTATAGGAAAGTACATCAAGCAACAAAAGTTAGGGGAGCTGCAGACATGCCATCAGCAACTACGAGGACACATTTGCTCTACATGCCATGGCAACCATGTTATTGTGGCTGTCTCTACCACTAATACATGTCCTTGTTTTAGAGGTTTACATTGTCACCAGTATTGGATTGCCAAGCTTCAGGCTTCTGCCTCTAAGTGAAGGCATCCACTCTTTTTAACCTGATGTCCCCCATCCAAGTACTTGTTGGCTCTTCCTAATGAACCCATCCATCTTTGCTTGGTGACAATTCAAACATGTCAGTTCTTTGAATGGGAGGAAAGATCTTTAAAACATTTAGGAGTAATTTCAAAACACTAGGATATCTTTGCTGAGCTTATAAATACCCAGCTAATTTTACAAAAGAACCAGAGGAAAATGAAATGTATATATGCAGTCAGTGATGTCTCCAGTTTTTTACATCTTTGGGTAAAAATGGTATTTTATATTCTTATTTTAGTTCCATTTAAGAATTATTCTGAAACATTTTGGGGAAGTGGAAAAAGTGAGCAATCCTTGAAAGAAATTTATGGAATATTTCTGTTTGGGGGGAGGCAGGAAACCATCCTTGAGTGCCTCTTGCCACACATGACCTGTAAGCATGAAAAGGGTGATAACAGTTGGGAGGAGTGGCAGAGGCATTGCATTTTTCAAGTCCTCTGAAAGGTCCAGTTGCTTGGATTTTGGAGGGGGTTTACTCATGACTATTCACAGAATGCTGCCACTTGTCTCATGAGGATTTGGTTGCCTTTTCAGAAAAGAGCCTCAGTCAGAAAGCAGAGAAGAAATGGGCCTGGTGTAAACTGAATAAAATTTTTTGAAAGGTTTCACTGGGGAAAGGCAGAAGAAAAACAGACAGCTGCTGTTTTAGAGATGATACAGGAAGAACACTTTGCACATGAAATAATTTGTAAAAGATTTTTAGCAGCAACTTGGCTAAAGAAATTGGATAAACAAAATTCAGTGTTTTGTTTTAAGCATGGATCAGGTAGGTAAAACTCTCCAGCAGATTCACCTTTCCAGAAAAAGGAGACTCCTAACTATAGTCACCACAATACTGATATGTACTTCCATAGGTTGTCTACATTGCCAGTGAAACTTCTGTCTCTTGTAAGAGACCTCTAATACATTGCATTATTGAAAAGAGATGTTTTCCTCTGCAGGATGATGTGTTAATGTATAGAATCTTCAACAAAATGAAAAACACAAATCTAACTACCTCTTTTCATAGAAGAGCAATCTGATGGCTTGAAAGAAAATGTGATTTTTCTGTGTCTTAAAATACTATAGGACTCTGTAAACTTTACTGATATTTCTGAAGCCATAAAGAATAAAGACAATATGATAGTAAATAGTTTGCAGGCTAAAAATATCTTTTTATTATCAAGTACTTGCAGAGAAGAGGAACCTTAATGGATATATTCTTTTATCAATTCATTATTATTATTTCTGCTCTTGTTTTTATTGCTGTTACTGCTGTGTTGTTATTCCTGTGTCTATTTTAAACCACAGTCAGGACGGAGATTTCACTGTAATTTGTATAAGTGATCCATAAAATCTACATAATAGATTACTGTTACTGCAATACATTAGAGTTTGCATGAAGGGGGAGGCTTTTTGCAGTGAATGTTTTCTCAAAGGATTATGGAAGAGGTTCCAGAAATAACGTGTGCATAAGCCTCCTGCTCCCATGGCACAGCTCTGTGGCTGCACAGGGTCCATGTGGGACAGCTTGTTGGGCAACACTTTTTTCCAAAGTTTTTCAGTCATTAAAAAGGCTGTGTTTATTGTACACTTGTAGTAAGGTGGAAGAACAGAAATCTTATCTGCCTGTCTGCCTGAGGACACACCAAGATATTAGTGCTTGGGTTTTGAGTAAAATAAGGGTCTTCTCAAGGGCTTAACTCTTTTTTGTACTGGCTGTGAAATCCTCTGTCATCAAGATATGTCTTCCAACATGGGCTACTGCCACACACACCTGAGTCCTGCTGTCTCAGTCTAGGCTGGCAGTCGGTTAATGTGTGCTGTGCCTCCTGTTTGAAGGGTGTGTGCGAGTTCATTGGGTGTCATCGTTAAAATGCATTGGAGAAGGGGAAAGGTAGCAATGTGCTGGGACCAATATGGGGTCAGGATACAGCTTGGACAGCTAGATATGTGGAAGGGAAGGAGCTCACAGAAACTGCAGTGCAGGCAACCACTTCAATGCTAATTACTCAACCAAAAGGATTGAGATAGAGAACTTCTTCCATGAATCGATTTCTCTATGAGAGTCACACCCGACCAAAGCAAAACTAATCAAACCAAACCAAAACAAACCACTTGGCTCTAATCTTGCTGTCAAACCTTCCATGCCAGTGCACTGAGCATGCTACATTCTCTAGTGGGAGGCTACAGAACAACCAAATTCCTTTGGCTCAGGGGTAGGCCAAGGCCATGGCAGTCTTACAGCCCCTCAGTCTCCATGGCAAGAAAAACAAGGAGGGAAAAAAACAGCTTGGTTCCAAAACATCATGGTTCTGATGCCAATATTTAAAATGGGAGCATACAGTAAGGCCAGTTTTATTTCATGTATCGCTCAGCCTTAGGTCATATAAAAACCCTTACACATAAGTGATATAAAAGCCCCAGATCCCTATTAATCCTCATGAACACTTCCCTGAGTCAGGTGAATAACATTTCTAGCTCCTAGGTGGAAAAGCTATAGTATGGAGATTAAACCCTAACCATGCAGACAGAGTGAGGAAAGATTAAAACTGCAGGGACTTTGCCAGCCTACCCATCTTTTTGAAGTTCAGAATCCCTGGGCTACCTACTGCCATGAATCTGAATGTCTGCAGTATTGGTTTAGATCCTAAGGGTGGAAAATGAATCTCCACTCCCTGTATGATGTTTCTGAATGAGAATCTCTGTCTGTTTTATCTCCAAGCTGGTACGGAGGCCTGTGTGGCACTTTCTACAGTTACCTGTTTTGCCCATGTTTCCCTCCCCTCTGTGTGCATTAAAAGGCTGGCAGAAAACCCTGAGACAAACTGAAAGACCCTTGCTGGATTGCCAAGGCTGGAAATCAGCCCACCCTGGAGGTGAATTCCACCTGCAACTGCAGAGCTGTGCATAGAGGCAGGATATGCCCTGTCATGGCTATGCAAATCTGGGCTCACCTTATTTCAAAGCATGGTGGAGAGTACATGGTTCTCTCCAAGCACAAACCCATGCATGATCAAAAAAGGAGCTGTTGCTGCTCTCTTGGGGGACCAGGGACAGAAAGGAAACAAAAAAATGGAGAAATGACAAGAATTGTCCATACGAGTTTTTTAACAACATGCTCCTCACAGCTTCAGCAAATTCGTGTTGAAGCTAGGAACACAGACGTGTTTCCCGACAAATGCAGAGAAAATATTTAGAGCCCAGCCCAGTGTCCAGCTGGTACGTTGGAAATGTTTGACAGACATCACTGTCACATCCTTCTGGTTTCATTGTGAGGCCTTGGCAATGCTGTCATTGTTTGAAATACTGCCTGTGTCCTAAAAAAAAAAAAAAAGACCCTAAAGAATGACAGTCCCTACTCCAGCCATCATTAAAGATGTTTCATTTTTCAGTCCCTTGGACACTCTCCCCAGAGCAGATATCAAAATCTCTCTGTTTGTAGCTACAACCCCATGCTCTTTTCAGGTCCTCAGCTCACCTTTCTGTTCCTTTCTCCTCACCAGGTCTCTTCCAGTATCTTTCCCTCCTGGATGTCCAGACAATTTCTGACAGGGAAGAAATACCGGGAGATCCAGTCTGACGATGAAACTCTGCTGACCTGGGAGCACTCACCTCAACCAGTAACACAGAAAGTGTTCAGGAAAATACTCACGAATCCACTGCTGGCAATCTGGGTCATACTATAGGCACAGCATTCACTTTTCACAAAGACGGTATGTTGTCTCTGATCCTTACCAGGCCCAGAGGCAAAAAACATGATCAACAACGATGAAAAGCTGTTAATTAAACATATCAGCTAAAGGTTGATCAGTAAGGCTTGTTTTCACTTGGGAGCCAGTCACCAGGAGCCAGAACTCCATGGACCTGTCTCTTACTCTCTGTTTTTCTCCCATGTGAAGATAAACAAGTCTATAACATTCAGCGATAAAGTTTTGTTCTGTTTGAAACCCAACTAGACCAGACATGGGAAATAGTTGCCAGTGACACCTGAATTGTAGTGTATTCTGAGAAAAAACATGATCCGAGAAAGAGCTGACAGCGGATGGAAGGAAGGGTGAAGAATCCCCATCCTTGTATTTGCTGGCAGTTGAAAAGGCAGCAGACGTCTTCATAAAACAGCTTTCCCCCTCCTGGGTTGACACAGTGCTGTCGAATCCAAAGGGCACAAATGCCGACTGCACTGCCTGACATGCTTCAGCAGGGAGAAATGTTGCAGCCTGTGTTTGGCAGGGTGATTTGCTGTCAGAGAATTTCATAGCCTTGGGGTGCAATTATCAAAAGCTCTGGCGCCTGCTGTGTTCAATCTGTGTTTAGGTACAGTTGATAGGCGGGTACTCGAGGGGTACCCAGCAAGAGGCAGGAGGGCAGGAGGGTGAGAGTGTGTGGCAACCATCCTGCCCACTGCAGGGGGAGCAAAGCCAGCACCGGGATGCGGACGTGGTGCAGGGGCCATGAAGCAGGCAGGGGAAGCAGTGGATCAGGTTTGGCCCAGGTAGCTGCTAAGCCTCACCAGCTGGATGTGGGGCTGGGAGAGAGGGGCTAAACATGAACATATGCAACAAAGCTAGCCTGAAGGTAAAAGAGGAATGGGAGAGCAGAATGGGGGCTGTCGGCCTTCCAAGGGAAGGGGTTTTAATGTGGGGCTTTTGTCTTATTCGAAGGGCTTTGATCCTCTGCTGGGAAACAGATAATGCCCCTGCAAGGTGCTATCTATGCACATGGAGCAAGTTGTCAGCCCATCCAGCCCAGCTGTGGGGCTCGGCAGGCTTGGTCCCCGCTGCCCACCAACAGAGTGAAGAGGCTTTGAAGTGAGAGCTGGAGCTATGCTTGTCCTAAACTGGGATATCACTGGGTTGTAACCACAACATGAGGCTTGTCAAAGTGTCTTTATTTTAAGCTAGTCAGATACAGCTGATCCACTAAGGTCCTACCAACTACCTTGGCCTTTTACAGGTGTAAGGACTACCAGGAAGATATGAAGACAACGCAGTTTACTTTGCTGTAAAGCTACGGTGAGCCTTAGCTTTCTTTTACACACTGCAAGGGGTCCTCAGGATAAAGTTAATTCCACTCTGTCCTGTGTTCAAGTTCTCAGTTCCACTGCACACAATCCTAGGATCATTTAAAAGCACTCAGCAAATAACATATCAGAATATGTGTCATATATTTTTTAATCTGAGAGTCTGGAAAATAAATGCAAAATCAAAATTTTAAAAATCATTTAGTTCAGTTTGCTTGCTTATGAAACCTCAGTAGAATATTTTTCTCTGTAGTCTAAAAACATAGGAACAGCTGATGATCTTTTTTTTAGACTTCCTTTGCTGAGAAAATCCTGCACTGATGAGTGATGTTGCTAAATATAAAAGTGGATCTCTACAGTGCCATTAACAGATTGCTAAGTATTATGAGTCAAAAGTGTCTGTGCAGAGCTGCAAAGAGCAGAAGACAATGAAAACTTTGGAATCAGATAGAGGTGACCAGCAGGACCATGAGTCAGTAGTCACAGTACATGGAGTCAGAGCCAGCACAATCTGGAGGAACCAAAACAAACACTGCAGTATTTTTGGAAGGGGAAGGCTGGCAAGCATAGCTTTACCTGGGCAAGATGAAATGCAGCAGATGGGAAGATCCTGAGGGGGAGAGAAACTCAAAGGTGGGAAATTAAGCCTCATGGTCTTTGGCAGTCAACCAGGAAGTTGAGAAAAATCAATTGAAACTGTATGACAACAGCAGCAGCTTCCCCCCACAACACGCATACTCTGAAGTCATGCCCTGAGCCGATGCAGCAGTGTGCAGAGATGCAAGGGACCAGACTCAATGGACCGGTAGCTGTGTGTTGCTCACAGAACTTGCTGGGAGCCGTGGCGGGCAGCCATCCCTCTCCTCCTTGGCACTGGAAAGCTTCTTCCTACAAGGAGCCCTGCTCACTGTGATACAATAAGGAAGTCAGAGTCCAAAAACGAGAGTCATGGGAGAGGCTTTTGTTTTTTCCAAAACTTAAACCATCCACCCACATTGCCAGCAGTTAGGCAGAATGATCCTTGCACAGCTGTCTCTGGTTGCTTGCAGGGCAAAGCTGTTGTTTTAGAGAGGCCAGTTTTGTCTTATGGCTTCTGGAAGGGCTAGAAGTGCATGAATGCTATTGGCCATTATCTCAGCTGGCTTCCTCAGTAAAGATAGGCTGAGTCTACCTTGAAAGCTAACCTCTGTTGAGAACAGGGAGGGGAGAGTAACAGAACTGGGGAAGCCATGAGAGTTCAGGGATGAGCAGGGAAGGTACCTGAGTCAGATATCCAAACCAGGGATCTGGGAAGGGAAGATGATCAGAGCAGTGTCCATTCACCCTGGTGGGCATCCAAAGCATCCAAGGAGATAGTCAGCTTTGCCCAGTGTGGCTGTCTGCAGAGAAATGGAAGTGTTAATGAAAGCAAACAGTCACCAGTCACTAGGATGGACTCCCTAATCCCCTGCATCCACCTCGCATCAGTTTCCTCCCCTTGCTGTGAGTTGAGGACAAGGAACTTGTCAAAATTACTGTGGAGAGCAAATCAAGAAGTCAGTAGAAAAAACTGACTGAGGGAAGACAAGTTATTAAAATGCAAATCAATGTAGATAAGTCAGGGTCAAGGGGAATCTGAGTTTAATTCATTTAACAGAGTGGAGATGTGAGGATCAGATCTGACAAGAATTTTAACAGAGAGATAATGCCTATGTGAGTGTTATGTGTGTTTGATTGCTTCAAAATGGCATCAGGGGACAGTGGAAGAATATATATCCCTGTGGGCTATAACATCTGCTAAAATTACTTTCTCAACACCTTTGAGTGCCCACTCCTGCATACGCATGCATTCTCCCAGCTCATCCAGCACCCCAGTTCACATCATCGGAAAATTACCCAGCAGATTTTTTAAGAGGAAGGTTTATTGTAACTACTTCCAGTTAAGAGCACTTAAGCTGCATTTATTTGCCAAGTAGTGTTGACTTCCTGATTTTTGCGTGAAAGAGTTTTTATTTCAAAGGCAAGCCATAAAAGTAGATTCCCTGGTCTCTCTGCTCAGCAGCCCAAGCAATAACAGCACTCCAAATCTGTCATAGACTGAGGTGGGGATATTTCTTCTGAAAACCTGTTGTTAAAATATTGGCAGCACAAGGCTTCTTTAACATCATTGATTCCAAACAAAAGAAGACACAGACATGAGAAGATTAAAAGACTGAAAACAGAAGCATATTTTGATTTCCCAAAGAATACAAGATATGCAAGAGTTGTGTTTGTGGAAGATTGGCAGGACAAGGATTTGTTGAACTGGGAGCAGCTGTCATAGCAACCACATCCAGGCAGAGAACTGGTGTCAAGTCAGACATCACCTGGAAGGAAATTTTCCTGCTCAGAGAAACATTGTTATAGAAGAAAAACTTTGGAAGCTGTTGGCTAAGGCACCTTCAGAAAACCTGGAGGATGCAGGTGAATATATCTCTACCAGAAGTCCCTATCAGAAGACAGTGATGCTTCATGTGAAGGGCAATGGTTTGAGACAGACACCTGGCTCATAGGTTTGGTTCTGCCTTTAGCTTGCCCAGGCAGCTCTCAGCAAGACTACATGAACATCTGCCTCATTTTCCCTATCTCTCAAATGGGGAGAGCCATTCACTACCTTTGCAAAGTCCATTGAGACCTGCCAATGGAAAAATGCTTTACATGCTGACATGAGCACCAGGAAGGATGCTCAAGCTTCATTAATGACTCTGGTTTTATAGAAGGCGCATAGACAGGCATATCTTCAGCAGGCTTCTTTGCCTCCCTTGTGGGGTGGCTTTTGCATGGTCCATAGTGTAGTGATGCTAAGAGTTGCTCAACAGTGACTGCAAAGTAAATTGGCTTGCTTCACATTCTCTGTTCTTTGTTTAATGGCATAGGGCATTTCTGGAGACCTGGCAGAGCTGCTTTCAGCATGGACTGCCTGGGCTAAGTGAGACTGAAGAAAAGCCATGAGCTGGACACCACTCCCCAATACCCATCTGCACCAAACCCACCAGAGTTCAATGACCTGGAAAGAAGCAGGTCAGGAGCTGGGTGGCTCTGGTGACACACGCCGTAGTGAAGCTTTCATGATGGCAAAGGAGCTGGAATTCCGCTCACCAGGTGGGGGACAGGACCTGCTGGGCACACTTGGCTACCCTGAGAAAAAAAACAGCCCCAAATCAGCCTCCCTCTCTAGCTCCAGCCATGCAAGATCCTACATTTGTGCACTGCCGTGGCTATGCCTGCAGTAGTGTGTAGATCCTGATATGGTGCAAGTTGTATCAGCCTGTGCTCACTTTCAATTTGCATACTCTGGTCCTCTTGCAACGCCAAACAAGAAATACATATCTGAATGGTGCTTTGTCCAGGCTAGTTTATCTCACTCCTCAGAGTGCACATGCCCAAGGCCATGAGTCACTGTTCAGAGATGTCTCAGTATTGTTCATTTAGTGCCTTTAATTTAGCATAGCTGAGTGTATAAGATATATTCTTATGAGAAATCTGGTTTCTTCTCTTTAAGTTCAGCCCTTTCAAATTGAGAACAAAAATGTT
The DNA here is from genome assembly GCF_031877795.1 of Strix aluco. Classification (NCBI taxonomy): domain Eukaryota; kingdom Metazoa; phylum Chordata; class Aves; order Strigiformes; family Strigidae; genus Strix; species Strix aluco. Next base: position 109,638,559 of record NC_133932.1, on the reverse strand, counting down.
GTCATTGTGCTGAACTGTAGGATGCTAAGAATAAGTGGGTACTTTGTCACCAGCGATAACACTGCAGAAGGCAGTCCAATTTTCTTCTTGCCTCCCTCAGGTTGCTCCTCCATTGCTAACGCTCCCCAGTGTGTCCCTTCATCATGTGCAGCTATTCTTAGATGCCCCTTCTCCACAGGCAGTTGATCCACAAATCAAGCAAAGCTATGGAGTCTCCCAGTGTTATGGAGATTTTTGAAGGTTTAGTCCTGAACTGAGATCAGAGGACAGTTGAGAATTACTTGACTTTTTTCATGAGGCATGGCTCACAAGAGGGATCCCATGCTATGCCTGTAATCCAAAGCCTCCTTAAGAAACCTGAAGTTCTGTCAAGTCTCAGAAAAGAAACATCCTTAGACCTAAGGAATAATAATGCCATGGGGCCCATCATTTTAAAGCCAGCTCTCATATTCTGTGCAAAAACTGTACGTTTCTACTGGATTCTGATTTTAATATTGATAAAGTCATCAGATGCATCCTTGAAAAGCAGTAGCATGTTTAGCATGTTTGCAGCAATTTTCTGTTTCCCTTATATTAATTTTTGATACAGCAGTATACTAAGAAGCCAAGAGATACAAGGGAATGCTTACAATGTGAGAAAGTCATTATGATATCCTTCAGCTACTTGAGGTGACATTGTTTTCCTACAAAACAAATTGCTTATCACAGACTCCATTACTCAGGAGACAGTAAACAGTTTCCACAATGCATGCCTCTTAGGCACTAAAAGGATCTTCAGAAAATTTGTCAACCTCACTTGATTTTTTGGGGGGAACTTTTTTATGCAAATAAGTCTAACTTCACAGAACATACTGAGCAGCATAGGTGTGTTTCTTTTTCCTTTTTTAACCCATTAAGAAAATATAGGTGGCTGTAGATACTGGTGTGGATTTAGAAAATTGAATTAGTAAGGAGATTGGTGAGGGTGCAAACAGGTGCAAAGTTAGAGGTAAGTAAACTGGAATAAAATAGTGCTAATATGGAAAACGTTACATCCTTATGGAGGATGACCTCTTTTTGCTGTGTCTGCTGGTACTCAGAGTGGCTGGGGTGGCAGTCAGGGTTCAAGTCTATCGCCTTAGCAGCTTAGCTGCTGGCACTGTCAGAAATGATGTCCAGGATGTGCACAAAAGTTCTCAACCACCTCTTTTTATTTGCTCATGTCCTATATGACATGGTTCAATGGTCTACAGCCATCAAGTGCCAGGTACTTGGCCTCTCTTCAAGTCCATGATGTAAAGGGTAAAAAGATCTCTAACTTACCACTGTTTCTGAGATTTCTCTCCATCCCCAGCATTGCAGCTGGTTAAAGCATCACTACAAGGTCAGAACAAGGGAGCAATACCTGTGCTACCTAAACCACTGGACAGCTTAAAACCACCTGCCCCAGAAGCTGGGTTGTGAATTGCTGTATATCTTGAGCAATGAATTTAAGGACTGTTAGCGCCTTTACTCTGCATTGCTATGAAAGGAAATAAATGCTCAGATTGACTGAAATAGCTCCAAGCAGCTCAGGAACATTTTATAATTGTGCTGAAGGCAGCTCTGAATGGTCCTGCTGTCTTAGCAGCAATGAAAAAGGAACAGCATGCTTTGCTGCTAAGTACATTTACTTCTTGACTGTTGAAATCATCTGCCTGAACGAGGCTCAGGCAGCAATGTTTCCTAATTATGAAGGCCAGTGAAGTATCCTGCACTGAGTGCTGCATTCATGGGAGTTTTACTGTGGCTGCCAAAGGAAACTGCATATGAACTAGACTGCTGAGTCTTTTGTGGAAAATGTTTGCCTGTTTTAAAAATACAGTCCTGAAATGTCCACACATGGAGTGAGAATGTTTACCAGTGAATACAATGGCTTCCACCTGGAAGATCAGTGTCTTGTAGGAGTGGAACCAGGGGAGGAGGGAAGAAGGGAGAAGCAAGAGGCTTAATAAACATTTAATTAGACCTCAATCTTGCTAATATGGGGTAAGCTGGAGACAAAACCAGCTCCATTGCTTGGAACAGAAGTTACTGAAAAATCTATCAACAATCACCTTCTGCTTATGTACATAAGTCTTCTCATGCAGCATTGGGAATTTTAATACCAATTATTTTCATTCAAGTGTGTTATCTATATTGCTTAAAACCAAGTTTTCAGCTTATCTTATTTGCAGACCCCTATCCTTTTTCAGCAGTTTCTACCTAGTCATCTGTTAGGTCTCTCTGATAGCTTGTTTGACAGCTGCAAGTTAAGCATAGCTACACTGCAGGCCACAGGCCACACAAAATCAGCTCCTGAAAAGGTATGCTTCAGTGATCTGACATCATTAGCTAAAATCTCTTTCAAATTCCCCTTGAGAGACAGACTAGCCCAGAAAGCTGCCCTATAATTTGCATTCCTTGATGTTGGCAGTATGTGCAGGCATAATGACCTACAGACTGAGGAGCTGTGAAACTGCTCACCAGTACATGACGAAACCAGCGTCACTCTTCAGAGAGAGGTGAATACCACTTCTACACGTTGACAGCAAATGCAGATTGCTTATTATTTCATTGCAGATCTAAAACATTTAATGTGCTTCCTCTTTGAAATGTCACTCCGCACCTGGGCATGGCTGGCTTTATTTTCTGCATGATACTGCCTTGTAAAAAGTTAACTTCTTCCCTCTTACCACAGATGGGTTTGTCACCTGCGATGTGACTTCTCCTGGTACTGTTGCCCTCAGGACCTGAAAAAAAAAAGAAGAAAAGGCATTAGTGATGACTACTACTACCTTAATGTTGTTGAATGGTCTGCAAGAGAGTGGGATGTAACAATAACTTTGGAAATGAAACACTTAATTTGCGGTGGTGCACTGTAGCATCTTTTGGTAACTGATTATCCTGAAACAAGTTACTCTGCTCAGTTAGTGAGAAACAGCTTGAAACCTTCCAGAAGTGACAGCCATGCTCTGTAGCAGCAAGTTGTAGCAAAGGGCTGGAAAGTGTGATGTGGAGAATGGCAGCAGATATCCTGCTCACAACAGGTTTTTGAGAAGAGGCAGGGTCAGGCACTTCCTGGGGTGCCTGTAAGGCACACAGACTTGCTGAAGTCAACATGCAGGAGCTTCTGTGAAAAGAAGTTCTGATTTCAGCTAGAGAGAGAGATAGGTGTAGTAATGCACTCGGTCTTTAATTCCTGTGTGTAATCCCAGAGTGTAGAAAGCAAATGATATGTTGACAGCTACTTGAAAACAAATATCTCATACTGCAGCTCTTAATACGGCCGCTGAGCTCCAGGCAAGAAGTATTTAATAATTTCAAATGTATTGTCCTAATTATAGCTTGTGTTTTAACTGAGATTTCCTTTCTCTATTTCCCCACCAAAAGATACTACCATTCAGTAAAAGAAAGTCCTTTACCAACCTTTACACAACTCTTGTTGTGAAGTGGAGTTACTTTACTTTAGGATAGGACCTAGGGGTCCTACTGATAGACTGGGAAATATTTTTCCTAGGTGCTGTACAAACAGAAAGCTTACTGATACTTTCGGACATATAACACGGACGAGAATAACCCAGATGCTTCATATGGAGAGTTACTGACCCACAGTGAGTCATAGGTGCAGAGCACCTACTACCACCCTGTAGTGGGGTCCCCAGTAAACCCCTCAGTATACGGCTACGTTTCTACTTTCTGTTCTTTGTCCTTTCCATTTGGCAGTAGAAAGACTCCATTTGGACCCACCCAGCCTAGTAATATAAGCTAAGAACCACAGCCTTACATCATATAACAGATTTTATTTTATATCCTTTGAAATGCTCATTATGTTAGTTAATCCACTTTTCATTTTCTTCTTCTGGAACAGGCAAGATAAGGACATACAGCTGGCTTGCTTCACAAAAACTGTGCTTTATTATCCAAATCCGGCAGCTTGTTTGTCTGCAAAATCAATACAAAATGTTATTTTTTTAAAAGTTTCTGATCTTTGAAGACATAACTCCTAAATAAATACTAATTGACGATATTACGTGCCACATAGATTTTGCATTTGTAGGACCTTGTTTTAGCTAATTCTCAGATGACAAAGAACATTTAGATAAGTATAAAAACAAGAAAGATATAGGGATTTTTTTGCTTATAAAATGTGTGTGTGTGTGCGTATGTGTGTATTTTTTCCACAGGAAGAAAAGATAGACAGTTTACTGGAACATACTACAAAGCCAGATATAGAATAGTTCTGGTATTTTGCCTGTTGAATGTATGCCTGAGTTAAGCCAGTGGACTATTTTTCATTGGCTCCTCTAGTTTTTGGATCAGGGTCATGGAGTTTGGTCCAAGCCCATTGAAATGACTGGAATCCTTAACAGAAAACGAAGTATTCACATGAAATATATGCTTTTCCTTTAGCAGCTACCATGCTTTAAAAAGACCAAGGTTTTGAAAAGTGGTCACATCTGGCAGAGGTTTAGGGAATGGGATAAAATTATTGGGGCAGAGGAATTTGTAGAAAACCACCCACTCAAGACTCCTGTGTAGGAAGCTGCCATCCATTACTCAAAACACTCAGTTCTTTGGTGACGAGCTGGAGCAAAAGTGCTTTGTAGCATGACTCTTTCTACACAGCCTGTCGTGGTTTGAGCTCAGAGGGCAACTGAGCACCATGCAGACGCTCACACCACCTTCCCTCCCAGTGCTGGGAAGGAGGAAGTAAAGCAAAAGGCTCAGGAATCGAGATAAGGACAGAGGGGGATGAGTCACCCATTATGCTCACAGGCAAAAGGCAGACTCATTAGGGAAGGAAAAAAGAACATAAATTTAATACAGACACTAACAACAACAACACTTAACAGAGTATCTGCTTTCCACAGACTTCCTCCAACATGAGTCTCTCCCACGTGCCGCAGTGTTTCCCTCATTGCTCTGGCATGGGTCACCCCCACATGTTGCTGTCCTCCCAGTGCCGAACTACAACAGCGGGGGCTTCTTCCCACAGAGTCCCAGCCTTCTTCAGGCACAGTCACCTGCCCCAGTATGGGGTTCTCCACAGGCCGCAGGTCAGCTTCTGCTCCACCTAGACCTCCATGGGTGGCTGGGGCGGCGGCCCTGCCGTCTCTCCACGAGCAGGGGGGCTCTGCATCAGCACACCTCTTCACCCTTCTACTTTCTTCCACTGACCTCGGTGTTCACACAGAGGTTGTCCTCACAACTCCAGTTCACAACTCCAACTCCTCACAGATTCCCCTTCTTAAACACGCTATTGCAGAGGTGCAGCTAAATGGTAGGCCTTGATGCAGACGTGGGTCCAACTTGGAGGCAGGGGAGCTTTGAGAAGCTTCTCACAGCGGGCCACTGCTGTAGCCCCCTCCCTTGCCACCGAAACCAGCCACCACTCACTCAAACCCAGGACACAGACCAACAACCTTTGTTTATTCAGCATACTAAAATATTGATTTTACTGGCCAGTGTGAAGAGACTCAAAGTTACCTATAGCTCCTGAAGAATGAAAAGAGGATGAAGACATTTATATATGCAGAGCAGGGCTGCATACAGTTTTCAAAAGCACATGGAGCACATAGAGCCCCTTGGCTGCTGCCGTTGCCTTTATCCTCCAGTCCCAGAGCTGAGGCTTGGTGCAGAGGTCTCACACACCAGGGCTGCTGCAGGAGCTGTACATGAGCATTTCCCTCTACCCCAGATGGGTCTGCCTCTTAGGGGGACAAGCAAGATGTGAGCACTCTTTGTCTTTAAGGTGTTCTCTTGGGAACTCAGGCAGTGGCCTCCATGTATGTCCTATAACAAAAATGTCTGGGAAGTTACCTGAGTGGTTACAGGCTCACAGACTCACTCCTTGGGCTTCTAAGTCTTGCTGCAGACAGGAGCTAACAGCTGCTTTCCATTGTGACAACAAAGTCCTCCCATCCCCATGGACAGTGTGAGGCAGCAGCTTTCTGCCTGCTAACGTAGACCTGCATTTGTTTAGGCTTCAGATGAGAGGCTGCTTTTCTGTGCTCTAGCATGGCTTCACCATCCCCAGAATGACAAGCCAAACTGATTTATAACCACTGGGATGACAATCATGCTTGAGGCATGCTTGGAGATGATCATACTTCTAGTGATGCTCAGGATGCTCCGCAATGCCTGTTGAGGAGATATTTGAGGGCCACAGGATATCACTGTGTGATGGTGGATGCTTAAAGCAGAGTAACATATAGTTCATTTGCTCTTAGGAAGCCAGAAAAGCAGGCAAAAATGTTGTGGGCCCTGTTGATGTAGATATGTATAATGAAGTTGTGCCATATGTTCCTTTCAGATTATAATTTTCCTTGTGATGGCTTAATTTAAGATGCTCAGCATAACATAGAATATCCCTAACATACTGATATTCTTAGCAGATACTTCTAGAACACTAAAAGGTCATAAAATTGTCCATGAAAGGAGTCAGAGTCTGTCTTTACTCAACTAAAATATCCGTATAAATTTCAATGAACATTTTGTCTCTTGGTGAGGAACACAAAAAAAGGCCACATATTTATATTTAACCTAATAACTATCCTTCTCGCCACTAAGACAACTGAACTTGAAACTGTTTCAAAATTTTCTTCATTTGCTCTGATCGATCATTATTTAAATAACAATAATAAAAACACTTAATACTTACTCAAAAGAATATATTTAAAATCCTGTCTGCTTAAGGGATTACACTAAAATGTCACTTCTAAAAAAAGACATATCTAATTTCACCATTGTCTCTCTGAAAGGTTAAGTATGTAGAGTAGAATTAATGCTTATGTTGATGTACAGATTATCTGTCTTGTCATTCAGTTTGATATTTTTCATGGACTATTTCAAACTCTAGAATGACAGATAAATTGCAGTTCCAACTGATTTCTGAATTTTCTATCAAGAAAAAGGACATAGAGGGGTTAAACTGCCTCAGGAGCTCTCTAACTCTCATTTCAAAATATTTTTAAAGTGTTTTTTTTTCATAGACATATATTTGTATTTTGGGGAGGGAGCAAACTCTACAGCATGTTCTGAAAATTTGAGTCATTTGTTAACATATAAGTCTTGAAAAGTAATGGCTTTTTTTTTAACAGAAAGAGCATAATTTCCTCTCAGACTCCAGACAGTGCCTTCACATGCCTCATATTTACACAGAAAAGCTTCTACCTGACTTAGTGCTTGAATGACAGAATTTGCATTTTCCCTCTTAGGAAATACTGTGTTAATGCTCAGGACAAGAGTTTTGGCACTGCACACCATGCTGCATAGGCAAAGAAATTCCCCAGCTCTCTGGGGTTTAGGTGGAAGAATTTCCTACTCAAAATGTCTTCTCCTGAAGTCATTCCAAAGACAAAACTTATGTAAAACAGTATTACATCAAGTTCTTCCACCTCCACTTGCCTCATTCAAACATATATATGAAGTAAATTTCCAACTTCCAGAGCTCAATTTTTTTCCTACCCTTCATATCTCTACATTTGTTGATGATTTTTTTTCTGTATTTAGTGATGCAAAGCAAAAGTTAAGCACACAAAGGCAACAGGATCCCAACTCTTTATTTCCACTGGTAGCCCCATAGGACCTCATTTCAGTGACTAGGAGCAGTCAGCATGCATTTATAAAGAACAAACTGTGCCTGACCTACCTGGTGGCCTTTCATGGTAAAGTGACTGGATTTGTGATTGAGGGAAGAGCAGTGGTTGTAATTTGTGTGGATTTTAGCAAGGCTTTTGACACAGGCTCCCACAGTGTTTTTGTACCCAGGTTGGGACATTATGGTGTTGATGGGTAGGCGACCAGATGGGTAAAAGCCTGGTTGGATGAGAGGGTCATGGCTCCTGGTTGGACCCTACCTGGATGCCTGTAGTAAGTGGGATATCACAAGTCTATCCTAGAACCTGTCCTATTTAACAGATTTATCAGTGACCTGGAAGAGCTGAAGGAGTGTGCTCTCATCAAGTTTGCAGATGATACCAAGTTGGAGGGACCAGTCAATATACTGAGGGGTAGGGCTGCCACTCAGAGGGACTGAGACAGGCTGAATGAACAGGACAACAGGAACCATATGAAATTCAACAAGGACAAATGCCAAGTTCTGCACCTGTGAAGGATGAAGCCCCTGCAGTGATGTAGGCTAGGGCTGCCTGACCAGGGAGCAGCTCTGTGGAAAGAACCTGGGGACCTGTGGGCTGAAGTGCTCAACCTGTGCAGGAGGTCCAAGGGTCAGGTCTTATTCAGCCTGGTGAAAAGATGGCCTGTGGGGGGGGAATGGTAACCCAATAGCAGCCACCCAGTACCTATGGAGAGGTGACAGAAGATGGAGATGAGCTCTTGTCAGTGATTCTTGGTGGGAGGATGAGAGACAGTGGTCACTAGTTGAAAAAAGAATCAGTTATAAGGAAAACACTTTCCCCACGAAGACAGTCAGGCAGTGGCACAGGCTGCCCAGGGATGTTGTGCGTCTCCCTCCTTGGAGGTTTTCAAGACCAGATGAGATAAAACCCTGAGCAACCTGTTGTGGCCTCATGACTGACCCTTCCTTGGGCAGGAGGCTGGACTACAGACCTCCTAAGGTCCCTTCCCACCTGAATTATCCTGTGGTCCTAAGACAGCCTCTGATAATGAACAGTACTCTGTGACTATACGATTTGTTTCTATATAGCTCCTGTATTAGTTAGGACTGACAAATGAAACTTGCTGCTCCCAGAGTATTTGTTGAAAGCAGACTGTGACCTCTGACATCTGTGCTGACAGTGAGCTCCAGAACATAGGGTGGTCTGGAATTTAGGAAGTGTCTAATCAACAAAAGAGTGAGATTTTGTAATAAACTTCCCAATGTAGGTGTCAGGGGAAAACCGCTTAGTTTTAAAATGCAGCTTGATAAATTTATGAACAGAATTATGTGATATAATTGCCAGCAATGGCAAGGACAGAATTCAGTGACCTAGAAGTCTGTGCAAGCTTATGTCTTTTGTTTTGACAAATACAAGGCCAAACTCCTCATCTTCAAGAATAAATAAATGGAAAATTAAACATGGTAAATATTGTAAATATTTCATTGACACTTTATACTGTGAAATTGAAAGCAATCTTTAGCCCAGTTCGAAGATATTAGAGGTTGTAGCTGTGAGGTTTGATAACCATGATAATAAATGGATATCAGAACCAAAATGCACAAATATGGACAAACCTAATTAAGCTGTGATTGATTTATTCATATCACAGCAGCTGAAGGCTCTATGATAAACAGCTATGAAGCAGGTGCAGCATATATCATTGGCTTGATTACTAAAAATTGGCATTTTATTCAATCCCAAATTTAAAAAAAAAGGATATTGTATACAAATTCAGAGAAAGTAAGTCATGCTATAATTATATTGCATCATAAGAAAAAGCTAATTTTCTTCGTGAAGTAATTGCATAGTTCCAGTTTGTCATGATAAATTGAGCCCTAACCTGAGCACAGGAAGATCTAAAAAAGGTCAAAATGTTCTTTATGATGCATGGTCCAGGATATAATCTAGAGAGGGACAAATTTAGAAAAATAACACATTTTTATAGCCAAGTCACTGAAACTTCATATAGCAAATTGCAGTTTCATCGGAAGGAAAGGCATGTTTCTGCAGTAGCATACTGTACAAAGGCAGCATTTTTCTGTTGAGATACCTGCCAAAGATCTTATGGAGCCAGGGGAACCACAGTCAAAGTTGTGTTTATATATCCTTCAGTTTTAATAAAGCAGCAATCCACAACCCTGACAGGCACATTCATACCTACTGTGAGTGTATATGGTATGCCACTGACCTCCCACAGCAGGTTTGGGTAAGGTCCTGAGCACTCACAAGAAGGAACAAGCCCTAAAACCTGGAAGCAGGAGGGAAGAGCACCATGTCCCGTGATGCTGGTACCACTGCTGATGCCGTGGCAAGCCCCCCACCACATGGTTGGATGTGCTTCTCAGCAGAAGTGCAGTTGGATGCACTAGGGCTATTATGGGCTAATCTGGGAGGGGTGAGGTACAATTTTGTTTTCACTGCACAGCACCATAAAGCAAATAAATAGTGCTTACCCTATAATGAAATTTGATAAAATTCAGTTCAGCGATATCAGGATTGACCACTGCAAGCTGACATTGCCATTTCGACATACCTCCAAAAACTGTCCGGTGTAATGTACAAAACAACTGCACAATTTCAGAGTTGCGACAGCTATGCTATTAACCAGCAGAACTACAACTAGAACATAGGTAATAACTTAGAAATACATGACAGAAATATCATATTGGGAAAACAAGAGCAGAAAAACAAATTTGAAAGGGAATAACAACAGTTAATGTCATGAGTGAAAACCCCTTACAAGTTCTCATGCTCTAAGTTCACATTGTTTTTCTTAAAGAACATAAAAGATTGGTTTTGAGTTTTGTATGTACACTGCCAGTGTCTTGCTCAAGGAATATCACCTGGTAGGTATTTGATCAGTGTCGATGCTATTAAGAAAGTAAGAGCTCATTTCAGTCACCTAAACAGGGATACGCAGTGCTGTGTGAAATGTCGAGTCCACAGCAGCCAGGACAAAATGGGAAAGGTCTCAATGAAGTCCTGCAGGACACCGGATAGCATCAGGCAAAAATGTGGGATATGCCAGAATGCCTCCAGTGGCAATAAATATCTATCCTCAGGCAATGTAACTGAACCCTAAATGTATGTGTTTTACAGGGAAAAAGGATACAGCATGGTTATAAAAGTCATTATTATTTCTGAGGATTTTTCAATGGGGAGCTGTAAAGGCACTTTTTCATCTATTGACACGACCATGCATTGCAAGTATTGATCAAGAAAAAATTTATTTACAGAGATTTTTCAAATACAAACATAAAATAGCACATATTATATATATTTTTTACAAAAATGAATATTGAAATAATAAACATGGTACAGCACAATACAACATCAATGAGCTAAACATAATAGCAACAGAAATCTATGACTGGAAGAAGTTTCCTGTTAGTCGTACGTAACCAACAGAGCTCTACAGTACTGTAAGTGGAATTTCCAATGGACAGAAAAACGTCCATTTACTGCACTTCATAAAAGTACCATAGGGAAAGGCTACATATGCCAAGTAATTATGTTGCATTTTTGTAATAATGCTGAAAACACAGAGGCTTAATAAAAGTTATATAGGGCTGAATAAGCAGTGGCTAAATGTTTGGGGAAGAAAAATGTGTAGGGAATATACAAAATACTGATAAAGTGGCTTATTGGTCCTTTTATTAAGTATAATGTATAGATTAAAAAGTGTTGCAACACTGAATTTTAAACCACCAGAGAGAAGTAAAAAAAAAAAAAAAGAAAAAAAAAAGGAAAAGAAAGAAGAATCGCACCAAAAAAGTTTCCTCTCTACTCATTTTGTGCCATGGTCAACATCTGTGCGTGCGTGTGTGCTTTCAGGAATGCCACGCTGAGGGGCTGCCAGGTGCTACCCAGACCCCCGGCACTGCCATCCCCTCACCAACCTCTCAATTAATTGGTGCACGCACAATTTCACCATTTGCCAAAGTGGAGTTTTCCTTGTTTATATTTTAACAGAGCAGACCACTAGCAGGCTCGAGCGAGAAAGCCCATCCCTGTCCAGCCTAGCCAGGGCGCTTTGTACTGCCATTCACCTCCCTGCCCTCCCTTGGGCAACTCACTGTCCCACCCCACGCCTGCTCCAGAGAGAAAGCACTTAAAAATTTCTTGTTCATCGTCGTTATCCAGAAGACGTTGGCAAGCCCCTTGGGCACCTGGCAGCGCCCGCGCCCCGGGGCCAGCTCAGTAGGGGTACTGCTTCTGCTTCTTGCCGGAGAAGCAGGCCAGCCAGGTGCACACCAGCATGGCCGCCGCCGCGCCCCCACCCGTGCAGTAGTAGGCCCAGCCGATGTGGCAGGTCCCTGCAAGGCAAACAGAGTGACATGGCACAGTATTAGCTGGGGGAGGAAGCGTTGCCACCACCCTCCTTGCTGCCCACCCAGGAAAAAGCACTTTTTTAGGTTTCTGCCCACTTGCACATCCACCTCAGACAGGGAACACAGGGTGTAATTACAGAATCACAGAATCACAGAATCACCTAGGTTGGAAAGGACCTTGAAGATCATCCAGTCCAACCATTAACCTAACACTGACAGTTCCCAACTACACCATATCCCTAAGCACTATGTCAACCCTACTCTTAAAACACCTCCAGGGATGGGGACTCCACCACCTCCCTGGGCAGCCCATTCCAACGCCTAACAACCCGTTCTGTAAAGAAATGCTTCCTAATATCTAGTCTAAACCTTCCCTGGCGCAACTTGAGGCCATTGCCTCTTGTCCTATCGCTTGTTACTTGGTTAAAGAGACTCATCCCCAGCTCTCTGCAACCTCCTTTCAGGTAGTTGTAGAGGGCGATGAGGTCTCCCCTCAGCCTCCTCTTCTCCAGACTAAACAACCCCAGTTCCCTCAGCTGCTCGTCGTATCACATGTGCTCCAGAACCTTCAAGCAATTAGAGAAGCCAAGCTGTTTAAATGGCTCCCCTCAATTTTCTATACCGGTTCAGCAGACAGGCCTCTGAGCTCACTTGCTTGCCAGTTGCTGTTTTCTACACAGGGGGAAATGCCACACAAGAGTTGAAGCTGAGGCTGCTGGCACCATGAGCATGTCAGCAGTAGGGCGGGCGTCCCTCTGCCCGACCCGCCCAGGGAGAGCTTGAGGCACTGCTCTTCACAGCAGCTGCAGTTGGAAGAGAATTTTTCTCACCCTTCTCTTTCTTCTTCCCCTCCAGGCACCATCTGAGGATATTTTGATTATTTCTGACTGAGATTTTGAGGGTTTCCAGGTAACTTGAGCCAGGACCTGCTCCCTTCAGAAACAACTGAGTGGGCCCAGCTTCACCATCACAGTGATAGGGCTCAAAACTGGATGCAGCTGCAAGCTTCTGGGTGACAGTAACCCAGGACACGGCTGTGGGGAACCCATTCATGTCCCCCTTGCACGGTCATCAATTCTGACCATCCCCAAAGGAGTGTGGTGTCCAGGGACCACCTGCACGGGGGCTGTTGTGGGAATGGGGTCCAGAAATATAAAAATAGAGAAATTTCCTTATTCCCACCCAAGGTCACAACTCATTGCTGAAAACTTCATTGTTCTTTTGTCTAATGCATTTAACAGTGTCACAATATGGCCTTGAATACATTTACTGGCCTCAGTATCTTTATACAGCCAAACTCATCCTCAGCGAATAGTGCTGGGGAATCCCACGGTGGACCATAAAGCAATTGCTCTCTTTCCAGGCACCACTGTGCCTGCAGTAGAGGAGGAGATGAGGAAAATAGCAGCTGCAGCAGGGAGGAAGCCTCCTCACAGAGATCTCTGAAAGCAAGGAGGTGGCTGCTGTTACTCCTCAGGACTTCAGCCCGTCTCTAATTTTCAATTGGGTTGAGTCATCTTGGTCATTTTGATCTTGAGTGCTTGGGACTCATTACAACTGAAGTTCTTCCTGTGTCACCATCTTGGGTGATACCGCCCTGCTTTGAGCAGTGAGTGCTCTTAGTAAGGCACAAGCAGCAATACAAGACTTCCTTCCCACCCTCTGGATAAAGCAGCAGAAACAATTCTTCCCTCAGAAGAACAGAAAGTAACAACAGAGTTTCCATCTAGAAAGACAAAGCTGAAACAGGTGGCATGTTCATACTCTGTCCCAATGGCATCCTTGAAGGCCAGGCCTTGGGTTCAGGCAATTATTAATCAGCTAATCCTGCCTTAGGCACAAACCACACAAGGTGTCTGCACATCTCAACATGTCCAAAGCATTAGCATGCCTCAAGGCAGGCAGCATATCCATTGACTGTCTGCAGGATATTGTCAGGCCACCTTTGTAAGGAGACATTAGTGGGAGACAACATTTATGCTCTTGTCCACTCTGAGGATCTCAGGTTGACACCACAGCAGGAAGCACAGTACTTGCTTCATTTTTTCTTCATAATCCTCAAAACCTTTTATTTAAAAAAAAATGTCCAGTGAAACAAAGATCCTGATGTGACCAGAGAACTTGAGGAGCTGTGGCCTTGGCTTGAGCTCATTAGCCTCTCTCCTTAATGTGCTGGTGCAGACAGAGAGATTTACTTGATTTTGTAATCTGGTTATGCTCTGTAGATCAACACCATTCTTGGCTTCCTTATAGAAGACCGCACAGAGAGTGTGCTTTCCTAAAGAGAAGACATCAGAAACCATGGAGAACTGCCAAGTGCCTGGCAATGTCACTGATGCTGATCCTTGCCCAATTGCACAGCAGTCCCTGGAGAGACCTGTCTCTGGACCATCTACTGTTTTGCCGGTGTACACACACTGTCCATAGCTTCTGCTTGGAATATCAAAACCAGACTTCAGCATACACCAAATGTCTAAATCTACTGGATTGCATTGAAAATTATCATGTTTCTAATAGGGTGGGGTGTGCTAAAGCATTTCTTGTGATAAGATGGACTCTATCTGATAGGTATTTTTAAATTGTTAAGTATTCCTATTAAGACTCCACCACCTCCCTGGGCAGCCTATTCCATTGTCTGACCACTCTTTCTGTGAAAATTTTTTTCCTCATGTCCAGTCTAAACCTCCCCTGTTGCAGTTTAAAGCCATTCCCTCTTGTTCTGTCACTAACTACCTGTGAGAAGAGACCAGCACCAGCCTCTCTACAATGTCCTTTCAGGTAGTTGTAGAGAGTGATGAGGTCTCCCCATAGCCTTCTCCTCCTCAAACTAAACAGTCCCAGCTTCTTCAATCGCTCCTCACAGGATTTATTCTTCAGGCCCTTCACCAGCTTCATTGCCCTCCTCTGCACTCGCTCCAGCACCTCGATATCTCTCTCGTATTGAGGTGCCCAAAACTGGACACAATACTCCAGGTGTGGACTCACCAGTGCAGAGTACAGGGGGACTATCACCTCCCTACATCTGCTGGTCACACTATTTCTAATACAAGCCAGGATGCCGTTGGCTTTCTTGGCCACGTGGGCACACTGCCAGCTCACATTCAGCTGCTTGTCAATTAGAACCCCCAGATCCTTCTCTTCCAGACAGCTCTCCAGCCACTCCTCCCCAAGCCTGTAGCGATGCATGGGGTTGTTGTGGCCCAAGTGCAGGACCTGGCACTTGGCCTTGTTGAAGCTCATCCCGTTAACGTTGGCCCACTGATCCAATCTATCCAAGTCTCTCTGTAGAGCCTCCCTATCTTCATGCAGATCGACACTCCCGCTTAACTTGGTGTCATCTGCGAACTTACTGATGATACACTCTATGTCCTTATCAAGATTTCCTTTCGAGAATTCCCAGAGAATTGTAGTTGCAGCTTGAAAAAGTAAATCTTTCTCATCATGATGCTTTCAGGTAGAGAAAATAAATGTCAAAATGCTACTTTAAAAAGAATTTAAAGATTCACATGATAGCCCTGCCCAAAGATGTGACCTAAGTGGGATAGAATGAAGTAAATTTGAACTTTTGCATGGTGTGATTTCAACTTTTGAGCCTTAGCAGTGATAGAGGGGGAGAGTGTACATGATACAGGTTAAGAAGAAAGAACTGTTAAATCAGTGTCAGAGATGTGCTCAACAGATATAACACGCACATTCAGTCTTGGCTGAAGAGAATAATATTTATTTCAGCATACCATGCTTCATTTACCCTAAGGACCACTGCCCTACTTAATGCTCTGAGGGATGGCAGGCAGCCTCTTCATCTAACAAATGCAATGTAGTTCACAAGTGTGAGTTGGGTCAAGATGAATAAATGAAAGAATGGGAGAGTGCAGGAGAACGGATGAAAGAGCCAGGAGCGTGACCTTAGAGCAATAATAACACAGCAATAAACCTGGCCATTATTTCCAGCCTGTGTCAGGAGCAACGGGAGGCCTTGGATAAAATAGCTTGATCTGTATTTGGATGATGCTGAGCAGAACGGCATTTCAAGCTATTGTGCTGAAGAAAGAGCCTGCAGTGAGGAAGGTGTCTGAGGGTATAGGACTTAGCTATACTTTTCATTGTAAGTATAGGTAAGTCCTAGGTCCATAGCTAAGTATAGCTATAAGGCCAGAGATAATCCATCTCAAAGGTACCTGTTGCAATGAATGTTTGCCTACACTTCATAGTCACATGTCAAAATGAAACAAGGTTACTCCTTTTATAATCCTGTATTGCACAAGGAGAAAAAATATTTTGGAGTTAATGTTTCTGCTCTGGTGTTCTCATTTTGCTACATCTATGACCTATTTTAATCTACTGCATCCTAAAGAAAGATTGCTGGTTGACAATAATTGGGTAATCTGGTTACAGTTTAAATCGTAAAATGACTTCTGCTTCCCTTTGATATTAAACACCAATTTTAAAAGGAACAGGAAGCTTTATAAAAAGCAGGGTTGATAAGTAATTAAATGTAATATCAAATGAAAAGAAATACACCTATAGAAATGTTATATGTTAGAGAAGATAGACTTTGCTTTCTAGCTTTATATTTTTATATTATAATAATGGGTACCATAGAAGGACCCTTTGTCACATTCAAATTTTATTGCACTGACATCAGTGGGACTAGTCAGGTATTCAGAAGTAAGCAAATGGTTAAGAGCTTTCTAGAACTGGGGCTTAAACCCAACCATCAAGTAGAGCAGTTTGTTTTCATGGAGTCCATCCTATTAAAGATTAGAAATGCTGCATTGCAGTTTCCCATTTTTTTCAATGTCAAAACTCTAAAATGAAGAGCAAGACCATCTAATTACTTGATAGAATTAAAACAATTATTGAAATTATGTCAATTTTCACGCATACACAAAGACACAAAAGCTGTTGCTTTCCTTAAGGATACAGAGAAATAGATATATACAGGTAGAAGTGTGCCAGCCCACTGAGGGCGTGGAGGTGCGTGCAAGAATGTGTACATGTTCTTGCTCAGAAAATAGGCTGGATCTGGTTTCATGCCAAAGTAAATTCCCCAGCAGCCAAAGTACTCTTCTAGCTGATAAAAATGACATACATCACAGCAGCTTCCTTCTCTGCACAGAACTGGTGATTCTTTTAACAAATCAGCCTTTACCTGACAGGTCACTATGGAGGGAGAAGCTGTGGCTTCAGCATTTTGTTTGTTCTGGATCCCTTTTTTTTTTTTTTTCCTTTTTTTTTTTTCTGGTAAAGGAGAGCGTGAATAATTGACATTCTTCATTGCTCAGTGAAGCAGGACTGTCCAAGTCAGCTCAGGTAAATTTGTAGCCAGCCGTTAAGAAAGTTGTTTTCACATTTTTTTTACTGGGATTGGCAGCAAGAGAGGGTCAGGATGAACACTGAAATCATAGAATAACAGACCTTGCAGCTATAGGAAAGGATGACCATTTTCCAAGCAAATAAAAGAAGGAAAGAGTGGAAACATTACACTCCTCTCTTTTGTAAAAGGATTGAAAGAAATTGCAGTCCCCAAGGATAAAGGACAAAAGCAAGGTGAGTGAGGACACTATCAAAAGAAGATTCAGCAGAAAAGAGTCCCATAGAACATAAGACAATATTTGCTAAATCGAAAGAAATCAAAGAATGTGGAAGGGTAGTTTTGTTGTAATGGATGGGCTTATTAAAAAACACTTTTCCTGATTTCTAACGTGATCTTTAAGGCCATGATATGTCCCCGCTAGCTCCCTCACTCCTCTTCAATATATAAGGCAAAAAAAGATTAAAACAAATTTGGGAGTGAGTGAAATTTGGCAACAGAAAATCTATGGATACTTGATCTACCATGGAACTGTGCCAGGATCCAGTTGCCAAAACAGAATTTTACCAGAATTTCTACTCATGATGTCTTATAAATGATTATCACATATAGTTATCAAAGTCCTGGAAATAACATATGATTTTTGTCTAAATAACCAATAATTGACACTTATGAAAAAATATCAAGAATATGAAAGTGTCGTGGATGCAAACCTGTTACTTGTAAGACTTAATATCTTAAATTTTATCTTGAGAAACCTGATCTACTGGGCTAATGGGGTCATAGGCATCTTTGGTCATAGGCTTGCCAAGCTGGTGAAGAGGGCTTTAAACTAAAGTTGCCAGGAGAGGGGAACCTCAATCCATCCCACTACTACCAGTTTGATGTCGATGCCAGCAGTAGATGCCCAGATCCTGGAGAGGGATCACAGGTCAGCAGGAGAGCACCTGAAGAGCAGCACAAAGCAACTCCAGCCAGTAAGTCAGCTTCACTGCAGGCCCAACTTGAATGCCTCTATGCAAATGCACATAGCATGGGGAATAAATAAGAGGAGTTAGAGATGTGTGCACACCTGCAGGGCTACGATCTTACTGGCATCATGGTGACATGGTGGGGTGGATCCTATGACTGGAGTGTTGGAGTGGAAGGATAAAGGCTCTTTAGGAAGGACAGGCAGGGAAGACAAGGAGGGGGTGTCACCCTCTATGTCTATGACCAGCATGGAGCTCTGCCTGGGGAGTGATGAGGAGCTGACCAAGAGCTTATGGGCAGGATTAAAGGGAAGTCAGGGATAGGAGACGTTATAGTGGGGGTCTGCTACAGGCCGCCCAACCAGGAAGACCGAGCAGATGAGGCCCCCTATAGACAGATAGGAGCAGCCTCACATTCACAAGCCCTGGTCCTCATGGGAACTTCAAGCACCCCGTTGTTGGAGGGACAACACAGCAGGGCATAAGCAATCCAGGAGGTTCCTGGAACACATTGATGATAACTTCCTTCTCCAAGTGACAGAGGAGCCAATGAGGAGAGGTGCTATGATGGATATTGTTCTCACCAACAAGGAGGGGCTGGTGGAATGTGAAGGTCAAGGGTAGCCTTGGCTGCAGTGACCATGAAATGGTGGAGTTCAAGATCCTTAGGGCAGCGAGGAGGGCGTGCAGCAAGCTTGCTAGCCTGCACATTAGGAGAGAAGACTTTGGCCTCTTCAGGGATCTCCTTGGTAGAGGACCATGGGATAAAGCATGTGGAAGGCTCACGAAAGCTGGTTGATATTCAAGGATAACCTCCTCCAAACTCAGGAGTGATGTGTCCCAACAAAGAGGAAAACAGGCAAAAACACCAGGAGGTCTGCATGGATGAACAAGGAGCTCCTGGATGAACTCAAACACAGAAAGGAAGCCTACAGAGTGTGGAAGCAAGGACAAGTAGCCTGAGAGGACTACAGAGAAATTGTCTGAGCAAACAAGGATCAAGTTAGGAAGGCCAAAGCCCTGATAGAATTATTAAATCTGGCCAGAAACATCAAGGGCAACAAGAAAAGCTTCTATAGGTATTTCGGTGATAAAAGGAAGACTAGGGAAAATGTGGGCCCTCTCCAGAAGGAAATGGGAGACCTGGTTACCCAGGACATGGAGAAGGCTGAGGTTGCCTCAGTCTTCACCAGCGAGTGCTCCGGCCACACTGTCCAAGTCACAGAAGACAAAGGCAGGCACCGGGAGAATGAAGAACTGACCACTGCAGGAGAAGATCAGGTTCAAGACCATCTAAGGAACCTGAAGGTGCACAACTCCATGGGACCTGATGAGATGCATCCACACATCCTGAGGGAATTGGTGGATGAAGTAGCTACACCATTATCCATCATATTTGAGAAATTGTGGTGGCCTGGTGAAGTTCCCGCTGATTGGAAAAGGGGAAACATAACCCGCATTTTTAAAAAGGGAGATGCAGGGAACTATAGACCAGTCAGTCTCACCTCTGTGACCAGCAAGATCATGGAGCGGATCCTCCTGGAAACTATGCTAGGACACATGGAAAATAAGGAGGTAATTGGTGACAGCCAACATCGCTTCACTGAGGGCAAATCTGGTGGCCTTATACAACGGGGTTATAGTGTTGGATAAGGGAAGAGCAACTGATGTCATCTACCTGGATTTGTGCAAAGCATCTGACACTGTTGCACACATCCTTGTCTCTAAATTGGAGAGACATGGATTTGATGGATGGACCACTCGGTGAATAAGGAATTGGCTGGATGGTCACACTCAAAGAGTTGCAGTCAATAGCTCAATGTCCAAGTGGAGATCAGTGACAAGTGGTGTTCTTGAGGGGTCAGTACTGGGAGTGGTGCTGTTTAACATCTTTGTTGGCAACATGGACAGTGGGACTGAGTGCACCCTCAGCAAGTTTGCTGATGACACCAAGCTGTGTGGTGCAGTCGACACGCTAGAGGGAAAGGATGTGCCATCCAGAAGGACCTTGACAGGCTTGAGAGGTGGGCCTGTGCAAACCTCATGAAGTTCAACAAGGCCAAGTGCAAGGTCCTGCACTTGGGTCAAGGTAGTCCCAAGCACAAATACAGGCTGGGTGATGAGTGGATTGAGAGCAGCCCTGTAGAGAAGGACTTGGGGGTGTTGGTTGACAAGAAGCTCAACGTGATCCGGCAGTGTGCATTTGTAGCCCAGAAAGCCAACTGTATTCCAGGCTGCATCAAAAGAAGCATGACCAGCAGGTTGAGGGAGATACTGCCCCTCTGGTCTGCTCTCGTGAGACCCCACAGAGTTATATAGCTCTGGGGCCCCCAACATAAGAAGGACATGGACCTGTTGGACCAAGTCCTGAGGAAGGCCATGATCAGGGGGCTGGAGCACCTCCCCTATGAGGACAGACTGAGAGAGCTGGGGTTGTTCAGCCTGGAGAAGAGAAGGGTCCAGGGAGACCTTATAGCAGCCTTCCAGTACTTAAAGGGGGCCTACAGGAAAGATGGGGAGGGACTCTTTTTCAGGAAGTGTAATGATAGCATGAGAGGTAATGGTTTTAAACTGAAAGAGGGTAGATTTAGATTAGATAGAAGGAAGAAGTTCTTTACTGTGAGGGTGGTGAGACACTGGAACAGGTTGCCCAGTCAAGTTGTGGATGCCCCTCCCTGGAAGTGTTCAAGGCCAGGCTGGGTGGGGCTTTGAGCAACCTGGTCTAGTGGAAGGTGTCCCTGCTCATGGCAGGGGGGTTGGAACTAGATGATCTCTAAGGTCCCTTCCAACCCAAACCATTCTATGATTCTAAATATTTGTACCTTCTTTGCTGCTAATGTTAAGACTATCCTGGGCTTGCAGCCTGGGGTATTTGGCAACCTAATCATTTAGCCTTAAGTAGAGCCTGTTTTCCAAGATGAAGGAAAAAAGGTTTCAGATTAGCTGGGCTGAAGAATGCAAATGATATACCTTCAGAAATAAAAACTAAAATTCTTACTTGCAAAAAGCTGTGCAGGAACTCTAATTAAAAGCTTCACACGAGAGTCCAGTACTACAGGGAATGTGAATTCATGTAATCAATCAGGGTGTTGGAAAAGTAATCAGAGAAAAAGGAGTGTGATGTTAAGGGATATACAGGGATCTGGAGATATAAAAGCCAAAATGAATGTAAAAGATAATCAGCTAATTAATAAGAAGGCACAATTATAGCCAAGATAAACTAAAGAGCTGAAGACTTTTTTTCTTGACACAGTTACAATGAAAAGCCCTCATGTGAAATCAGCTACAAAAGCAGGAAAAGAAGTTAAAACTTGGAATGCATCCAGAAAGGATTAAAGTAGTTATGTGAAACAAAGAAAGAGCACTATATAAGGTAAAACTGCACCCAAACAAATAGCTTCAGTGAAGCTGGCTTCTTTGTCTGTAGCATGGATATGACTTTCTCAATGGATTTCTCTTTTTTTAAAAATATATGAATTCTTATGCATGCATAGATCAAGTTATTTTGGTTACTTATAATTGGTCAAAGAAATTGTGTGGGTATTTTGGTCTGTAATTAAATGCATAAAATCTTATACAGTTCAGAATTGTAAAAAGTGGAAAAAGAAGTAACAACCTGGAATTCTTCAGTTCTGCTGTATGTACTCACTCATATTACCAAATCCTCCGTTCTTTGGAGGATGACATCATTTTGTTTAATCAAACCTCAAATTTGTTGTACGTGTGCATTTATCATGGAACAATGAAGGAGAAATCAATATCTTGTGTCAATTACAGTGCTCAAATTCCCAAGAGCAAATAGCTTATGTCCTGATAATGAGGAGGTCTCCCAGTCTCCTGGAAGGAGTCTGCAGAAAGCTCACATATTGCAAGAAGTGAAATTAATTTCACCTCTCTTTGGACATCCACAGTGCAGAGATTCACACTGGACTAGTCCCCCAGACTCCCTCTGGAGACGAGGAGAAAAAGTCACTTATAAAAGTGTGTTGCATTTCATCTTAAGTTAGACATCTGAAGTGCAGCAGGTGAATCCTGCTCTAGTAGCACCTATTTTTCTCCCTTTAACTATGAAGGGATTACAAACAAACAGTTTAGCTGCCCTTTTCAAGTAATAAGGAGCACCAGGTACTTGCTCCCGGGTGGTCTGAGTTCCTTTCTGGATGCTCCTGCTTATCTGTATTCACTGCAGAGGGTCCATGTTCTAACTGGCAACAAAGGTAAGTGCCTCGTGTTAGACAGAAAATATGTGGACTTTGATACAGTCACCAAAGGCTTACAAATATTTCCACTAAAGAGGAAATGTTTCTTGATGAAACACTTTCTTTACTAGCACGTAGGCTGACTCATTCATTTATCTAAGAACTGAGTAGCTGCAGCTCAGGTACACTCATAAAGACTGTGCTCAGCCCCAGTCAAAAAACTGAACCATAAAATCTCTGAGCTGTTTGCAGAGGATCTGCGAACAAGAAAACTGGCTTTGTTAGATAGACTGCTCGTAGAAAAATACAGCTTTGAAGCCTTTGCCTTTAATAGGATTCTAATAAATTGCCCTACCCTCTAAATCGTTTTCTTGATCGTTTTGGCACTGTATGTCAACATTCAGACAGATGCTGAGATGATGCCACCTAAGGCAAATTAACTAGTTGACAAAGCTTTTTTTATATTCACTGCTTTCTGTGGGGTTTTTTTATTGTCGTTTTAGTAACTGCACTGTTTGCTTTTAAAGTGCTTTAAAGATCATTTACTCTAATATTTCTACAGCAAAAGTAATTATCAAGTCAACAGTTCTCTTTAAGATATTTCAAGCCCTCTAAAAGTGGCAAAGGGGAACCTTAATAATAATGATCTTTGGAAACAAATATCACTCAACAGAGAAGTTACTGAGAGCTTTTGAGGGCAATTCAGCTGCTTGTTTAGTTCAGGATGGCATCCAGCCTTTTAAGTTGCTCTCCAGACAGCCCCTTTGGCCAGGAGAGCCCTTTCACGGCAGTTCACATATGGATGGACAGTCACAGAGGGCAAGCAAAGGTGTGCATTTGGAGCCAACTACTTTGGTTGCTGCTGCAGCTGGGCCCCCAGACCTAGGATGCCTCTGTGCGTGACAGGTAGTGATAGAGTGTGACAGCCAGAGAACATGAAACAACTGGAGAGGATCTAGAAGGGCCTGCAAAAGAAACAGGTCAGGAGACCATTCCCAGTCTCATAAGGATGGCATGAACTCAAACAAGCATAAAATACATTTCAGGCAGTCTGCGGCAGCAGCTGCCAGGTGGGTAGGCAGGGCACAGTGTGCCGATGGCCACTCCTGAGCCATGCAAGCCCTTGCTGCCAGAGGTATGATTTTCACTGCCTTTAATAGCAAAGAAAAGCATAATGAAACTCAAAAGATGAGCTCTGAAGGTAGTTACAGACAGCAAACACCAAGCCATGTTTGTAGGATGCTTCTTAGCACAAATGATCACCCAGCAGAATAAAAAAGCATGTTCTAGGTAGGAAATGTATGACTTAAAAAGTAATCTCTCACAAAAAGTTGTAGGACATAAAATTTCTCAAGCATTGGTCATCCAGGCAGAGTCTGGACTGCCCAAACACACCATATTTCCTCAAAGGAAGACAAAAATTTTTTCCAAGGAGTTCAACTTAAAAATTGGAGTTTATCTTAAATTTAGTGTCTTCATTCTTTCCAGTTAATAAGGTAAGTACATAATATCATTTCATACATCTGATGGTAGGGAAGTGGCAGCTGGAGGCCAGATGAAATTTCCTAGGGCACCTACAACGGCATGAGTCATCTAGGTTTAGATAAATGAATCTTACCCTAGATAACCATTTTGCTGTTCAGGATCTTAGGTATCGTTCTTGTATTGTTGTTTCACCAGATGCCAACTGAGGCTCGATTTTGTGAGTTAACTGAGCATGCCCTGTCCTCTCTGGGACCTTCTGTGGGATTTAGCTGCCTCTGCACCCATCGCAACAGAAATGAGCATTCAACAACTGAGCAGTCTCCACATGCACATCTAGGGAAATGAATAGCCTAAAGTGAAGTATCATATTGATTTTAGACATTCAGAACCAATACCAATGTATTCACACGTATACATTGCCCTTTAAAAAAGGCATACAAGTTCAGAAGATTTCTTCACACAGTTTAAGTTTTGCAAAATGTGTAAGTTTTTGCAAATGTCTGGTGCAGTCTTCGCTTTAATGCATCCTCTCACCTTAATGCAGGGTGCCTCACTTTAATGAATTTCCTGCTAAAACACTAATTTTTCAGCTGTTATTCTTGTGTGGTACATTTAGAAATTAAAACACAATAGCACTAGTGCCTCTAGCTCAGCAAAACTGAATGTGTGCTATATGATATGCTATAAAGATGCTGGCCTTTGGGAAATTGCCTGCTAATTCCTTTCACAGACCACAGGATTGTGTAGATCAGGTTCACTTTCACAGCCTTCAGTCAGAAGCTCTGTACTGCTGTGCCACGTCAGTGCTGTCCTGAATAGGCCCACAGGCAACTCCAGGTTGTAAATAAGGCAGCATAACAATAACAGCTTGCATGGTGACAAGAGATTAAGATGATTTTGATCCATTCTCAGACATTTGGTAAAAGTGAAAGGCAGTTCCTTCAAGCACTGCTATCTTATAATTCCAGTCTTCATCTCAGTCATTAGCCTGTGGCTAAATTAGACTAAGGACTTTGTCTCAGTCACTAAGCAAAGAACTGCGCTGGTTTAAAATATAAACATCTCTTTTCTCTTGCACCCATTTATTTATATTGCCCTACTTCTAGGAGTTACCACCCTAAAAATAGCAGCAGAAGACTGCTCCACTTCATAGTCTGTGTTCCGGTGGGAATTTTGCTCCACCTGTGACCTGAGACGGGTTGCCGCAATACAGAGTGGGGCCCCAAGACCTCCATGCAGGTCCTGCTGACTGCTAGGGAGCTGGGAATCACAAGCAGAGGAACACAACAGAGAATTATCATGGCCTTAACCCCACAACAAGATTTGCCAGAGTTTGCTTGTCAAAGCCCTAAGCTATCCCTGTGTTTTTTTCCATGATGGAAAACCAGATTGCTACAGAAAAGCAGACAGCAGGTCCCTCTACAGGTGCACCAGTCTCTCTGTCTATTTATGGAGGTTACTCCCCATCCTCATTAGCAAAACAGCTCATCTATTGAATGTAATTTAATCAACAAATGGGGTTGTCCTTGGCAGGGTATCTTCAGCTGAAGAACTCTTTGTAGAGATGGAGTTGTACAACCACTTCCATTTGATTGAAAAAAATTAGCCCAATTAGATACATAAATGTTTAAGTAAACCCTTTGGACATAGTTCACTTAATAAAAACCTAATAAATACCCAGTTTTAAAGAGAGCAGCAAACTGCTGGGCATTTCACAATGTTGGCTCAGGTTTTCTAGAAAAGAATATCCAAATCCACTTATACGTAAATTAAAGGCATGGTTATTTTTCCTGCAGCCTCTTTAAGTATTGCTTTGGAATGTACACAGAAATGTGTGTGTTTGGCAGGGGCAGAGTGAGGGTGTCCCTCTTCACAATATGGGCTATCTCAGCACTATTTGGAGTGTCTATTAGTCTAATGCCTTTTCAGAATGCCTGAAGACATGGAGAAACACTTCGCACTTCTTATCTAGCACACGCACAAAGGATTAGGCTTTTTTATGGGTTCTTAGCATTACTATTTATTTATTCTACCTAGTTATGACCATGTTACGGGAGGTGGGGGTTTGTCTTGTTTTGGTAAAGCAAAAAATTTCATTTAATCGATAATTCTGGAATATTTCTGGTTAACATGACATTTCACAGTGCACAATTCAGCTGCTTCTCAAGTGAGTTCTTGCAGTCCTGCCTCTGCACCTGTCTCTTGTCCTTCTCATCTTCCTATAATGTAGAATGGGGCTCCTGGCTTATCTTTTCTACCTTCAACCTCAACCACTTTTTCCCCTCACCTTTTTTAAGTCCAGAACAAATATCAGTGCTGAAACTCCATCTTTGCTGGCTCTGTGGTCAAACCTGGTGTGCTTCGACCCTCCTTTCCTAACTGCACGCACATGTTCCCTGTGGCCCAAGCTGCAGCAGTTGCTCTGCCCTCCTCGAAGAGGAGGCTGGACGCTGTCTGCTGATCAGCATCCCTTTGAACACCCTCTTCTTTGAGGGTAACCACATGTGCTGAATTAGACTCTCAGTGACATCTTCACTAGCACCCCCAGCAGCAGGAGATGCAGGACCAGCACTCCCACCACCACCATTTCTCCCATCCGCAAACCAGTGCAGGGCTCACAGCAGCTCAGCTTTTCTGATTTTGAATGCAGCATGTATATATGTCGTTCTTGAGCAACTCATTTCACAGATTCAGGAATAGAAAGCATATCATTGTGGCTTAATCAAGTTAAATATTCAAATGAAAGCAATAATTACTTAAATTTGTCTTGAGACTTAATGAGATTAAGTCTTTGAAACATCATTTTTGGCCTGTAGGCTATGATGAATAAGTCAGTCTCTAATGATTCAGAAAAGACTAGAGGCTTTGGGTTATCACCAACCAAGAGGTATTTATGAAAGACGAGGAGCAGTGTGGATATTAAACGGGCCTCGGACAGTACTTCTTCTTTACAGATGACTTTGCTAACACAGCAACAACCAGGCACTGATATTAAGTAAAAAAAAATCCAAGCCAAGCATTTAAATTCACTGCCAATGTATGTGGAGATGTTCAGTGGCAGAGCTGCCTGGTGGAAATCACTACAGCAAATTTCAGTTCTCATTATAATCTGTTAATTAATGTGTTAACATATGATTGCAGCAGATCGGTGAGACCAGCACTCCCCATCAAGCCTAGGCATGCATAACACATGCCTTGCATGCTCCAGGTCCAGAAAATATAGTAAGAGTACACGCCTTCACAGCTAATGTAATACATGTCATGGTCCTTATGTGTACCGGGAAGGAAAGCTGTCAGCTGAAATTTTTCACATGGGTTTCTTCACTGACTTTAATGGCAAAGTGATTAAATTTATGCAAATATCTGACTCATGACTCAAGACTGAGATGGCAAAGGTGGTCTCAGAGACTCTGCTCTGATTGTGGGTACGACTGTGTTTAAGGTCACAGTTTGTAACTGCCTAAGTGCTGTCTTCAGGGAGCTCAGACTGCCATGACACCCACCTTCTCATAAGTTTGCAGAGAAATAGCCCAGAAAGGTAACACTTTTCTGTACTCTGGGGAGAACAATGACTGAAGCCTGGGAACAAGCAGGCTGTCAGGAGTCACAAGCAGGAATCACAGGAGCAGAGCTGCTCACATGCTTGGCATGGAATAGCAGGCATCAGCGTGCTCCAGCAAGGGGCTAGCTGGCCTTTCAAAGGGGAGTGCTGCTAAATGGACTGGCTGGGAACTTCAGGCTTCTGCACAGAACTGACCACAGGCAGCGATGAACCCGACTGTTCCCTGTTACTGCAGTGTTTTGCCATCCTTTGAGAGACCTTTCCATGGAGCTGGGAATCTTAGTTCTGGGACATGTTTTTTCTGGTAGTTAACTATACATTTCTGTTCTCATTGCTCTCTCTCCTTTGTGTTCATATCTTTCAAGTATTAGGTGAATAAAAAAGTCGCAGGAACTTTTTATACTTCACTGAAAAGAAAATTTAATATCAATAGCACAGAAGGATATTAGAGTTCAGAATAACAAGGTAAAGCTTCTAGAGCACGTTACACATCCCTTGGGCAACACCATTAGTGGCTCCCGATAACATCAGTGGCAGTGGTAGAGATGGGTGCCTATATTGGTAATGAGAATTTCTGGTTCCATGCCAGATCCAAAACACCACAAGAATGGTGTAAGGGAGGATGACCTGGAGCATCTCTCCCAAAGCAATATTTTTTACCTTTCAACCTAAATTCATTTGCATATCTTCACAAGAAACATCTCTGGGATGGAAACAAAACTCCGTACTCCTGAAGCCTGACAGAAATATCAGTGCAAAATAAAAGATATTGCAGCAGGTTTGTGTTTAACTCTAGGAGACCTTTTTCGTCCACTGTTCTTTGCACTGGGATTACTGCCAGGCTACCACAAGCCCTGCACACACATCTATGGAAAGGATTTCTAACACTAACCATAAGGTTTAGCTCGCAGGGGCTGGAAATGGGGAACTGTGTGTCCACGCTTGGGAGTGGGAGCTCTCAAGCCTGCAAAGGGTCAGGGTGCCCAGTCTCTCCTGCTCCTTCAAGAGGATTGCAGATCCTGCTCTTCCTCAAGCAGCACAGGATCAGAGAGCACTTACAGAGTATTAGCAGCTGCATTGACCCTTCTAGCTAAACAAGGACCAGGATGTGCATTCAAACATCAGATCTTGATGATCCACACTGATGAATCCTTAGGTTGCTGCTGGCTCCTTGTTTTTCACAGTCTTCTCTAGAGGTGGCTCACCCCATACTGCATCCCTGGGTCTCATTCAGCAGTCAGTGAAGTCATCAACAGTAAGACCAGTGGCTTGTTTGGAAGAAGGCTGACATAGGGAGCAAGTGCTATTTACCAGTTTCCCAAGTATGCAAGTAACCAAATCCATACTCTTTAGGCCGGGGTTAGAAGGCCATAAACATGCCAGACTTCAAAGACAGCTAATTGCACTCATTGTGAATTACACTGACCTGTGCTGTGACATGATGTCTCTGCCTAACTTGTCAAGATCTGCAGGAGTGTTAGCTCCTGTATTGCAAGCCTATTAAATCTGATGTCTTAAATATATATATATACATGCATACATTCCTTCATTTTCTTTTTTAATGATGTTCTGGAAAATATTTCCAGCAAATCTATCTGAAATCCCCTGCCTTAGCACCATACCAGAATGATGCAATATGAATACCCTACCACACAACTGGGTTGCTTCTCCACGACTGTGCTCACATCCTCATTTGCTTTTATGGACGACACACAGAGGAGTCTAATGTGGCTGAGATGTTCTGATGGTGACTCACCCAATTCAAACTGGTTGGAAAGGTTACCACACGTTTGTCTGACCTCTTCACTGTCCCATCCAAGAGGATAGAGGGCACAACCAGAGCCAATCAACAAACCTATGGAGAGAAAAGAAAATAGGAGTTTATACAAGCAATTGCCATTTTCTTAAACACAGGCTGCCACTTGGGAATCAAAGTGTCAAACTGCAATTTGGGAAGCTCAGAGAAAAAAAAAAAATCTCTTCTTCTCCTAAAAACAATAGAAAATCATTTGGACTTCTACTGCTGCATTCTGCTGTGCTGTTTTACAGCTGGTCTGTGGGCTGGAGGCAGTCTTGGTGGTTCAGCACCAGAAGCCACCCTAAGCTTCTGGAGCTTCTACCTGAGAGCTTTTACACTCCCCTCCTACTCTGCAGAACTACATATACTGTTCGGAAAACTCAATGCGGGGTTAAATAGAAACTGTGTTAATCACAGCATTTGCAAGCTGATTGTTTCTGATTAATTAAAACAACAATTAACCAGGGTCTATCAAGGTTCTAGTAGGAAAAGTAAACTGACAGTTGTGCTAATCTATTGTCATTTTCCTTTGTTTTTCACCTTTTCAAAATGGTTTCATGTCACCTGATCAATTCACACCACAGGTACACACTCCACAAAGTTTTCGCAAATCATTTCAGCTAAAACTGCGGTCTTGAGCCATTTACCTATTATGCTTGGCTTAACATTCACAACATGCTTTGCTTTCTCCAGCCCTCATGCTGCCCCAAACAGATGTGTTTTGGCTAAGTCTTTCCCTTCACAAGATCTTGCTGGGAATCACCCAATAGGCCATGATTATCTTGCAGAAGTGGCATTTTTATCATATTGCATTCTCAGCTGTCACCGCAGCAGCTGCCAAAAAGTGGGTGTAGCTGGCAAAGCTTCTTACACGGACAGCCTAGAGAGAACATTTCAATGTATGCTACAGCATTTAAATGTTACCTCCTTGGTGTCAGATCTTATTTATAAGATTGGAAATGAATCATTATGTAGATAATGGGCTGGGTGGGCCTGACACTTTGCAGGCTGTAAAGGCAAGCAAGTCCTCAAACAGTTTGCAGGGTGGGTTTGCACCGGCATCTTTTACCTGTTCGGTAGAGCACAGGACTCGGACAAGGTTTCAAGCCCTTCAGCTGCCACTGTCTGACTCTGGGCAAGTCCCTTGACCTCACATCACCTCACTTTTTCTCTCTTGACAATAAGGACAATGTGCTCCCTGGCAGAGTGCTTCTGCTGCCATGCTCCTAGTGCAGAAAAGCCCTGGGTGTGGTGACAGAGGTACTGGGGACATCACACCAGTCTAGCAGGAGTCCTGAGAATGATTCTGACTCAGGTCCTGGAGCTAGCTGTGCATTTCTACTGTCTCCGTCCTCAAGGTGCCTAAGTTTCCCATATTTCTGACACTTCTGTAAGATACAAAAATCACCTTATTATGTTCTTGACTTGCTCAGAGATACACCTGAACAAGACACTGAAGTCCAGAAGTGGCATCTCATCTTTCTCCAAAAGATGTTTAATGCTTTTAGCATCTTATCTGTTAGCAAAGTAGCTCAGCAACTCCTTCGCTGCTCCTCCAAGCACATCTGCCCCTGTTTAGGCCCAATATTAGCTCCTTAGATCCTCCTCCACTAAGTTCAAATTTCTTCTTGCTGTGCAAGTCTGCTTCTTCCTTTTCTTGTTGAGCAGTCATTGCCTGCTTCTGTCTCCATATCTACATTGCATACTGAAAAAGAAATCCCTGAGGCAGCTCTCTCAGATGGTGCATTCACCCAACAGCTGTAAAGGGAGAAAAGCAATTAAGGACACATGAATGCTAGGTATTTTCAGAAATTTGCCTGACCTGAATATGGTTGCTTCTAATGTCCTCGCTAATGACTTTCACAGTATCATCTGATTTTTTCCCCCAGGGCTGCAGAGCTGACGGCAGCTGGTAGAATCCATGTAAATGAGAGTTGCTTCTAATTAAATTCTCAGAAAGCATGTTTCTCAGACAAGAGAACTTAGTCCAAAACTGGGTCTACATTTGTTAAAGACAGCTTAAGACTGAAAAAACCCAACTGATTCTCACTGAATTGTTAAAGCAAGAAGGGCGTTGCGAAGCACTGACAGCATGGCTGGTGTGCTAGGAATGGGCAGGACCCAGTGGGGCAAGGAGGAACATCACCACTGATGATGAGAATGGCTGCAGAAGGGAGGAAGAGCACCTAGATGCCAGAGATAGCCCCACAGACAGATGGATCATGGCAGCCTCGGCCAGTCCTGTTGTGGTTCTGACCCCTTCCCACACTGGCTGTGATGCCCATGACCTGCCTGGTGCCAACTCAAACAGACCACAGCTCAGAAGCTGCTCTGGCCAAAAGTGAACCACTCTGGCTGGGCTGGTTTCAGTCAACTTGTGTCCTTGAACAGACTCTCTGGGAGACCTCACAAATGCTCAGAGGGCTCCATTGCGAGGGGCAGGGAGATGTGTGCAGGGAGTAGGAGGGAAGGCAGGCTTGCATCTGCCTGGGTTGTAGCAGATGAAACAGTAGCTAGCCCTTCCTCACAAATAGGTCCTGGGAAAGCCTCCTGCCCGATTCTTCCAGGAGAGACACAACAGCAGCACCGAAGGCAAGTGAAAGGACTATTAGCATAACAATGCTGCCCCTCCAAACCCAGAACAAGCTCTTACTCAGCACTTGCCAATTACTCTCCTCAGGTGGCAAGAGTGTCTAGTGCCCACTGCATTCACAAAGGACTGT
The DNA here is from genome assembly GCF_031877795.1 of Strix aluco. NCBI lineage: Eukaryota > Metazoa > Chordata > Aves > Strigiformes > Strigidae > Strix > Strix aluco. The sequence goes on along the minus strand of NC_133932.1, from coordinate 109,606,554 downwards.
TTGTTTTCAGCTCTCTTTAGGTTTTGTTGCAGTAACAGGTTGTTTGGTTTTTTTCCCACGAATATTGCTCACAGCACTTTCCACTGCCACCCTCCAAACACAGCTCATCGTCTTCCAAACACGTGTACCTGTTCACTCTTTCTGCCTCCGATGCTACACTGGATATAGTGGCCACAAGCCTTGACAACTTATTTCCTTCCTTAGCCAGACCTCTTCATCCCCCTGTCACACCCTCTTTCTCATTTCTGTCTGGTCATCTCTGTAAGTCCAAAGCCCAGTCTCAGTGAAAATAAATTGTGGGGTTCAGTCAAAAATTCATTAGCAATTCGATATACTGTAATGTTAAATTGCTCCAAAGGAGCAACTGCCTCACTCCTACATGGATGCTTGCCCTTAAAGCCAGTCCACACTGTCTAATAACCAGCTCACAGCATCCACCACTGCACCTCACCATTAGCTGTGCCTCCTAGAAATAAACTAAATAAGGGAAAACTATCATGCTATGTCAGGAAACCTTCCTACCCCGCAACAGCTGGCTCTCCAGTTGGGTATAGGCTCTATCATTTATGGAGTACCAGCCATGGAGCACCGCAGCTTCTTTTCTGCCCGCAGTCTGCGCTGACTGTGATGATGACATCAAACGGGAAAATGCCGCCTAACGCCGGTGTCACTGCATGGCCCCAGAGCACGACTGGCAGCCTGTTTACTTGTGAAGGACAAGGTATAAAACCACGGGCAAGATCACACAGTTCATTTAGCAAACACAAAACCTACCAGAGACCAAAAGTGCTGCCAGAAGCACGGGGCTACATTTCCATCTGGCAAAAAGGCTTTTGCCTATAAATACCAATTTTGCCACAGGTACCGACTGACCACAAGTCTTAAAGCTGTTGTTTTGACATCTCCTTTGATATCACTGGTTTTCAGCTGGTCTTGATTCATCTTCAAATGTTTCCCTGTAGTGGTGCGTATGTGCCTGTTGTGGATTTAGGTCTATTGAGGTCTATTAAGCAGTTGTGTTCCCCAGTACTTCTTGCAGGCAAGGTGTGGGTTAAACTCAGGGATTTACCTTCAGTGTAAGACTTCCACAAAGACTTAGAGACTGCTAGTCAGTAAGAAAAAAATTCACAGGTTTTGCTTTATGCCCTGAGGTATGTATGTACGCATGAGTGTGTGTGTAATGTCCCATTGCTTTCAGCAGGATTCTGCATGACTTCAACAGGGCTGATACTGCCTCGGTCTGCATGGGCAGTGAAGTTGGGAACTGGCATTTCAGCTCCCTTATTTTATGCACTAGAAGTGTGGAGTGTACCTCAAAGCCCATGATGTTAACAGGACTTGGGCAAAAGACCCTCAGCTCCTTCTTTCCCTTCTAATCAATCCACCCCTGTTTGTAAGCAACTAAATGTGTGAATCAGACCCTGCAAAACCAAAAAACTGCATACTATTACCACTGATAATTCATATATGCTCACAGCCAATTTGTATAATCACAGAGAATATAGATCCTGCTGAACAGCGGCAACCTCCGTTTAAAGATCTAAGTTAAATCCAAGGGCTGCAAACCCAGCAGAAATCCTTAAGTTAATTTTGCAGCTTCAGTAGAGAGCAGTTACTGGCTTAGCTCAAGAGTCACATCGTGGCGTGCCCTACAGTTATTGTATTTAGCCAGCTATGCTACCGAGGACACCACACCCATCTTTACAGCTGCTTCAAATGCTTAGGATGTCTATAACATTTCTTAAGAAAGTAAAAATAAAAACACCCCACCAAGCTGTGATTACCATAATCTGTCATCTTCCATTACCCACTACAGTCATTAAAAGAAATAGAAAGGGGAAGGAAATGTGCAGCTCCATAAACAGCACCTTCACAAAAGGGGCTGTAGCTTTGAGGTGCAAGGGAGCCAGTCAGTGGGATGGGGCCAGCCAGCAGCAGAGGTGCTGGCGGCCCTTGACTGCTGTTTTGGATGACATGCCATGCACCAGTGGAGATGCTGGCACTGTCAGGGGCCAGCTCTTCTGGAGCAGTTCTGCATTCGGGAATGAAATGGGCTCCTGGCTTGAAACATTGCTATTGCAAGTGCTGCAGCTGGCTCGATGCGCTAGCGAGGCATGCGGAGAGAGCCACAGGGCTGACTTAATGCAGCCAGCTTCAGCAGTGCAAAGCTGGAATTAAGTGCTTGGCTTCAATATTTAACAGGGTCCCATTTAGACACTCGGTGTAGTCCATGCAGAAAGCTGGATACCTTCAAAAAGTGAGCTAAAAACAGCCTATGTGCCAAGCGAGGAGCTACCCAGACCTACAAGTTGCAAAACTACAAACCAGGGGGTCAGAGGGTGGATGCCTCAATAGTAAACTACCCGGAGTAATCCTTGTCCATCCCAGACTGCCTTCTCTGTCACTCTTGCTGTGGGTATCGTGCATGATCATATTTTAGTAACACTTAGCACTTGAAAGATGATCTTGTCTGTCTGGAGTGGAGCTTGTGATTGAAAATAATTGCATATAACAGGTTCTGCATATGGTGGATGCGGCAGGGAAGGGACAGTAATTACATTAGTGTCTTGGCACAGATCTAGGTTTCATCTTCAAAGTGATAAAGAAATGATTTGTGGCATGCAGCAATCAGCTTACTCCAAGAGGTAAAATATTAACCACTATTAATATCTCCAAGAATAGCTTGGATATATACAAGTCTCAAACAATAAATGCAGAAGGATTAATAAACCAAGAGACATTAACCAGATTTTGCCATGGGCAAAATGACTGCACTCAGAAAGACCAAGATGGATCAGCACAAGTCAATGCACAAAATAGGAAGCTTGCAAATCCCTGTGGCGGTCCTCAGACTGCTGCTGTGGCTTTAATGGGAGCCTCCACCCAAAGGTCTGATGTTCCTTAAATAACCCCTGTAGACATCACACCATAAATTAATTGTCTGTAACTGTCCTGAGAGTTCATAGCTAGCAAGTACTGGTTTACAGACTCAGCTCTTCCTCTCACTCGTTGAGGTCACAGCATGACTCTGATTGCTATATAGCTCATTCTTGTTTTGTTGTCAGCCCAATTGATCATTGCATCCTCAAAAGGCTGTTAAATAAAGCCAAACTTTCCCTAGTGTCCTTCCTTCTCCCTTGCATAGGGTAAACCTAAGCATGTGATTCAGATAAATCCGATGGGGAAAACCATCAGTTTGATCAATAAAGAGAGGTAGTGATGGCAGTAAATGAGGCACTTAGCTTTTGATTCAGCCTCAGAGTCTTGCTGCTAGAAAACGCATTTTCAAATGGGAACTGTACCATAATCAACTGTTCCTTGATTATGGGCTTTTTAGGAGCCTTCTACGTGGGCACTAGAAATTGTATGCCTTTTTTGTACAACCTCCTGTGAAAGCAGTGAAAGGGACTGCCTGGGCACCATAAAGGGCCTTCTTGGCCAGCGGTTAGAGGGGGTCTGCTCTGCTGTAGCAGGAGGCCTGGAAAGCCTCTCAAGCAGAAAGGATCCCAGTGTCATTGTGAAAACCCAATTTGTATTTCCACCTAGAAAAATAAAAGGAATGAGTCAGACTTGATATATGTACTGCAGAGAGAAAAGAAAACCAGAACCAAATGTTGCCTTTTGTACAGTCACTTTTTAGTGAGAAAAATCTTCTTCAAAATATCTTCCTCCTTTCTTTCCCCCCATTTTCTACTTTTTTCCCCTTTCATTTTCGGACCTGACCAAAAATAAACCTTGCCATTTTTTTGCTAGGCATTTCTAATGACTACTGCTCATCTGACAGATATTCAGGCCATCTGGAGAAGCTGACAGACAATAATTTGGAAGTCATCCCTTTCAAGACCATTTTAATGATTTTTTTCCTTTCACATTTTTTCTCTATTAGTCCATCTGAATCTTCAAGGATGATAGAAAGTTTTCACATTCCCATCTGTCACTTGAAGGTACAGTAATCTCTACAAACAAAACAAAACCAATTTTTAGATGCAGCATGGACTTTGACTCTTCAGTTCTTGTGATTTAAAAATTCTCCTTGCTGTAATGGTTTTAAAGCATTTATCTGCTATAAAAGTGAGCCTGCAGTGTGAAAGTAAAATTGAGCTGGCATATGAAGTTGTCTGCTGCTTTCAGATGTACCTTAGCCAACAAACAATGTGGTTAAAGAAGAATTGGTTAAAAACCATGATGTGAAATAATTCAGCAGACACATCTTCTGAAGTCCTTGTTCAAGAAAATCTCCAGGAGCTGCAACCAAGCAGCAACTGCAGAGTGACAGAAGTGGGTCAGAACAGGTTCAGACAACCTCCAGAGCCTGGGCAAAGCAGCAGGACCCAACAGAGCAAAGAGGGGAGCAGAGGAAGCCACACTGTGCTGGCTGCAGGCAGCCTGGCTCCCATGCCCACGGGAGACCAGCCTCAATTCAGTTAGTGAGGGACTATGTCTTTATACTGGCGGCTCTCAGCTCTTCACCCAGAAGCATCCCTTCTTTAACGTCACACTCCTACTGCTTTTCTTGACATCATTTCTCTGTTCTTTGGTTTCTCTGCTGTTCTTCCATTAGAGAAATGTTATCACACAGATCCCTTCCATTGGTGTTAGTACCTGTCCCTCAGGAAACCCAGGCATACACCTGACCTGGGCTTTTATTAGGCTTAAACATGAGATCAACACTTTGGGCAACAGTGCTCTGTCGAGTTAGTAGTCACTGAACATGGCACATTTGACTGGTTCCTTATTGAGCCTGAACTGCAAGTGCATAGTTTGAGATAGGGTACAACTGTCTACAATGTGAATGAACGCAATAAGGGACTCTCTTGTCTGAGTGTCCAGGACAAATTTCCTCTCACTCCACCTCACAAGGGTCACAGCATGGGAAACAGCAAGTCAGTTCAGAGCTTCACTCAAGTCAAGGTGTTTCTGCCACAGACTTTGCTATAGCAGGACATTAGAGGGACTCTAGAAGCAAAGCAAAATGAAACATAAGAACAACAACAAAAAACAGAGAGAATAAAATGCTATAACCTTCAGCTTTGCAGATTCTGCCTCCATAACACTGCTTCATCTTGAGCATGATGGAAATAGTACTCATGGATTTTCAGCCAAGGGCAAAACCCGACCACCCTTTCCCTTCTGGTTCTGATCTCCAGGTTTTAATTCAATGCATTTAGCTTTGCTTAGCTCCCTTCCTGACTGTCAAGCCCCATCCCTCAGATAAGACCTTTTCTGTTATTTTGGGTTACTCCACACCACGAGCACTCACTGCCTGGCAGCTGTTCGACTCTGAACCTCAGTGAACAGCCACAGTGAAGAGCTGCCACCTGCCTGCTACCGCTTCCCAGAGCTCTTGGAGAGCAGGGCCAGTGGCAAAGGAAGCCTAAAAAAGGCATTACAAATGCCTGCCAGCATCCAGCACAGCAAAGTTCTGTGTCATGGGAGAGTCACAGCCTTTGCTTTCTCCATGACTGTGGGCACACATGCAGTGGGGGGTGCAGATGGGAGTCTTCTGACAGACAAAGCATCACTTTGCTTTGATTTTCATTTCATCAAAGGTGGTGTGCTCATTACTACAGAGATACTTCAGGCTCAGAGGGGGAAATCTCACCCAGAGATGCTACATTGCTACCCAAAAGCTAATGGCTTTGTCTGCTCTATTTGGCCCTGGGCATTTTAAAAAGCAATACCGAAGGCTTCAGAAAATGGGGCTGGGGGCTGGGAGAAACGCAAAGGAAAGAGTGAAGTAGGAAATGTAGAGAAATCAAACACAGAGCTGCTACTAAATGGAAGTGAATTAATGGGAGCCATTTGGTAAAAGGACAAGTGACAGGGCCGTGGCAGCTGCTGCCATAGAAAGGAAAGATCCAGCACCAATTTCAAAGCCCTGCAAAATAGGTGCTGGTGCAGGGCTTTCCAGGAGACTGCAGCTCCCAACAGTTCCGACCCCCCAGAATCACCCCTGGAGGTACTTGCTGTGACTAGATTTTATAAAGCAGCAGTAAACAGGCTCCACAGTCTGCACAGGTTGGTACTAGATATTAAGAAAACCAAGAGTTAAATCTTATTTTATGTATGCAGTAGTAGGAGTAACATGATCTTTGAGAACTAGTTGAAGTACAGTGTGTAACTGGTTATTTCACTGAAAACTCCTTTATTATTATTTATCATACAGCACCATTCACATGCAGGGGGATTTAAAGAGATCCAAGGCAACAGGTACATGCTTGTGCAATTTATATCTTATTGGTTATGGTTAAGTGGGGCTAAGGCTGGCCACAGAGTCAAGGTGGAGGGTATCTGGAGGATGTACCAATTGATTAAAGAATGAATATTCACTGAAGCAGATAGTCCAGGCTGATTCCCTTACCACCAGATCACACAGTCCCTCTTACATTTTAATTCTTTCAGCCAGTGATGATACAAGTATTAGGTACCAAGTAGAACATCCTTCAGATAGAAGCTCCAGAGATCCCAGGGGATGAGCGACCAAGGTTCAAATCAGGAAAATAAAAAGGGGCAAAAAAGAGAAGGCTTTTACCATGTCTATTTCTCCCAACCATGAGTGTTGGGTGTGGACAACTGGATATGAGAGATTCCAGCATCACCACGTTTTCTCTTTTTTTTTTGACTACTTGCATTTCAGCTGGGTAGCCCACCTGGAGACCAGTTCCTGCTCCAGAACCGCAGGGGTCTTTCTTTTTAGGTGCCTCAGATGGCACAGGGCATATCAAACCTATGGAGATGCTTCTGCAGTGGCAACTGAATTGAGACCTTTGTCAGTACAATCAACAGAGTCTAGAAGATATTTTTCTCATCCTAAAGAATACATAAACATAGGTCTATGACTAGGACACATCTAAGTTCACCTAAGCCAAAGGCACAAAGACATACATATGGCACTGTCAGACATGACACAAAGCCAATAGGGAAAGCTACATGTTCCTGGACTAGCAGCTGGAGGTGGGGTAGCCAAGAGCATCTCAAATGGCACTAGACACTTGTAGGTCAATGACTGAATTGTGCTCCACTAGTAGTATTGATTCAGAGAGGGATTTAGCCACTCAAATACGTCACCTTATGTCAATTTAAGTGCTATTCAGTTTCTTGCTTGGCCTCCAGCTGCCTCTCCAGAGCAGTGCAAGTTTCCCCTAAGTCCTCTGTCATACCTGCCAGTCTATGCAGAGGTCTTGCAGACCCTAGGGTATCTCTAACAGTGCAAAGCATCTAGATTTAGGCTAATGAGTTTCACCCTAGATATCTATTTATCTTAATGTGAGCTTAGAAACCTACCTCAAGGGAAAATAACTGTATTATAAACACCTTTAAAAAGTGTGTGAATCCATAATTGAATCCGGCCCAAAGTTACCTACACTTTATTTTATCCCTTATCTTCTATCCTTCTGCCCTTAAGATGCAATGTCTCGATTCCTGTCATGAATTCTGCCTCCCTTTATGGGAAATTAATTGAATGTTAGGGAAGAAGAGTAAAGGAAAAATTGTCTTACTCCTGAGTGTAAACCTGTATGCTCTACCTTAAAAGGAAGTTATTTCTATGGAAACAAGTTGCTGCTTCAAAATGGCCTTGGTTTGCCTCAATTGCTACCACAAAGATAGACCACTCAGGACCAGCTTTGGTGAGTCTCTGCCTCATTCCTCCCAGAGGAATTCCTCCACAACAAAATGATTAATACCACTTGTTCTAAAAAGGATGTGACACAGTCCAGTTAAAGGCAGAGTGAATCTGGAAAGTGGAACTGAAATGCTTGAAGAACTCCAGAAAACACTCTGGAGTTTGACTGTCAGCTCATTTTTGTTTGGCAAGCCATGATGACTGCTTGTACATTATAAGCTTTATAGGGGAAAAAAAAAAAAAAAAGCCTGAGCGTTATCACATGCCATCAGACTTCTTTATGTGACAACCCATCTGTGTGCTCACCCCATCGTTTTGTGGCTCAGAATCAAATGCTTGACAGTTCAAAGAGTCTAGAGCAGCATATGGCATATGACATAGTGTATTTAAATAGAAATCACTCCATTAGAAACATAAGGGTGCCTACTGTAATTAATAAAAGGTAGTTTAATAACTAACTTCCTAAAATACATAATTCTCCATGTAGTCATAGTCGATAAGGCATATTCCTTTTCATTAATATGAATTTCAGTAGCAAATGGAGACAGGACAAAACTAGCCAGAGCCTTTGCAGAAGCTCCATGCTTGCAGGATTTCCCAGTAGGTGAACTGATCTCATGAAGGACCATGAGGAGGGAATGAAGGAAACACTTCACTGTGTCAGTGAAGATGCTTAAGCAGAAAAATGGATAAGTGGACAGGCATTGCCATATCTTTTCAATACAAACTGGGCAGAATAAGGTTGTTATAAGCATTAAGGAAAAAAAGTCTCCAGCAGTCTGACTCCTGAGCATCACCCCAGTGATTTTGCCTCTAGATTGTCTCAGCCTTTGGAAATATTCAGACATGGATTAAATACCAAAGAATTGCTTTTCCATGTCTATTAATTCGATGATCTGGAAAAACAATAGTTTGTAGATACTGGATAAAGCAACAAAGATGTCCAGGCAATTCCTTCACTTCAGTGGCATATCCCCAAAGTGACAGGGGAACTGGAACTGATGCAGAGCATACATCCAGTGGAGGAATACTGCATACCAGGCTCTTGCCTTTTTTTTTTTTTTTTTTTCTTAGCTTGTTTTATTTCATTTGACTGTTTCAAGGATTAATGGAAGATCAGCCACTTCACATCTCAGTAAAACTTCAACCATGCTCAAGACTTCAAAGTAGCATTTTCAGTACATGGTCTGCAGACCCTCCGGAAAACCAAGGAGTACTTCCAAGCAAGTTCATACATGCTATTAGGCAATCTGTACCTGGAGAAAAGATTGAATGGGTCCGCATTTCTCCTGAAGAGTCTGTAAGACCCCCCAAATCAAATGAGTTTGGAAACCACTTCTCTAGACAGGAAATATAGTAAGATAAACCGCTATAATGCTGTAAAAGTCAGTGGCAGTCACCAAACACAGCTGACAAACACCTTTCCCTTTATACTATTCTCACTGGTCCTTGACAGGTTTCAGCCTCCTGCTACCCTGCAGAAATGTACACACCAGCTTAGCTGAATCACAGGCCTGCAGCCATCCAACATATATATCTTTCTCTGTAGAGTGCAGAGCTTTCTCATGGATACGTCATAGACAGCTAAGTGTTGCAAAATGCATGGAATCTGGTGAAGGAGAGGTCAGTTGAATTTAGTTTGCTGCTGCAGCTGGAGCACTTTTTAGCAGCTTTTTAAATACCCTCCACGTCCACATGGCTATCTGAAGAGCATGCAGCTAAGCACATGAATTAATCTATGCATGAACAAAGGTTATACTCAGTGCAGTTTGCCTTTGTGCTGAATTACAGTGTAAAATCAAAAGAAATTAAGTCAAATATAAATAAAAATAGACTCCCTGTGAAATCAAGTATTTAGATGGCTTCTTCAATTAAACTAAAACCAACTATTATCTCATTCTCAGCTACTTTGTTTTAAATAAGAGAGATGATAAGGTTCAGCACAGCTCCCATGAGAACTGTGTGACACTCAAAATACTGTTTCCATAGTGTCAGACTGTGTTTTGTTTTGCATGATTTTTACATGCTCTAAGGTTTGCTTCATGTGACATAACCAAGAAAAGGATATTTTTTATTTTTAATAACACATGAAAAAATATGGAATTTTCCATGCTTTCTATCTGAAGTCATTCAAACTCAATAACTGACCTAATTTGCAGAGGAAAAAATACTCTACCAAGTCAGTTTCCCTGAAGTAGGTCCCATTTTTCAGTTTGCCACAAAATATGATAAATCATAATTTTGGATAGAAGCTGCAGTTTGTTACAAATATACTGCACATCTGCAGCTCAGAAAAATTTGGCGCTGCTGCTTATCCTCTCCAGAGAGAATCCATATGGACAACCTTACCAACATCTCAAACATACTTAACTCTTTCTGGTAAGAAAGACCAGTGCATGAGAGAGAACTGAGTAGAAGGGTACGCCTCTCCCATGACGAGCTCATGTGCCCACCTTTGATCTCATTTTGAAATCATCTTCTGCCCACCCACCTGGGAGTTATCCCAGGGCAACAGAGTAATGCCTCAGCACTGTCCAGCTCTTTATGTTGAGAGTGTTTTGCTTCCCATCTTCCTCCTGTATTGTATAGCAAATTCTCTTATGCAGAGAGCATACTTAAAACACAAAAAAGGTCTTGGAAACATGGGCTGGAAGGGAGATCAAGAAGGCATGTAATCCATCCTTCAGCCTCAAAGTCAGGATAAGCTCTACTTGTACCTTCCAAGAAAAATATTTGTTCACTCTGTTCTTAAAAAACCTCTCACAATGGAGATCCCACTACCTTCTAAGACAATCTGTTCTTGTGTCTCTGTGTCTGCAACAGGTTTTCATGTTGTCTAACCTGTATCTTCCTTGTGGTAATTTAAGTTTAGTCCTTAAACCATGGATTTTGCTAAACCCCTACTGGGGCTCAGAGAGCAGTTTATTTTCTTCCCGCTGTGCAGCACCTTTCTCTCCAGTGGATTAAGCAGTCCCAGTTCATACAGTTTTTCCCACTAGAACTAGCCGTTCCATACAGCCTTCTCTTTCCAGAGGATTTCTATGGCTGCTGGCTTTGACAGTCTGTTGGAATTTTTCCTTCAAAAAACAAAAAGCAATGCCAGAATGCTATCAGAGCAGCTGAATAATGAATGAATCAAACTCATTGTTTTCAACTGAGAGAAACAAAAGGAGAATTATCAAGTTAAAAGAAGACCTTGAAGGTGACGGCAATACTAACTAGCAAAACCCTAAAATGAACTGTGTGACTCTTGGAGCTCATTACTGTTCTCTCTTCCTAAAAACTTTCCAGAAATGATGCTTTATATGAGCAGCAGAACATTCTTCAAGTACATCCTTGCTATAAAGGCTGTCCTTGATAAAAGCCTATCAGTGCCTTGATGCCATCCCCAGCACTTAATATTTCTGCTCCAATTTACAAGATCATTGGCTTAATGGATTAATACTTGGTGACTGAAGCATGCAATTGCTAGATACAAGAATGCATTCTTATCTACATGTAGGAGTAGTGAGTGCTAAGGAGCAAGAGTAGTATTGGCTGGATCTCCTACAAGGACTGAGAGAGAACATAAGAAAAAAATGGAAACAGAAAATGAACAAGCTATGAGATGAACATTAGATGGCTGCAGAAGCAACCAATGATGGCACTTAGAATATTTATAAAGTCTTCAAGGAGGAAAAGTCCCTTATTTTCAACTCTCCCCATATACTAACAGCTATTTGCATTCTTTGTTCAGAACCAGCTGACTCTTGTGACACATCCAGCTCCTCACTGACCACTTGTGCCACTGATCATTTCTTGAATCCCCTCAACTTATACTTCACATACGAAATGAGTGACCTGTGACGCAAATAAAACCACCTTCAAGTGTTCCCAAGCCAAAGTTGTTTGGTGGAGTTATGCATTCAGCAAACAGCCCAAGACTGGAGCTGGGGTGAGGTTTCTGGAGTGCAGGTTGACCTGAGCTGCTTATAAAGGCTGAAATCCCTCCACTGCTGTTGGTCCCTGAAGTCGGCTCCTGCTTTATATAGTTTTCACACAACTGTCCATCCAAAATGCTGTTTTACTAATGTATTCCAAAACATGAGTTTACTTCATGGCTTGGACAGGGGCTGGTGCAATTATGGCACCATAAGGGCTATGGGATATATTTTTAGACTTATGAAAGTATTACATTTAACATACAAAAGCACATGCAACCTTGCAGGCCCAGTCTTGTAACCTTACCCATTCAAGTAGATCTAATGGAGGACAACTGGCCCCTGTGAAATCAATCAGTTTTGCCAATAATTTCAGTGAAGCCAGAGCTTTAGCCACAGTCTTTAGCTTGCTATTTCTAGAAATTTCTGCTGGAAATTTTTCAAAACCAAGTATATTGTACCATGAGAGAAACTCTGTCCTTTTTTGACTTTTTATTTAAAACTAGAATAATACCCAGTAACTGCTTTAAGGTGTGAGATATTCCCTCCCTCCTGGATCTGACAAGACTTTTCCTTGTCTAACTTGTGTACTCCAGTGGCACCTCCATTGTAGCACACACTATATCCAGAAGCATCAGAAGAGCCCTATAAATAAGTCAGAAACATGGAGATTCATTTAGTCCTGTTTTTTCTGAAATGTAAATGTTCATTTTAAAATGATACCATCACAGCTTCCAGGACCAGCTGTTCATCCTTTTTTTCTTTGTATTTTACTGCCACTGAATCCTTGTTCTGAATTATCAGAACAATAATTAGATTCAGGGAAGGGCCGGGGGGGGAGGGGAAAGGTATTCATATTCCCCTGAGAAGAAGAGATAAAAGTTTCATTTCTGAAAGCTGATGTGCCAGTGGTGGATAGTGGGGAACTGGGATTCCTTCTTAACTGCATGGGAGAGTTCAGTAAAGTTTATTAATAAAACAATTTAGATAAACTCCATTTATGCATTATTTGTACAAGTATCTTCACAACTGCTTATTTAGCATCTTGAACACATCAGGAATTTTAAAGAGGAAGACTGAAATCTTGCCTGAAACTGTAAAAGCTTTGACAGAAGTGGGTCTGGGAAGTAATGAGGGTTTTTTCTTTTTCTGACTCTCCTTCTTTTTCTTCCTCCAACTAAAACCAATTTTCTAATATCCTTGGCATAACTACTATAATGAAGCATAATTTATTTGATCCTTACACAGCCCCCTTAGGATTACTTCTTGCAGATAGCCAATTATAAACTCTTACATACTTTATAGTCCTCATTATGTGTGACAGAGGCACACTAATAAATAATGCAAAACCCCTTTTATACCCAGTCTACCTTGTGAGAACACAGGGGTCTGGTATGGAGGGAAAAAGCACATTGTAATGCATTCTTATTTCCAAATGGACTGAAAAACTTTCTAGCTTCAGCTTGCTTCCTTGGGACACTTTCTTTTTTTCCCAGACTGGACTCCCGTGGCTTGATTCATTACTAGATAAAAATCAAGTTCAAATAGAAGTGGACCATGACACACAAACTGTCACTGCCCTGTCACTTCCTCGTGACATCCTGTCAGCTGCAGACAAGAAAGGAGGTCTGGAAGCAGAACAGCCAGGTTGAATACAAATGAATTGATATTCAGTTGTAGGCTTTTCATGGTAATGAAGCAGAAAGGGCCAAAGCCCAAAGAGCACATTTCGCCCTGCCTGCTCTGCCTTTCTGGTGCAACTTCCAGACACTGCTAGTGCTCAGGTCAAGACTCTGGAGGAAAGCAAAGCAACTCTGACTGTCCCTCAGGTGGTAGGATTAAAAGAGCAGAGTGAGCAACTCAGGAAAGACATGGAATTGAATATACACATATGAGTCCTGGTGGACTGCTTTATTTTTGTCTTTAATTGACATGATGCTGCTTTTTGAAGCAAAAAAGCTGCAACTATAATGACTGAGAAATATTACCAAGATCACTACAGAGACCTGGGGAGTCACAAAGGCTACAGCTGACTTCTGTCCCCACCAGGGAATTCAATCATTATGTTACTCATATTGTCCCTTGAAGCCTTCTTTTCCCTACATAAGGAGGGGATACTAGTTTCAAAAGCCACAGGGATTTCTTGCCTCTGTGTAGTGCTTGGAGACCTTGAGAGACAGAGGGTAGGAGGAGGGAGGGTGTTCACACAAGGTTTGAACTATTGCAACCTGTAACAAAAGTAAAACAAACAACTGGGTGAATCACGTCATTTGATTGGTGGACTTAGGTTGGACTCAAACTCATTCAACTTTCTTTCCTTTTATCCTTCTACTTAACAGGGAAGGGAAACACTTTCAAAAATCAAATGAACAAGCAAATAAACACGCCCGACTATTCCAAGGGCAGAGCCCACCACAGCCCTTGCTCCAGGAGGAGTGGTCACAGCTACTTTCACAGGCTATGATATGGTCTGTGTAAGCCTGATCATACAACTCTTGGCACCAAAACTAAACATTATTCACTAAATGACACATCTCTCCAGCTAGTGTCTAGATGGCCACAGCTAATTACACAGTCCGAGATTCCAGCAGACATCTGAGTCTACAGCATCTTCCAATATCCCCATGTGGCTTAATACAGATGTGAAACGAGTGTACGGAAAAAAGGCAAAAGAAAGAGTGGCTGTATAATGCAAATACCTTAGAAACGGTTAAGTTACAGCCCTGCCACTGAGTTCTGCTAGATTATGCAATTAAATCAGAAGCCCTTCTGTGGGGATGACAATGAACAAAAGAACCAGAGACATTCGCCTTTGCATGCAGCTACAAAGAAATTATCTGCCATTTTAACTACAGGGTTTGACTAATGTGCACTGAAGCACTCACCTTCAATTAGCCATTTAACCTAGCAGATCAAGCTGTGATCTGAAGAGGCTGAGACACAGGTAATGTTCCTCTTGCAGAAACCATAGGGACTGGCCAGAGGATGCAATAAGCAGGTATAATCCAACAGGATGACAAATCCTACATTTCCAGGAATGAACAAAATCCACAGTTTCTTTTCCATTTTGTACACTCCTCCATTTACGATAATTTCAGTGGCTACCTACCTCAGTTGGGAACAACTTATCCCCAGAAAACAATGCAAAATTGTCAGTTAAAGATATGACACTCTACCTCCTGGTTTATGAAAGCATTTTTTGTTTGTTTTTAAATAAGTGAAATAAGCATAAATTAAATATGAGATACTTTTTGCAGTTTGCAGGGAGCATCAACAACAACACTTGATAGTGTAAACATCTGCTATTTTTGGTTAAAATGTCCCTGGAAATCAGCATAAAAACCAATCAAGACAAGGTTTTGGTGCCTACAGTCTGGATCTGAATCTGACCCCTGAAAAACGTGTTGGCAGTGTCAGGGTAACTTCAACAAGGTCAGCAACAGGAACCAGAATAAGGCCATCTTCCCACCTGGCTGACATTGAAGGATGGTTTGAAAGGCTTCCTCCTTCTACTTGTCTGCACCCTTCTGCTCACAACTGTCCCATCATCACTTCCTCCTCAACTGTCGCAGCAAGATATTGCCACAAGCATTTATATGGCTGCTTGGGAACCAATACAGTAGAAAATAAGCATTTTTTTCTTTCTGAGGACAAGGGGCAACATAGAGTCAGGAATGAGAGGCTGGCAAGTGATAAATACTTCAACAAGCTTAAGCTATCAAAAAATAAAAATAAAAATTGTGCCACTGTACCCTGCAGCAGATCACTGTCTTCCAGCTTTCTGAGTCTAACAGATCCAGCAGAGCTGCACAAATTGGAGATGGAAAAGGACAATTTGTATCCAGTCCCGCTCTCACGAGGGGCAGTTCATTCCCTGAGGTAGTCTGTTGTGCTTTGTTCCCTGAAGCACATTGCTTTCATCTGTGCTGAACACCATGGTGTGTCCAGTCCAATTTCAAAGGTCTCCAAGCAATAAAGGTTTATGGCTTTCCTGGGGCAACTGTTCCACAGCCAAATGGATTGCTCTGGTCTGACTTCAGGGGAGCAGTTAAATTGAAGCTTATGTCTATGTCTCACCAGGAAAACACATCTGCGCTTAAGAGCTCTCCTAGAACAATTTTTTATATACATATACACGAAGATGTCTCTTCCCAATGATATATGACAATCTTCTGTCTCATCACATTAACCTTTCATTCCCATTGAGGTGACAAAGACTCAGCTTGCCCCCATCCTCATGTTCACCAAACACCACACTGTGAGGACTAGCAGCACAAAACAACATTGACAAGCATCCCCAGGCACAGCAGCCTCCTCCAGAGCACAACAGCTCACCGCTGCATTCAGGAAGTGTTCAGAGCCACTTGCCTTGGCTGCATGGGGAGCTAAGCAATGGAGGCTTCTCCTTCCCTTGGGCTGATTTCCAGGTGCTTCAGCTCAACACGGACAGTGTGTCATCAGCTGTACTAACAGGCAGAGGTGGCAATACAAGGGGCATCCAACAGGACTGCTCCTTCCCAAAGCAGCCTGCTCTTGTGATAGTTAATGCACCACAAAATATGACTTTGGGGTAAATTTCATGTCATAGCTGAGCAGATCTAATGCTAATGTGCCATCTCTGAAAGGGATAGTTGGACACTATACATTTCCAGCTACATCTTCTTTTCCCCTTCTTGCCCCTTCCCTTGTGCAATTTCAGGCTAACATGGAACAGTTCAGGGAGCTACACTGGCAAAAAAAAAAAAAAAAAATCATTGCTTTTTATAGGGTTATTATTCTGCTGACATTAACCCTCCAAATTGTCACACTGATGGATAACACAAGTGTCATGACAGGGGCAAAGGGCCACCTCCTCCCAAGTATCCAGTAAATCAGCTTGGGCAAATTATCAAACTCTACACCAGGTCAGTTTGTTTTGAGCCCTCCATGCAATGACCCTAAGAGGTCAGGAGTCCAGTCTAGATACATCAAGCAAATGAAGGGCATCCAAACAGTGGTCTGGCACCTGACCAAGTCCTAGAGAGGTAGGCAGAGCCACGGGGACCTGCACTGCTGCCCATGGCTGAGAGCGGCTGTGGAGCAACACAGTAAGCGGGGCTGAGGAAAAAGCCTTGGAGACAACTGCACAGAAATGAGACAAACAGGGAACTGAGCACTGCACATGTGACACTGAGGGATATTCAGAGACATATGAAATAGAAGGAGGATGAAAGCCGAAAGCTGACAGAGTACAAACTTTCAAGAAGATGGGAATAGCTTCTATATTAAAGGCAGTTAAAAGGCCAAGGAGGAAAAGATTGTGATAGGAGCCATAAACTTAGATTACTTGCATCAATAAGGGAGAATAAACTGTTGTGTAATACGAAGGTGCCCTGCAGTCAAAAGGCAATTGGTGTTGGAAAGAGGTTTCTTAAGAGATAATCCCTTCTCAGTTCTCTGATATACAGCCTTGCTACTGTATTTCTTGCGTTTGTTCATTACAATGACCTGCCTAACGGCCTAATAAGCATCATTCCGTCTGTCATCAGAAAAGGAGTTCATGACTGCAGTAAAAAGCTTGGATGCAATTCAGCAATCCAAAACGCCACGGCTCTAATTTATTCATTCATTTAGTTTTCAGTGGTGCAATGACACTGGCCACAATAGTATTACATGAGGCTGGTTTAAGTATCCAGGAGAGCTCAGGGAGCGGAAAATTCAATTCCCATTGCCATGGTGAGCGATGTATACCACCAGAGAGAGCTTAACTCCCAGGGTAAGAAGGGTGGTCTCCCTGCAGTATTCCTTTTGAGCACAGGCACTGTACTCACAAAGAGCATTATCAAAACTCAGAACACATTTCTCTGACTGGGGGTGAAGATCCCTCCAAATCTCATTTGGGTGGAAGCTCCTCACAGCAAGCAGCAGTACGGAAAATATGCTGCTGACAATCATCAAACAGATTTACTGTATTATGCATTAAACAAGTCCTCTGCAAATCTGTGCAAGGGCAAAGTTTTCTAATTTCTTATGAACTGTCACAAGACAGGCCTTCTAAGGACTCCCCTGTCATTACCCTGCCACTCAGCCAACACTAATTCAGCTGATTTTTGATATTTCCCAAAGGCAGAATGGCATAGGAACATAAACAGCTTACTTTATTGACTCTTCACATCATAAAAAGGAATTGGGTGGACAGTTTGCAATGTAAAGTCCCTGTGGTATGTACAGCTTGTCTTTCCTCTGCAGAGCCATGGTGTCTTTGACACCCACCTTCCAGTGCTCACCATAACATGGTGCCTCGAAGCAGGGGTGCATGAAGCACCACACAATGCTGGTACTCACCACATGCCCAGAGCCTGTGGTGTGGTGAATTACAGGGGACCTGCTTTGTACCCAGCTTTACATAGCTCCTGACAGGCCTATGAGCACAAGTCAACACAATGTTATTCATATAACTGTAAGAATAACAGTGGCTTGCAAATGTTTACATGTTCAATTATATATAAGCCTTCCCCAGTGAGTACATCTGTCTCTTTTTGCTTTTCTCTGTCAGTCAAAATGCCTCTTGAATGCAGAAGGTGAATGCTGCAAATGAATGATGAAGATGAATGTCAGTAAAATTCTCCTGCCAGCAGGGTCCATGAAAAGTGAGGACAGAGAAAATGGGATTTGTATTCTCTTCTGAAGGGTTCTCTGGGCTGGAATTGCCTTGGTTTGCAGCTTGCCGTTTTTAAGAAGCCCTTTTGCTTTGGTGAATGCTTATGCAATGACTTTTTTTTCTCCAATATTTGAAATCATTAACACCCCTTGGTCTGTTATCATTACCTAGAGCAAATCCCCCAGACAGACCTCTTCCTTAGACAGATGATGCTTTTACCAGCAGAGCCATAATACTGATGTTTTTTGATGGGAGTGGAAAGAGAGAAAGGTGGTATGATATTTTACTAAAATAACAGTGTGAATCAGAAGGTAGGAGTGATCTGCCTGCAGAAACAATTTGCCTCATACCAACAGGAGAGACAACGAGAGAAGGTCAAGGTAAGTCAAACTGTTTTGCATTTGTGGCAGGTGAAGTGCTTGCCATGGAGCTACAGCAGTTCAGTTGATATGGAGCAACTAAAGCCCTGCATGCTTAACGGTCATTGTGATTCCTGCATTTCATGGGTATTTCCAGTGAGTCCATTCTGCAGCCCCTAGGGTCATTGGAGAGAGGCTGACTACACACAGACCCTGTGGAAGACAAGGGTGATTTCTATGTCCCATTGTACCTGCTCAGTTTTCACTTATTCTCCGCAGCTACTAAAGGGGAGATAGGAAACTGGATGATCTATATAACAGCATTTTCCAGATGAAATTTCAAGGTGGAGGTGTCCAGAAACAGGTTGACTCAGTCCTCACATGGAGGGGTGGTATCGGGCACTGGTGGCTGATACCCATCAGCAAGAAATGAAACACTTAGGATATTTGCTTAGCAGATAGTCATGAAAAACTCCAATTCTGTGCACAGTAAAAAAAAAAAGAAAATCATCATAAGGTTTCTTGCCTTAACCTGTCATTTTTATTTTAATAAGACTAGTTTTTCCTCAGTTTCAGTGCAGGAAGATCTTAGCTGACACATTTCAGGTCAGCCAGCACAACTGATTTAATACAGATGGAAGAAGCTAGGGATGAAAAGTAGAAAAAAAAGACATTAATATACAGTAAATCCTATTTCAGCTCCTGGGAAGAATATTGCTTTCTCCAGGGAGTAAATGAAATGCTTATGTCAGAAAAAAAAAAGATTGAAAGAGTTTATTTGTGGGTCTCCTTCCTCACCTCGCCAGCAAAAAAACAGTTAATGCTGCTGCTTGGCATCAACTTTATAGTCAAGGAGATTATCATGATCCTCTTATGGATGTGGAGCACAGCAGCACCTTTCCAAAAAGACCACAGTCTGCAGGCAGTGCCGGAGATGGGACAGGCTTGGTGAGCAGCCCTGCTCTCTGCCTTGTAAAACTGTGGTTAGCCATTTGACAGACAGCTAAATTAGGTCAAATCACTGCATCACATCCAGGCAAGAAAAAACAGTGCAGATGAGGAGCAATAGTTGTGACCAATTTTGGGGGATGTTGCAGCGTATGCAGGGGTTGGGTTAGGTTTTTGCCTAAACTCTTGGGAGAAATGCATTATTTATTGGCATTATTTTGCCAGTTATTTTAATGCAGTATTTATTATTGCATTAAACAATAAGCTTAAGATCTTTGTAATGGGAGAGGAAGACGTTTGCTTGGTCTCAAGCAGAACACCCAAGCACAGCCAGATCACGCTTGTCCTCCCCCAGAAGTTCATTATGAATGAATTGCTCACAACAGCTCTCCAGTTCTTTCTTCCCTTCCCTCCCCCTTTCCTATCTTGAACTTCCAGCAGAGAAATGAGTCTTTGTTATCACTCAGGCCATTGGTGAACTACAACCCCCTCCAGCAGCCTCATGAACCCCCGTGGACCATGCTCCAGTCCAGAGTGGGTAAAAACAGCCCCCCTCCATCCTGCCAGCAGGATCAGGACCCAGGGCTGGCCCATGCCCATGTCTGGATATGTTTCAGGGCTCTTCAGCACAGAAATGAGCTGGGGATTTGCAGCTATTGAGATGGTATCATCAGAGGATTTAAAGCATTACTAGGAGGAAGAAGGGGTTTAATGAATGTTCCTTCGCTTCTAGGCTCTCTCTCCATCATATGCAGCCCAGTCTAGGTGATACACTGGCAACAAAAATGTGGGAAGAAGCAGAAGAAGCCTTGGTGACACTGAAGTGTCTCATTAATGGAGTCTATTTTTTCCCTCTGATCTTCTTAAGGACACTTTAAAATTGCATTGGATCCTAATTTCCTTTTCTAGATGTGAAAAATGCTGTGAGGGGTACCTGCTATGCAACACAATTACACTGCTAATGCATCTGTTAGGTCTAATTTACAGGCATATTTTCAGATATAAGTCTGAAGGATCAAAATGCAGTTTATTAAAGCTGTAAGGGGAGCATACTGTGAGGCCAGTTTTCATGCTGCGGTAGCTTCAAGGGTTCAGTAGCAATGAGCTGGACTACAAGGATGGAGAAGCTTTTGTAAAATTCCAATGTGCTTTGCATCATGCCTGCATTAAGAAAGAGATCACAATGGTTCTCATCAATGGTTGTGGAAACCAGATGCCATTCTTCCGTTATTGAGGTTTTATTTCCAGGAAGCATGTAAATCCTCTATTTTATCAATGCATCTCCTTTTTATAATATGAGTGACAGATGGAGTAAGTGGAAATTGCATAATAAAATGATCTGAAGCTGATATCAGTTTGAATTTGTTCAGACACTGATGATTATCTCGTGCTTTGAATAACAGACATCTGCATGCCTTTCATTAAAGCAGAAGTCTTTGAGCTACCATGTCACAGCTGTGAGTTTTCCTAAGTTTTCCAAATAAAATAACTGGTTTAACCACCAAAACCTCATTGTTGTGGTATCTCAATAAAATTAAACAGCCTTGGCTTTTCAGGACTCACTCACTCCTTTGCATTAGCATCAAAGTCCCACAAAGGCAAAACCCACTGTGGGATTTATAGCATGTAAACAGTCAAATTAATCCAAAGCTTGGTGAGAGATTAACACAAAAGAGCAGAAAGGTGCAAAGCACAGTTTAATTAGATCATTATATTCCGCAATGACCAGCACATGGATTATGAAGATTCAGCTTTATTAAAGTTCTGGACTATGTTTATTTTGGTAGAGAGCTGATATTCCCATGTAATATCAAGTTCACTGAGTAATAATAATAATTATTATTACATGGCCCAGATCCAGTGTGATCACCTTATGCAGGGAAGGGCCCATGTTTTACATTTCTAGCACTCAAAAGCACTGAGTAGAAATAATTTAGCTAATTATTAGTGTTTTGAGACAGTAGAGAGAGAGAAACACACCTGAAGATCACCAGAGTGATCACCAGTACAGTCCTAAATCAGATCTGTTTACATTGGATCTGGGCCTAAGTTATTATCCATGAAGATCAGCTGGGGCTGTGATCAGTGGCTGATAGGCAATGAACTTAATATTACTTTCTCCATCTCTTGAGGTCTGCAGGCTGCTGGGGCTGGTCAGTCAGGCCAGCCTGCAAACTAGGTGGGTTTGTTGTGCAATTTTAAGAAGAAAGCTGTTCTTCAGAATAGCCTTAATCAAATGTATCAAAAGTCACAAAAAAGAGATACTATTTGAGAAGGAGTAATGGGGACAAAAGCCAAAGGAATGGCTGAAATGGGAATGTTTGTAAGCTAGGAAATGCAGTTTTTGTGAGCTGAATAGCAATGAGATGCGAGATGACTGGCATGAGCTATCAAGGACAGGGAGTGGTGGAAAGTAGAGTTAGTATGGGAACCTGCAGTGGGTACGTGGGAACAAGGGGTAAAGCACAAACTGTCTATTCAGTAGATTAATGGAGAGTCTAGAAAGTAAAAAGCAAAGGATGTTTTTTTGCTCAGAGGGATAAGTAAAATGCAGTTGTCCCATAGGAGTATTCACAGGCTTAATTGTGCTGTTTAATAAACCCCACATCAAGATGCAGGGGCACTGCATGGTGGGTGTCCACACAGTCCACCACTCCAAACCTTTAAACCTTTCCACCTGGGCCACATTGCTCCCCTCAGCACCAACTCTGCACAGTCCTGGTGGGAGCCATCTATCCAGAAGCCTGCCCAACAACTTCTCACAACTCTGTTGGTTCAGGAGTACTTTTAACTGACCATAGAGGCCCTTTATGCCCAACTCGCTGCTCCTTAACTGCACCAAAATGGAGGAAAATATTTCTAATGCATGTAAAATTCAGGTCCTGAGCTTCTTCAAAGACCCCAACAGCTTAGTTGCTATGAATCACCCTGTTATGAGTCATTATGAAACCTGTAAGGCTGCTTTTTGTTTATCTAAGAACAATCAAAACCTTCATCACAGGACTCCCTTTGTGCAAGATCACTTAGTGTATTGAGCAGTTGCATACTGTGACACAAAAAAATTTTCTGAGAATGATTTTTTCTTGTAATAGAGTATTAACTGCATTTGTACAATACAGAAGTACATTATTTTCTGCATGGTTCTGTTTCCAGCCACATTATCAGGCAGAAAAAATACTTATCATTCACAAATGTCAGTTCTGAAAAATAATTCTAAGGCACAATAAATCATACAATAAAAATACTCTAAGAAAGCTCCTTCCTGCTTCTTTCATGCCCTGGAGCTTGCTGATCATTACATATAAAACACATGCTTATTCTAATAAAACGCATTATGATTTTATGGCACAGTGTCTTGAAATCACTCAGAAACAACCTAGAAATATTATTAGTGGGTGACTGTGCCATGCGAATTATAGATTTTGCCCAGTATATTATTTCATACTCTGAGAAATTTGATCTACTCAAATCATAATTATTTTCATCTGAATATTAACCCTGCTCCATCTATGGGTGAGTGACTATAACCTGGCTCCAAGTTCATTGCCCTCGGAGAGCAGGGCACACGCCAGCACATTAGGAAAACAAAGAGCCAGTCTCTGTTTCATGTTAAGCTGAAAACATCTGGTAAAATAGTTCTTGTTATATTTGGTGCACCCTGAACAGCTACTTCAAGATAGCAGGGCAAGCACCAGTATTTCAGAGGAAAAAGGGTAATAATGTGTTCTCACTTGGCAAAGAAGATGCTAAATAAATCATGCGAATTATTCAGTGCTGAGGGACACGCTATATTTTCTATTTCTGCTCTCTGTTCAGTCTGACATTACTTTAGTAGTGCAGAGTTGAGGAAAAAAAGGCCTTTCTTAATCTCTGAAGTATAGCTTCCTCACTACTGATTGTAAATTGCTTTTTTGTAGGTGAACAGTCAGAATCTGGGGCAGCTGGACTAACTGCGAGGAATGACAACACAAGGTTAAATCAACATCTCTGTCATCCTAAAGGTTCCTCTACAGCTGGGCAGGTCTTCCCCATTTTCTTCCTTTTCCTTCCTGCATCTTTCTGAATGGTATACTGAGACAAATGCTTGTGCTGGCTAATATGTCTGCATCCTTATGTCACCCCAGAAGTCCCAGTGCAGAGGATGCTCACCAATGCTATGTATACGTGCAGCCAAATCCCGATTAAGAGAGTGTGTGTAGCGTGAGTAGCCTTCCCCTGGATATTTATGTGTCCCTGCTCGGAGCTCATGTCTGACAAAAGTTATGATACCTGAAAGTACTCTATCAGAATAGCAATAAACATTTACTAATGTAACAGAGAGCCCGACTTTCATGAAGCCTTTCTTCACAGACACTTGAAATGGAGGATTACAGTCCCCTTGACGTAGCATAAATCCTGGGTGACATGTTGGATGCCATGAATCAAATCTACAGTCCAAGAGCTGCCACCAGACAGTGGCTGGCTCCTGAAGGCAAGGGGAGAGGAACGCAGGAGGAATGCCCCTTCCCTGCCTTGCCATGCTCATTCAGCACGAGCTACGAGGCCATCGAGCTAATCAGCATCATAAAAACATGATTTCAATGTCTCTAACGTGATGTCAATCCTTGCTACGCTGCCCTTGTCTCAGCTGTCTTCTTTGGTCTTCCACACTGTGAGAGATACTAGATCAGTGCTCAGCATCTTGGGTAAATCAGACCTGACAGGACACCTGCCTTTTGTCCTAGGACAAGTGTCTTGTCACCAGCTGAACCAACCCAGTGACTCCATTCACATTTGCCTGCAGATCCACAAGTTGACTACGGGACTGCGAGGACCTTCCAGCTTTCCTCTCCTCTGCATGTGGCTTTTGCTGTGTCCTGACTATGTGCTGGGACGAGGATGGGTATGAGCATCCCCTGGCTTAACCCAGGGACACAAGTGGGGAAAGTTAGCTGTGGGACCAGGACCCCACAGTGCCTTAGAAACACTGCTGGTCTGCTTGCCAGAGAGGCTAATCCCAAAGAACTGAGGGGCACTGCAGGGGAAAGGGGAGATTTTTATTGTTTCACTGGCCTTTATTGTTTTCTCAAATTTTCCCAACCACATTCACAAATGCATACAGGGTTGCGTTTGGGGAAGGGGAAGGACTCAGTCCCCCTCTCAAAGGTAAGCATTTTGTCTCACATGCAGTATGCACTTTGAAATGGATGTTGTTTTGAATTGCAAAGTTAGATCAGATGTAAACTTGGACCAGGGATTGCAACTTCAGCTGAGAAACACATTTTTCAGGTGTTCTCACTACACCTGATTTGGCTAGCTGGATACTGCTTCTTTGACAACGATTGCAAAGCAGAGTTTTTGTAATAGATGAATGGGAATAATTCTTTATTACACAAATACGAATCAACCAAGAATAAATAGATCAAATATAAACAGATCTAATTATTACAATAGATTGCATTTTGAGGAAGACTGCTTGTCTTTCTAAGAGGTTGGTTACAGTATCAGCCAGATTAATATTTCTTCCTTGAAATCTGATTGTCAAAGAATTGAATAATGGCTCAAAATATAGCTAAATGTTATACTCATATTGTCTCTCTATAAATTATGAGCTTGAAATTTTGGGACATCACATAAGTGCAATATACTATATACTTCTGTTGTGAAACCAGAAAACTTGTTTAGTCAATGTGGATATTTGTAATGCATTAATTTTCACATTTCAAAGGTACATAGCCTTCCTTCTACTTGACGTTACAAAGTCATATAAAAATACAAATCTCTTGTAAATTAAAAAGAAAGGAAAGATTCTAAGGCAAAATGTAAATGGAGGAAATGATTCAAAGACATGGAAGGAAATAAGTAATCTAAACAGCTGTAGTATCACAAATGCAAAAAATAATTTCAGACATACAAGAAACATGGTCCCCCGTGATAGCTATACAGCTGTGAAGATATAAAGATGTAGGGATACGGAATTTATATTATAATGTCCTTTCCCCTTGGAAAGATGCAGTCAACTTATATCATATTTTTTTTCTTTAGAACAATGAAAGTGAAACCCCCCAAAATATGTCTCTAAGGAAAAGTAGTACTTAAATATTATCATCTTAGGTAAAAAGTAAATACAGAAAAGGTTGAAGAAGTTATGGGGAAGGACAGAAAAGATGCTAGAAGAGCAGACTGAGTTTAGTTCAATAATATCAGAAGATTCATATGGATCTGGGAATAAGAAATCTGTCATCCAGTCCTTCTGTGGTGATGGTACTTTTGCTGCTACAGTAACCTTGGAGCAAGCAAGACGTGGAACTCGGTTATAGATGGTGGAATAAAATAGATTGAATGAAATGGTTTTATACTGAAATCTGTCATTTGTCAAAGAAGAAACTTTTTCCCCCCATCATTCTAAAATGTTTCTTAGACTGAGATGGAACCACTGCCCTAAAATGAGGGTGAAAGGCCTTCCTCTGCAAGGTCATGACCCGTGGTAGATTTATAGGACATGTGAACTCCAGGATCTCATAAAAAAAGTTAAAATTTTCTTTCCCAGGGATGAGTGTCCCATCAGTCAGATTAGGGGCTCTTACCAGACTGATTCCTTTCTTTTTAGCATTGATCTTTCTGATCTACAATGTAAAAGTCTCCATCACCCCCCAATGCTCACAGCTCACCCATCTTTCATTTAACCCATGGCCTTTTTGGTTTTGTAAAACCTTGAAAAAAATCTTATCATTCAAAATATGAGAATTCTTTTGAATTCTCAGAAATGGAAATGAGGAAACCATGTTGCAAAACAGGAAGCTTTTTCCCCTAAACTCTTCCACAGAGCAACACATAAGAATAAGTCCCGACGGACTAAAGTCACTTTAAACACCTTTTACATTTTTTATCAGGCATTTCTTTCTGGGCTTTCTAAAGAAAACATTGGTTAATGTGCCTAGTTTTTCCCTTCAGGCTGACACAGGGGCTAATATGCTAAAATTCTTGTGGATTCCTCGCTATTAGGTAGAAAAGGCTCATTTTTCTCTTTCTTGAATCAGCTACATAAAAAGGCAGAAGATCTTTTACACTTAACAATCTGCAGTCAAATGCAGTGAGATACTTGCAGTTTTACAGAGCATCCTTCACTAAATGAAATCCTAACAAACAAAAGTTCAGCACTTAGAAATACGCATCTGTTCAAACTGTCATGTAAAATCTTTTGCCTTTAACTTCTGTTATATCAAAGTTTCCACTTATATCTAGAGCTGCAAAGTCAGATTGATTGCCAGTGTTAGCAATGGATGAGTCTTTTAAAAGCTTCTCCTTTAAAATCATTTTATGCAATCTTCAAAGCAATAACATCAGCAATATTAAAAGTCCCAGCGGCTTTATTTTAAAGACCACATAGAAAAAAGGAAATATTTTAATATTAAAAAGTCTTTTATATACACACACACACACACCCCCCAGTCAGGGAATGGGAGAAGAACCTCTGCTAAACCTATTCAGAATATGTGAGCCAGCTTTTGCTGCAGATCCTGGAGTGTCTCAGGCTGGGTGTCAAACTGTATTGGTTACCCTTCCATTGCTCCATCCATGAGAAGGGCAGCTGAGGGTGTTACTGTTGATGGCATATGGACGGTGACAGTATCAGTATGGGAAGGTGTATCTTGGAAAGTGCAGCAGTCAATATGCAAAATATAAATCGATTACATTTCTTTGTAGCTTTAATAGCTGTTGCCTGCCAGACTGAAGCTGTTCAGACTTGATTACACATTCCTGATAGTGTTTGGATGATGTAGTAGGACTTGCTTTCAATAGACATTACCTATCTTCTGTCAAATTTTCTTAACCTGCCTGTGAAGCTATTCACACAGCTTCACTTCCAGTAGTCACGAGCCTTTGTGAGAAAGCACGCTACCTTGTTGCAGGCTAACTTCCAACAAGAAATATTTCTCCATGACCAAATAGTTATGTTGTACCCAATGCAATGTCAACAGCTGAGAATAATGAAAGATTCTCAGCATGCTCCTTAGACCTCTCTCACATCTGATGACTCACCATTGGGTGAGGTTTGCATTTTTTTTTTGAAGTTTGTGCATTGCAAAAATTCAAGGGCCTCAGATACTGAATCTGAACTAAGTTTTAACTCAGCCACATTTTCCTTGTGGAGTAGAAGCTGTGATATGTTGGGAGTTCCTCCAACATTCAAATATTTTCAGGAAAAAGATAGTGAACTAGTAAGAATCAAAGCAAATAGTAATTCCCACCATTACAATTGGTCTGAGAAAATTAAAAGGAATGTTACACTGATTTCCCAACCAAATGCTACTGATTCTTACTTTTTAGTACATACACATTTCTAAGATACCCTCAGCAGGCTTTCTGGCGAATACCAATAGATGTTATTACATACAAGCAAGAATGCAGTATGAGATACAAGAATATTGCGTTAACACTTTTTCCTCAAAAAGCCAAGGTAGACTTCATCATGTTTTTAAGAAAACATCTCTCTGCAGTAGTAGATCTCAACTCAAGCTCACTGATCTGTCTGTGTCTTTACCTGACACAGATATCGATCTGCAGTAAAACTGAGCACAGAGCCATGCAGAGACCCCTTCAGCATCCACATCAAAGGACCTCCTCACATGCCAAGCAATTATATGGAAACTAGCTCACTGCTGGTTTATAGCCCCCTAATCTCATACTAGGTCTCTCCAAGACATAGCAATTGAACAGGACAGCACTGGTCCGCTTTACTGCAATGCTCCAGTACTTCTGTCCTGCTTTTCCTGACCGAAGTCACCTGTGCACAGATTTATTTCTCCTGTTCTTATTTACTGTTGGTTCACCTTGCTTGAAAAATGGTTGCTTCCCTTCTTTGAAAGGTGTCTAGTGTTTTCTAACATCATCTAATGGAAGTTCTTATTAACTGCTGTAATATATTTGGCATTTCTATAAAGCAACACACCTTGCTGGACCACAAGAGGAAACTACAAGCCTGTAAATATCCCTGTCTTCTTTGTCACTCCACTCTCCAAGGAGAGGGATGGTGAAGGCAGGAAGCCTGCTAAGGTCTGGACCTGTGCTGGGAAGTGGGGCAAGGAGCGGGGAAAACCCACTGTTACCCCAAGGGTCTTCTTGTCAGAGCTGTCATACAAGCGATCCCCAATTTCAAGTGCATGCTCAAGAGACAAATGTGAATGCTCAGTTGTGTGTCTTAAGCACGCCATGCATTACATGGGTTTGCTTTGAACTGGAAGAGAAAAATAGGGTGCTAGACCTCTGGGACTTTCCCACTGATGTAGCAACGCATTGCCTGGATCTTTCCCCAATTCTTTTATTTTAATTCTGCTGCAAAATCTAAAACAAAAGTTCCAGCACATTTCTGACAATCCAGCTGTATCAAAAGAGTTCCCAGTTCTGCCACCTGACTGTCAGGTACCTCAAAACTAAGTTTCTTTCCTTTTCCCTCCCCTTTCCAAGGCTTTATTCATGACAGAGAATGTCACAAAACATCTGCAAATAAGACATGGCAAATAAACTTGTAGAAATGCTCATATAAAAGTTCTTCTCTAGCAGGTTAACAGGTTACTGCTGAATAAAGAAGGAAAGCATCTTCTCTCCCCCACCCCACCCGGTGTTTAACAGATGTATAGTCCATGTGCTGGCAGCAGATGTCACAAAAATGGTAGGAGCTGTGGCCAGGGTGAGTAAAATGCTTTGTCATGGATGTTCCCAAAAGACAGAGTTCACAATTATCTGACAGGCAATCTGCAGGCCTTCCCAGCCTCTTAAACTTTGTTCCAGATGCAAATAGTACTCAAAAAAATTATGCTCTAAAAAGGAGGACTTCAAATATAAGCTTCTATGAACAGCTTTAAACTTAGGATCTACATTTATGACACTTTAAATACAACAGATGGATCCACACAATTAGCATCTTATCTGCATATATTTGTAGATAAGAAAAAAATACTCTTAATGAGCAAGTGGGGAGCCTGTATTTTCCTAATATTCTGAAGTCTTTGGGCTACAGCTCTATCTTTGCACCAAATATAACATTTCTACTGGCATCACAAGGAGCAGTGCAGGTGGAGGATGCCTTAATCTTTTAAGAAGGCTTTTAGATTCCCTGCATCCCCACCCCTACAATTTCTATAATTCAAGATGTGAAAGGAAGAGCAAGAAAAACTTTAGGAAAGAACTAACCTTACTTCAACCACTGTTAGACCATCTACACACAACTTTTTAAAACCTCCACTACTCACATGGAGCCTGACAGAGCTCCTGCTATGAAGCTGATATATTTAGGTTTCTATTGTAGCCAGTAGATCTCACTAAAAGACAAACCATTTTGGCTTGTATGTCATGATGGATGCTCCAGGCACAAGAAATACCAATGACAGATCATCTTATTTCTTCTATCAGGGATCAAAATTAATCTTATCAAAACAGGAAGTCAAGAGATTATATGAACTTATAAAAATGCATAAAGGAGATCTTATCCTTGATTTTTGAATATTCACCTTTTTGTGCTTTAAACTGACCAGAGTTTAGGCTCCAATATTGTGTTCATACACTGACTAAAATAAGCCTATAGTTCATTGACTTTCATTTATCCTGCCCTGAACTATTTAAGCAACTGAACCATAAGTCATACATCAATAAACAACAAGCCAATGGAGATGTAAGAAAATAGTTATAATGTTGCCTTACCCTTACTCAAATAGGAAGAATATCCACCTGAATGTTGTTTTAGGTCACTGTTGCTGAACTACCTCCCCATGAGCACTGTGAAAGAAGTAAGTATTGAGGAGACATTGGAAGAGATGAGATCTGTGAACTGCTGAGCAACTTCCATGGGTGAGAGATGTGAAGGAAACACTCCTGATAGTTAGGAAACGATGTGGGAAGAAACATGTGGAATCAATTGAAAAATTAAACCTATCACTCTTGTAAATCCTTTTAAGGATGGGGTTTTTTTTCCTGTATTGGCCCTGTATACAGAAAAAAAGTCTGAACATTTTTCATATTTTAACTAGGAAAGTGTACCAGTCTTTTTAATTGATATTTTAGTAAAAACAATTTATACTTGAAATTGTGAATTTGATAGTTTCTGACAAACTTTAGAAGGAAAGTCAGATGTAAAGTTCAGATTTGAATAATGCAAGTACTGAGCAGCAGGGACAAGCAGTTACAGACATAATGTGTTGAAGACGATTAAAGTCAGAAAGATGTGTCTGCAGCTCCAGCATGGCAATTCTTCTGTCATTTTTTTTAATTTGAAGAAAATTACAGTAGGCATCATATGCCAGCAAGAGGAACCACAACAGATCTAGGGCTAAAGCAAATTAACAAATTTTTTTTTTCCTTTCTTTCTTTCTTTATTTATTTATTTCTCTCTCTTTCTCTCTTTCTCTCTTTCTCTCTCTTTCTTTCTTTCTTTCTCTCTCTTTCTCTTTCTTTCTCTCTTTCTTTTCCTTCCTTCCTTCCTTCCTTCCTTCCTTCCTTCCTTCCTTCCTTCCTTCCTTCCTTCCTTCCTTCCTTCCTTCCTTCCTTCCTTCCTTCCTTCCTTTTTCTTTGTCTCTTTCTCTCTTTAGCTCTTTTCTTTTTCTCCTGCCTCCCTCCCTCCTCCTCTCTTGTTCTCTCTCTCTCCCTCTCCCATCTTTCTCAAAAATCCCTTTTGCTAAGAAATTATACAAAAGGAGCAACTGAACAAAAGAAACTACCATGCCAAAACTGTATCAATAACAAGTTCGATAGTTTTTGTTATTGATTCAGCAGAATTTGAATCTATTCAAAATCTGTGAGTTTCAAGGTATTCAAATTTTATAGGATCAAAAAGCCTGAAATTTTGGATTGTTTTATCTCAGTATTTTTCATCACTGATTTTGTTTCAAGACAAAAATGATAATGATTATCTTTTGTATACTAAATGATTTAATTTTACGGGAGAACTAAACATATTGACAATGATATACCATTTCCAAGGAACAGAAGAAACTACAGCTAATCCACCACAAGAAACCACTATTGAGCTTAACAGGGGCATTAGCTAACACATGATAGTGCAGAGAGTGCTGCTTCTGCTGAAATAAAATTAAGGCAACTATTTTGAATGAGAACTTTTTGACAAAGCCATGCATGTGGAGTACAGACTTATTTCAGGCCTGTGCCGCGCTGCACCTCTTCCTCGCTGTAGGGCGGACGCGGCTGGTGATGGTAATGGAGGAGCCCACAGGCAGCTCCCACTCCGTATCGCCAGTTACACACCTGCATGGCCTTGCCCTTATCTAACAGTGCAGCAACAACTTCTCACGTAGACATCCTCTCTACTTGGCAGTAGAAATGATGAATGGAGTTGTTTTCTTGTAAGAAAACCCTCTAAGAGCTCCAATGACCAAAATGGGGTAACCACCACAGAGATGGGGTTTGCATGGAGTGCTGTGCCCACACTGGAGCTCCACTCTGCACTGCACAACTCAGCATCCCAGCATCTCACAGCAGACAAGATTATTTATGCTATTGCCTTTCTCTTTATAGTGTTGAATCCAACAAACGGCACCTGAAGTAGTACTTTTCAGAGCCTGAGTGTCTTTCTTACCAGGGTCATAATGAACCAGCATGTCCTGGTACACACAGGTGCCTATGTCTATGCCACTGAACCAAGGCTGTTCTCCCAAGAAGGCCTTCTGCCTTTAAAAAAGTGGTTTTGAATGAGGCTATAGTGGGTCAGTGCCAAAGACCGGAAAGGACAAAAGTGTTCAGTGGTCTTCTATACACACAGACACTGTTAATGTTACAAACCATATTTCAAAATGACTTGCAGCTAGTGAGATCACATTTACCATTTCACCCTCTGCTCTGAATTCCTATCAGCTCTTCTATCTTTTCACAAACAAAAGAAAAAAGCATGTGATGAAAGCAAATGTAAAGAAAAGAAAGAGAAAATGTCCCTTTTCAGAAAAAATAACAGAGATCAAACTGCTGGAAAAAATCATCTGCTGCTGGGTTTTATGTCAACATTTCTCCCCACAGGAAAAGTTAAACTCTTTCTGCCAGGACTCAGTGAGACACAAACAATGGTTAGAGGGAAACAGAGAGATACTGCATTATTTCATTTGGCAGTAACAGTTGTGTTACTCTCCCCAGTGAAAGTAAGACACCTGGAGGGAGGTTTGCAGCAGAAGAAGGACATGGGCTGAGCTGCCTTGCAGGTTTTTAGGGTTCCAGAGGGGGTAGATTTGCTGGTAATTCCTCAGGATTGGGTTACAGCCTCTGCAGTCCCTGCAGCTTCACTCACCTCAGGGGATCTCAAATCAACACGTGTCCATGGCATAAGTGGAGAACTGACCCTCCTGACCGATTTCACTGGCAGGCTTGCCAGGGTAGGTAAATAAACATTACAAAACCTTAAGAGGTGGCTCATTCTGCTGACATATGTTCAAGTAGGACTCCAGAGCAGACACCTCCAGCTCACGGCATGTGTTGCTGCCCCACAGCTGCCACCTCTAAGCCTTCGGCTTAGTTTTTTTCCCACAGATATTCCCATTCTCATAGGCATGGACAGGATATAACACAGAAGGTAAAACAGCATCTTGTGAACTTCCAAGCTGATGGCTGCCTGCTTAAACTAGGTCTCCTTGTGACTCTGTGTAGCTCAGCTTCCTGGTCTACTGCCATGCGAAAGTCAGCTGATTATTTGGGGGCAGTTTCAGGAGAGTCCAGTCCCAGCAATGCCAAATTCCGCTGAGGATATTCTGATCCTTACAAGGGCTACTGACACCTTCAGACACTGCCAAATCCATTAAAGAAGTGACATAATTAGCCAGGCTTAAAATTACCTATACTTAGAGTTTATCTAAAACCTTCCCTTCACTTCTCTGACAACTCTCTGCCGTAATAGTGACTGAGTGACAATACAGGATTCACACAAAATCTCCATCATTCATGAAAAATCTAATTAAGAAATATTTGCTATTAAAACAGGAAAAAGGTTAGAATCACCCAATATTTCATCTACGACACAGAAGAACTGCATCTATGAAGCAGAGCTCAAATGAGACACAGTAAGCAGTTTCCAGAATTTCCATTTTTCATTCCATTTTCCAGCTGGTCCAAGTCAAGTTCAAGACGCACAAATGACTTGTCAAGAGACATGAGGGAAATCAGTAACCGGGGCAAGGCTGAGAACCAGCTTCCGGAGAATCAGAGTATTTTACTCTGGTCAGTAAAGAAGAACTGGCTAGTGAAATATCGATGTGGGATTCACAAAAAAGAGGAGTTGCTACAAGAAACACACATAATAAAGATTTTCCAGGCTATAAAGAGTATTGTCCAGAATATTTAGCATGTATAAACCCCCAAAAGCCAGAGATGCTGACAATGATGTTTGAATGAGTACAGAGAGAGTTTTAGCATTCCCTTGCTGACTGATGTATTTTCCTTTCAGCATTCAGTTTCAACACAGGCTGGAGAGTCATTAAACGTCAGGAGAGATCCTGTTTTTGAAATGAAGATGTCTGTGTAGGCGTAAGATTAAATGTTCCCCCATCTTTCAAATGACTCAATGTCTGAAAGACCCAAATGCAATATTTTGGTTGAAACACTGCTTAATCCAAGCCTAGCCATAACTTTAACCATTCATAAAGATCTGCAAAAGGGCAAAGTATGCTATCTGTCATTATACTGAATTAGGAGATTTTACATCCCTTCTGTTCAGTGCTTCGTTCTCTTGGCTGTGTTGTCAAGATTAAGCAAAACAGCACAGACAGCAGGATTTTATAATATCCTTGACACGGCTGCTACCATCTCTAGTTGTTATTGGAAAGCTATTTGTCTGAAACTACAATCTGTTTAGTAAATGACAAAAACATGAAGTTGGGAGAGAGGAGAGCCGGAGGGAATTTTCAACAAAGATCATGAACTGTGGTTATGGGGTGCAACTTGTACATTCAGAATTTGAAGTATTCTGTGGGATTAAATGTGGGCATGGGTCCACAACACTCTGTATCCAGTTTTAGGGTGCCTTGTATCAGAGCAAAAATTGCAACAGTCACATGATATAAAGTATTGAAGCGGTAAAAATACACTGCAGTTATTCAAATCTGATAAAAATATTGAAAGCACTACTTTTTCCTTGATGATTTTGTTTCAAAGGACCTAAAGCACTCTAACTTCAGGCTGGACCACATGTTATCTGTCACCCGACAGCCAGCACAAAACTCAGTGTGCACCTTAGCAAATTCAACAGGAATATGATCACAGCTTAGTGCCTGTCCTGGATCCCTCTGGTACAGCCAGGTGATTCTGCAGTGCAAAAATCCAGAATTAATGAACACGGAATGATGGCCTGATTTCTGTCCCAACAACTAATTGGTGATGAGCAGAGCTGTTCCCCCAGAGTGCATCTGGAAACGCACACTGCAGCAGGCATCACTAATGAAATGAGGGGGGCTTAACATGCTTCAGCTGAGTCTATCCCTGGCATTAAGTGCTCAGCCTCTGAAATTCAGCCTTCTGTAAGACAATCCTCACCAGCAGTGAGGCAACGCAATCACTGGTGACTTTTGAAATTATTGGCCATGGGTATGTCCTCTGGATTTCAGAAAAAAACACCTGTGACTGTGATTTGTGGTGAGTTTTCTTCACAAAAACCATTGCAGGCCATGAAGATTAAAACAGTATGTCTCAAAAACTCAGCAATTCACCTCAAGGTGATGGAGAGTGTATTCTTGTGACTACAGCATGGTGTTGATCACATCCACCAAACTCCAGCAGCTACTAATACTTGGAGTAGCAGGGGAGGGACTATGGAGGTGGGGCAAGACGTTCCCCAGATTGGAGGAAAACCATGAAGATGGCATCACAAACCCCTGACATCCACACTTCTGCATGAACCACTGCAGGGATCTGAGGCAGTGTTGCTGCCCCAAAGAGAGACCCAGGGAGCTGAACTATGCCCATTCTGGTAGGTGCAGCTGCTCAGCAGCTCCAGGACTGAGCTATGCTCCTCTGTGCTACAGACCTTCCTCAGGGCTGAGCTATGCTCGGCCTGCTGTGGGAAGGCAGCAGAAAGAAGGAGCTCAGTCACACAGAACTCTGAAGCTCGAAAGTCATCAGGCAGATGCAGTATGGAAACAATTACAGTTTCCTTACTCCAGGGAACAAGGCTCTCAAATATTGTATTACCTTTCTTCTACCAAACCCCATGGTATTTATTTTCTGTTACACAGTGTATACATTATCTGCATGAATCATTAGTGCTAAACAGCTTTACAAAATGAGAAAGCAGATGATAGCATTGTTTAACAGCATTAAGCTATAAAATGAAGGCTGCTTGTCAAGTGAGTAAAACACTAGAGTTGAAACTGAAACAGTTCAGCAATGAAAATGCGGAGAGAAACAATTATTGACTAATGTCCTATATTA
The DNA here is from genome assembly GCF_031877795.1 of Strix aluco. Lineage (NCBI taxonomy): Eukaryota > Metazoa > Chordata > Aves > Strigiformes > Strigidae > Strix > Strix aluco. The sequence continues at coordinate 109,570,668 of NC_133932.1, read as the reverse complement.
TTTCTAGCAGGGTTATGTCATAATTGGCCCCTGAATCGAAAATGAAAACAACATTGGCTTATAAAAAAAAAAAAAATCAGATAAAGCCAAAAATATGTTTCATGGTTTCTAGTATTTGACAATGACACAAAAATCCCAAACAGGTTAATTTCTGTGTCAGCACTTTGAACAACAGCAAAGGCCATGGAAAGCTCATTTTTTGGCACATTCGCCCCAGGGCAGTGCCAGTAGCCCATCGGTTCATGCATCCACCCAGGGCACCTCAGCAGCAGATTTTGTTCCCTCCTGACCTCCCCTGATCCACATCAGTGTCAGCCCACCTGAGAACCAAGGTTTGGACTTGCCCCCCTTTGGGTGGAAGAAATAACTATTCAGTGAGACAAAGAGTGAAAGAGCCTGTAGTCTGCTTGGGAAGGGGAACTCCTATTTTTCCATCCTAGTGCAATGACTATTTAAGTACTTTATACTTAACAGCTTCCACAAGTAGGAGTGAAACTAGCCCCACCAGGGAGCAGTTTATCTCCCCCAGGGCACAGGGGCTTGCACCCCCTCTCAAGTCCTTTAAGAGACGTCCTGCTTCTCACCATCCCCCTTGGTGACCCTCGTCCTGAGAACATCTCCAGCAATATCAGGGCAAGCTCCCAAATACTTTCAGGATGACTAAAAGCCGTGTTTTTCAACACAGAAACTACTCAGCAAAGGGGAAGAGGTAGGAGGAACACTGCTTGGTGCAGAGGCTTGCATGAACCAGAGTGAGTGCTTTATGAGCCTTGGTTTTGTCATCATCTGGTTCACTGGCTGCTGGGATTTCATTAATCAACGGGAAACACTGTCCTCGGCTAATTTGGAAGAGTCAATCTGTTATGAGCTTTCACTTGCTAGAAATGATCCTGGATGAAGAGATCAGTGCGGCTAGAGCGAGTTTTAAAAATAGACTTTCAGCAGTAACCTGCGTTGTCAGTCAGCAGAGGAGTCCCCTGCTAAAGCATTTTACAAGTAAATCCTCTCCCCACACTGCCCTCACTGTAATATCTATCTATATCACTATTATTGTTTTCCTGACAATTCCTCTAGTTATCCAGAAAAAAGAATTTAAATATCCTGCTGTTCCTCTGCGAGTTTGTCCTTTGAAGCCCATTAAATCTTACTCAGCTATGTACACCTTAGAGAAAATAAACTGCTATGCCATGATTAATCACCTCAGATCCAGATATATTTGTGAGGTGGAGATGCACTGAGAATGACTGAAGACTTTGAAGGGTATTAGAGCAAATTGAAAAAGAAAGAGAAAAATGAAAGCCCCCCGTGCACTAACTAGAAGGGGAAGGGAAGAAACAACCAAAAGCCAGGATTAAGAAAAAAACAGAACCACAACCCAAACAGAATCTGTTTTTACTACTTGCAAAATGATGTCACTGAATTTGTCACTGCTCTTAGGGAGAGGGTGAAAATGAAAACACATGACAATGATTACTCACATGGAGGAAGACACTTGGATACTACAGTGAATACTGTGTCGAGCGGAAGGGAAGGGAAGGGAAGGGAAGGGAAGGGAAGGGAAGGGAAGGGAAGGGAAGGGAAGGGAAGGGAAGGGAAGGGAAGGGAAGGGAAGGGAAGGGAAGGGAAGGGAAGGGAAGGGAAGGGAAGGGAAGGGAAGGGAAGGGAAGGGAAGGGAAGGGAAGGGAAGGGAAGGGAAGGGAAGGGAAGATGGTCTCTAAGGGCAAGCGCAGTGTCTATGTAAAAAAAGGAAAGGAGAAAATGACAAAATTCTGATACTTAAAATGAAGAGGGAATAATAACTATAAAGATTAGATTCCTCTCCTTTTAAAAAAATATCTTGGTTTAATAGTGCCTTGCTTTTAAATATTCTGGGTCCAAACCACTATCATCCTAATTGACTTGAAACTGCATTTTCCAAGCAAAACTCACTGTTGTAACAGCTACTTCTAGAAAATTTATGTGCCTGGAATGGCATATACCTGCTATGCAGTTCCAGTGGCAGCAATCTAGCAGAAAAGACACTGTGGAGTGAGACCAGATGGTAAGACAGAAATAGGAAGTTTCTGCAGGTTTTTTAAAATAAAAAACAACTGGGGGAAAAGCAGAGGAAGCTAGGAAAAGGCAAAGTGCAGAGCAAAAAAGAAAAGGAGAGCAAAGCCTGGTGAAGAATTAAAGGGTATGCAGCTTGAAATCAACATAAGACAACCGCTCCTGATCTGCACACAATTCCCTACAGATAACATGGTCATCAAAGGCATACTCTGCTTTTTGCAGTTTACATGTGCTTGTTAACACAGGTTCTTCATCCAGTGACTTTTCCTCAGTTTGCCTCTTCAAATGACATCCTATGGCTTTAGCACCAGATATCTGAAATGAGGAAACTATAAATCCTACTTTTTACTTTTAAGGTTCCTCTCACCCTGCTTTCCTTGTTAGGCAGTTTTCACACACAAGTTTCACTCCCACAAGGGGTGCTGCTGCCAAATTATTTAAAGGTTTTCCTATACAACTGAGGCCTGAATATATTATCCCACACTCACTAGAGGTGCTATGGTGTTGCCCCAGGAGATGCAGTCCATGTCAGACCAAAAAGCCAAGAAGGAGTTCAGAAGTCCAACATAAACCTCCTCTGAGATGCCATGACCTTGTCTTCTTAAATCTTGTTGGTTTATCTCTTCTTTAGGGAGAGACCTCTTGTTTTTATAGTTACTTTTTAAACAGTGCCCAGTGGTCCCAAGGAATCCTGACTCCAACCAAAACCACTCTGCCGCTGCTTCCAGTGCGGATCACAGCAGCGACGATCACTGGTGGCCACTGAGCACGTGGTGTCTGGCACAGCACCAGCACCATTTGTCTTGTTTTGTTAACTTCACAAAGGGCCTGGGTGCCTCTCAGCCACAGAGTCACATGAGAAAATAAGATCAGATTAAAAGGCTCAGGACTGGTGCCAAAGTGATATTCGAACTGTTCTGAATACCTGCAATCAGCTTAAATATTATAAAACAGCATGCTGCATCCTAATCTTCATCCCCTCTCCCACTTCATTTATTTTACATCAAGCAATAAATTCCTTAAGTTACTACTGAAATCCTTTCTCTGAACACTATAATTAATTAATCCCTCTGCAAATGGATAGTGTTGTTCCAGAGGAACTGCAAATATGGTTCTTGTCAGATAATTTGATAGTGCTCGATACATGTCACAAAGCCTCAACTTTGTGATAAAAGTTGTATCAACACTTACCAAATTAAAGTCATCTTAGAGCTACTGGGGAAATATGTGCAAGGCTAAAGCAAGCATATGAAAATTACTCTGATTTTATTGATTCTCCAAGCTGGCACTCAATCCCACGTCTTTCACAGGTACACTGCCATTGCACATTACAGAGATACCTCTTCTTTGGTTTCACCTTCCCCTCGACAAACAGCCTTCTTGGCAGCAAACAGAGGATGTTAAACACAAATCCTATCACACAGTGAATGCACATCAGGAAAAAGGCATTGTCCCCATTGGCCATCATGTCACAACTTTCAAGAAGTCCCAGGAACAGCACTTTGAGACCAAGAATTGCTAAATGATTAAAACTCAACCAGATGCACTGTGCAGCAGCAGCAGCCTCTGTGGAAAATTCACGAAGGTTATCCTTTGAAAATGCTAATCAAAAGAAAAATGATTCGCTTTGGTACCAGTCACTCTTTAAAATAACAAAGAGTGTGCTCATTTGGATTGCAAGACTATTTGTGTAAAGACAGGAGGAACATTGGTTTAGCATAATGATGAGGTCATGTTGTCAGAAGCCAGCCCAGGCAAAAGTGTCCCCAGGGGCCACTAGTTTAAGGCAACAGAAAGAATCACCGTGCTGGACTGCAGGGATTATTTTTTACTCTGCAAACAGCACGCTTCACTCTGCATTAGTGAAAACTAAGGTGCAGAGCGCTTTTTCACCATTCAGCAGCACGTGGGCTTTGGCATTGCAGAGTCCATGTCCTTCTCTAAAGCCCAATGAATAATAGGAATTGATAGGCATTACAAGAAGTACATGTACACTGTTTCAACCAAATGTTGTTGGTTTTGAGATCCAGGACTCTAGCTGAGAACACATCCCAAACCAAAGAAGACATTAGCTTTGTTTTCTAATAGTTCATCAAGAAATTCCCAGCTTTCTCCACACCTGTCATTCTTAAAGCTGCTATCAATGACTGCAAGAAAAAAAAAAAAAAACAAACCTGCTCACAGATCAGAGACTGAGCAATATTTGGAAATCACTTTTAACACAGAGCTGCTGTAGAGAGCATGCATCAGTAATTTCACAGCATCACAGAATCACCTAGGTTGGAAAAGACCTTGAAGATCATCTAGTCCAACCATTAACCTAACACTGACAGTTCTCAACTACACCAGATCCCTCAGCGCTGTGTCTACCCAACTCTTAAACACCTCCAGGGATGGGGACTCCACCACTGCCCTGGGCAGCCCATTCCAACGCCTAACAACCCCTTCTGTAAAGAAATGCTTCCTAATACCCAGTCTAACATAATTTCTTAGGATGTGCACAGGCACGAGACAGGCCAAGCCTGACTTCATTGATTGTCCAAGGAGACAAAGCAGGTTTAAGTGCAAAATCATTAAAATCTGTTACTGCATGAAGAAGTATTGCTGGGACAGTGCAATCCTCAGAAATACATCTCTGCAAAGATGAAGCAGTGTTAACTCAAGCTGCAGGCTGCCCACAGATGTTGTAGGATCTCCATTCTTGAAAGTATTTAAAACTCACCTGGACACAGCTTGAACAATTTGTGGGATCTGCTTTAAGCAGGGACTTGGACTGGAGACCTCCCTCCAGAGACCCCTTCCCATCCATGTGAGCCTGTGACTCTTTTAAACCAGCCTGGAGCACAGGCAGAACTGGCTGCAAGCACCTGTACTTGTGCAGATACATGTTCAATAAGGAAAGGAAATAAGGAAGAAGGTACCCTTTCAAACAGGAAAACACTCACCACTTATCACACTTTCTGATTCCACGTGAGCAAGGTAGGTATTAGCTGCACTTTACAATTCAGGGGACTGAGTCGCAGAAGGCTAATGTCCCCAATGTACTAATGTACCAAAACCCACACTGTAAATCAATGCACAATCCTGGGTCTCAGGGCATTTCAGTCGGTGACCTTGCCCTTAATCCTTTATTCGATGCTATTTCTCAGAAGAATCAGGGATCATCAGAATATGCCAGTTAAACAGAAAACGGCTCATATTTTGACCTCATTCAAAAGAGTTCTTTGAAGTGATTAATTTGTTTGTGCATTGTAATTTCATTTACACACAGTTCAAAGGTGGAGCATTCTCCTTTTTTATGGAAGCAATTAGAGCCTGTGCTTTTTCCAATTAAGTGACCCCCCGTCTTCTTCTAAGGGGTTGTAAACCAGAATTAAGATGATTCTAGGGGGAAAAAAATCTATAATAGTAATTCATACTAGTTGGCCCCAGATGAGGTACTGAATTCAGATGATGAAGTGAATTCCTCTATCAAAGGGTCTTATTCAAGTGAGGTGTGGGAATACCCTCCTGTGATAAAAGCACATATTAGTCAAGACATGGCTTTCAAGGATGGCTGCTGCCAACCAGCATAAATCAAGGGCTGCAATTGATTAACTAATTTAAACACTAAAGACAGCTTTGGTTGCTATGGCAATAAAAGAAAGGTCGAAACCCTGATGACCTTGGAGGCTCATGATCCTCTGGAGATTTCAGAAACTAAAGTCTGGAAATATATTGAAAGATATAATGCTGGCCAGATTGCCTTGTAAGGGCTTGGCTGTTTTGTCAGCTGGAAGACAGACTTCACAGCATGTTTCGCACTAGTCTCCAGTGTGCAGCTAGCTCTGACTATTTTATATCTTTTCAGCATCAAAAATCAGCTGGGACATCTGAGAGCCTCAAACATTTCCTTTGAGCTCCATTGTTGGCCTGTTACTCTCAAATATCAGTTCCCTTTCTCATCGAGCACTTTATTAGCAAGTTCTTATCACTAAGTTAGCTTCCTGGGTAGCTGCTCCTAAATTCATTGTACTTTTCATCCTACATACTCCTTAGAGGTTTGATTCAGAGCCTTTTGATGCATAAAAAGCCACTTTAGAAAGTGGCAGAAAAGCAGCGCCTGAACGTTCCAGGAGAAACCAACACAGCTGACGGAGCTCAGTGGAGTCCCACCGATTTGCAGCAACTCAGGATGTGGCCAGTGATACTTATGAAATACATGGCCAAATGTTGCACCCAACTGCTGTTTGATCTCGGCTGTCTTCAGCAGAACTTCATTAGGATCCTCCTGCTTTTATCCAACTGACTCTGAGAGCAGCAGGGAACTTAGAAACTCTGCCTGTATTAGGTCCGAATTCAGCTGTCACGTTTTATTAACAGGCATCTGTGAGAGGCAAGCAAAAATGACTGTGTGACCACAACAGCCTTATTGTGTAAAGCATTTGCCAAAAATGCCTCAAATTTCAATAATTACATAGGCCAGCCTATTAGCCTTTTTTGGAAAACATGCTCTTCATTTTGAGACATACAAAATAGTCATATGTCTTGTGTATGAGTACAAACACTGATTTCTTTTGTCAACATGGTAGGCAGTTTTTCTGAAAACAGGACTACTTCTGTGCAGAAGGGCTTTGCTGTTTCAAAATAAATGCTGTTTCCAAGCGAAAAACCTCAGAATATCAAGATTATCTGTTATTCCCCATTGCATTCATAAAGATTCAGATTACATTCTAATCTTACTTTCTAGAAAATATCTAAGAATGCTTTCCTCAGTTTTTAATTAAGATGTTTATCTATAATTGGCATTACATTAGTATTGTATTGTATGCTAAACAGGGTAGCATCCACACTTATTCTGCCTAAAACCACAGCCACCAAAATTACCAATGCAGCTGCAAACTGGCCAAAACCCTGAAATAAATGCATTCTTGAGCACTTCATTTGTCTTTAGATTAGCCACTTAAGCTTATTTGTCTGTTTACTGGTTTTAAAATATTTTGAAAGTTGATCAATAAATTGGAGGTGTATGCTTCTCACCCACCAGGGGAGGATTTTACAGACTTCATGAAGAGCATAGAAAAAGTCAGCTTTGCCTGGGCATCACAAAGAAGAGCAGGACAAGAAGGAATCAGTCAGTTCACTGGCTTAAGGAAGGTGGTAAGATTCATGGTCTGAGGGCAACACTTCAAGTTTTGTGTCATAATGACGTTCTAGCACTGCCTGATTCACTTTCAGTATGGCAGGCATAGGGCACTAGAGAGCATCAATTCAGCTACAGTAGTCCCTTACTTTGTTGAAGGGAAAGCACCCAGTTGGCTGGCTTTACTTTTCCTAACAAGAAAACACTCTGGGTCAGCTTCACAGGACATCAGGCTCATTTGAATATTAAATATTTTAATTGCCACATATCTTTATCCTCTCTTTTTTCTGCCCTGAATTCATGAAAGCTTTTGTGACAGCTGCATGCTGTTTATTTATGTGAGAACAGATTATGGCCCACTTGGGAATGTCAGTCTTGATGCACAGAGCTCCCTCTGAATTGCTCCAGCAAAAGCAGAGAGACTCATTCTTCCACTATACAACTGGAGGGTGCTGGGGAGGGTTTCACCTGTAAACTTTATAGCTATCAACGTATCTACAACCTTCAGTCTTACTGCATTGCACTCATATGTGATAAAACTCACAGAATCACAGAACCATCTAGGTTGGAAAGGACCTTGAAGATCATCTAGTCCAACCATTAACCTAACACTGACTGTTCTCAACTACACCAGATCCCTCAGCACTATGTCAACCCGACTCTTAAACACCTCCAGGGATGGGGACTCCACCACCTCCCTGGGCAGCCCATTCCAACGTCTAACAACCCATTCTGTAAAGAAATGCTTCCTAATATCCAGTCTAAACCTTACCTTGCGCAATTTGAGGCCATTACCTCTTGTCCTATCGCTTGTTACTTGGCTAAAGAGACTCATCCCCAGCTTTCTGCAACCTCATTTCAGGTAGTTGTAGAGGGCGATGAGGTCTCCCCTCAGCCTCCTCTTTTCTAGACTAAACAACCCCAGTACCCTCAGCCACTCCTCCTAAGACATGCTCCAGAAGAGCTGCTGTCACTGAAGGAATGAAGTTTTCTCTGATGTCCACCTAAATATCCACCTCTTTTCCCTCCTGGAGAAGAGGATTTCTGAGGAGGAATTGTAGACATTGCCCCCTGGTCCATCTCTGCACAACATATCCACCCAAACTTAGCCTCACTTCACTGCTGAGCTGTGGCCATAACCAGACTTTTCACCATGAGAGCTGAAATTTTCACAAGAAGTGCCAAATGGGAAAGTCCTTAGGAGCTGGGTCCCTAAATTCCCCATCCTCTTCCAAGTTCCCAGCCCCAGTTCCTTCTCCCTATAACACTTCACAATCTCCAGCTAAGAAAAACAAAACAAAAAAAAAAACCACCACCACAAAATAGCCTCTGAGTCTTTTTTACAACATTTTGAAATCTTGGCTTTTGTTTCCCATTGAAAGGAAGATGGAAGAGAGAGATGGGAATTGGCTTCAGGGGGAGGGAGCTGCTGCTGTCCTCATGTGCCTGCCTCTCCAAGTGCCCCAAGGTGTCTGGCCCACATGGGGCTGTTTCAAATCTCTTTGGCCCTTCTAGCTGAAGTCTTCCTCAGGCTGCAGCACCAGGATGTGGTGCAGTATATCATCTTTATGAGCAACTGGACCCACAATGCAGGTGAATACAGTGATAGAAAACATATACAAGCCAGCAGTGAATGGTGTCTCCTTGGCATTCCTTGTATCCTTGTATCCTGCTTTTCCCCTCCATCCAATTTCCTGTTCTTGCTTTGCTGTCATCCCTTACCAGCAGCAAAGTACTGCTGTTACATCATGGAAATAATGCCTGGGTTTCTCCTTCCCTTCCTCCCAACCACCCCTGGCTACATGGCATTTGCCCAAAGTTTACTTTGGAGAAATGTTAATATTGAACCAGGCAGACATTTAGCAGATTTTCCACCCTGTGCTGCTGGCAGGGCTGAACGTGGAGCCGTTGGAGCGTAGGCTGTCAATCGGGGCTCATCGATCCCTGGGCAGCCTAAACGTGTCATATTTTATCCTCTCGCCCAGGCACACCATGGCAGGAAGCAACCTCTGCCACCTGGCTGCTGCTCGCTGATGCTGTATGTGTGCCCCAGGACTGTTCTACCAGCCCGCTATTGTACACTCTGCATCTTGTGGCTGTGAAAGTGTTACAACAAGTTTAAACAGCATGGGTTTACAAAGTAAAGGGTGAGTTTGCATACCTTTTTATAGCCTTAGTGATTTTCTTCAGACTTTTTCTTAAAATACCTTTGGTCACTATAACTGTTAACTTGCACATCACTGTGTTTCATAAGGAGCCTTTAGTTGTCATTTAATTAATTTTACATGATTTCAGATTCCAGAGGCCTTCCCTCAGCCAAAGTTTGCACCCAGTTCAATGAGTGCATCACCGAGGGCCAAAGCCCACCTGCAATCCCAGCTGACCCAGTGTCTCTTCTGTGGTGGCCTCAGTGAGGATGGACATTCAAAGCCACCACACCTGGGCAGGTGCTTAAAGAAATGGGGAAGGAAGTCCAGCTCCCATCTCACACACCTTTCTCTGACTCATTGCTATGAAGGTGGGATGGATTGAGAGCCATCCAAAGCCCCAGTCTCCTAAACTTGGGCCCAAGAGGAAAGGCTGGGGAACAAATGGGAGCCACTTCTTATGGTGAACTGGCAGACAAGGAAAATGTTATGATGGGGGAGGATAAGGCCAGGTTGTATCTTTGGTCTGGGCACCAACTTTAAGGATGCAACTGATTTTTTTCTAAACATTTTATTTTTTGCAGTTTTCTTCCCCTCTGTTTTTTTCTATCCTGTATGAAAAAGTTTAAAATACTATTTATTACCATGGATCACCTGATCACGTTTATTTGACAAATGTGCCTTCTCAAGAAGTCAGTCACAGGAGAGAGTAATAGTCAGCTGTTCCCAAGTGTTTAAAAGACCCTCTGGTTTGATGAAGGAATACCAGTGCCACAAGCCTGCTTTTGTCTAGTGCATTGCCTCCATCCCACTAGCAAAACTGGCTCATGCATATTATCCTTCACTGCATAATTCCTTGATATAATTCAGTAACCCTAAGCAAGGGCAACATGTTATAATCCATTACTAGCCCTTTTCCCATCAATGCCAAATTGTTATAATTTATCACTCACCCCAGGCAGTCCAAGTTTATTCTATTTGATATGCAGACTGACATTCACAGTCTTGGGATATTTTCCCATTTTCAGAATACGTTTGGGCTATATATTCAGCTGACAAATACAGTAATAATATTAAGACAGAAGTCATCTTATGTAGTTTGGGCAGAGGCCAGTTTATACAGCAGAATCTGATATGCCTAAGCCTTGATTGATGCTCACCACATAAATTCCCCTAGTAATTAACCTGGACTAATAACTCCCAGCCATGCTTAGGGGACCACCCTCTTGCCCTCCCCAGCTACAGACTCATCATTTAAAGTCAAATGCTTTAGTGGCTATTCCTGGCGGGCTGGGGAGGAATGAAAGCATAAACACTTCTGAGAGTGAGAGAGAAGGTGGTGAGGAGGGAAATCACACGTCAGTGGATTCCCAGTTGATATTTTATTTTTGGAAGGATGCTTTGTCTTGTTCATTTTGCTGATGCGAATTAGAGAATTGGATGTGCGATGCAGAGAGTGAACTGATGATGATGAGGATGGAGGAATTCCAAGCAACAGAGACAAAGCAGCTCTAGAAATCTCTGGACTGATGTTCAATTTGCCTGCAGCAGTCTAGCAGGCTAGAATTATGCTAGAAATTTCATCCTACTCTGACAAACTAAAGTGAGCTTAGTTTACCAGCAAAACACTGCGTTTTCATAAACAGGAAAATCCAAGAAGAAAGAAAAATTCCAAAGGTATTTAAAACCAGAAGAAACGACCCTCCTGCTACCTACGCAGGACTCCCCTCTCTTCCTTCATCTCTCACTTTTGCTGTGCCTCCTCAAGGAGCAGACACAAGGAGACAGAATAAAGGCTGTCACGCTTATGGTCCTCAGGATAAGGAGTGTATCAAGGGCATAATTGGAGTATGCTGCTTTCCTGTTACTTGTTTCCCAAAGTCTGTAGAGAGATAAGCATAAATTAGAGCAGCTCTTAAGTAGCTATCTTCATATCAGGAGCTGGCAGGCCTTGCAATACACCCTGGAAAACACTGGACCCAAGAATTCCCCACAGTAGCTTATGTTATCTTTACCTTTCCATGTCTTTCCCTAGCACAAAACAAACAATTAAGCCCAGTGCACTTAGCTCATCAGACTACAGCTGTGTTTTTATGATTGGGAAAAAAAAGAGAATAAAGAAAAAACATGCTTTAAAAAGCACTCCAAATATACTTTAAAAGAATATGCACAGGATTTTGTTCCTTTTTGCACACCAGCTTCCATGGCTGTAGCAACAGTAGCATGCACTCATATGGTTAAACCAACAAGCAGCAATGTGCATGTGGAAGAACAAGAAAATCTTTCAAAAGGTTTCAAGCTGACCCTCCTACAGATGGGTCTTTGAAACAGATGCAGAGGGACAGAAACTCTTTCTGAACTTTAAGACCACAATTATGGATTTACTGGGTCAGATCAAAGATCCTTCTCGTTCCCTATCTGGCCATCTGAAGAAGAACAGAGTAAGCATGTACAGACACTTCTCCAGATCATTCCTCCAGGCTTGCAGACTTCGCAGTTCAAGGACTTTCCCAGCCAGAGGCAATGTCCTTATACTCAACAGCCCTTGGGGAATTTTTCTGCCATGAATTACTCTTATAAAAAAGGCAGTTCAGCATTTTCAGCAATTGCTGTGGAGGTTGTTCATTACCTGTGTGAAGAAACCCCTCCTTTTGTTTGTTTTGAATTCACTGCCTGGTAATATTCTTTGATGCCCTTTAGTTTTTCTAATGAATAGGAGAGTCTGCTATTCACTCTTCCTTATAACTCACTATTTTATAGGTCTTTCACATAACCTTTTCAGTAACCTCTTTTCCAGGCTGAATAGTCCTACCTACTTAGCCCTTATGTTGAAGCTATTCTGTAACTTTTAGTAAATGTTACAATTTTTATTAAACTCTATTTTTTTTCTCCTTCTATTACATCTTTTTAGGGAAGGAGGGGAAAGAGAACCAGTATTAAACACAATATCCACAACCTGTGGAAACCACAGTGTAAGTGAGGGTCTGGTACACTCTGGAGTCTTGCTCCTAGGCAAAATCTGGACAGGGCCACCCCACTCCCTGCATTGTAACTATGCTCCCAGGACCTCAACAGTCAATGGTTCCTAATGAAAAAGAATATACCCAGCTCTTGCAGAGGTTTAATCCATCTCCTTCTTGGCTCCGAACAACTTTCTGGTACCCCTTCCCCACAGGCCTTCAGTTCTTCCACTGGTTGCGGTCTCCTCTGAAAAGCTCTGAATGGACCCCCAGGAAGCCTTAATATGTCACAGTTCAGCACCTGCTGGGTTACCTCTACAGTGCAGTCAAGCTGTCTCTTTTCCAGACACCAACCACCCAACCCACGTCCCCTCCATACGTGTCTACCATCCAGGCACATTTGCAGTGCTTAAGGGGTCAGCAGCATGAAACAGAAAGAAGGAGCCATGTCTTTTGACTTCCAGGTCAATTTATCAGTAAGCATGAAGCCAGAGTTCCTGATAAATATAGAATTAAAAAAGGAAGATCATCCCCAAAGAGTATGTCCTGTCTCTCAGCACCAGAACGTAACACTGCAGCTGCCACGAGCACACCACTTCTCATGAACATCACCCAGGGAAGCTGCTGGAGTGTGCCCAGTGCAGAAGCAGCCCAGACCCTCTGAGCAGAGGCAGACAAACACACCTGGCACTGCAGAGTGTCTATGAGCCTATCCACAAGACCTGTCCCCTCTTGTTTTGCAAACACATAAAAATAATTCTATTCTATTCTATTCTATTCTATTCTATTCTATTCTATTCTATTCTATTCTATTCTATTCTATTCTATTCTTATTCTTATTCTTATTCTATTCTACCAATATTACATTTCAGAATATTTCATAACCAAGCAACAAGATGATAGCTTCCATGAAAACTTTCCTCTCTGCCCAAAAAATCTACTCAGCTGTAAAGAGATTCCCATTGCTGCCCACACATTGTCCCTCTCTCACCTTCAATCCATACAGCTGGAATCGCTGAGGCAATCTTCCTTATGAATGTGTGAATGTCAGCTGAAGCTGTTCCACAGCATTATGGAGAATCAGCGATTAATGAAAACAGAAAGTGCAATAAAACAGTATAGACAGCATATGAAAAGGGAATATTGATTATGCAGCTGAGGTTAAAATATTTTAAAACTATGTTCTGTCTGTGTTTCGAATTGCCCATTACCTAATTTTGAACAAAACTTTTGTTGAATATCTTAGTTCAACTTCCTTTTCACTGTTTGTGATCAGCTACTTATGCCTCTGTTTGCCTTAGTGCTGGCTTTCAACAACAGGGATAAAAACCAGTCAGAGTATTAAGTATTATTAGTTATTGCTGTGGCTATATAAAGAGATTTGGGGTCTCTGGGTTTGTTCAGGTTTTTACATTTAATTGTGTTCAGCTCGAGAAGGAGAGTTACATAACCACTCCACTTCCGTGCAGATGGGATTTCTTACTTGTGAGTAGGAACTAGCACTTCTGGGGACTGCATTTGCATAAAGGTTAATTAATGAAAGCAAAATCATTTGATCAGAAAACTGACATTGTAATGAAAGCAAATTCGAGTGTTGTAAGCAATGTGGATTCCACCTTGATAAATCACCTAACTCCTTTCTCATTGATTTAGCACTGTAATAAAAGACAATGGGCTGCTTTCTATTTTTTTATCTCACTGGGTTGTAATGATTTACAACTGCTTTTTTATTTCCTTTCACACAGTGCCCTGGAGCTGCCTCCAACTTTTCCCCCATAAGTACTAAGAATTCGGATCCTTTGTTCCAGGGGAATAAATGTAATATTCATTGTCCGACGGGGTGCTATCTGGTGGGAGGGTTGGGATGCGAGACAGCCACTGCCTTGCCTCCTCACACCCTCACAGCTTTCCTCACCTGTATCCTCCATGAGACTGGGAATAAAATCCCTGATTTAAAGGGACTGGTCTCTCCTCTTTCACAGAGAAACCAAGAGGTGCTGCCCTGTTATTAATTCATTTGTAGGAGCAAGGAACCCATAGTGGATGGGCACAGACACCTAGAAGCTAGAAGCTCTCTTCTTTGCAGCAGCTGAGGGAAAGGCAGTGTGTTTACCTGGGGGTCTCTTTGGAGATCTGAGCCTAAAAATTACCTCCTGTTGCTGTGGATTCACAGCAGCATGGCTGGTAAGGGAACACCAATCAAACCCACCAATGTCTTTGGAGCCTGACTTCTGGAGGATCTCCAGCTGGAAGTTAGGTGGCAAGTTCTGACCCAAATGCCTAAAGACAGTAGCGAAGCTCTTCTCCCTCCTTTTCACCGCACTTGTCCATACCTCACTTTTAAGAAGTCTCCACAGAATCTCTTTAAGCACTAAACAAAGCAAAGCCTCAATCATGGCATCACACCAGACAGGGCAGAATAAATGATCACTTTCATTTGCATCAGTCCTTCATCCCACCTCTCCATCCTGTCATTGAAGTCAACAAACTTCTCACCGTTAGAAGCGAAAGGGTTAACAACATCATGAATTTAATCCATATTTGACACGCAAATGAAGAGATTTGATTTTGCAGTAGAGGCAGGAATCAGAGGGGGTTAAGCAGACTCCATAGCTCTAAATATCAAATGGGCTTTGATTTGGGGTTTGAGGCAATGTCATATTTTCGATTAAAGGTGCGTGAGTCCATAAACTCTGCAGATGAAATATTCTCACTGGCAAACATAATAGATCCAATGTAAGAGAGGAAAGAGAACATGCGTCTACTTGCATAGTGAAAAGACCTTGCCTTCCCCAATATTTAAAGCCTGATACACTATTCCAGTAGTAAATAATAACTGTAAAGTCTAAAAAGCATACTGCTCAAGATAGGAAAACCATGCACTTCTACAGGAGGGAAAACCATATTCAGCTCTCAAATGACTGAGTATGGAATTGTTCCATAACATTGAATTTGCAATGCTGAAAACAAGTTAATCTCACAAACAAAAGACAAGGCTACAGGAAAGCAACTCATCCCTGTGCTGTTACTAATGATAAATGTATGTGCTCTCAGCCTTGGCAGTACAATGCACTCTCCTCAGATGAGTAATATGCTCAAACAACCAGCCTCGGAGACAGAAAATGGGACAATTTATTTCATCTTTATTTAATGGTCAGCGAACAACACATTATAATTAAAGTAGGTCCCATCTTCCATGGCATGCCCAAGGATTTTAATCACATGGGCCTTCCATGGATACACTGTAAAGCAAGAGGGAAATTTCTGAGAAAGTTCATTAATCAAAATGACCTTTTACATATTAATTAAAATGTATGTGCACAGGCTGAGACTACAGCTTGGACCACACACTCTTGCAAGGGAATAAGAAACTCCTACACTCCTTATTTCCCTCCTTGGCATACGTAGGCATAGAATAAAAGATACCACCTCCCTTTAGAGGGCTGGTAGACAGCCAAGAATGGGAGCAGGTGAAGCCTTCAAGCCTACTGGCCAGTAACATGAGAAGCTTTACTGCTAGTTCAGGGCAGTGGCAAATTACTTCCCAGGTACACAAGTAAAATAATTGCTCTTTCTGGGAGATGCTGCTGGAAGCCATGGACACATGCTCACAAACACCACAGATTATGTCCATACCAAGGGTAGCAAAGAGAAGAGAGGTGCAAGGCCATGAGTCCTCCTCAGCACTGGCTTTTGGAGTCTGTGCCTCCCTTGGAAATTGTTCCTTTATTTCATTGCATAGCCACTAAAAAAGTAACTTCATTCAAGGATAATTTAAGATAATTTCCCTTTTCTCCAGCCTCTAGAACAAAAAACAGGGGTGGGTTATCAGTTACTGGCTGGGCTGGTTTCCCATTTTGGTTTTGGATTCTGGTCCCCATCACTCACTAGGAGACAGATGCGATGAACCCTCCAGTGCACTGCTCCAGACTAAGTGATAAAGGCTGGGAGAGGAGATCCACATGTGTGGTCTTTGCATGTAGAGATCTTCACAGACTTAGTTAACTGAAGTTAGCTGTAACTGTCTAAAGTTGACCTTTTAGAGCAAGTCAGGTACCCCCACACACACATCTAGTGCCATTTTAGACATCTTTGCAGAGTCAAGATATCTGCACAGGCCTGGTAGCTATGACACAGGACTTACCCTCCAGAGTGTCAGCCAGAAGCCAAGAATACCCTAAAGCACATGATGGCTAGTAGGCACCTATGTTTTGGCACCTGAATGGCTTCCTTCATCTAAGTTAGTTACTTAGCCTGTATGTGTGGTCAACAGATAGAGACAGGCACGTCTGGAGCATGATTCATCCCATGCTGCAAGGTACATATCGTAAACATCAATTTTGGCACTGGCAGCACATAATAGTCCCATCCCCAGATGGGAATCCCCTCATCTCTTTTCCCCCCAGACTTCACTGCTCCTCAGAGATGTTAGCCCAGCTTTTTGAGAAGACATTTTGTGAATCACGACAGAACTAGCCCAGCTGAAAAACAATGGGGAAAAAAGAAGAAGAAATATAAAGGTTGTTCTGTATGGTTGTTTCCCCCTGCCCTAGAGTTAGGTTAATGCTTTTCAACACATAGCTACATGAAGAGCAGTATTGACCCATCAAAAGGCACAACATGGGCACCGGAATGAGCAGCCAGAGCAGGAGCTGCTTTAAAGCAGCACTGCTGGCAAGAGAAATATTCAAGGAACCATAGCTTTAGGGTAGATATTTGACCTTCAGGGAGCTCAAGCCGCCTGAGACAAAGCCCGTCCCTCTTGTCAGGGAGCCTGACCTCATCTGCACACTGGACTATATAACCATTGCTTTGCCACTCACAGTGAGGATTTTCCTATTGAAGAAAAGGACATGTATAAAGCACAGCTTGTCCCGCAGCAGCAATGTGAGCTGAGGCTTTTCAAGCCATTTGGATGGTTCTTCTGGACACGTGGGTTTCTAGTGTCATTTGTCACCTTAGCACTGAACTGCAGCACTTGGGCTATATTGCTACTTATCAATGAAAACATGAGTTTCCCCTCAGTGATTCCTCAGAAATCCCAATTCCTTCAGCTCCAAAGAGGCTGATGCTGTCTGACCATGTTACCTTGGAGTCTACTTACTTTGCTTCCTAACAGTATACACTTCCCTTCCTGCTCCATAAGGTTACTGAAAATGTGCATAAGCAGGGTGTCCAGGACCTACTGTTTTATCATAAATTAACAAAATCACATCAGCAGGTACTGATAGGCTCGCAACTTTTCTAAGAACACTTCATTAGTCTTTGATAAAATGCAAATGATTTTGTTAACCTGCTGTCCACAGTGCTTGTGGGTTGTTTTCCTACATTGGCTAATGATGGGAGAAGAAAACTAGATTTCATAATATATTTCATAATAATTTCATAGATTTCACAGTAACATTCTTCATAGGAAGTTTACACACAGCAAAACTATAGGCATAATATCACCATCACAGGTGTAGATGAAACCTTGATTTGATTTATATAAATGGGAGCACTGCCAGTGACTTCAGCAGAAAAAAAGGTGACAGGAAAATTCCACTAAACTACTCTTTTCTGCAGAATTTGCTGATTCATCATTTTTAAAATGCTTCATATAGGCAAAGCTTCAGAAAGATCCAAGGAACTCCACACAGGAGTCTGAGATTGGGGATTTTTTTGGTCACCACCCCCTCTGCCATGTGCAGTCAGGAAATAAGGACCCTCTTGGCTTCCAGCATCAACAGTAAAAATACATGGAGAGTAGTTAAACATATGATTTTGTTTGTTATAGGCAGAAAGCCTTCCCTGAAAATATCCAGGTTTTGTGAAAGCAGAAAAGACCAGTATTAAAAAACCACAACAGTTAGTAGATTTTATTTTTTTTCTGCCAAATACCAGATACTTTCTGAGGTTGATTGGTTTTGATATTGCTACATTTCTGCAACATTTCCAGTGCTGGTGCAGAACAACTGGCCCTCCAAAATCCCACAGAAACTAAAAAGGTACCTTGAGCTTATCTCCTTTGATTTCGTGTTTACCACAAGTTTTCAGTTTTACTCAGATACCATCGCAGCATAACAACCACAACTGTCTGCACAAAATAGATATAGTGATATTTACAGCAGAAAAGAACCCAGTAGCAAAGTTCATATCTCCTCTAAAGAGTAAGCATAGGACTTTAGTACTGGGCTATGACCAATTACAGAGAAAGGAGACCTCATCACACTAATGACTATTTTCATTTAGTTCTTTTCCACAACACTCAATAGACAAAAAAATGTGTTTGATATCACAAACACGTTTCTCAGTCCAGCAGAGTAGATGCCTACATTCTGATGTCTCCATTTCTCCAAGCCAGTCAGATATAATCTGGAAGCTATGTAGTCCTATTAGTCTGGTGCAGTGCTTGAACTAATTATGTACAGAGACATGGTATTTTTGCAATTTCCAAGTACAGATGGAGAATTTTCAGTTGGCTCAAGGCTGTACCTACTGACCCTTCTGCACATAGATAAGATACTTAGAAAAAAGTGGAAAGTGTTGCAATATATACAAATAGCAGAGAGGAATATGAGTTTGAATGGCTCTACATTGTGCAGAAACTTAAAAGCAAATATCTCACCTGGCAAGGGGGTTGCATTTTTTAGTGAAATGCTCATAGGAACAACAGACTGGACCTAATTTCCAATCTAAAGAACGGGCCAGCAGTTTTATATTTGTCTTGGTGCTTCTAAACCAGTAAAGTCTCCTCCTTTATGTTCTTCCTCCAGCCACACACTGATTTTCTCATTTCCTGAAAGTCAGCCTAATTCAAGTTTTTATTACGTTTGCTGGGTTGCAGCAGTCTGATTTTTATGGAGGAGACTGACTTTTCACACACACACAGAAAGGTAAACTACACACACGTGTGCTGTGGTTTGTATACACTAAGAAAGGACTCATCTTACCTCTACGTGGATGTCCTCATCTGAACTGCTCACCTAGTCTTGCTTTATATATAGTCAGTGAGAGAAAGAGAAGTTCCTGCACCAAAGCAAGATGATTAAAATTGGACAGATGAATCACAGAAGTGCCCGCTTCTTCCCCTTGAGTAAAAAGGCTGTCTAGACAACTATTTCAGACGCAATCATTATGCTGTAAGCGTTCAAATCTGGGATGATGAGTCCCAACCCTAATATTTTAGCCTTATAATTTTGTAACTTAGACTGTTTCTAGGGCCATTGGTTATCAGTTTGACTTCACCTCATAAACACATGATACATTCCACCTCTCTCTGGTATTAGATATACTGAACACAAGAAAGGAAACTTGTGAGTAGGTTTATGTCAGCAATATGGGTCAAATTCAAATAATCCTCTGGTTTGTCAAGAAGGCAAGAAAAATTGTGACAGGTAGAGAAAGGAAGGGTACCTCTTCTTGGATCCCTCTTTTACTGTGACCCACCACACTTGCAGACTCTCTAAGGAGTTTCTGCTTTTTGGAAATACCCTGAAGATCAGCAAGTCATGAAGGTGGTATTGAGAAGTGAGGCTCTAGATCCTGTTCTCTCCTAGACACTGATCTAGGCATACAGTTCATCCCTAAAGACGTAATGAAGAGTAGGTTATGTAGAAGGTAGGTTAGCTACTTTCTGGCCTTCCTCATTCAAGAAGTATGTACAATATCTGGGCATCTGAGGATGTAGAGGAATTTATGTGGCTTTTTGGTGTCATCATGCAACTTAGAAAAAGCTTCCAAAGCAATCCTTTCAAAGATGTCAAAGCTTGGAAACTTTTCATTTTGAAAGACTTTTTGAAAATCTTTAGAAAGTGTGATCCACACACTTTAATTTCTCAGTCACATGATACATCCATTTGCCACAGCATCTACCACAGTGCTTTCTTAAGTGCTATCAATAAATATTGGATGACTCATCCATTGCCTTAATTCTTTTTAAATAAGTGAAGAGGCTCTGAGCATACCAAATTACCACATCATTTGTGATGTCCTAATGGAGTCCCCACTTAAGTCAGTTAGAGACAGGAAATCAGGTAAGTGCAGTGATCAGCTCAGGTTTCCAAGCATAACATTAACGTCAAAAAAACAGGCCCAGAAGTGAAATGATTTTGCTATACTATGAAAGGCTTTCCCTGAGCCCTCTGAGGCTACACTAGCCAACCCTTCACAACTGCTGCATTCTGGGCCTAAAGCAGCACTGATAGGTAGCACCTTACAGTAACAATCATCTTGAAAAACTTTATCATCTGAAAGTTAGCCATTTAATCTAAGCTACTTATCAAGTCTTCCCCTACAATCAGTGAAGTGAAATAGTACCTGAGTGAACAAAACTCCAAACTATATAAAGGTTGCTCAGCAAGATGCTGACTGTAGAAGCAAAACTGGTTTATAAAATTTCCATTCCCTACCACCCTCAGTCAAGTTTTCACACTCTGGTGGTTCAGTTTGCCACTTGCCAATTGTGCCATTACAGCTGTTTATGGGACCAGGCTTTAAAGCTTACCACTGACCTGACAAGCATAAAAAGAGCCTTTGTGGAGGACAGTCCCTAATCACGGAATCACAGTAATGCTGAGGTTCAAAGGCACCTCTTGGTTCAAATGCTCTGTTCAATCAGGGTCAGCTAGACCAAGCTGCCCAGGACTGTGTCCAGTCAGATTTTGAACATCTGGACAGTCTTGGGCAACCTCTTTAAAGTATGGCTGGATGGACAGTCCCAGAGAGTGGTAGTCAATGGAGCTAAATCCAGCTGGCGGCCGGTCACAAGTGGAGTTCCTCAGGGCTCAGTGTTGGGACAATTTCTGTTCAACATCTTTATTGATGATCTTGATAAGGACATAGAGTGTATCATAAGTAAGTTCGCAGATGATGCCAAGTTAAGCTGGAGTGTTGATCTGCATGAGGATAGGGAGGCTCTACAGAGAGACTTGGATAGATTGGATCAGTGGGCCAACATTAACGGGATGAGCTTCAACAAGGCCAAGTGCCAGGTCCTGCACTTGGGCCACAACAACCCCATGCATCGTTACAGGCTTGGGGAGGTGTGGCTGGAGAGCTGTCTGGAAGAGAAGGATCTGGGGGTTCTAATTGACAAGCAGCTGAACACGAGCCAGCAGTGTGCCCAGGTGGCCAAGAAAGCCAACGGCATCCTGGCTTGTATTAGAAATAGTGTGACCAGCAGAAGTAGGGAGGTGATAGTCCCCCTGTACTCTGCACTGGTGAGGCCACACCTGGAGTATTGTGTCCAGTTTTGGGCACCTCAATACGAGAGAGATATCGAGGTGCTGGAGCGAGTGCAGAGGAGGGCAACAAAGCTGGTGAAGGGCCTGGAGAACAAATCCTATGAGGAGCGATTGAGGGAGCTGGGACTGTCAGTTTGAGGAAGAGAAGGCTGAGAGAGACCTCATCACTCTCTACAACTACCTGAAAGGACATTGTAGAGAGGTTGGTGCTGGTATCTTCTCACAGGTAGTTAGTGACAAAACAAGGGGGAACAGCTTTAAACTCCAACAGGGGAGGTTTAGACTGGACATTAGGAAAAAATTTTTCACAGAAAGAGTGGTCAGACAGTGGAATAGGCTGCCCAGGGAGGTGGTGGAGTCACCATCCCTGGATGTGTTTAAGGGTCGTTTAGATGAGATGCTGGGGGATATGGTGTAGGGGAGAACTTTGTAGAGTAGGGCTGATGGTTGGACTCGATGATCCCAAGGGTCTTTTCCAACCTGAATGATTCTATGATTCTATGATAATCTTGCCTCTCACCCAGTGACTATGTAGTGTCTGGTTTCATGAGTCATTTTGCATCCATGGAAATACTCACTACTACCAAGTGGTCTGGCCCACCCTCCTCCACGGTCTCTTCCCTCACAACCAGTGCTACCATTCTGGTAGGTGCAACAAAAGCAAAATCAAGGACATACTGTAACTAAAAAAATTATTATGCTTGGTAGTGCTCATTTTCTGTTCAATGATTTCCCTGACAAGTTCAACATGCAAGTACAGGAGCATCATGCTGACACAGAGAGAGGATGGAAACACATGGCTGGAGAGGACCAGACCATCCTGTTACAGAGAAGGAGGGAAGATGACCTAGACCTTCACCTTTCATTGCTAATTAGCCATTAAATTTGCTCAGCTGTCTGTGAAACCACATCCTTAATTTCCATAAGACCCTCTTGTGATCTTAAAAATAAGCCAAATCTATTCATTTTCCCTTTTCTATGGCATGGTCCCAGCAACAGCTGTACCAACACATCCAAAGGGAGGTGAATTTCAAACTCAGGAGCGGAAGCTACTTAAGCCAGAGTTGCCATGAAGTCAGCATCTCAGCAAACAAAACCTTTAAACACACCTTTTTAGGATGAAATGAATTGCCCTTTGGAGGTACTTCTTTCCCTTTACAGTGACTAAAGACATCCTAGATAACAACTTGGACTAGACATCTGGAGTGTAGACAACTAAAGGCAGCTGAGACGGATCCCCCTCCTGTGGTCATATCTTGCTGGTAAGAAAGCTTGGCCTTTAAATATTCTTGCATTTCACACATTTCACATGGAGAGCTGAAATACCCTGTCCCTTAGCAACCACCAGAGGCCATTTATTTAAACTTGCAAAAGCTTTTGACCAAGTCCCTCACTAGAGACAGTTATGAAAAATGAGTAGTCATGGGATGAGAGGTATCATTTCGTCATGCATTGGAAAGTGGCTAAGAGACTGAGATCAAAGGTAGTCAGTTTGCTTTTACTGTGGCAAAAGATTAACAGCAGGATGCCCACAAATTCCGTGCTAGAGCTGTTGGTTATTGAATTTATTAATAATACAGAGGTAAGAGCAAGAGTTAGCATTGAAAAAATTATTTATGTTTAACTTTTCAGCAGCAATGAAGGTATGGGAAGGAAAAGCGTAAGGGAGTTTTTATGACATGCATGTTTCCAACTGACACAGTTTTGAAAGTGATCTTCCATTAGCACCAATATGGAGCATCCAGAACTGTTTTCAGATGTACTGAACATTACTGGTGAGAGAATATTAGATTAAATTCACTTACAGCATCAGAACAGACAGTTGTTTGTTCCTGTGTAATGTTGAAGTGAGCCACAAGACAAAGACATAAGACTTTGGCACAAGGAAGATATCAAGAAACACCCCATAGGTTCTCATTCTAGTATTTATTCTTTAATGGAGTACCATTAAATTAAGTAACATTGGGAAGTCTCCTGTGAAAGCCGAACTGCTTTGCGTTCTGCTGGTTTGCTATGTAATCTAGGTGATTGTCATCCAGGTCTTTCACTACAGCCAGCATCTTCTTTTCCTTTTAGTGTCTCATAAGGTTTATTTGCTCTGGGGGAAATAATTAAGTGTGGCATGTGGTGGTACTCATAGTCTGGGCTAGTCTCTAAATCTCATAATATGCCTGGGAGCTCAGGAATGCTATTTTTGTCCATCATAAGGAAAAATTCACATGCAATTCCTGAAGTTGCAGAACCATCACAACACAGCAATGGCCAGTTGATTGCTGAAAAATGGCAAAGTAATAACCTAGAGAATGTTTTCCCCCCTTAATGTGGTTGGACACCTCTGAAGCATTCCTTTCAGAGGCAAAGACAAAAGCTGCAGAGTTGCCTATAGGGTATAATTAATCTTACATCATATTAAACCACAGGTGTAACAAAGTTGTCCCAGAATCCAGTAAAAAATTTGCCAGGCTTTTTAAAATACAGTCTGCAGGTGGCTACATGAAACCTTTGCGCTAAAATGATAGGGCTTTGCCATCTGAAATGCATAAGCCTATACAAAATCTAACTACCTGCTGTAAATTGAAGCACTATAAAAATAAAATTGAACAATTACCTTTTGTGGGCAGTGTAGATTAAGCTATATATCAGCTTTAACATGACTCCAAAGCAGTAAAGTTCCACCAAATGCAGCTGAAAGGGCTCTAGTCAATGCCCTGTTTAAACTTTGGGCTGGGGGTATAGAGGGGGTTCAGGAGACACAATTATCGGAGGGATCATGGCAGTGGCAGGGGACCAGGAAAGCCATTGTATCACCACATCTATTCAAAAGCTTGAATTTACAGGAGGAGTTCAAAATGGGAAAAAAAAAATACGATATGGAAGCCACAAAATTATGAGACCCAATTCTGCTGCCAGATACATGCACAAGACTTCTACAGATTTCAGTATTCTGGATGAAGGGAAATGAAGGTGTTCATGCTTATAATAGCTCTTCTTTCTTTCTTTCACCTCTTAAGGACATATCTCTCCTTAAGCAGTACTGGGACTGGACAAAATCATTCTTCTTGGGAACAACGGCAGGACTTTAGAGATAGTTCTCTATTGTTAGCCAGCTCTCCACTAATTCAGAAGGTGCCTCACTTTGTTCTTTATCCTGGTTTGCAAATTACATGGTGGAGTTTAGGGGGGATAGGATTTCTGCTTTTGGGCTCTGTGGGATCTCACCTGGCTGAGTAAGGGTATTATGTCACTGCAAGCGCATACATCTTCCAAGGCAATGATGTTAGCTGCAATCTTGTCCAATCTTGCAACAGAGAGAGATGTTTAGTGGATATCTAACAGACAGGTAGGCATACTCCTGAGCTCCACTACTTGTGTTATGAGCTGAGCAGACTACTATCTGCTCTGATCTGGAAGCCCTTACAGCCACATTACTGAAGTAATGTGCTTAAACTCAATCTTCTTGCAGGCCTTTGAGTTAATATCCTATGAAAGAAGGCATGTTAAACTCAAACACAACCTGGCACTAAAGCAGCTTTACAGATCCTGAAGCCATGCTGCTATTCTGCATCTGGCCAAACCAGAGTGAAGGCACAAGATCTCACCTCAGCCTGCTCTCACTTACATGAAAATGTTCTACCTATCCACTGGGATACAATGAGACAATTAGCCCAAGGAAGGCTTACTCGTAAGAGTAAAGCTTGGCAGAAACAGGCCTTGTGAAGTTGAGATGGCAGCATCTCTATCGCATGCCAGTGTGCAATAATTCCTACCTTGGCCCTAACAGTCTACCTCCAGCTGGGAAAGCCCCTGATCCCTAAATGACTTTATCTAAGACAACCACTACAAAATAAATACAAGCTACCACCCATAGTTAGCTGCAGGCAACTTCAGCTTCTGCCCACATTTATAGAAATATTTCCATGCTGAAGTATGCAGTAGACTTTTCTGTTATATCTCTTGGCCAAAGATAATTAAAGGAGGGAAAAATAAAATCAGTGTGTGCGTGTTACCACTTATCATCACTTACATCCTTCACGGCACCTAAAATTCCTATCCCTCCCCAGGCTTTTGGCTATTCAGGATTAGGCTGATCTGGAAACATGCTTTCCCATCCTCAGAATTCCTGGGATTTAAAAAATGCTTCCTGTTTTCCTTTAGAAATATCTCAATATTGTTTCCTGAGAAATCATTAAATGCCAACACCAAACCCCTAAACACTCTTTCCCTGGAGTAGGCAGTAGGCATGTTGGTTAGAGCTTCTGTCTTAGTTAAAAAGTTGCAACTGATATCCCAAAATCAACTGACTCAGATGAAAGACCTGAGCCAGAGCTTCTCACCTCTGAATCTGATGAAACGAATGTGTGTTTCCTCAGAAAACCCCAGCCACCCCTGCTTGCTATGCCTCTCAAGTCGTGATGGAGGCAGACAAGTGTTTTTATATCTGTTTTATGAATGAATTGGCCATGATGCAAGATTCAAGGTTTAACTTCTCTAGGGTGGTCTGGAAACACAATGGTAAGGAGTCTTCTTAGATAGAAAGATGCTAAACATGACTTTGTGACCCTTTTAGAGACAATTGCTCCTGGTGAGCATTGTATGACAATGACCTCCAGCTGACCTGCTATCAAGCACAATTTGACTAGGTCTCCATGACTGCAGAAGCTCTGTTGAAGGCCATTTTAGTGAGCCCAGATATGGGAATTTATGTTCTAACATGGCCAATGAAAACTGTGCCATCACTGAAGGGCTTCACCCTGAGGCTGGGTAGCAATATCATTTAAGCCAATGGGCAGCTCCTCTCCTCCACTTCCAATGACTTGTGTCTGCCACACAGAGAGCAAATTCAGGGAATCCAATGTTGTTTATTTTTTCCCTCCTCCCCTGTTACTTTTTTCAGCCAGACCAGTTCCCTGGCTCAGTTCACAGTTTCACAAATGCCAGTGCCAGCACAAGGCTGGGGCCACCAAGAGCTGTGGATGGGGACTGCTCAATGCCAGTGAAAAAGACTTACGTTAAACACTTTGGTCTGGAGAACATTTAGTGCAAGAAGGGAATGTTCAAGCCTGCTAGGAAAAACTTTCTACGGTCTATATTTCCAAATGTGTTTGAGGTGCTTAGAGACAAAAGACTGATTATTCCTGTATGGTAGGGTAGACTCTACAATACAGTAGACTCTAGCATCATGTTTGGCTTTTGGAGTTAGTTTGGAGTGTTTTGTTACCACAATCCCCAAAAAGCCTAGTAAATCTAGTAAATGGTGGTAGAGTCTATGACCTGTCCTTCAAAGAATGGGGTACTTAATAAAGGTTGTCTGAGGTACTATCTTGTTTGTTATGGGTTTAGGTAGCAATTCAGAGACCTATAATAAACACATTCCAGTGATTGTACCCAGTTTCCTTTGAAGACATTTTTACAAGAATTAGTAGGTTTCAATATTATCACGGCTATTTAAGATTGTGTTTAAGTGCCTCAAGGTCAGATCTGAACTTTTTCTCCCATGTAGGAATGTAAGACCTCAATCACACCCCAGTGAGAGAATGCACTTTTTTTCCCTACTTAAAAATCCATAATGCCATTAAAAATGAATACGTTGTTGTTAAATAAATGTATGAAGCTCAGATTAAAACTGTTTGTATTTCCTGCCCTCTGTCAATTATTAATATTGTCCATAATAGAGATTAATACCTACACAGTGGGGGATAAACATCTAGAAAACAATATAAGCTTTCTCTTTGGAAAAAGAATTATTTGCTCAGGTTTCACACCCAACAGGAAGCAATTCTGAAGCAAGGAGCCTGTTTTTGCACCATTCAGCCCATGACTGAGCAGAACAAGTTGCTGCTCAATGTCTGGTCACAGAGAACTGGCAAGGGCACAGCCCATCAGTGGATAAAACCCACATGTTTTCATCCACAAAGTCAGTATGGGAGGAGAAATGTATTTCTGAGGACAAGGGCTGGAGTCAGAAGCTAAGCAATTAACATTGCTTTCATGCCCCTCTCTAATTAACACAGATCAAAGAGGACCTGAAACCATCGATTTCACCAGAAACAAGAGACAGCAGAGTAAGCACCAGCACTAGCAACTCTACAGCAGGAACAAAAGCACCTATTGCAGCCACAGGCACAGGGCTGTAACACTAACACAAAGCACCCAGAAAAAAAAAAACTTTGAAATGAAAGAACAGAATTTTAACACTCTGAGGTCTGTCAACATATTGACAGTGTATTAGAAAAGCTGTTTTTTTACAAACAAAGCTAGAAAGTAAGGTTTATGCTAATATAATAGTATTTATTATTCAAGGATGTGATGAGGGAGAAAACAATATGAGATGCTCATTCTATGGGCAAAGACATTAAATTCAAAACATATATATTCATAGAGAGAACGAGAGAGAAAAGCAAAATGTGTCATAGTTCTTTTGATTGCATGTTTACAAGCTGATTTTCTTTATTTGCATGTCTCAGCTGCATTGGTGGCAGTATTTTGTTTCTGCAAAGAGTGTTACATTTAAATTCAGGAGTGATGAGTTTTGTGCTTGGCACCACCAAGTGAATGTGTTTTGACTTTCCATTTGTTTGCCCATGAGAAATGAACAAATACAGGGTGTTTTGCAATTAAGAAGCATAAAACTCAGAAATTACCTGGAAAACAAAGCAGAAGACAATGGCCATACTTCTTTAAAGACGAGAATAAGAATAAGCAAGTACTTGTCCACTGCATTATTCCATTTCCACAATTGTGTTCATTTGAAAATTAACACCTGTGTGAGCTACACTCATGAGTGATGTTAAGGGTAATAAAAGTGCCCCAACTACAAATCAGCAAATCAGTATAGTATATGTGAAGCACAGAACAGAAGGGAATTACAGAGCAGGAAAAATTCCCCCCAGGAGATGAAGGACAATAAAACAGAAACTGGTTTTGCCTATATCTCATGTTCTTCTGTTGATACTATTTCCCAGTGCCACTTTATCTTTCTGCCCTTTTTGATCTGCAAGGTAAAATTCTCATCTGCTCCATAACATTTTTCCACTGACTCCACAGAATCATAAAACATTGGGTTGGAAGGGACCAAAGATACAGTCTAGCCCTTGTTCCAAGGCATGATCAAACATATTTTATAATTTGTGCTAATTCCAGGAAACTTTGGCTTGGCAAATAACTTCTGGGCTGAACTTTGACGTATGGCAGGTCCAAATGTGTTTTTTTTGTTTAAATACAAAGAATCATAATGGATGTCAGTCCTTACTGGGATCACTCCGTTTCAAGGATTGTTATTAGGGTCTACTATCATGGAGCTGCATTAGTTGCTGTATACTTCACGTTGGATCAAGCAGTGGGCTTTGTTGGCTTCTACTGTTTCCTGAAGATCAGCCCATTGGCTGTGCACACCAGGACACTAATAATGGGGTTTATATTCAGTAAATAATATGTTGTTTGGCACATCCATGGACTTCCATGTACAATAAATAAATATCATAGCAGTAAATGTTAAATCAGTCAGATTAATCCTGTGCTTTGCTTGAGCATCTTGCCACAGATAACACTAATAAACAAGATAAGAAATAAAAATATGTTTAAAGCTTTTAAAATAATTTCCATTCACTGGGCTTTACAAAGGACTGTGATCTGTTACAAACCGAATCTTTTATATTTAGATGCCAGTAGTGGTTTCCTTTTGATCAGTCTGCCTACAAATGAATTCAGTCCCACTGACAGACTTTAGTGGTAAAGCTCCTGAAATTTCCACTGAATCCTGCTACTGAATGTTTGCATGTATCTGGTCAAAAACGACTATGAAACATTTCTGGTAAGTGTTTATTAAAAGCTGGAGCATGTTAAATTCCTAAATGTACTAGTTTAAAGCAATTTAAGCTGAATATGGCTTCTTGTCACAGTGATATATTCAAGCAGCTATTCCAGATGAAGAGACCTGTACAATCAGAGAGCTTCAGAATCAGAGAACAACCAGTTGTGTCACATACATAACCTCTGCACTTCTGTCCGATGCCTCGGCCAAAGACAAATGCACCACATTCAGTGTGTGCCTGCCCACATCAATGACTGGTGCTTTAACCATCAAGTGCTCAGCCAGTGCTTTAACTATCAAGTGCTCAGCCACTATTTTTCCCATTAAACTGCATTTCTCTTTTACTCAGAACAATGCCACCTATTTTTATGAAAAGCTTGACAGAGGATTCATCAGATAAAGCATAGTGAAAGTGCAGCTGGTTCATTCCTGTCTCTTGTGAAGGCTAGCAAAAGAGGCAATTTTAAGGCTGCAGTAAAGAGTCACTTCAACCTGGCCCAAAGCCAGACTGCTCAGAAGAGGTCTTCTGGCACTCCCCTGGCTCTTCTTTCCAGCTGCATCAAGGTTCTAGCTCTAGTGTTCATATAGCTGCATGATGGTGCTCATCTCATCAAGTCAGATAATATTATTCTTTTTTTCTTCTTTTATTTTTTCTGATGCAGTTAGCTTCCAGCTGCATAACTTGCCTACTATGTCTAGCAATGCAGGTCTATGAAAGCTTATGATGCTCAAGGGGGGTGGCAAGAATGAGCCACCTGAGGCAGAGAAGAAGGTAGGCCTGCCACTCTCAAAGGCAGCACTGATGTCTCTGGGATGAGATAGCCTGTATAACCACATCTTAATGTTCAAAAGGCAAAATCATGTAACGAACGTAGCATTCTCAGTGATGTACCTTCCTAATTTGAAGAGGCAATCAGCTATCTCAAAAGAAAATATCCACCTTTTAGGTAAGGTTTTGTATCATGTGACCATCTGTGGTAAGAGAAGATTAAACTCAGTGGTCCAGGAGTTTCATTTCAGTTTTACAATCTTATTATTCCTATTAATAATATACCATTACTGACTTCAGGATCAGTGTTTAATTCTAGTAATGACTTACAGTCTCCCAAAGACCAAATAGAACTGCAACACACTAAATAAAAGAGAGGTAGGGACTGAGCTGAAGCTCTGGGCCACTTGTCCCCACTGTTAAAGTTAATGCATCTCCCAGCTCCGTTTTGCCCAGCTCCAACCATCTTTGTCCAAAATAAGCCTACTCTAGAAGTCCTAAGTATCACAGATGCAACCACTCAACACCTGGCCTGGAGGCCAGGGATTTAGCAGACCCAGAGCCAGAAAATCTCTGCCTGAAGAAACTATGGTCTTGAGTCCCTGTTATCTGAGAGCCATGCCAGTGGATGCACGGAGCCTCTCTGAAGTCCTGGTAGTCCTATGGGGGTACCATGAAGTGTGGGGTTTGGACCAAAATTGGAAACTAGGAACTCGGGGCAGGACAGGAAACGAAAGGACTATAAATCTTTGGGAATGGACAGGCTTGTTCACAAGGAAGATTAAAAGGAATTAAGAAGTAAGGGAGAGAACAGAAGGGGGAAAAGTGCCAAGAAGCAAAAAATCAAGAGGCAGGAAGAAAGGGTGTAAGATACAGGAATGAAAAAAGAAACGGCTTAGGGAGAATAAAAAGAAGGATTTGGGCCAAAACATTTGTCAAGCACTCTTAAAAAGAAGCAAGACTTGACAGTAGTTTGTAAGAGCATAATGCAGCAATGTGACAGGGTGGATCTGAGAGCAGCAATAAGATCCCAAAGAGGGCGAGCATCTGTCAGAGTCAGTCTCTGTCCAATTTCATGCTCCAGAGAGAGTGGGGAAGCTCAGACCACCTCATTTTCTACCCAACCAAGTCAGGCTGACACCCTGCGGCATGAAACTTTCCATGTTGTAGGCATTTATTGCTTGAGCTTGTCACCCCATAATGAACAAGGACCACAGCTAGTCATCTGCTTATTCAAGGGAGAGCCGGGAACCTGACAGCCTGTTAAGCAAGCAGCAAAGCTAGGGAGGAGTAGAAAAGGTGTGGAAAGAAATGTGAGAGATCTCACAGATAATGTGGAGCGGAGGCAGCGATGTAATTATAACCCTAGTTTTATTTTCACTTGACGGCACGAAAAAGGAAGGTGAGGAGAAGCTTTTAAATGAAACATGACATTCCCTTATTAAAGTCTGATTTAGACTTCAGCAGTCTTGCTGCTTTGTATACGTTCCAGTACTCCCACACCATGGGTAGCCAAACAGTAGAGGTTTAATAAAATAAAATAAATTTAAATGGTAATTTCCTGAACAATGAGGGCTTGTTTTCTGAGCAAACAGCCCTTTTGGTGTTGTTATCAAAGATGACAGAGCTAGCAATGCTGTAAATATGAGGAAGAGAGATATGGTCTCATTTATAGACTTAAAAGTCCTGTTATGCGTCTTTGTTTCTTGAGCAAAGAAATCTCTTGTTGGGACTGTATGGAAAAATCTCATTATCCAGTTATGTGTGTATTGCCCTCGTTGGAAATGACTGCATTGCCACCTCTTTGTCAAAAACATCATTGTCCAGCATGGTCCACTGTGGCCCCACCAAGGTCCCAGTATCCATCGTTTCTGTCTGATCTAAGCAGCTTCCACTCATGTCAAAGTGGAGCACAGTCAGCAGTCCCCGCCACATCTTGAGGTGACCTCAGGTGGAAAATTTGCTGCATTTCTGGCCTGTGAACCTGGGAGTTGCAGGGTTTGTTTGGGTCCAGAGACAGCAGTAATTCATTCCTCTCAATCATTCACAGTAATCTCTCTTATGCACCATGAAGGACATCCCAAGCAGGGCATTTATATTAAATAGGACATATGGCAGGTGGCCTTACATTTTAGAAAAAATAGAAAATAACTGAACAATACTCAGAAATATTATTAATACCACTTTCAGACATGGAAGTGTGGGTTTCTCTAGCTCATCAGCTTGCCACTGCAGTCACAGTTCGCCATAATAGGATTCAAAGCTCCTCCCAAGATTGTATCTGCCCTCAAGGGTAAATAAAGTCAGAGCTGGAACTTTCTGACACAACTTTGTCACTGGCTTATTAATATTGGCAGGCAGTGACCAGAGAATGGGCAACCCTGGCAGCATAGCAATTTTAAAGGAAACATTTCCTGTAATGAAAGTAGCAGCCGCGGCGGCCAACAATTGCACAAATGCTGTTGGGAGGCTTTTCTTCACTTACTTTTCTATGGAGTCCACTTTCTTGATAATGCACAGTGGGAGACTGCTTTGTTGTTGCCGAGTTCAACAGAAAATGTACAGTTGCCACATAATTCAATATTATATGCATTTAGGGCCTGATCCAAAGCCAACTGACATCAATGGCATGACTGCTATTATAACTAGTAAAGACTGTGGTTTAGGCTCTCCTGGAGAGGTGTTCCCAAGCATAAAGCCTTACAGAAGATTATCTACTAATTAACAACAGCACTGGAAGGATACTGTTTGGAAGCCAACATTAAGCTTTCAAAATTACTCACATTAAAAACTGGGGTTTGGTTCAGGTTTGCAAGTCGGCCTCTACCTAAGGAGTGCTATGAGCATTATTTAATCCTTATAATTCCTTCCAACTCACACACATTTCTAAGGATGCTATTCTGGTCTCTCCTCAGGGAGATTTTTGGGCCATCTCCCAAAACTGCAACGTACCAAGCGCACTGCTTTGAAAAAACTCTCAGAGGTCATGAGTTTATGCTTAGGTATTTTTAACTGCTTTGTTATTCAGTGCTGCAGTAAAAAAGGCCTGATGGTTGCCAAACTGAGAACATAGCTTGGGGTTTATAATGGTTACCTTGGGTGTGGATTAAAGAACAAGCTACAGAAGGTCCCAAGCCACCTCTCCCACTCTAGCTGGCTCTGCATATGCTGTTCTCTCCATGGCAATGCCCTGACGTGCATCAGAGTGTCTTGGTTCTCAGGGAACAAAACAAGGTACCTCAATGTCACGGTCAGATACAGAAGTAAACACAAGTCTGCCAGCACGAGTCTGGGACTGGGACCAGATTTTCTTTCTGGCTGATGAGCCATGGAGTTGAGAAGGTAGGATGGTACTGTTGCAAAAGTGACTCTGCCAGTGCCCATGGCTCCTGCTCAGAAGAGCTTGATCTATCAAAGCTAGCAGCCCTTTCAGATCTGTAATTCTCTTCACAACTGCATGACAAGATGTATGCTGTGAGTGGCAAAAGCTAATTCATCCCAGCATCATCCAAAAGCTCATCAAAGCTCTTTCACTAGTAGGTCTCCTTTGCTTCTTAGTTAAGAAAGAGGCAAGACCTTTCATCCAGTGGGATTAGACCACAATGTCTTCCACTAACTTCACTGGTACAAACAAGCCCTTTTCAGAGCAAATTCTTTGAAAATTGGGAAAGTAAAGAATTCAGTATGCTGAAATATGGCAGCTTTTGTACTAGCACCCTGATAAGAAAATGATTTAATATAGGTATGCAGTTGCATCCTTTGAATTCCCATACACTCTTCAGGCAACTCATGTCATGCAGAAGGTCACCTTGAAGCCTAAATGCACTAAAGACCTTGAATGGTTGTTAGCTGATGTCTATCTGGGTCTTGGCCATGTGCTTGGAATTAAATGCTAGGTGCGTGTGTGGGACTTTGAGGATACACAGGTTTTGTGCTGGCTTGAATGCTGAATTACTTCCAGTCAGGAACCCTTTTTGAATGTCTAAATATCAACATTTAGCATGGTTGCTTTTGAAAGAAACCAAAGATCTCCTGAAATATTTCTTTACTAAAGCAGACATCATCAGTGTATAATGGGATCATGAAAAGGGTTTAATTTTGTGACCTTTGTCACAAAACCCTGTGCGCAAAGCAGTTCACAGAGGGTTGTGCAGGGACTTCAAAGGAGATTGAACCACTCATGAAGCACTGGCCTTCCTTGAAAAGTACAACTCAGACTCCATCAAGCTTCTCTACAAGCTCCAGCATTTCATTCTGCCACCGTACCCACAAGATTTGGTGGCCACAAAGACAGAGGACTTTCCCAGAAAACTTTTCAGGGAAGTTTGCAAAGATACTGACGTTGGAGCTGCAGAGACATGAGATCTGCTACAACCTCTCCCTCAGATGCAGGTGTCCAGCAGCCCTGCAAGCTGCATCCTCCTGAACTGCTGCATCCTTTTTTGAAGAGAGCAGGAGATTTCTGCTTCCCCAGAGATACAGAGGAAGGAGCTATATACTCTGCACAGAATGACCTAATGTAATTTGGGGATAAAGAAGCTATTAATCACTTTTATTGATAAAGAGTAGCTTTATGAATAGAAAAAACTGCCAGCAGTGTTGATTATTTGTACACTTATACATGCATATTCTATACAAAGAATGGAAAACAGACTTGCACCTTCTATCACAACTGTAATTGGTAGAATAACTTCTGAAATGTGGGCTTAGGTTTTAATAGTTTTAAAATATTGTTTTATATCACTCTCATTCCCTAATTTATCTCTGCCAGGCAGCAAGGCAGGCTTAGAGCCATCTGAATGCTGTGATTAACTAGCTTGCTGATTATCTGTGTATTAACATCAGATCTGTGATAGTTTCACAGTGCCATGCTACATACAGAAGTGGAGAAAAAAATGAGTTGATCATAGGTTATTAAGGACAAATTCAGTAATAGATGGATTGCATATCCGATGGCAAGAACAAGCTTTCCCCACATCTCCCTTGCACATAAATTGCAGCAGTTGGTGTGATTCAGCAGTTTAAACCTTTCTCCTCCTCCAGCTGAGAAGTCACCATGCTCCAGGGCTCTTCCCCAGACTTCTTCACTACCTGGCAGGGTAAGCAAGTAGCAGGGGCGGCAGGGATGCAAGCTGCTGTCCTGCCCCAGCAAGCCCTCTGCAATCCACGTTCTCTCCCCTCCTGTGCCATGCTGAGGAATCAATACTGCCAATGAATGTTACAGGGATGTTAAGAGAACAGGTTTCGTTGGTGCCAGTGTCATCACACCATACAGCTGCTTGTGATATCAGAGGGCTGGATTTGGTGATCCATGTCCCCTTTTGCCCTCGTATAAGAGATGAATGGCATTTAGGTATGGAAGACGTTCAAGAGCAAAGCTGTCTTCTCCATGAATGTTGAATGCTGTCACTGACTGAAAAGTCCATCTCACCTGGTTAAACCCTTGATTTCAAAATATATAAATAAATCTAAGAAGTTCCACAGTACAGAGGTTCCTGAGGAACTAAT
This sequence comes from Strix aluco, assembly GCF_031877795.1. NCBI lineage: Eukaryota > Metazoa > Chordata > Aves > Strigiformes > Strigidae > Strix > Strix aluco. Next base: position 109,535,076 of record NC_133932.1, on the reverse strand, counting down.
TACAGGCTCTTCTTTGCTTACTGTAGGTATTTTTCCATTAAAGTTGCACCAAGTTTTCCCTGTGTTAACTTACATGCCCCAAAAGCCCAAATTCTGTGGAGGCTTAATTACAGTTTCATGCTGCCAAATCCCTTTGGTGCATCTTCTTGTAAATCACACTTAACATATGTTATCAGCAAACTTAAGGCCCTGCAGCAGCAACAACAACAACAAGGACCCTGAACAGCTATTCCACACATCTAGGAGCCTCCAGGAAATGAATACAAAACATTTCCAGCCAGCTTTCATACCATCCAAATGATGTAATTTATTTACAAGCCACCTTGCATTCCTTCGCTCCTGCCGCAGATACCAGGCTGCAGACAAGGAGGCATCAGTCCAGCAACATGCTTCATGCAAGGACTCCACCTCACCAGCACAAGGTTACGCATTCCCTGGCTATACATCTGCTATGTTATGAGCCATGTGACTTGTAAATGTTTCTCACCTTTGGATAAAACAAAGTGCAAAGCTACAGCATGTTGAGATAGAGTTTTTCTACAGGCAACCCTGCCTTCTCAGCACAGAGAGGGCAGCTCAGGTACTCTGTCACAGTCTGAAGCATCCATAATGCCCCTTCACCCATTGGGACCAGAGATCTCATCAAAGCTGACACATTAGGTCCCTGTGTGCTCTTGGCAAAGTCATTTGACCTTCTTAAAACATAGTAAACCAAGCCACAGAATGAGCTGAAAACAAGTCCTTTATAAAAAATAGACATGATTTCTAAATTAATTGAAACAAGCTTTTTTATGTAACTTAATTATTTCCACATAAGGCACAGAATAACAGCTGGGTGGAAAAACACATGGACTAAGCAAAGAACATGTTTTTGAGTTGTCTACCCCTTTGGAAGAGAACTGAAAGATCAATATGGTGCTAGACCACCCTTCATTTTTGTTATCAAGTTGAAGAGGAGAAAAATTTGATGGTTACACAGCTAATCAATTGAAAAGTTCCTTTGTAGCAGCTGAAGGTGGATCCTGACCAGCTGGAGCACTAGTCTTATCCCATATGACCATACTGACACCCTAATATGATTTTTGACTAATGTTGTTAACATGAATACCTGTCTTAAGTTTTACACAGCATCCATCATGGGGATATCAAAGCAGTATAGCTCAAGGGAAGTGAGTAATTCTGAAGTCTCAATGTGCAGTAAGAAGTAAGTTTCCTCCCCAGAAAGTTAATTTCAGAAATCCTACAGTGAGGTTAATGGGATTAGTTTTCCAGTTGCCACTGACTTTGCAAGAATAAGACCAGCTGAAGACTGGAAGGAGAGAAGGAGGGGGAAAAGGGAACTGTGACTCTTCAAAATGCTGGTTAATTGCAAAGAACCTGCTACTGCTTAAGATGTGACTTGCTGACAGGGAGAAAAATATATCAGAGAACACAGGAGATACACCAAAATATCAAAATTCTTTTGAATAAATCTCAAGGGATGACAGAGGATTTGTCACTTAGAACTCATATGGAAGGATTTCTCATCCTGCTTGCATTAAGCAGACTTTTTTTTTTTTTTTTTTTTTTTTTTTTGTTTTGGTGCAGTTGAGTCTTATTCCAACAAAGTGTGAACAGGTATTTTCAAGACCCTTCAGAAATTATTCCATACAGAATAGGAGCTGGGACTTGAAGCTAACAATTGGTGCAGATAAAATATCCATGCAAATAAGGTTAGGGAGTTACACATCTGGTAGGGATGGGAGGTGGCTGATTGTGGACCCTTGGAGATGGACTACATTAGTCATGGTAAATACTACTCTGAAGGCAGATGAACTTCAACAGACCAGAAGTAGTTGCTTTAAGAATATGAATATGTCATGTTGTTTCATTTTCTGATACACGGGCTGATCCCCTCCCTTGCATTCCCCACCCTAGGCTAGGGTGAGGCACCAGTCTCACGTAAACCTGCTTCAGAGACCAAGGGAAAGAGAGGGTGACAAGTTTTCCCTAGGAAACTGCCTTTGCCGAAGAAGTACACAGCCAAATGCTAGCTAGGAAATTTCCACTGGCCCGAGTGACACTTCCAACAGCCTGAATCAGCTCAATTTCTCCACGCAAAGTTACAGTTCAACCTACTCATTAGAAATCAGCAGAAATCAATACTCTGCATTGGCAACTGACATTCTCTATCTAAAGGACAAACTCATTGCTGTGGTTGCTCAGTGGCATCTGAGGTGACAGCAACAAAGAAGCTGAAGGCACAAAGAAAAACTTGTTCATCTACATTTGCTGCCAAAAACCTTCTTCTTAAATAAAGGCAGGGGAGTGCTCAGCTTGGGCTTGCTGCAGAAGAGCATTTGCTATCTGCCCCCCATGCCACTTACTCCCATGTCCAGGTAAGAATCTGCATGAAAGCCATCTTGCCCTCAGGAGGAAGCAATATGGAAAAAGACAGCAGAGAAGAGTAATTTCTGACACAGTGGTTTATCAAAGGGGCTGGCTGACTTACACTCCAACAGCCTCACTCAGTTCCTGGGAGGCAGCAAACCCCATGTACCCTAGAGACCCTATCTGTACATCACTCTGGGGGCTTCTGCATATTCTGTATCTGTGTGGTCCTTCTTCTCCTTCTAAATTTCTCTACCGGAGAACACCTGGGGAGGATAGTTTGTCACTGTCACCTTAGGTTTCCAGTAATCAGAGTCCAGGTGACAATTCAGAGACACAGCAGCACATTCAGATATACACTCAAAGACCTAGAGTGAGCCACCTGGTGCAATTAATAAAAAATGATGGAACAAGCATAGGCCATTTGGTTCATCAAAGTTCACTTACCTTTTCTATTTAACGCTCTATTTCCTCCAAGAAGGCAGCTTATGATTTACTGAACAGCACCGGTGTGTTTCTATCTTGATGTCTTTAGCTTGGAAAGCCAACTGAAAATATGTTTTACTCTGTTTGCACATGCATAGATACCTAGTTTTGTGGTGAAGACTCACAGTACACACCACCTCTCCTTTCATTCTGTACCTGTCCCTGTCCCTGTTGGGGGCTGCCACCAATTTAGGTAATACAGATTCTTACTTTTAACACTCTCACTACCCTCCAGCCCAAAACTACATCCCACCCCAGAAATCAATCCTTTGGCATCAGACTAAAGGAGAGGAATGCGCAGGTGCACTCCCTGCTCAGCCTCCTCATTACTGCTGAAACTTGGCATGCAGTGTCCCACCCACTTGGAAGAAGTGTCCTGAGGTTACTCCTAAACTTAAATGCCATGATCTGGAAATAAGAAGGAGAAAAAAAGTTTTCACAATTTTCCATTTAAAATTAATTTCCCCAGTTTTCGACTCCTACTTTCCTTTGTCAAATTCCAAAGAGCTTCTTGAGCTGCAACTGCCTATTTGTATTAGGGTGTGCATGCAACATCCCCAAGCCTCCCACAATGTACCAAGGAAATCCGCCTCCTTAAGATCCGCCCTGTTTCCTCCTCCTGGTCCCCTGGAGCAACCAACAGCTTTTAACAAGGAGCTTTTTGTTCGATCAAGCCCTACACTGGATATTACCAGAACATCAAAAAACGGATGTTTTAAAATTTCCTATGGACTATGTAACTGGGTTTCTCCCAAGGCCTCCCAGGGTCCTTTCCCCTTGCACTAATGGACACAAGCTTCTGAAGCTCTCCCCAGAAGAAGGACTAAATTAAGTTTTCCTCACACCTTCAGAAGACTGGCTGCAACAGCTGAAAATCATGAAATCTAAGGAAATCTGAGCAGGTGCCACATCCTGCTTCTCCACTCCCTGACCATAGTCCATATGATGAAAACAATGCTCTCACAATCAAGAGCCCACTGCTGTGGTCAGGTATCTTAGCAGTTTCTCAGGTTTTGATTTATTTCCTGGAAACTGATTTCTCAAATGTTCAGTTTTGTTCAGGCAACTGCTATTCCGATGGCTTTCTTTGTGAGCTGTTCTCATTAGCTTCATTTATTTCATGTTTTTACCCACCATTTTCTTTATATTTTCACATTAAATTCCATTTGCTGCACAGTGACCCAGTTTCACAGTACATCTGACATCCCTTTGATTTCTTTTCACTGCCTGCTCTGCACTTACAGGTAAGAGCAAACGTAAGAAGTCTGCAGCTGGTTTCTTTGTGCAGGTCATTTAGACAGATTAGAAACACTGAAGGAAGCACTAACTCCTCTTCTGGCTTCAATCAATACTTCCTTCAAGTTTGACACAAGTCCTCTCTATTTTTAAGCAATCCTTTGCTATGTGATACGCTGACTGCCTGATCCCTTCAGGTTGAACAGCAACCTGGCAAGTGGCACTTCAGTAGGTTGCTGCAGAACCCAAATAGCATGTCATGCCAAGTCCATCATTACCCAGCCTTCTTTTTGATGTATGTGTATATGTGCTCATTATGACAGAGGTACTAGAAGGGAGAATAAAGGTAACAAAAGGAAGAGGATGGGTCAACCTTAACCATGCTTTCCCTGACTGCAACAATTGAACAGCTTCCAGCAAAAATATTTGGTTACGTTCATTGTGTGCAGGTTTCAGTGCCTTACCGTCTCCACACATTTGCTAAAGTCACCCCAGTAAGTGGATGCATCTGCTTATTTATTCATTTCAGCTGAAGTTTTCAGGAGTCTCAAGCATTACTGATGACCCTGAGGGTGCCAAAGCCACCTCCTTCATTTCCTTTCCACTGCCTGGGGGGAGGTAGGAAGCAGTGGTACGCGATCCAGTGATCCCCCTTGGATCAGCCCTGTAGCAGGGGAAGATCAGAGGCTCAGCCATCTCAGGGGAAAGCTGCATTTCATCCAAAGTTGTCAACACTGGAAACAGAAAATGACACACACAGATGCTTTGATTGCAATGGGTCTAGTAACCTCTCTGCTCTGCTTCCCCTGATGTGTGAGTCCTATCTTGGAGATCTCCACACTCGCCCACCACGTGGCTGCAGTTTTGTCACCCCCCGGGGCTGCCCTGGCCAGATGGAGTGCCCGCCATGGCTGCCACGCTGCCAGCCCAAGCCTCCTCCATGTTCACCTCTGCACGCTGGCATGGGCAGCACATGCATAGACAACACAGGGAACTGGGTGCCTTGGGTGTCCCTCTTCTTCCTCACCCTTGCTTCCTCTTGGAGTGAAGCCATGTTCATGAGAGTGCTTCGCATTCTCCCCCACCTCCATACATTTCCAAACCCCTCCACAAGTCATCCTTCTCTTCAGGTCCCTTTTGATCCACCGGGTTTCTGGAGTGACTTCTGCGCTTTGCGGATCAGCGTTCACCCAGATGGGGATCCTACAGCCAGGATAACAACACACTGCAGCAAAAGCCAGCTCTGCCTTTCTGAGCATTTCCTCCAGGGCTTTCGTCTCCCTGCTTTCAAGATCTCTCATCTCCTAAAAACCCCGGGGCTTTTTTCAATCATAGCTTTATACTCTCCCCACTTCTAATGTAAGCATGAGTCAAATTCTTTGTCATTCCCATCTCCAGATCTGGAGTCATGGAAGAGAGAAACAAAGTTACGCTGAATTTACACCAGGATAAAGAGGGCAAAAAATTGGCCCTTTGTCTTTATATTTTAACTTCTTCCCATCATATTTTTTATTTGTGGCAGTGTTATTGTTACATTTACTTTGATGTGCTTGTCTGAAATTCATTAATCTACAGCATGCTCTGGGAAAGCTCTTTATATTTGTTCTCTACTTGGAATATAAAATTACTTCACTTTACAAAGTATGTTATAATATTCAAAATTTATGACATTACTATTATCTGAGGAATCTCCAGCTATTCATGCATATTCCCCCTTTGTTTCAGGCCCTTCAAAGTTAGTACAGCTAATTCTACATTTTCTTCTCTTGGCATCAATTGCACATTATACTAAATGCTATTAAATTGCAGATCCTCACTGCTTTTCCTGGAAACTTGCTGGTTGGCAGAGTAAGATTAGATCTGGATATTATATGCAAGGTTTTTTTAACAGATTAGGTTTAAGATGCAGATAGTACATGAACCTTCAGTGTGATGGTGTCCTTAAAAGCATTAAAAAAATTACATTAAGCTAAATGATGTCACTTCTAATCAGAAATTTTATCCCTTTCTTTCCTGATTAGTGCAGCCTGTGCAAATTCACTAAATATCTCTGCTAGCTCCAACGTCTTCACCTCATGGCATCTTGAGTCAGCATTTCTCACAGCAAGCACAACCGTCAAGTGAAATTCATAGTGGAAATTAGCATTCAGCACTGGGACTGAGGAGGTCATTAGCAAATATTTCCAAATGACCTGCAGCAATCGCACCTCCTCACCAGGCCCACTTTAGGAAAAATCTCAATTATTCCTGGAGGGAAAGGGGAAGAGCTTCCCAGTGTTCAAGCTGGACTGCTGGGCAGGAGCAATGGCAGCAGCCATGTTGTGCTGGACAAGGTGGTGTCCACGCTGGCATGTCCCACTGAGGGCTACATGTGCATCTCTCTGTGCCCAGTGGTCCCTGCGACAGCAAACCAGGCAATTCCAGCATCAGGAAGCTGTTCCTCATGAAGGGCACCTCTCACCCCTGCATCCTTCAGAGGAGCAGGGGCTGATGCTTCCCACGCATTCCCCATAAGAAAAAACCCAGACAACCTCATGTGTTTGTTGTTCTTTTCCCAATTCAGTAATACAGCATGCTTAATGTAAATTATAATGCATATTGTAGTAATTCAGCCATACAAGTGCGACCTAGCATATTTGTTAATTATTGGACTTCTGAGAATTTTCTCACTAATTTTACGTGTGCATGCCTGTGTTTGCCCATGTCAAAGCTCTTATTTGTAACCTAACTGATAAAAGCAATAAAAACCCATCCTCAAATTTGCAGCCTACAAATTCATTCTCTCAGAGTTTCCTATGTAAAGTGCATGTAGTTGCTTTCACGGTTTTGTTTCCTTTGGAAGAAAATATAATTTCTTTATATATAATTATAGACAAATATAATTATATACTTTTTAAAAAATATATTTTGAAATATTTAATGTCAGCAGTAAGCTCATTAACTATTGTTTGCTTTGCTGGGAAATGCCAGGTGAAGAGCAGACGATTGTTATTCCTCGCCAAGCCAGGACAGAAAGTGAAGGTTCTTTTCACCCAGGACTCCATCAGATGGGCCAACTGAAGATGCTGACAGACTAGTATGACTTAAGGGAAGACATATACAGATATTTGGGCAGAAAACATCTCCTTATCCTGTAAAGACAGTTTGCAGCTCAGGGATTTCCTGAGTCAGAGAAAGTGTCGACATGAATGTTTATGATGACTTTCTGAAGCATTGCCTTTCCCCCACTCCTCGCCCAGGCGGCTGTGGCCTCCAGGCACCGCACACTGTCGGTAGATGCCTGGAGAAGCAGGTGTCAGGTAAGACCAGACCCTCTGTGGTGGAGCAGGCAAGAAAGAAGATAAATCAGGGCTTCTTGTTCACAAGGGTGGGGATGAACACAGATTTAATTTCAGAGGCTTCACCCATGGCCCTTGTTTGAAGCCCGTGCCAGCCGCGGGGGTGGAAGCTGTGCAGGAGACAGGCAGTAATTAAGGTTGGATTTTGAAGCATAGGGATTCCTCCTCCTCCTCCCCTCACCCTCCCCTCGAGTCTAAGCCCCAGGACTGTGTTCCCAGAGCAGAGATAAAAGGGCAGGTTCCCTTCCCTGAGTTTATTAAACAAAGCACAAAGGTGGTAGGACAGGACTGGTGGAGCTGCTGAGCTGCCAGGTCGCACCAGCTGGCTTCAGGGCTCTGCACATGCTGTCCATCTGTGCTCCTCCACAAGCAGGACCACATCTCCCATGTGTGTGTAGCATGGACCCAGAGACTCTCTCCCACCCAAGAGACATCAAAAGGAGTTGGCACTCAGCTACCCACAGGGCAGGCAAGAGGCTGCATACCTTCTTGCATTACCTGCTACCCTACAGTCAGGACACGGGACTCGAAAAATTGTCAGGGTCCTAATTAAATGCATAAATTGTATGGAACAATCCAAAATGCATCTGTGGCTCTGAAGGACTATGACAATTTCAGGCAGATGGCAAGACAGGAATTAGCACTTCTTGCAGCACCCAGCCAGAACAGATGCAATACATAATGAGGGTCAGACAGCAATGCACAGCGTAATTCCCTTTGCTCTCCCAGCAAACGCAGAAACACTAAGTCACTGTGTCACTACAGATTTTGTTCCTGGAAACACGACGAGTGTCAATTGTCAAGGTAAATTAGTAAAGCTGGAGGTAGAAAGGGAGCCATGAAAGAGGCAGCTCTAGCGACACAATGCTTCTTAAAGCAGTTTCTCTAAACTCTTTCTTCTCCCATATGCATACTGCTGTTTGTGAGCAGTCTACAAAGTCATTAACTCCCTTTGAAACAGTTGTTTGTTTTGAATTGCTGATAGGAAATATATTAAGTTAATTAAAAATTGTTACAAGGGCAGTGATTCATGAGGCATCCGACTACAGAAGAATAATGCACCTACCTGGCTACCTGGCTTGTTGGTCCATTTGTTTGTGAATTAACTCATGAAATTGTAAAACTTGAGAGCAAAGCAATGGAAAGTTACCCTGTGCTTAACTGTCTAAAAATTAGATTCAGGAAGAAAAAAAGTGTAGGCATAATTTGTCAGCAGGTATAAAAATAGATCTTCTTGAGGCATTATCTGAACTTGGGAAAAATGTTTAATTGGCTGCCTGGGGCCTTCCAGTATTTTCATTTTTCTAGATGAATTATAGTATATTCATTATACAATAGGTGGCTACAAGTATGGGAAGTGTTTCTGTGCATTCATTCAGTGGTTCATTCACAATCTGAAAAACAAAGCCGACCAGGTGTAATGAGGTATTCCTGTTTAGGTGGTTGAGTTTCTTCTTTGTTCTCCTCTTTTCACTGGCAGTATTCAAAACCCAAATTTGCATGAGTGAAAATCTTCCTTGGGAAAGCTAACTCTCACTTTGGGGTTCTGCTGCCATGCCAAATCATTCAAGCTGCTTAAATGGATTTGCAAGGTGGATGCTTAAATACAGATTAAAATGTGAATCCACTTCCCAGAAAATCATCTAATTTATAAACGACGAATCTTCAGACCTTGAGGTAGCCAAAGTGACTTGGCTTTTAAAGGAGATTACTTACAAAAGGCTCTGGCTACCAATCTGCCAGAGACTGGCTGCTCAACTCTTAAAACCCCAGAACAAAAGATCAAAGACTGCCACAGTCAAGCAAAATATTCCACTGCTGGGTAAATAACTTCTGCTCTGTAAATAGCATTTTCCCAAACGCCGTATCACGATTCAGATCTTCTGACAGGTGCAAACACAGGCTGGAAAAGTGTGAGAAAACATGTCCCGTGACCTACCAACTTGTGAGAATGAACTGGTAACCTGAGTGCACTCAGCACCTTGGAAAACTGGGGTACAGGAGCCATAATGCTCATGAGAGTACAGGCATAACCTTAATGCAAGACAGTGCTAGTTAATGGCAGCACTTTTAAGGCAGGAGCCTTCAAGATGGAGCTTTCAGCTGTCCAACCACCATCCAACCCTAAAGGGTTCAGCAGACCTGTCCCCCAGCTGTGCCCCTAAAAACTGCATCTCCATCTTCTCACCAAGTCCCACACCACTACATCAGAGGTCATGTCCCCAGATGGAAGGGACAGGCAAGGAGGGGCAAGGCAAGGAAATGCTTACCCAAGAGACCTCTCCGGTGGGCATGGCCACTGGCGGGGGCAACCTCGCCTGTTGAGAGAGGCAACAGGAACCCAAAGGTCTCACTATCTGCAAAGGCTGTCACAGGGGTTTTGTACTTTTCTGCATCACCCCACAAGCATACAGACCTTGGGGGCCAGATTCCCACCATGTTGTCTGCGGTGTGGTCAATTTTCGCTGCATCAAATGAGTACCAGGGGGCCTTAAAATGTGAGTGAAGTTGTAAATAGCCCAGAAAGGTGTGAGGCAGACTACAACATCTGGCCACTCATCCTCCATCCATATCAAGTGCCAGATATAAGAACAGGTAATAAATGGACAGAAGGTAAATCTCTTGAAACCTGAACATGAAACCACAGCACCTTCATCCTTCAGATGCCCAGGTGGTCCAGTAAAAAAAGCCACATCCAAGAGGCTTTGAGTCTGTCTCTTGTGACACGTGCCATGAGCTTAGCTGGAGCAGCAGTGCTCAACACGGAAAATAATTATTTTCCCAGCAATCACCACCAAATCATTGTGGAAAAGAACTGGAGAATTTCATCCAAAAGCATTAACTGGAGAGCTAAATCATAAACCCTGCAGTGTTGACACAGTCTTCTTACAGCCCCGCAAAAGCATATTTTGCATGCCAGCTGGCTCAAGGCATGTCCTGGGTAAGGGATAAGTGCACTCGGCATGCCTCAGAGAGGCCTGACTTTGAAACAGCAAGCTCCATATTCACTGGATAACTAACACATTTCCAGAAAAAACAGCACAATGGGGCCTTTCTGCACTGCCCTGCTTTTTGCCTCCTGTCCACTAGTGATCACAGCAGTGGTGGAGGAAAAAAAAAGAGGAAGAAGAAATTAGTGAAAAAAATAGCAGTCAGCCCTGAAGCATAAAGATACTGTGTCATACTCACATCTTCACAAAACCATGAGATGTGGCTCAAAGAAAAGACATTTGGCCTACTGCACCTGCTGGCTTTGACTTGGTCTGTATCCTTAAAGAGAAAAGAGAGCAAAAATTCTTCAAAGCAGCATGGCTTATAGTCAAGTGTACAGGAATGGGTTAAATCATAGTGTAAGATAGTGCAGTGGTTGCACATTTTGTAATGATTTTTCATGTTTTTCTGCTGTCATTCGTAATGTCTTCCCTAGGGAAATCACTTCATCACCTCTGTGATGGTGGGATGAATGAAGACTGACCCCTGCCTAGGAAGCCAGATTTATTCATGCTAGGTGACTGCATCCATAAAATAAAAGCCATCTTTTGCCAAGATTCCTGAATGTCACACTTTTATTCCCTCTTATTACTTATATATTTTTCTCTGTCACTATCTGAGTAAATTAATTTGTATTTTACCTTTTATTTTATTGGAGGTTTTTATATAAATATAATTCTAATTTTCAGGCTGCATCTTCTATATCTCTGTGGATGCCAAAATTTTATCTTTATAATGAGTAACCTTTGGCCAGTGTAGACCAAAAATATCTTTTCAGTTACTCCTGTGCAAATCCAGACTAATCCATCAATAAGCAAAACGCAGCCCCTAGACTGGGCATGTCTGAAAATGCTTTGGTGTGAAAGAGTTTTCTTAGATACAGTGTAGAACTAACTATCTTGTCCAGAAAGTGAAACTCCTACACCTAGCCAGCAAAAAGTTTTGCCTAAAAAGCCCTTCGTAGCCCCCTATGTAGGGAGGAAGGTGTGTAGCATCACAGGGCAATTATCTGTTCTCTCCCATCATGGAGGTACCCATTTCTCCTCGTTGGCTGTCAAGTGAGTCTATACAAGTCAGTTTAAGCAAGATATGTACTTTTATATGTGCAATACATCCCACTAGTAAAGAGACTTGGTGAGGAGTTAGTACAAAGTAGTGAGAACACTGTAAATTTGTGTCTGAGCCTTATCTTACCTGGGCAGACAAAAGCTTTTATTATAACCTCTGTTCCGTAAGTCTTGCCTATAAATATTAGTCACACAGCACAGAAGAATCAATTTTCATGATGATGACAAAATAAAGTGCAAAATTGAGCATTTATATGTAGGTTGCCTTTGGGCCATTTGATGATTCACAAATTAGTCCTGACCCTCCTGGAACTAACATTAAAAATTTCACTTCAAATGTCTCTATTGTTTCAAGTACCCCTTAACACAGCTGGTTTTTGATCTGCCTACCACTAGGAAATTGTTTAATGTAGCCTCTGAGTACAGATAAATAGATGTTTTCAAGAACAGATTCTTTTAGTTTCTGTTGTAGGGCCAGATTTCTTGGCTTCTATTCAGACTGAGTAGTCCTTTATTTTCCAAGTAGCTCAGTTAAAATCAAACAAAGGTTGGTTGTCTTTACTCAGGCTTAAACAGAAGCACACTGCATAATCTGAATTATTTTGGTTTCACATACAGCTGTTCCTTCTAATGGCATAATCTGATTCCTCCCATTGTACTAAACCACTTCACTTAGGCCCGTTTATGTTATACTGGAGTTCAAGATATATCATCATGTTATGTTCTTTGTTGGAAACAAGATCTGTCACCCTGACAGTTTTAGGATGTTCTGAGTGGATCTTCGGCAGGTACAAAGCCCCTCTGAAAACAGCAGCAGCTTCTCTGAGCTTCACAGCTTAGCAAGAAATAGACACATATAGGATATTTGTTCTTCTTTTAGTGGGATGTGATCTCACTTCTTTCTCTTTCCTCCACAAAGCTGGGCAAGATATTTTTAATGTTTTAATGCACCTTTGGGAAGAAAAGATTATCAAGGAATATTTTGTTTGGATTTTTTGCTAAAAGCTTTGTTTTCAAGGATACAGGCATTTAGGATATGTCAGAAAGCTTCTTCCTGCTCCTTCTGGTTAGGTATGATAATTTTCAACCTTTGGTTCATGAGTTCATTCCCTAATCAGGGCTACTGCACATGTCAAGCCTTTCACTTTGAATGAAAAGCTTTTCCAGGCTGAAAACTCAATTTACCCCTGCTAGTGACATTAAGATAAGCAGTCCCTCAAGGCGTCCCAGTCCTTATCTGATACACTGTGTTCTTCACAGGCTCTGGCAGAAATTAAGTGGAGTTTCATGTACACACATTTGGGACATGTGTATCCTATTGAATAGGACCTTTCATTTGCACATCAAATGAAGCTTTCCAGTAGCTCAGTTGAGCCCCATTCACTTGCTGAATATCACCCCTGTTACAAGAGCCTACGATAATGGCATGCCTATATATCATAAAGACAAAAGATTACTGCACCGTAGGAGGTGGCTATCAATCTATTGCCTATCATCCTGTGTAATGAGTTCCCTATAACAAAGTGATACTTTTTATATCTTTTTTGACAAATGAGTTATCCCCTAGGAAAGCTTCATTAGGTGTCCTTCATAGCCTCCATCACAATGCTGAGATCAATTATTTATTTAGTAGCACCTAGGAATTTGATATAGGATGCCGTGTAAACCCAGAATATGCGTGCATGCACACTATGTACATACTGCTGCATACTTTACTGGTGCATGCCTCCTACTATTTTTCTTCTGTCCAGCTATTTAACCTGATCCAGTCCTTCTTTCACCTTCACACTACAAAGATGCATGCCGCTAAGTCTGAACAATGCTTTGTGCAGACTTTTTCTAGAATCAAATGTAGGCAAGTCCATATGATGGCAAGATTCCTACTCACAGGAAGCAATTAAGAACATTAATACAAGTATCTGAAACTGATCATGAAATTGAAGTCGTTAAACCAAATCAAACACATATTAGGAACTGCCCTTTAGACTGGAAATGGCCTTCTTTCCACTTAACAGAGAATTAGCCTTGAAGGCTATCTATGACCAACACACCAAGGGAACCAAGAGTCCAGAGAACATACCTAGAAAGGTTTTAAAGGACTAAACAGGGGATTTCCACTCAGAAAAAAATCCACTGGGGAGTTGGACTAATGAAACCTGTGCAGTGTTGCTCCAACTCACCTCCTAAACATATTACCAGAAACATCTATAAAATGTAATAGAAAACAACATTTTCCTGATGATTTTTTAATAATCTCCCTGCACTGAACTGAGATTGATGTCAGTCTCGCGGCATGATGCAAAATGATTCAAATTACCTTTAAAAAGGGTATTTCCATTCCTTAAAATAGCCTCCCAATTTTAGAATAAGTTTTGCAGAACCCTATTAGATAGCCTGGGAGAGTGTTAACTTCCTCCCTATGGAAAGTATATATGTCTCCATAAGGAAGCAAGGTCAAATGCTGTATGGAAACTGAGCTTGGCTCTACATTAATATAGTGAGTATTCCTGACAGTGGTGGGGGTCAATGTCCTTTCTGATAGAAGAACTGATTGCTCTAGGACTAGATAATTTGCATTCACTTGGCCATGGGAAATCAGGCTCACTCTCTAGGTGATTTGTCACTTGGGGCTCAGGATGTGCACTATAGATCATGACAGCTCTCAATAGAATTTCTGAGTAATAGAAGGAACACAAGAGGTTTCACAGGTAATCAGGAGAAGACAGAACTAGTAAAGGATTGAACCACAGTAGAAGCAACAGAGAAAATTAAATTCTTACTCAAGATGGGCAAGGACTTCACTAGATCAGTGTCAGATTATTATATATGCTAGATCAAGCTTTATGACAACTGCAATGGGGATCAGTGACAATCACATCTCAGAGAATTTCAGCGTTTCTCTTCTGGTTTTATTTACAATCAGATGCTGTGATTTGTTTCTCAGAATAACAGAATGCAGTATTTTCTTGATAGAGAAGATCATGCATCTGCAGCACCACCTTGAAGCTGGGGAAGAAGGTACAAGATCTACTTCTTCCACAAAATATCCTGGTATAGTTAATCCACTGCCTCTTCAGGGTGTGGGAGATGACAAGTACTCCTCAAAATCAAATGATTACAGTCTTTTCCATAACCTGTCAAAGATCCTGAGAAGGGATGTCACAGTCGTCATGACCCCCAGCTATGGAAAAGGAAGCTAATGTATAGAGCTGTGACAATATTTGATCAGGAACATCCAGGAGCTAATTAGAAAAGCAAGAAATCCTGATTCCCAGGCAATCCTTTCTCCAACTCCTGGGCTTGTATCCCAAGCACCTGACAATATAGAGATTAGGGAAAGGGAAGGGAAAAGAAGGCCAAGCAAGGCAAAGCAAGGCAAGGAAGTCTACAGTATGTTTTTGAAGATCTCACTTGAGCCTGTGTTCTTGTCCTCCTCTGAGCTCACATCTAATTCAGTGAGAGAATCCAAGAGATGCCCAAAGTGCTATTATTAGCTAAATAGGTTACCCTATGGTGACGGAAATCAGTTGCTCTTCATCTGTGCAAGAACTAAAGGCTATATTCAGACTGCCTATAACAAATTTTGGATTTCCCTCTTCTCAGTTTACCCACACAGAATCTGGGAGTCTCATTAATTACAGCTTGAGTCAGTTGCCTTAACATAAGCATTTGGTGCCATCTGAGATTCCCTATGGTATCTCAGATGTCTGCACAGGCCTGGCATATATGACATAAGACCTATGGGAAACCCATGCAATTCTGGAATGGCAGCTGGAGGCCAGGTAACATTCCTTTGGGCATTTCAGATGAAGCTAAACACCTGTGTTAAGGCAACTGAATGGAGCTTTTTAGGCTGGAGCTAGGCAGAGTTACCTGCAGATATTGATTCAGCACATTTTAGATGAGAATTTCCCATTTGTAGGTGACCTATTTCTCATCATTGACTACAGAGGAAACCTATGGCAACCACATGCAAAAGTTCAGTTTTATAGGTCCCTAAAGCTGGTAGGGATGAGGCTGGGCCATAGTCCTCAGTTCTCTGTTACTTGATCTCTTCTGCACTTCTCAGCTCCTCTGACAATTTCATGGAAAATCCTGCCATCAGGATCTGGAAGAACTCTATATCCACTTTGCAGAAGTCTAAACAATTATGCAAGGCAAGGGGGAAATCAGGCCTGTTTTCTCCCCGCCTCAGAGAAATATGAGAAAAACACCATGAAGAGTAAAATAGTTGAGTCGGATTAAATTTACCACGTCTGCAAAATTTTCTATTAAAAGGTTACCTTTGATATAAAGCTTCAGCCTGCAGACTTTTGCTTCCCAGCCATTAAATTCTGTTGTAATAAACTTTTACAATATGCATCATTATAGGAAACTTAAATAGGCTTAGGTCTTGAGTGAGACTCACAGAGACAATAGAATAGAGAGAAAAAACACAAGGTGTCTGGCTTCTTGGATATTTAAGAAAAGGTTCTTCTTTATTAAATAAGGCATATGAGGAGAGAGATTTGGAATTCTGAACTTTCAAGGTAAGGGCGGAAGGAGGTCTGTCTGGAGAGGCACGAATTCCTGATCTCAGCTCCTACCTCTGATTCTGCCTTTGCCATATGGCCTTGTGCAAATCAGGACTACCCAACCACTGACCCCCCTAGTTCCAGCTTCGATTGAGCCCCTGGGACAAATGGGTTGTTAATACTCATGCCTCTCAAAGAGGAGTCATGGCAATTGCTCTTTTTATTCTTCACAGTATTGTTCTCCTATCTGTGAGGAAAAGCTTAGAAAATATAAATGGCTCAGCTTCATAACAAAATGGTTGGTGGTTTAAAAGCAAAATTCAGGATTGCTTTTCTGCTTATAATGAGCATTGCAATGCAGAATGGGCAGCAGCAGAGAGCCCAAATGGGAGACAGGGAGGATCAGTCTCCTTGTTATTACAATGGTTTATGGAGACATTTGGCCTCAGGTATATTCTCCTTCCTATTCTGCTGGTAATTAATTTGTTTAAAGTGTAATATAATTGTCCACAGAGATCACACTACACTCCTTTTTAAAGCTGTAAGTATGTTGGTTATTTAACAGACCTTCTGTCACACATGGGGGAAATGAAAATTCTTTTCCTACAGAAGAGTTACAGTACCTTGTACATTTGTTTATGAAGAAGAGGGGATTTATACCCTATTTTGTTCTTCGTGTACTCTTGGAACATCAGCCCTACGATGGCCAGGGAGCATACATCAGCTAATGTTGCATTTCATGGCCTGGTATAAAGACAGAGAAAGATAGCTGATCCTCACCATGTATAATGTGGAGTTAGACTGGGGCTGAAATTTGTCCATGCTCTTAAAATAACAAATCCTTCATCCTGTCTATACAAGGAGTGGAGCAGAGGCACTACACCACCTCCAAAGTCTTCTGAGAGGTTGAAGGAGGGGAATATTAAGACAGAAAAAATGCCCTGATATACTCTTTTTCCAATTATTATTCTGCTTCCCCCTGCCAGCCTACAGAGAGTTGCCTTAAAAAGTAATGCCCTACACTCATCAAGTATTAGATTCCTCAGGATTTTATCTCTTCCTGTTGCTCAACAGGAGATTTCAGCTATTCATAAAGTCTGTGGGTTCGCATCTGGCTTGGCTGTTTGGGGCCCTGTGTGTATCTGGGAGACCTGATTCCTTCTCTTGATTAAGTGAGCACAGAGAGATCCCTGGAGTGGGGAGATGCAAACAGAATATTCTGAAACATCAGCTTGTGATTTGCATTGCAGTGTCATTTGTAATCAACAGGAGACTCCAGTGCCCTCCATTTAAGATTCTGGCTTTCTTCCCACTAGACTCAATAATACACTTAATTCTTACAACACCCTGACACTTTATTTTATTTCTGGCAATGCTTATTCTAAAGGTTAAAGGTCTCACTGGCTTTCTCAATTGGCAATACTCTTTATTTAATTATTTTTAACTGCAGAAGGCACACCTCTCATCTGTCCTGAGGCATTTCTGCGGACACAAAGGAACTACAGTCCACAGGGCAACCTCTGTTATTGAGTGCTAACAGGGATTCCCCAAACTAGTCCTTCAGAAAAAGCAATAGTAAATGAACAGACCTGCTGGTCTAGAAACTCTGACTCAGATGCAGGAGTGACTATCAGAGCAAAGGATCCCACAAGTCTCACCCAGGAGGCAAAAATATATACATTTTTAGTGTAAGTGATATTTATTGGATTTGGCCCTGATTAAGGGAAACAAAAACAAGAAGAAATGTTCATTAAGGGCTTCACTCTGACTTTGCAACTTCATTTTAAATTCAAAACACTTCCTGTCAACAGACAAGGAAAGAAACTCACTGAAAGGTAGACTACGCTCTGTCCTTAGATGCATGTGAAGTGCTGCCACTGGAGTCAACAGAGGCCACAATCTGGCCTTATAAATCTTGGCAGGTCCTAAATTGACATATAATTTATTGTTAAAGGAAAACTCCATTTTCCCCTTAGCTTTGGAAAAGGAATAAGGGCTGGTGGCCATTGCAGATCCTCTTGGCCCTAATGGCGAGATCCAGCAGACTTTGTTCCATGCTCATCATTGCCTGTACTTATTTTAGACCTCAATTTTGACATCTTCTGACATTGATTCACCTGAGAAGGGTAATAGCCATTCAAAGAGTATCTACATTGTAATAAAAGGTACGCCAGTAAAAACCATAATTTACTCAGATAGGCAAATAAAAAAGCTTTGACTTAGTATAATGTGTCACTTCTTGCAGCATTCCCCCTGTTGTAGCTCACAGAACATTACCAAGAATGATGCTCTAAAAACTGGGGCTGAGGATGAAATATTCTCAATGCAATGTAAAATATAGGGCAGGTAAGGATACCCCCAAGTCACTTTATGCCCCCACATCCTCATTACTTGGCAACTTTTTCCATAACTTTTGCTTCAAAACGGAGTATGTTGGAGATTTATCCATTTGGAGGTGCTGTCCCAGGCAAAGGAAGGGGAAGCTCTTTTTTTAAGCACATGGGGGAAAACAGTTCCTCGTCCTCAGCCAGGTTTGCAAACCAGTTCAGTGTTTACCTTTGGCAAGGGAGGAAGGGAAGAGTGTTTGCAAGCCTCTGTTTTAGCACATTTGCCTTCCTTGCTGTTGGGAGGTGCAGACTTTGTTCTGACTGTGGGCTGGGCAGTATGGTACAGGTTTGAAGAATGTCTTTCTTCTTGGCCGAATTCGTTGTTTGGAAGCTGGCGGCTTCTGCTTCTGCTGCTATAATTGCCGAGTTTATTGCTGCCCGCAGCAAATGAATGAGTAGGAGGAAAAGTAGGAGGAACAGAAAGTGCCATTAATCTACTCTTTGCTGAGTTTGTGGAAAAAAAAAAAAAAGACAAGCATAATTCCTGTAGGCACTCAGTATGGTGATGAACGCAGCAAAAGCAGCCAGATATTACATACTAGCATATTAGTAGGATGAAGAAGGCAAAAGAGGTCTTATGTCTTCACAGCCCAGGAAGCCTCTTACCAGGCTGTTCTGTACTGGAGATCTCACTTCAGGCTGCACTGACTCCATGTCACCTTGCAAATCCTGTGGCATCACCCTGTCCCACCCTTACTCCATCATCAAGTCAGGATGTGGCCCTGACTCCCTGCAAAGTTAGAGCTCTTCTGCAAAACACAGAGGGTCAGGTCTCAAATATGTATTTTAAATAAAATCAAGAAGTATGTAGGTATTGTTTTATCTCTAATCATCTTTGCTCCTAGACATGTTTGCTCAGTAAGTATGAGGTATTTTATGATCTCAAATTGTTTTCTTAGAAAAGACTATATATCAGCATTCTGTACAAGAAGGAAAATGCAAAATGTAGAAATCTACCTGTAAAGGCCACTAAAAATTATTTTTCAAAGAAGCAAAGTTCGTAAAACAGGACCTAATTTTAACATTTCTCAACACAGTTCTGCTGTAGTAGAGACCATTGAAGGATATCAGAAGGCAAAGTATGCAGGA
Organism: Strix aluco; assembly: GCF_031877795.1. Classification (NCBI taxonomy): domain Eukaryota; kingdom Metazoa; phylum Chordata; class Aves; order Strigiformes; family Strigidae; genus Strix; species Strix aluco. Next base: position 109,515,598 of record NC_133932.1, on the reverse strand, counting down.
AGAAACAAAATTTTTTGTTAAACCAGCTGATATAGTTGGGGATACAGGCAGGCTTTTGAGTATTCCAGCTTTTCTTCAAGCCATTTCCAAAGAGAAGCAAAGTGCTTAGCCTGGCAGTGGAAACACTATATGACAAAAAGTCAATTCATTTGAGAGTGAAAACCTGTGCTAATTAATGTGGAAGGAAGCCCACAAGTCCACCGTAAAGTCATCCAGGGATAGGAATGACAAAAGACAAGGCAGGGGAGCAGGGAGGATGCCAGAGGTAATTTTTCTGCTGGCTAGGTAGAACTCCCTAATCCAGCAGGTTTCAGACTCCTATCTCTGTGTAACTTGTAATTACATGATTTATTAAGGAGTTTTTTCTTGTTTAAGTTGACAGAAGGAGATAAGCCAGGTCATTGAAACTCCCCAGCCACTTCATGCTCTGGGCGCGTATCAGGAGTTGTGGCACAGGAGACCAGGCAGAGAGGAAAGAGAGCTATTTGTTTATGGTGTTGATGATTGAATCTGCTGCTGGGATCACCATTTAAAATTTGAAGTGTATTTAAAGTGGAATTGACTCAACCAAAACATTCAGCAAATCCCCAGAGATACAGATGCAGAACAACAGTGGCAAACTTCCAGCCTGCCATAGCAAGCATTCAAAATCCTCTGGAAATAAATGACTTCAAGGCTTTAAAAGGATAAGAAAGGACAGCCAAGCCAGACAGATCTCAAGGCCTGTTCCTGAAGAACCCAGACATGCATAACATCAGCTGATTGCCAACCGTGTCGTCTTTCCACCACAGCCATTAAGAGACTGCTGTCTTTGTGCAGGGGACAAACATAATTGCTGCCTTCTACCCCAGTGCTGTGGTTTACATGAGGATGTATGAGTGGACGTTTTGGTTCAAACAAAGAGGCTACCTAGCCCAGTTTCAGCCTCCAGCAGTGGCCATAAGTGAAAAATGTCCAGTGAAAAATAAGAAATGGGCAAACATTTACAGGATTTCCCCCACATACTATCTCAGCCTCTGACTATTTTCAGCTGAGCAGATTTTCTAAGCTTCATGTGCTTCACCTGTTTAATAATCCTCTGTAAATCTCACTTCCAAGTACTTGCCCAGTCTCTCCTTGAACTTTAGCATTCATAACATCCTTTAGCAGGGAGTTCCACGTGTTCATTGCCTGTTAGACAGAGAACTGCTGTCTTCTGTTAGTTTTGAACCTGTCTCTCAAGTAGCTCCATCTGATGGATGTTCATCCTTGCCTGGGATACAACAGTGAATGTTTAGCCCTTATCCACCTTCTCCATATCCAGGATTCTGTAGTTCTTTAGCATACCCCACCTGTGTTGACTTTTCCAGGCTGAAGAATCCAAGTCAAACAGCTTCTCTCCTATTCCTTGGCCCCACAGCCAAGTAGAGCCACTTATTTTGCCATGTCATCTGCTAGATAGGTACAGGAAGTACAGGTGAGTTTAAAGATGGAAAGAGGCCTCAACACTGGGCTACTGCAAGGGAGAAGTGATCAAACCCAGCCCAATGCTCAGAGAAGCCCTGCTAGATGGTACAAGTGCCAGCCATGACCCAGCTCTTGATGATCCCTGATCTCAGAGGACACAGAACCACACATCTCCTGCCTCATGATGGAGGAAAAGGCTGTATCACTACATTATGACCCAGCGTGGCCCTTCTCCAAGTGGCTGAAGACCTTTCAGTGACTGGTCACAAGGCAGGAACAACCTATAACAGAGCTGGAAGCACTGCTGAGATGTCGAATGGTGGGATGGTCCCTTTTCCCAAAGACTGCACAGTCTAAAGTGACAAACAATGATGGGTTGTAGCTTACAACTGAGTGAACAATGTTGGCTATATTTTACCTTACATGATGTATATGAGATATGAGATATGTATGACATGAGTCATACAGATATGTCTCATATATTTCATGGATACATTTTCCATTCCAGACCTATTCTAAATACCTTTGCCTTAGCATAATGATCTGTGTCTCATCCTATGTTTTCTTTTCATAATTCCCAAGAAAATTAAATAGAAAACTATTCTCATTGAACAAATCAGCTTTTCACATTTAGAAAGAAGGCAAGTATTTTCTATAATACAAGTTTCCAGAACCATTTTGTTGTTTGTGAAATGACTGTACTTTCATTAGACAAGACAAATTATCTAGAGCCCCAGGAAAAATTAATTTCATGAGGATGCGAAAGATTGAAGACCTATTGGTAGAGTACAATATATGCTTGGCAGATGTCCCCTGCCTAAGGCATGAAATGGCCTGACTATTATCTTGTCTATGGTTCAAAAGTAATTGTACACATCGCACACAGAGCAACACACGCTCACAGAGCAAACATCTAGTGATGATGGATATCACTCTTGATACAATTCACATCTAAAAACTATAAGGGCTGGAAAAAGTATTGTAAATTTTAAAAGGTAGTATGAATTCATTAACTGCAAAGAACACACACAGTTGCATTCAAGGAGTAGAGATGTGACAGTAATTGCTGAATTGAATATTTTTAAAAAGCCCTTTTGTTCTTATTGGCATCAAAGCTATTGTTGAACTGTGCTGTACTGTCAGCAACGTGAATATTAGGGGTTTAGATCCATGCATGTGAAAGATCAAAAGCAATGATGAAGGATTCTGTAATTATTAGTAATTGCTTCCCAAGTGACCATTTTTTTATAAAGATTCTTTATAACAAAGTGCTCACTGAAGACTACAGGTTGAACTCATATTTTCATAGCAAGAACATGAGCCCATGGAAATTATTTCACACAGTATCATCATAGCTGGAAACTACCACTAATAAGAAATACAAATGCTGCATAAAATCTGGATATCATTATTATGATTATTACTTGTAATTTTAATGCAGAGTGTAATGTTACTTTTTCAATTAGAAGAATTTAAAGACTCAAAAAAAAAATCAGTTAAACTAGATTCAGGTTGAGCAAAGTCTTCATTTCTCTAATTCTGAATTTCTTCATTCAAGTAAAATACAAATGGTGCATCAGCTGTGAACAACCGTTGATTTGTAAAAGGTACTTTCTAGGCTCAAGTCTCCATCCACTTAAAAGGATGTAAATCCTTACACAGACATATAACTACAAGTACAGACACCAAGAGAATGATAACAAAGCTAAAAAAGGGTGCAAAAGCCAAGTCATGTCTTCTTCTCACATACCAGCACCTACCCCATTGCCAGATGAGATCAGCTGTGTATCTTTAGGGCCTTACTTCATATTTGATCCTAAGATTTGCCTTGGAGCTGCTCTTGCTTATTCCAGGACTGAATTTGTCCTGAACAAATAAAAATCAAAACCATAGCTCTATTAAAAATAACTCATACATGACAATAACAGTCCACTACATCTCACTGGAAAACATTCAAAATATTTATGAAATTGTGGTGTTCTTCTGTCCAGATGTAGCATGAGGTGGCTTTCTCCTATTCTTTGCTGAGGATGGAGATCACCTGTGAGTACATGATCTACACAACAGCTGCATCTCAGTCAAGACAAGCACCAGGAGGCAACAGCTCCACCATGAGCTTCTAACCCATGTACTTCCTAGTGGGGTGTTTTGGAGTGCACAACTGCAGCTGTACAGCTCCAGGACTTCTTCCTTCCTACACGTCAAAGCCCAAACGCAAAGGGTCAACAGACCACAGAGTATTTGGGACACTGACAGGGAAAGGAAGGAGTTTGGGCTTTGCAGGGAGATGCCACAACTTTGCAGGAATGGTGCCTACCTCTCCTCTAGATCTGATTCTAGAAACAACATGTATTTAGTTTTAAGTTCCTGAAATGTCTTGTTAAAATCACTGCTAGGATTAATTACACTCTTACGCTCCTCAGGGAAAAAACCTTACTGTGCCTGTCTGCAAAGTGCCTGTTTGGATGCTGTACAAATTAATAAAGAATAATAACAGTGGTGCCTGCATGAAAAGCCAGCCCTTACGAATCAATCTCATTCTACTGAAACCAATGGGACACCTTAGAGCCTTTCACTGTGTGCAAAAAGCAATATTCAACATGCGGTTTGTTTATAACCTCTGAAGAGAAACACATAGAAGAACCCTTCAAGATATTCTTTAATGTGGCCAGGTTTTTTTGTTTCAGTTAAGTAACTTTGTTCAATATGCTAAAGTACCCACATCATGTGGCACTGCTATTTCTTATATTAAAATCTGTTATTCCTCACAATATAGTCTCCTTTACCATGCCAAATGGCTTAATGCCCTTGCGGTTTCCTTTCTGTCATGGTTCAGTCTCCCATCTCACTCCTAAGACACATTGATACCATAACATATATACCTGCTCCAGGATAAATACTAATTTGTCATACAGGGGTAGTGTGAGTTCTGCTCTGACATACACAAGGCTGTAACAGGAGACTTTAAACAGTCAGCCCAATAGCTTCATTATTCTCCAACAACTCCCTCAATATCATCTCTCAAAATAAAGCCATTTTTTCTTCACTTTCATCAGTGCGAATCAAGAGTAACACCACTGAACTTGATGCTTCCCCTCTGGTAAGGAAGAGGCAGGACTGGTGTCTCCTATTCATGAGGTAAGTGGCGAAACAAATCATGTCACTGTTTTATTTATGTTTCATCTAATTATTAAAGGCACAGCTCACATTCATCCTTCTTAGTGACTGTCTGTATTCTGCACTTCCCCACTGTAGCTTACCCATTCTTCAGGATGGATTTTGATATCTGTTTAATGTACCGTGATTTGTGCCACATTTTCCCTGCAAGATGCATATGCTGTGCCAGAGGGTAAGGGCAGAGGGGAAACCCCAGAGGATAAGCACCAAGAAAGCCCACCAGGATGACATCTTAGATGACGAGAAACATGGAGGTCCATTCTCCTTTCAACACAAGGGAGATTTACACACAGAGTTCCCATTACCATTAATGGTAGTTACGCATATAATAAGTCCCATACACTGAGGAAAATAAACTTGAGAGAGGAGAAATAGAGGGTATTCAAGAGGAAAATATTTAATATGTAAAGCCTGTGGCTGCCAGTTGGTAGTGAATGTGGCAGGTGTAATAATGGTAATAATAGGAAAAGACACCTACATATCTGAATTAGGGTTATTGTAATATGGCATACGTACAGAGAACAAAATCATCAAGGAAACCACTAAATATAATTTTGAAGAGACAGCAAGAAAATATACTCAAAACTAAAGAGAAAATAAAAAGGAGAGAAAAAGCAGGACTTGGAACAAGCCAGCAAAGACAGCAGAGAAATCAGGGGAGTTTTCACCTAAGGAAACAGCAGTTATCTGTGAGAGTACCAGGAGGACTGGGGAAGGGGCAGAAACAGAAGGGATGCCAACAGAGTGAAACAGAAGGCACAAAGGTATTGCTGTCCATCAGAAAACAAAAGCAAACATGTTCAGAAGAGACTGGAATAAATTAGTTTACAGGATGATAAGTGACTCAGACTGTTCAATACAGGAGTGTTTAGTTAATGAGATTATGGACCAGAAATAATCACAGAGGCTAAAGCTTACAAATCAGTATTAAAGGGGGACTCTCAAGCGGTGGATCCTAGTGATTCAGATACTCCACTGGCTCAGACAGTATGAAACACAGCCAGAGGTGCTGGGATAGCACTGATGCTGCAGACAGACAGACAACATACGTGAAATCATATGTCACCGTGTACCACCTTCCACTTCTTCCTGGTGCCAAACTCACTGACATTTACTGCTCATTGTTCCTTTATATAGGAATAGCAATACAGATATAGCAATACAGATAACACGCAACTGCAGCTGTGGTAGGAGTTACCACAACACGAATATCATTGACTTACACAATGCATTTTAAAATGGCTCTAAGACTTGAGAAGTAATTGTCCATGGAGGGTCACCACCAAAGTAGGGTGGCTTTCAGGCAATTTCCTGACGTTCATGAAGGAGTACCATGCAGCAGAAGCACCAAATACTGGAGCACAGACAAATGATCAAGCCTCCATCATCTAGGACAACCATTTTAGGGTAGAATTAATAACCTCCGATGAATGAACTGCTCTCTCCTTTGACTGTAGAGAGAGACCAGGTGAGCAACTTAAGGCAGCTATCTTGTCTGCAGGTGGATAAATCCCACCCTGAGTGGCTTGGTCTGGATCACAAAGGAAATCTCCATTCTGAGTCATGGTCTCAGGCATCTCCACAGCTGCCTTCTTCTGTCTCTGTTACAAGCCTCTTTCACATGAATGGGGCTACATGAATTTTAAGTAGGAACTTGGCCCATTGTATGCAAAGCAGACAGAACATAAATCAGGAATAATTATTCTAGCACAAAATGGGGACCCCATTTAAAATACTGATGAATCTCTGTTCTGTAGAAAAAATATTACTGAGTCTAAAGCCTCTAGCTGAGGAAAAGCAAAGTAAATCCAGGTTTTCAGAAGTATAAATTATGAGGAAACACTGATCAGATGTTGCTTCTATAAATAATAACAGCTCATTAATTCTCACTTTGCTAATCCACACATTTAAAGAACTCACCAACCCCTTTACCCCCAAGGGGACTCATCCCACTTCTCAGCAAAGCTTTAATTTATGTTAGTAGCAAGATCTCATATTTCTAGGAATTCATTACTTTTAAAAACCTATTACAGTATGTTTATTGGCAGGCTAGAACATATTATCATAAATAATTGAAACTCAACTACAGTTGTTCAAGGCATTACCAAACTACACTGGCAAGGCATCACACTTGAGTCTTTTTTTCAAGCACAGCCTTTCATTCATGCCTATGGAGTGAGTCCCAAAAAAGGTCTACTTAATCCAGAATACGGGGCTTACATGCTGCACAGTGTCCTGAGTGGTTTGCTGTGCAGACACAAGTTTCACATTTAATTGCCAAGCTTAATTAGTGAACAAAGGATGCTGTCACTATCCACGCAAGCAAATGCACAGATTCTCCCATCATTTAAATATACAAACATGGGGTCACCCTGTGAAGATCTAAGTAAGAAAATTAGCAATGTGAGCCCTGATGTTAAGTAAGACACAACCTGTAGTGGCAATGTTAGCATTCATCAGGCAGAGCTCTCTTATGCAGGGATGATCTGAAGTGTGAAATGCAGCCAGATAATCAATCAGGGAAACGGGCCTTCCACACGGACAGCAGGGAACCAATTCCTTCCAGAGTTGTCCTATGGGATGTGCTTAGTGCAGTGGAGCATAACAGGTGATAAAGGATTATGCCATGGTGTCATTAAACTGATTCGAAAAAAGATTGTGAGGTGTTTTCATGCCCTACAAAGTCAGCTTGAAGGAGGAGAACCACATCAATATATGGCATGGGTGTACTCATAGATCATCCCCTAGTCTTACAAGAGACTGACTGCTACCAAATAAGGTTGTTCAGAGCGGGCAGGATTCATCTCACCAAACTTTAGCCACCTAATAGTGAAGCATCTTACACGAGCTAACAGTCCAGGCTCTCTCCGTACTGACCAGAGGCACCTCCAGCAGACTATTTATTCTCTCTTAATGTAGGTGGGATCTAACACATGTGGGATCAGGCTCCTACTGGAGGTGCCTATTCCTCTTCACTGAACATAGAGAACCTCGACATCTGTCTGAAACCATACACCTGAAGAACTGAGGGCTGCCAAAATTAAAAACAGGAGCAACAAACTTATGCAAGTTTGTGACAAGGACTAAAAAGGTGAGACAGATGACTGCAAACTCTATCTTACAAGAAGAGGTAAAACAGTTCAAGATTTAAAAAAAATACAACTAAGCTAAGTCTGAGTAGAGATTGCTGTCTATATAAATACATTAAGCAACTTACAGCAGAGAGGGAAAACAGCTATTTAAGCTAAGGGTCAACACTGGTCCAAAAGCAAGTAAGTACATACTAGCAATACACAAATTCATTCTGGAGATTAGAAAAAGACTTATAACCATCAAAGACTGAGAGTCTGGAGCCTTTCAGAGTAGTGAGATCTCCTATTTTTGGAATGTCATTGCTTGTAGAGAAGCTGCTCTGCTATGTTTATGGCACACTTTAAGACATTATCATGAAGCATTTAAAACTGCTTGTGTAACCTTTGCTGACGTTCAGAATACATAAATATCAGATAACTATTCTGAACCAAGAAATGACCCGCTCCAATGTGAGACACCGTGCACGTGTCAAAAACAACTCCACATTTAGGATAATGTGTTAAGTGTTAGGATAATTTAGCATGGAGGTTTAAAACTGGGCTTTTTGTTTGGCTGCCAAGTTTCAACCCCAGCTTCCCTGCATGTCAGGCTCCAACTCTGCATTGTTATCACTGTCAGTGAGATCACGAGTTTCCCCTCGTGCCCCACTGGTTCCATAGAAAAAGCAAGTGATCGTGGGCACTGGTTTCACAATGGGCAGCCATGCAGTAGAAGCTAACTTCAGCAGCCCATTGCAAATTAGAGATGGGAGGAGAAGGCTAAAATAGAGCACACTGAACTTCAACTATAATTTTGGTATTGTGGTTTTGATATTTATGTTCTTCTGAAAATTACATAGTGACCTGGCACTGTCAGACATCAGACTGGACTTTAAGCAAGCAAATATACAGCAGACCAAAGGGAGAGGTGTGTAAAGAAATAACATTGCAACATGCTTTAAGGGAGAGATTTGAAATCCACTGGGTCTCTGGAAGGGAGTCTCATGTCTGCAGACACTCGGAGAGCAGTGGTCCTAATTGGTGGTGCTTAGTAACATATACTTCATGGATTCAGTTCATGCTGGGATACCAATGCAATTCTTTGTAGCTTAGTAAGATTTCTGGAGCCTCTGACACCTTCTGCTCCATTATTTGGAAACTGAAAGCTTCCAGAGGATCAAAGTCCCTGGGAACACAGACACCTCTGCCATTTTCCCTTTTGTAAATAAAAGATCTTCAATATTGCAGTCCTCAGTAAATTTGTTCTTTGAGGGTTTTACAGCCACAATGAGAAGATAGTTACATTTGGAGGACCATGTCTTCAGTTTAAAATGCAAGACAATGAATGGAAGGCAGATTAAGTAGTGAAGCTACTAACATGACATGATGGATCAGTTTGGTGTAGTATGTAAGGAGGATGCTAACAGCATCATAAAGCAACCAAGCATAATAACAAAAACACTTCAGCTGACATGGCTCTGAAAAACACCTTTTTTATGAGCATACACTTTGCAGAGAAAAAGCCTCAAATTTTCATAACCTGGTTGCAGGCATTAAGTAACGATCAGCTCTCCGAGAAAAGTGCTGTGATGTATTATGGCATTAGGTCTTGCTGAGGAAGACAGACTATATCATGATTACATGCAAAATTAAACCTGAAAAACTGCACTAGAAATATCCATGACTTTGAATTTCAGATCTATTTTCTTCCCTCCAGAAAGTACTGTTTAAATGTTAGGTACAGGAATCCCACTGACAAGCACTCCTGAGTACAAGCTTCATACCATTCCGCAAAGAAACAATACAATTGCTTCAGTTGTGCTCATTAAATATACAGTGCATAAACTCTGGCTTTGGAAATCTCATCGGCAGGAGGCTTCTTTCTTTCTTCTTTTTTTTTTTCCCCACCCCTTGAGGATTACTGAAATCTCTGCATTATCCACTGAATAATGACAATGTTCTGCAGCCTTGAACAGTGACTAAGGATTTGGTCATAGATGCTAGAAAGTAGGGAATCTAGAGGCTGCCATTGCAAAAATGCATTATAATAGAAGTTATTTCCTTTCTAAACAATTAAGCACCCAACCTTGTTTATAGCATGTACTTCTCACTTGCAGTGTGTACCCAGAAAAATCTGGCTACAAGAGACAACCTGCTGGTTTTGTGATGATACTGTTACACTTATTGAAAAAAAGGCCTCACAGGTTCAGCAAGGCTCTGTTAAAACTTCTTGCTCTGTAACTCCTGCCACTGCTTCTCAGACTGTTATGGCTGCCTCACTTACATGAAAATGTTCGCTTTCTACACGTATCATCACCTGCACCTACAACTACTGTTACTCTTAAACATGAGTCCTTTTAAGACTCCACAGATACTCCCATTGAGTTCAGTGGCAGAGTCAGGCCTTTAGGTTAAAAGTGCATGGACCCTTTTTTGGTGATGCACACAGTTCCTGGCTTCCTCCTCCTCATATCTTTGACTGCTCATTCCTACTCCCGCAGCATCCTTTCAGTTGTGCCAGCACAAACATTTGTGCAACCATGCTGGGAATCAGATAGGGGAACTGATCCAGCTAAAAATTTTTTTTTTTTTTTCCCAAGTCAATTTTCAGGCAGAGCGGAACCCTGATGTGGCAGGGTGTGGAAAGCTGGTGGGCAGCAGTATCAGGAGGTGGGGCTGGGAGAGCAGGACACCTTCCTGGCACCTCAGTATCTGGTTATGCTGGCTTAAGCTGACTGGAACATAAGGTACGAGTCTTCAAGACTGTCACTGTTGTAAGAATACTAGCATGGTTTTCAAGCCTGATCTCAGGGGCTCTTTTGTGCCCTGCCCCAGACAAATGCAGTTATTAACCACACTCACAGAACACAAACATCAAAACTGCAGAAGTCCTCAGGCCTGATGCAGGCATCTCAAATGCCTTCATAGGACAAAGCTACATCCAGCACCAAGTCTTAATGAGGGAGAAGAGGGGCTCAGCAGCAAGTTACCATGTGAGATGAGACCCTCCTGTAGACTTACTGGAGCATGGACCTTGCTATGTAGTGCAATGCCCCATCATGATGTGGTGACACCTATGGTTTCTTTCCCTTGCTAGGAACACAGGCATCCTCACACAACTGCTCCTTGCTAGACTAAATTCTTATGCTTGCTATTTATTACACTGGTCCTTCCAGAAATAAATAGCTTGAATGAAAAAACAGAACATGAGGAGAACTACTATAATAACTTTCTGAAGCATTACAAAGTGTACTAGGAAACAGGCATGGCTTGAGGTGCTTACCTCTTGAAGAAGACAGAAAATAATGAAGCATATGCTATAATCTGGAGCACACAGGTACAAAAAATAGAAGGTGACATTGCTGATCAGTGCAAGAAAAGGGACAGAAGTTATGTTGAAGAGAAGATGCCTTTAACCACTTTGGGAAAGACAGAGGAGAAACTGCAGAAGTAAAGCAGCCAGTGGATGAGGGACAGAGGAAGTAGAACAAAGGCAAAAAACAAGTAAGGCAACAATGAGCAGCATTGTAGGTATCGGAAAATATTTCAGCAATGGTGGGAGGGGAGGGTTTTGTGAGCAGATGTGGTGCCAAGACTTTCAGACTAAACGTCTTCCACAAGGCTGGTGGAACTGCGCTCAAGTACCACCTGGTCTCTCACCCTCTCCTGTGATCCCAAGTGCAAACAGTGCAGAAATAGAAACCTGAAGAGACATGTGAGCATTAAAGGAAGTACCTCAGAGTCAGTTTTGGGCAGTAAAGAGAAAGCCTAGCTTCTCAGATGCCAGCAGGTCTGCAGCATGTCAGGGATACCACACACACTTCGGTAACAGAGCACACTTTCTCCATTTTGAGTCCTGGGGCTCATCCTTACTGCCAGTTGCTAAGTAATGTTCAAAGATGGCCAAAAATCTATCAACATGTTCTGAATTTTTTGTCTTTTGTGGGAGGCTGTTACAGTGCTGTGAGGTGGTCTACTGGCTCAAGAAGAGGAGAGGTAGGTGTCTGGGTAAAAAAGTTGTCTGCAGTATGGAAATGTGAAACAAACTTGATAGCAGAAGTACTCCAAAACAAAGGAGCAAGACAAAAACATCAGCGTAAGTGCTTCAACTGGACAGGGATCATTCACAGAACAATGCTTTGCTTCACACAGAAAAGGGTATGAAGATGTCATTTCAGGAACCCTTTCACTACTTGCACACTTCCTCCATTTCATCTAATTGTTCAGACTACTCCTCCTGGAATTAATACTCCTCACGACCAATGTTAAGCTTTTTCCTTGGGGACATGGGTAATGAAGTTCCTGAGCAAGTCTGGAATATAAAATTACCCAGAGTGAAAACAAGTTCTTTTCTCTCAAAACATGGACTGTAGCAATCAGCATCAGACACCTGGTTGTCTCTTCCCTGCAGATCCAAAGAGCTGGCTGGCCAACACAGTCGCTCTGTGACGGGTCATCGGGGTATCCAGGCTTCATTTACATTCCAAGAGTTCTCTTCATCTCCCTTCCTATTAGCCTGCTTCTGTGAAGACACAAGAAGCACAAAGCCATGCTTCTGCCCGCATTCCTCATAGCCATGGATTTGTCATTGAAGCATATTTTAGTGGAGCTTGAAACTGGTTCATGTTACAGCCTGGCCAGTCCACCTTCTGCTTGCAGGACAAGGGGACAGTGCTGATGGTTTGGCTGTCAGGAGCTCAAATCCCCTGTCCTGCAGGTGGGTCTTTCACTCACACATGACCCTGCTGCAGCCAGACACTGTGCCAGCCGACCATGCCACAGCACCCATCTGCCATTCCTTTGCTAACTCAATGGTCTTCTCGCCCAACTCCTTGGTCAAAGATGTGGGTTTCTCACTAAACTTTTAGCAACAGGGTAACTACAAGAGTCCTAGAGGAGCCAGATGAAGTCACGTGGGCAAAGGACAATGTAAGAGCCAGCACAGAGCTCCCTCAAAAGCAACCCACAAGAGCAGTAAAAAACATGACAACCTGCAAAAAAAAAATGCCAAAGGAGTGCATCCTTTCATTAAGCAGATTGCACAAGGTCCTTGGGCAGTAGGCAGTGTGTATGGCTGCCTGTGAATCTGGACTGAAATGCTGTTATTACTGGGATGAGTGAGGCAGCATTGGTTTGTTAATAAAAGCACCAGAAGAATGTGACCAAGAAGAAAGGAATTTTAATGCCCAAAAAATTTTTATAATTTCTTATAAATTACAAAAAAAGCAAGTTTTGAAAGCAATTTTTGCTGTCTTACTCTCTGGGAGCTGCCTTTTTTATTTCCCAGTGGGTAACTGAGAGGTATGATGAAGATTAAGGCAGAGAAGATTCAAGTCATATTAGAAACCACTGAGAAATAAGGCTGGTTCATGACTGTTTTGAGGTAAGTTCAAGGAGTTTTTCCAATGTTTTGATAAAAATGAACAGATTTTAACTTACTGTTAAATCAACAAAAATGTTTTCTTCTTTAAATGACAAACAAAACACATTTTTGGAAATGGTTAGGGGCTAAAAGTCATAACACTGATTTAACATATATTGCTCACAGAAAAAAGGTATAATAAAAAGAAAAGGAAAGGCAAACAGTTACCTTTGTGGACATTCAGTACAGATATTTTCAGTGATAAAACTGTCAATAAACCCTTAATTTAATATTTTATTTCTATTGAGTTTAGTAATTCTTTAGATCCAAGTCATGTCCATGAAGAGTTAGGATACACACAAGTCTGAGGAAAAAAACTTCACAAGGGTCAAATTCCTTTCCTTGTAAAGGGAACTGGGGTTGTGCCTGTGCACCCCAGAAAGCAGACAGGTGCATATCTGGATTTCAGTTACATGAGTGAATCTGGAGAAATCTCACAGGAATCAATGGCATTGTCCCAGCAGTAAACAGGGGTATAAGAGTATAATTTTAGTTGACAGGCGTACACAGTCACTCCACCGTTGTTTACGGCATCAAAAAGGATGTATTAAATACAGTAGGATGATAAGGAATACCTTTATTCTGTAGAAAACTCTGCCTTAGAGAGGAAGTTGAAAGCACTCTTGAATTTTAAGCAGCAATAACTTCAGTAGGAGGTTCTCTCTGGCAACAGTTGAAAAGGCTGAAGAAGACATTCACACAAAAATGCATCAAATCCCAGAAACTTGACAAAAGTGGGTTATGAAACTGAACAGGATTGTTTAAAGCAGCTGGCAACTCTATAATTTATTTCGCCTGTCCTTTTCATACTGCCAGGGAGAGTCTGCCATGCATGTGAGAACCAAGCCACATCACTGGATGCCTGATATCACGCCAACCCTCATGAATAGCAACAAAAAAGTCTATTCCATTTAATTGCCAGGTGTCAAGCAAACTCATTACAGTGCATGGAAGACGCTCTGTACAACTGATCAACCTGAAGAGACTTATCTTTGTGGCTGCTCTCTATACAGTCAAAAAGCAGATGGATGAGGCACTGAATAATTATGATTGCAAGATAAATAAAAAGCTGGGTAAGTAACCTCAGAAGTATAATTTAAGCATCTTATATAAATAAAAAGTATCAGCATCTTCTGTGATATGTTTTCACACTGAGATAGTTCAGAAAATTAAAATAATCAAGAAAACAATAAAGTGAAGTATTAAACTAAAAATATCCAATATACATGAAACACATAATAGGAAACAGGTACAAAGTCATTCTGACTCACTCTTCCCACATGTAAATGCAAATCCTCTCTGTGTCCTCTGCTAACTGCATGTGCCAATTAATTTTGCAACCACATTATCACAGAACTCTGTTGTTTGGCACTTTTTCTTATTTCACAGCATATAAAGGACCTGCCCCAGTTCTTCACGGACACTAGTCCATAGAGACCCCATCACTGGGACATGACAGCGAGTCACTTTAGCTGTGCTAGATCTTGCCTGACAGGCCCAGCTATACAGAATTTCCTTCAATTTTTGCACTGAGGTGTATCAATGCCTTGGTTCTTCTTGAGGTATTGGACGTAGACCCCGTCACCATGCCGCACAGTGTATCGAGGTCCCAGTCCTACAAACAGTACAATTTCCATTGACATCTAAGCACTGCTGTTCCCCACCAGGTGCCCTAGGTGCAGGCACTAAGCCATGGCAATCCATCATGCTGCCGTGATCCTCACACAAGAAACTCTTGGGTGGTGCCGGGGATGTCAGCCTGGCTGTGGACACCTGTGCTTTCCTGCTGCCTCCCAAAATGCAGTGAGGCAGAAAGTTTGTTTCTCTTTCCAGTGACAGGGACATATGGGGACATATTTCAATGAGATTGTTCACCCTTGGCTGAAATACCCAGCTGAGCATCCCTTCTGAAATCAAGAGATGAAACAAAGAAAAACTTCTCAGATTCCTGCAGCCTGAAGGTTAAAATGCAGGAAGACAGTGTTGGGGGGGGAGCTTTTGTGCAATGTTTTGCACCTATGTTCCCCTAACACAGGTATATCTCAAGAATAGTTAAGAACATGTACGGTTTTAAGTAGGTGCAGTACCAACCCAAAAAGCATGTTTAGTCCACCACTGGTTTTAAATGTTTCCTTCCTTGTGAATATGATGCTGTAGCCTTCTGCAAAGTGCTGTTTGTTCAGTGCCATGTAATCTGCAGAGCTATTAATTGCTCGTGTGAAAGATCCAGTTAGAAAGTGTGGCAAAACACCCTAATAACTCTTTTGAAAGAATATATAATCCACATTTCACTAATCTTCTAAACACATATTTGCAAAACAGATTAAAAGTGCAGGAATTATATATTTTACATACACAAAAGATGACCACATAATGGCTCCATGAGATCTTTGATCTAAAATTCCCTTTCTGATCTGTGTGGCAGATCTATTCCTTGCTTGTTTGTTTGTTTGTTTGCTTTTCTGGCCAGAAGCATACAGGATTATTGCCCTTTGCATGCAGGGAGAACAGAATGTCCTCAACAAAACTCATCAAACACAACAAAGCAGCTCTGACCTACAAATCTATCAATGGAAAATTTTACATTTTTTACAAGTCTTTCTGTGGGTTTCAGCCTGTGACCCAAGACCACAGGAGGTGTCATGGACCTTTGTGACGGGTCCACGAAAGGTAACTAAGCAGCACAAGCTTAGCCATGCCTTTCAGCAGTCTAGGGAGTCAACCAGTCAGGAAAGGTTGAAAACCAGTCAACTAAACAAGCATATATAATCTTTGTACATAAAAGAAGCTATGACCTCTTTTGAACCGTGGGATACCATTTATTATAACAAGAAGAGCTTCACAAAGAAAATTAGCTGTGTCTTTCAGTTAGGACATGCCTTCTACACAACTAGACTAAAAAAAGACATTTAATTATGGCAGCAAGGAGCTCAACAGGGTAGATTGCCTTGAGAAACAGTGTATGTTAGCTTGTGACGTTGCACAGTCACCCATCAGCTCGGGCTGCACACAGCATAAATGTCTGTCTGCCTCAAAAATGCCAGGGAGATAATCCTGTAGTCATAACTTACTGCAAGAAAGAGGCACATTATTTTACCCGTATATTTTAGTAGTGTTTCCATACGACAGCTGGTTCAGTGGCTGCTCATGAACCTAAGACTTGGAAGGCTGTACAACACTTCTTTAAATATGTTTTATATGCAACCTTCGATAAGTTTCTAGCCTCCTATCTGTAAAATGGAAATAATATTCCTTGCATCTGTGTTAAGAGACACTGTGAAGATAAAGAATTTATGGAAAGATACTTTTATAACTTAGAATATTGAACTCTGTCAATCAACTTTGCCAGAGATGACATCAAATTGTGTACTCAAATAATGAAGGGGAAAAAAAACACAATTATGCAGTGTTAAGCTCCCTCAAATCTTCCTTTTTTGCCATCCTGTTTTGCCCTCATTATCCATCTCAAAGACTGATTAGCTTTCTTAAAGATGCACCTGCCTTCTCAATTATATTTATATTTGGAGACAGGCCGCAATGAAAAATCTGATTGTAACTTGTGAATTCACATTTAAACCTGTTGAGACCATAGGCATGTGTCAACATTTGCTTTCCATTCTCGTTTATCTACTTTTCAAGATCACTGAAAACCACGCCACCTCTCCCTTTGGTTCACAGCAGTCCCACTCTATTTTCAAAGTGAACTTGTATTCCCGATCTGGAAGCAGCACCTCTCACCATCTGTTTTCAAGACAGAAAATTCTCCATTGTCCCTATATCTTTAGAGGTTAAGAAAAATCTCTGACATCTGAGCAGACTGGATTTAAATGGGAACAACCACTACCATGATAACTAAGGAATGCTTGCTGGATATGGCATAAAGTACTTCAAAGAGCATCCTGGGAGGAAACGGGAAAAATGTGAAAAAGAATCAAAGAGATTTCATGAGAGAGACAGGGATGGTTTCCAGACGTGAGAACAAATCCAGGTCGCTGTGTCAATACATAGGACACAGTGTACCAAATTCAGAGGTAAGTGGAAGTAATAGGGGCTGTTATACTCTTGCCAAAGTCTAAATTAAGACAACTTTCACAACCAGTAAGCAGAAAAATACAAGAAGTTAGGGGAAAGAAAGAGTCCAATCCCTCTTCCACCCCAAACTTCCTTCCCTCCTAGGTCTTCTCTAGGTACCCTGGCTTTAGTGTTTGGAGTGGCAGCTGATTCTGTGCAGATCCTCTTTATCTAATTTTTCCCTATTCACTGGGTGGTTTCTTCCAGACTGAAAATAAAGATTTGCAGTTTCAAAACTGATTTAACAATCAGCTTATGCTCCTTCTCCATCAAAAAATGCTGGCCAGCTCCACCACACCCAGAACAGCTACACTGCCCTTCTGTTTGGAAACACGGAGACACATTTACAGACACACAGGTGTTACTCAAAAAAAACTACTGCTTATCCCTCATTTAGGGTTTTATTTTACAGAACAAATAGAAAGCATGATTTCTTAAAAGGCATAGTATTTGATCTGATGCTTTTCAAACTGGATCCTAACAGCTTTCATTGAAGCTGAATTAAGTCTTTTGAAAAGTGTAAAGATTATTGCTGACCTATTTAAAACAAAGATAAACAAAACCAAAAAAACCTGAAGAACTCTCCATGACAAATTCATTCCGCTCTCTTATTTTTTACTCTTATTTTTACTACAGACAACCATACAGCCTAAAATCACAACCAAGTATAAATTTTGACTATTCTCATGAGGGTCATTGAAATGAAAGCATTTGCTTGCTGAGCTTCATTGACGGAAAAATATCTTGGCTGGGTACATTTAAAAATGCTGCTTATCTGAACTGTTTCAAGAGATTAGTTTGCATATTTAATATGTTCATGTTTCACAAGTAAGAAGATTTGCAAGTGACTTATTACAGGACATACAACTCAGCAGAGCGCTGAGTCATTTAAGCTGGTACCTTAGTCAGTAAATGCCAGCTACACCACTGCACACAACTTCAGTCTGTCTGTGGCAGTAAGACAATTTTGCAGATCCTCTTCCAAAATCCAGGTTAGATTCTGTCTTTCAGCAGGCTATTTCTCAGTGGTTTATATTTTCACTGTCACTAGCAAGTCAGTAAGACTGCATATCTTTTGAGCTCTAATTTTGCCTCGACACTATTGAAATGCCAAGTATAAACTTTAACTCAGGTTCAGAAACGTTAATCAGTTTTGAAATATCCATAGATTGCATATATATCAAGGCCTGTAAATACTCAGAAATGCCTGTCAGGATGCACATGGCATTAGCAGTCTTGTTCCTTCTAGCTGAAGGCCCACCATGTCAGGTGCTCATCAGCAGTGATAATGAAATATATCATCTTGAAACAAAAGGACATAGTCTTGTACTAAAGTCTTCTAAAATATAAAATATGAAGATATAACTCTTCTAGGGTTTACATTTACTTGCATTCTCAAATAATCTTTTGATTATTTACTCTTCCAGAGCTGCCACTGGTTACATTGGTAAAACATTTCTGTAAATATTGATCTCTAAAATAATCCTGTGTATAGGATATCTGCATAATTATATTATAATCATAATGTGATTTTTGTGGTTGAAACCTCTACCATTACTCTAGGTATAAAATTTATAGGAATCTCCAGACATCAGGATATGAACTAATCATATAATTATGTGAAAGAGGAAGAAGCTTCCCCCAGAGCAATTTGATTGCTAATAGTCTGCTATATTAGGTCTGCTACTTACACTGGAGCATTTTGTACTGGAAACACCAAGTACAGGTCCTGGACTTCATGCCCTCATACTAAAACAAATAATAATCTGTATTCTTACATGCAGCTTAGCAGGAAAAGAAAGCTCACAGAAATTGTTAGTTATGCCTTCATCCATAAACCAATGTACTTAGCCAACCTGGAAAAAACAAGCAAGATTTCAGTCTGTAGCCAGAGGTCCATGCACTGTGCTCTGGAAAGATGTTTTCCATCCCCAGAAGAAAGGGTGACGCCACCTTTTCCAGCCAGTTCCGAGCCAGGGCTGATTTCAGCAGCACCATACCAGTTTGCACTGGCTGCGTATCCAGCTCGCTGTTCAGAAGCACCTGGAGCACACAGCACTTACAGCAGCCACTGCCCTCTGGAGACACAGGGGATGTTTGGAGATACTGCTAGCAAGACACCCTTGCTTTCTTGCCACAACTAAGCCTTCCCAGTAAACTCAAGGCACTGCCTGAGATGTAAACTACAGTCAGCCTATCCACCAAAAAGATGCTAGATATGTGTATGCGTAGGGCTGATCAGTCCCATCCCATGGGAAACCTCCAAGGAAGGGGGGCTCCTTGAGGAAAATCCTCAGGGGGTCTTCTCCCACCCAGAGCTACAGTGCACAAAGGTCCCTCATGCAAAGGAGGTGGGAAGCTGCCCATAACCAATGACCTTTCCTAAGGTGTTTAAGGAAAACCTAAGGTGTTTAAGGAGACTCAAGACTGTGTGCATCTGGAAATATTTTCTCTACGAAGGGATTATGGAGACCTTAGGGTAGAGGAAAGCAAGACACTCCATTAGTTAAACTGAAAGGACTTGAACTAAGGCGTAAGGAAAAATTTCATCAATCAGAAGTCTCATTCTGAAAATGATTTATGGTCTCCCAAGTCTGGCTGCCCTTGGCTTGCAGTGAGGCACAGGTCTGTCAGTCTCTGAGTTACCTCTGAATGCAGAGCTCACTTTTAAGAACTTTTAAGACTCACTTTTAATTAATTTTTAATTAGGTAATTTTACTGAGAAACCATAACACATTATTTTTGGATGTTGTTTGGCAGACTGAAAAAGGGACAGCATTTCAGAGGGCTGGCACTCTGCAAATAAAGGCCTTTTAGAGTACACCTCAAAACCACTTATACTTACAGAAAAACCACTTATACTTGCACAAATCTGCCCAGCATCTGCCTTAGACACAGACTTGAGAAAATGCTGCTCTGCAGCCTGGGGAGAGGTAGCAGTGATGTGAACAAGAGATGCCAGGTCTATGCTGGGGTGCTTGTGTTCCCTCACCCCACCTCACAGGGACTGAGTATCAGGTACTAAAGGAAATCAACCACATTTGCTCTCTGCACTCCAGCACTCACACACACACACACACACTTTCTTAACAAACCAGCTTCCTCATCTGTTTTTGAGAAGAAAACTCACATAGACTTGCTAAGCAGCCCGGGTTGCAGAAGTCTCGTCTCACAACCTTGGGTTGTCAATCCAGCAGCAGTCCACTAGCTCTGCTTTTATAATAAAGCTGTGATTAGCCTGAAGGAAATAAAATTTGCCTCTTACAGCAAGCTCTTTAACTGCAATTTTGACAGTCTTCAATGATACAACCAGAGAAAAAAGGAAAGCAGCTCCCTTTTGTTATCATCACACATGAAAAACACTCGCAAGCTGACCTGGATTCCCACATATTAGTTTTCTACACATATTTGCAACGGTGTCTGCATCATCTTCCCCCACCTGCTCTGCCAAATTATTATGGAACAAGTGCTTTGCAAAAAAAAGCACAATTGCTTGAAATTACACTAGAGTCAAATGTTGATAAAAAGGTGTCACAGAGGGAATGAAAACTAACTGCTGTGAAATTTAATGAAACCCACTGTGTGCCAAGGGCACAGGCAGCCAAATTGAATTTTAAAAGGTGCCAAGCAGGGAAGCTTGTAATCAGACTAGCCACTATGTTAGATGAGATAAGCAGAATGACTTTTCTCTATCATGAGATCAAAACAGACTGCAATTCTTATGCATGAGATGAAAAGTTACAGTATTTATCCTCCCAGCTTCCTGTGTTCTTAGCACCGGATCTCCGGCTTAGTGCCCTGAAATGGAATTTGCCATCTCCAGCGTAAGGCTTGTCCCAGCCCTCGCAGGTCACCGAGCTCTTTCCTGACACAGTTTTTATTGCAAATTGCAAAAAGAGGAACAAGCTAAACAGAGTTGTGGATGGCTCAGCATAAACTATCTTCATCCATGGTACCCCCTTCCACAGCCTGCAGAATGAATTGAAGTCAGTGCAGCAGAATAGGAAATAGAAAATAACGCTAATGTAGGAGAAGAAGGAAGCAACGACTCTATTTAACAGAGAGCTCAGTGCTCACAGTGAGAACGGTTTCCAAAGCATCATTCCACTGTAGCCTGTTAAGAAATCATTTTACTCCTGAATTATTACAACAGCATTATTTTGAAACAGTGTTAAGAAAAGCCTGATCTGGCACACAGAACTGTGATTGCATTCATTTATGGGAGTAATCCCTCAGACTTTGAAGACAAGGGACAAAAAAGCTGTCCAGCCCATCTTTGCGGGAAATAGCTTCAGCTACATTCATTGTTTCAGTGGCCTGGGAGTTATCGGTAGTTTGGGGGACAGATGGGAAGGGCACATCGGTATCTGCCTTGGCCCTGGGCCACACAGAAAGGCTTGGGGTCTGCACCTTTGCCTCACTGATGGGTCTCATCATCACAACCTGCTCGAACTTGCAGCCTGGCCTGAACGGCTGGATTTTGCTCTCGCTGGTCTACCAGTGACCCTGGAATACTTTCCAGAGAGAAAGTTTCTAGTTAGAGAGGAGACTTCCAGTACTGAACAAAGCCCTCCAAAGCTAGCCATTGGGTTTCTTGAAAAAGGATTTCTTGTAAAAATGTCCTGACTTGTCTAACAACCTCTTGATTTTTCAGAATGTACCTGTAATGGTTTGGGGGGTTGTCTTGGCTATAAAGAGCCTTGTCCCAGTATTTAGTGCCATTTATTGTGTTTTTACTACTGTGACAGAAAAAGGACTTGAAAACTAACAGAATTACTTGAAATCTAAAACTCGCTATAGCACAGAAGCCTTGTTTTGTATTTTCCTGCATGTAACCCATACAACATCTGAAAGACCCTCTGCAAGTCAGCAGTAGCAGAGGATACATATGTCTGCAGGCACAGCGAATGGAGCTTTACAAAGGGAGTGAAGCTCCTCTTCCCTCACAGCACCCTCCTGTCTGCCTCTGCCTGCTTCCTTCCCCGTGCAGCACCCTGCTCTCCTTGGCCGGCTTTGCCTGTTCTAACCCTGGCTTCTGACTGCTCCCACCTCTGCTCATACCCTTCTGAGGATGCAGTTAAAGAGTTTTTAGAGGCATGCAGGTTATCTGAAGAGGAAACTCTACCCATGAAAGTAATGCATTCGTCATTTGTTACTAAGTCAACATTTTGAGGTCTCCTTTTACTTACTCCTCCACAAAGCGCACAAGAAATTAGTCAGCATCAGTTCTTATCATACTAAAAATTCAGTAAACTCAAAGCACCCTCAATTTCCCGGTCCAACTTCGTTTCAGTTAGGACTTCTTTGGAGCAGCAATTGTCTCTGTCTCTTCCCCCAGCACAATGGAATTCTAGAATTTCCTACATTAGAACAACAACCACCATAACAGAAGCAACACTGTACAATTGAGGATGTTTGTACAAATTTGCCAAGCAGATGTACTAATCTCCAAAAGACATTTAAAGTAGTCATGCAGCAGCACCTGGGTTGAGTCAGAGCAAAGTTTGAAACGAAGTACAGAGAAATTTCGTTTCACACATACACTCACAAAGGTCCCTCAAAATCATGCTACCCCAGTTTCTATAGATTGACAAAACTAAGCACTTTTTAGTATGTCCTTGTAACCCTTCCCAGTAACTAGCATTCAGCTGTACTGTGCCCAACCTGAATTGCTTGTGATGCTCTGAATATCAAGTTCATTCCCATTTTAAAAAATATATATATAAAAAAGTATTCATAAATAGGCTTTTGGTTAGCTGCAGACCCAGACAAAAGCCTGAACTTGTGAAGAAGTCAGGCAGTGCACTCCTCAGAAGCCGGAAGGCTATTTCTTACACCCTACTATGTTAGCGGGTTTCATATCCTTTCACAGGGCACTGTATTTCAGAAGCAGCTTTTGTTATTCCAGATTGATCATTCATGGCTTTATCTCAAATCCCTTCTCCTCAATGCAAGGGACAAATTCCATATCCTTTCGCATTTATTAGAAAACCATTCTTCTCAAATCAACAATACCACTTTATATTACAAAGGCATCTTTACTGGGAGACAATGCAAGACAACTGAACTGTCAGATTGCAAAGAAAAGGGTCAAATCTTTACATTACTACAAAAATGATACAGTGTTTATCGGAACTCTGCATTTTCTGCTTCATTCTCTCTGGACCCTTTTGGATCATGTTACAAGATAAAAATAACAATGATTTCTAATAGGTAATTGTTTAGGCTTTCTTTCATTAACATTTTCTTTATATTTCTACAAACTACTGCCAAGCTTACTTAAAAGTCTGTTAGCTCAATAAAGAATTGTACCTGCAAATCAATTCAAAATGGTCAGTCCTCATCAAAGACTTTTTTATCAGACTTATCCAAGAAAATGTGGACTCAGCACATGGTATGGCAACCTTCTCAAGAAAGAGTTTTGTTCTAAGGCATTAGTCCTGCTGCAATTAATATTCTGTACCTGGGGAATTAGGTAGGATCTGGCATCCTATGAAGGTCTGCACTGCTACATAGCAGCAACCTCCTCCAAATCCCACCAGCCACAATGAGTAGTAACAGTGCTAAGGTCCAGAACCTGCCCTCCCCTGGGTCCCATGGAGGAATATTGCTGTTGATTTCAGCAGGTCAGGCTCTAAGGAAAAGCCAGGCTGGAGGGAAAAAAAGTCTGCCTCTGTTCTCAGATGTACCTGTGACATCAGGGGACTGACAGTGAACAAACAATGTAAATGAGATCCAATCAAGCCTCGTGAATCAGCCTTATCACCAGCATTGTCAGGGTGCATTGACCATGCCCAAATTTTCATGCCTGAGAAGATACAGGACAGCTACTAGAAGGGATCTGTCAAATGCAATATCGCCCCTCTGACCAGTGATGTCTTGTGGTGGCAGACTCATCATAAGAAGAAGGAGAGGATGTCCTTCTTAGTCCTCTGTTGTGACTTAAGGCCATCTCCACACAGTCCGAATGCCACTTAGGACCTTGCACTTGGGCAACATAAAAAACTTAACAACAAAGGTATTCCACAGAGGCAAAGGAAATCCTTGAGCAGGGAGCCAGCTAACATGATGGCTACCACAAGGCATGCAGCTGTGGGTGGAGCTTTGGTTGTACAATACATCCCGTGTTTCTTAATTACACCATGCTCATTCCTAACTGCTCACTGCATGAACTTGGTTGCCCTCAAGTACTATGCCTGACTTCATTGAAATAATAAAGGAGATTTAAAACTGTCTTACTGTACCTTATAAAACCAAAGTTAAAGAGCTTAGAAGGTAAAAATGTGTATTGAAGAAGTAAAAGGATGTGAGAAAGGAAAGGAAAGGAAAATGCAGGTTGAATACTGTGAAAAAATTTCAAGTGGAATGCCTAGTAAGCTGAGTTTCCTGAGAGAAATGAGAAAAAAACCCACATTGCATAGACATTTAACACCAGACTGGACAAAATCCTGGAAAATACACCATTGGGAACAATCCTCTCCTGTCTGTAGGGCATATGACCTCATTCACACTGGAAAATATTGAAACATTTTGATGCCTAAATGAAGTTCCCAGCGATATTCAAGTATCTCATGGAGCTCAGGAAGCAAAACAAAGACAGATCTTTCAATGCACAAACAAAATTGCTAACTCCAACCCAGATTCTGCACTCATCAACACAAATGCAGAGGATCTGAAGTAACTCTGAATTTACTTTTCTACAGCAGCAAAATAAATTATTATTTGCTCCCCTGCCTCATGTTTTCTGAAGTTTCATTAGGTTATGCAAGCAAAGCCTTTTGAAATGAAAAGCATCACAGAAGTGCTGAGCATCATTGTTCCTTTCTAATAAAAGAGGGGGGGGGGAAGCAAGAAGTCTGAACTTCATTCTACAGATAAATAAAACAGCACTCCAGGACTTCTTTAGATCAAAAATTCTGTGCTTAATGCAAAATTCTGCTTAAACCCAACACAGCTGCAGCAATATTCAAAACATCACTTTTATATTCAACATCAGTAGGAAAACAAAGAGAAGTAAAGAGATTCTTCCCAATATTTTAGCAGCATCTTTTATTTTTTCTAATACATCAGCACTTCCATTTTACATGTGCTTCCAAAGCACCTAAAATGTAACTTGCAGAATTTGCACCAGGCTGAAACTCTGCATGTTTTTTTTCCCCCTGTATTTAGCCAAAATTTATATTTGGAGTAAATACAATTGAAAAAAAACCTAAACAAACAAAAAAACACCAAACCAAAAATGAGTGTGCATTTCAAAGCACAATTCAGTATAGACAAGCTAATTCACTGGGGTAGCTCTTCAAGAAGAAACCCGGCATTGGAACCACACCCACTTATGGCTAATGTCACAATCAAATAATCGCTAAGATAGAAATACTGATGTCATTTGTACTACATGTCTCTGACTTCAAAGGACACACAAAACCTCACAGCCTGTAAGGGCCCTTCTGCTTTTTTAGTAAGATTTTGAAGTAAGATATCTGAAGTGGTTGGGGACAGAAATTAAAAAATAAAGACAGCTAAGTATGAAGGCTACTCTCCACATCATTTGACTTCTTCAAGCTGCATCTCCACTTTTCCAACAGCAGTACAACTCCCTGCTTGGTCTGTGCTGCTTGTAACCTTGCTGGCAGGGATGGTCTCCTCAGAGCTACTGATTCTGCACTTTATGACCAGTAATGTTTCTTACTGATTCTTCCTTTCTAACCCGCTTCGTTAAAATGGTTGGTGTTAGCTTAAATAGCAATTCTTTGCTAACTCAGGTTTCCTTCAGCAGGACTCCTTAGGGAACAATCACAAAAAAAGCTGTGCTGTTAGATCTGTCGGGGCAGCAGCCTTCAGCAAGCCTGCGGTGGGAACTTCTGTGAGCAAGGTGAAGGCAACCATGGGAAACAGGATCCTCTCTTAAGAATATACAGAATCTAAGTCTGCACCTTTACCTATTTCAGAGCAGTACCTGCTAACTTTAATTCCACTCCAGTCAGATTTGGTGGCCCATGCATAGAGGAAAGATTCAAGCAATACGGGTTACATCTGATTAAGAGAGTAGGAATGTAAGTAATGATGTCATTTATAAACTGAGAGCAACAAAGGACATATATTGTATTGGCTTGGCTTTGGTCCTGAATTTGTCTTATATTTAACTCCTGTCTGAATACAGCAGAGAGAGAGCTAGCTAATCTTAATAAAACCCGCTACAAAATCTGTTAAAATAACATCACTGTCGAAATTCTCTTGTTCTGAACATCTTCCCAAACAATAATACTTCCCTGCCTTGCTCACCTGGACTCCAAACCTAAATCCAAGAATCTGACTCTGTACTGTACTGCAGTATGTGAAGGTGCCTTGTAGTGCTGGGAAGCAGATACTGAACACAGGCACTAGCAGTCACAGGATGCAGTTGAGCAAGTCAAAGTCAAGATGAAAAGGGATGAAGCTGCAAAACGATACACTGCACTTAGTCTTTGGTGGATGCCTATAGAAAACTGGAGAGATAACTGGTGTGAAACATAGCAGCTATGAAGCAGCTTCTATACAGGTTGTTCTGGTAAAGAAACCACAACATAGATGGTAAAGAAGCCACAACACAGCACAGCTTAAATGGATTAAAAGCAACCTAACCACAGAATCTTAAAAAAAATAATAAATATAATGATCCTCAAGAGAACGTAATTTTGCAATGATACATTCTTGGTGCTACATTTTTAATATTTGCATTAATGATCTGGAAGGAAAGCAGTCAGGGTAATTCACCACGGGAACAACTTACAAAGATCCTGCTTTTCTCAAAGTTAATTAAATTCAGACTAGAAGGTTTTTTTCTCAGAGATATACTCTTGTTCAAACCAAAATTATATAAAGGCTGTCCTATGACCTGAGTTACAGCGGACCTCAGACTAAATAGTCACAGTGTTCCCTCCTGACCTTATTATTGCTGAATCTATGAACCTATGACATGACATGCAACCACTCACTAGCAACATTTAAGAGTGCTGTGTTTGCTCTTCTTCTGTTACGTCCTCGTGAAGCATCTGTTCCTTTCATATGCCCCTCTTGCTGCATCTTTATATGTGCATGTATACACTGGATTACTACCTAGCCTGCAGCTTGTCTTTGTCTAGGATGAGGATTGTCCTGTCACATGTCTATGTGAGCATAGCAAAGTCACTGAAGCTTTGCATATGACAAGAGAAAAGAGAGAGGAAGATGTGGCAAAACAGCCCTGAGTAGCTAACTTGCAGGTGAAGAAGAGTGCTTGGTGTTGGACGGAAGCAGATGCCCCTCCCCAGCCTCTCCCCAAAAGTTATCCTTTTGAAAAATAATTTTAGGTTGAAGAGGATGAAAGAACTAAAAGGCCATTTTTCCATGGTTTTATACCTGGGTTTTTTTCAGGTAAAATTTCAGGAGGACTTGGGAAGAATACGTGTAAATGGGGGAAATGGATGAGATAGGCTTGGGAGCACTGCAAAAGAGTCTGGGGTAACTGTTTCATTCCTGGAAGTCTCTTGACCATCTCAGATCTCCCCTGTCCCCAGCAAGGCTCTTCTCAGTTACATTTTCTCCCTACAGGCAGAAAATGATCCTGACCTTAGTCTTTCAGGCACAAAGTAAAGACTCTCACTTCATCTGTCAGACAAAATAATGGTTACTGGTCACTGCCTGCAGTTCTTTTCCTCCAGCTCCACACAAATCGTTCCCAGGAGTTTCTAGTTCCTGTAGTCAACTGGAATTACTCTCACCAAAGCCCCTAATTACTTTTTCTTAGCCAGTCTCAGAACCAAGACTGCCTTCATTCTCATTGACACACAGGTTGTCATTGACTGCCCACCACATTTCTTGAAACATGACTTAGGTTCAGTGGCTCCATCTCTCCCAAGAGCCTACTCTTACTTCTTTAACTGTTTCCCCAAGCATTGCCTTCAAGGGAGAGCTTCTTTACATGGTCCCATAGTGCTATTATCTCGTGCTCTTCCTTTCTCTGTCCCCTACATTTTAGACCTCAATCGTCTCACCCGCAAATTAGCATTAATATGCTAACAACTTGCAGATCACCTTTGCATCTGTCTCTTTAAAATCGCCAGCCCAAAATCTCAAAGGCTTTCTCTAAGATTCACCACAGACAACACAGAGCCATCACCCCACACTCAACGTTCTCCTCATCTTGATGGAGCACTCCTGCTGTCTGCACCCAGCAAACACTTGTTCTGAGCACCCTATGGGTGGTGGAAACTATTATGGCCACTATTGGCATAGGACACTTGGAGAAGGATTCTGCAGTGATTTCATGTGGTGCTGAGAGCTTTCCAGAAGGCCATATTTTTTTTTCTGAGATTAAATCAGAAGCTGTTAAGATCTGTGTTCCCTTTTTGTCAAATAGCCAAATGCTCCTTTCATCACCCCATACTTGAAGAGCTCTCCAAATTTTCTAACCAGCAATTCAAGGACCATAGTTTCAGGAGTTCCAGCACTCCCATGAGACACAAAGGAAAGAAGATAGAGAAATTAGGAGAGGAAGAGAAGGTGCTGCTTAAAACTTTGCTCATTTACTGAAGGGAGTAGCAACACTTGTGCTTTACTTGAGTACAATCAATGAGTGGTCGGTACTAAAGATGACAGTACAAACCACATGGCCACCCTGTAATCATGGAGAGGGCTCACTTCTCACATGCCACTCAGAATCAGGGCCAAAATGTGAGGTTCGGAGAGATGTCTGTCAGCAGGACATGCTCTGTTCTCTTGGATTCATACCCCTTTGAGCTTGGCTTAGCTGTCCTACACAGCCAAAGGGAGTTGTGAGCTAGTGCACATTTCATCTATAATTCCTGTGCGCTGACCATTTTAATGAAAAGCTTCACCTTGCCAGCATAACGCTCTTTAAATTGACCATCCTTGCAATACTTGTGTCTTTTGATCCACTGCCTCTCATAAAACTGGCTAACCTTTAAGTTCATTATGTTCTTAAAATTATTGCTATGTTCTTAAAATCATTGCTCTGCATTCAGAGAGTGAAACTATTCACCAAATTAGTATTTCATATCTCAGCTACCTACGTGCAAATTTCTAGTCTCCCCATTTAAGTGGAATTGACTTGCCACAGCACAATGAAAAGAAGATCAATAATTACAGACTCCAATTTGCCATAGATTTGTTAAACTTCACTTCCTGCTGTCATGCTCTCTATAGTTATGGTCAAAGATACATCCTTGCAATCTGTTCTAGCTACATTATATATGCCTCAGTCTTTCAACATTCAAAGGAAACCAGCTGGAAACACTGCACTTACCGTTATCAGTGAAGACTGTATCCGTCTACATAACTGTGCCCTCAAGAGGTTACACACAGTGTAACTTTCACCTCAGTTGTCAGTTCTTTGAAGCAATCCAACAGAAATGTCCATGAAGCATGTTCTGAGACACTGCAGCGGCAGTTTGCCCACCATGAACTGCAGACCACTGAGAGCCACTGCAGAAATGGCTGGCCTTGGGGTGTTGGCTACTTCTTGTCGCCCACCACCAAATTGCCTTAGAAAAAGCTAAAAATAGCATTGTTTTTCACATAAGCAATTGCTGTAATGGCTACAGAGCTGCCACGTGATCATGCATGGGAAAGGAAGAGGTTCCCATAATTGCAAATGGGAGGAAAAGTCTATGGTGCAGTCTTCCTACTAGGAACGGAAACTCAGCATGTATCATCCCAGAGTCATCTTAAAATATACATATGCTCTGCAGCCAGGACCATCTGAAATAGCAAATATAGATTAAGAACGTAACATCAACCAATATCTAAAGACCCCTTCTGACTCTATGCGGATCTGCAATTTCTTGTAGGTTCTGCCATGCAATTTTTATGAGAAGAGTAGATTTATGGTATAAGCACTCATGAATAATTCACTCCCATGAGTTGCCACATACAACTTGGGGAAATCCCAGCTGTAAAACCTTGGCACTGTTTAGCTAGTGCAAGCTGCACTACTTTTATACAGGTGTTATTCCACTGACCTACTTGGAGTTACTCCTCCTTCGCACAGCTAGAAGAAGAGGACCAGGCTGTTTGCTTGCCACCTCTGGTAAGCAAACCACTCTGCCACCTCTTCACAGAAGTAAAAATGCTTCCAGTGTTGCACTAAGTTAGTTTTAGCAACCTTTGTGCTTTGGCTCACCACAGCTTCAGGGGCTTGTACATCTCACCCACTCCTGGGCCTCCCATAATACTCCAATGTTAATTGGCTTACTTCCTCATCGAATCCATTTAAATCCATTTAAATAATGCTGAGAAAATTACTTGGATCCTAGACTAATGGAACACCACTAAAGCCATAAACTATCTACACTTCAACAGAAACACAGTTTATTCCAATACTCATCCTCCACCACTGGAGCAGGAGCCACAGCAGGATGTTGGAGCAGGTGACTCAGACAAAAAGAAACAGAAAGTGAAACCGCCTAGCCATCTCCTTGCCCTAACACAGAGGATGAATTAATAACATCACTCAGTGGACTGCTTATTTCCCCAGGCTCTTTCTTCATATAAAGATAGGAGGGGGTTCTTTTCCCCAATCAAAACCAAAATATTTCTGAGAGTTTTATTTGGTTAGATCTCCAAGCGGAGGCCAATTAAAATGGCAATCACTGTACTGCCACTGAGCCATATTCAAAGCACACATTGTGATATATAACTAAACCTTCAACTGCAGTAGAGGGAACAAAGAGCTGGCATTCCCAGTTAGTAAATAAAGTGAACAGCTCGTGGCTATCTTGACATAAAACAACCTAATAATTATAGTGCCTAAGTTAGACATCTGAATAAATGTAGTCATGTCATTTAAACAATGAAGCTATACTGATTTATAGCAGCTAAGGATCTGATTAAGGATGTAAAGATCTGATCTTTACCCTAATATGTCCCTTCAGTTCATGCAAATTGTCGGCTTTCACCACCTGGCTCTCCCTCCTGTCCCCACAGCTGGGTTTTAAGCAGGTTAAGAAATGACAGGTTCTCACTTTGTTCATTTCTTAACACACTTCCAGCAGTGCTGAGTGAAATGAGAGACAACCATAAAAGCCAGTAGAGGGGAAAATTAGACATGCTGTGTAACTAATTTCTGAACTGTAAGCGAAGTTGTTGGCAATTTTTGTTTCATATCACAAGTCCACATTTATTTCTTCGAATTGTCATCTACCGAGGACAAGTCCTACCTGCGCACACCCTTCCAGGCGGGATGGGACGCTTGCCTGGTCAGCTGGGACAAGTTCCAGGAGTGGCTGTGGTGTGGTCTAAAGGGACCTCTCACCTCCTTGCACAGGAGCCACCATTCCGCCTCGGAGAAGGGTGCACACCTTCAGCCCACATAAGTGCCATGGGGGAGCGGGGTTCCTCCTGCGTCCTCCAGCTGGCCACCCACCGCTGGAGATGCCGTGGTCGCTGGGGTGGCTGTAAGCAGACACAGGCACGGCCAGCCCCGCTCCATGGGCAGGCGGGGGAGCACAGCCGTGAGAAAGGGGCCAAACACAAATCAAAACCAGACGAGCCGAGCCAGCAGTTGGGAGGAGGGGGGTGGTTAAAGCATGAACCTGTGATGGCTCTAAGTGAAAATAGCCAGACCAAGCGGGCTTGCAGAATATCACCGAAACAAAAATCCTCTCCACTCCCTGGCTGCCCAGCTGGAATTGTATGATGGAGCAGGCTTCAAGAAGCCACAGCTCCCAGCAGAGTTAACTCTCCAGCAGCTGCTGCACTTTCAAATTGTCAGCCAGATTAAACACAGGAATGCCTGTGAGTCGCAAAGCTGAGAGAAGGGCGAAGTGACGGGGTTGGCTTGCTCTAAAGTCCAGAAACTACTCAAAAATTTGGAGGCAGGGCTCCCTGTGGCCAAGAGGGAGCTACACTGGCATTGCCTGGCTGGAGGCTTGGCACAGGGCCCTTTCCTTGCCTTGGCTGTCTGCCCCAAGTTGGACAGGAGCAGAGTTTTTGTCTTGTGCTTCCTTAGGGCTGCAGACTTGGGATGTATTCGGACTGCCCTTGCAGGGCAAATTTCTGTTTGGAGCGGAATGAGGTGGGGGTCCCACTGCAGCCTGCTGCTCCAGGCACGAGCGGGGTGCCTGGCTGGGACCGAACGCTGCAGGGCACCCAAAACACTGGTACCTGCGCTGCCCCAGCACCGAAAGCTTGTGGAAAACATCCCCTTATGGGGTGGAGCACTTGCACCAAGCAAAAGTGAGTGCCACTGAGCCATATGTCAGTGATGACAAGAGAGTTATGATTTACTGGGAAAACTGCCCTATAAAAAACACACTTAAGGTTCCTGTTTATTATCTCATACCCTTCAAATACTCCACAGTTACAAATACTCCATACAATTACAAGCTAAAAAAAGGAGGGGAGGCAATTCTCCCACACGCTGTCTAGCCCATGGACTCAACAAACCAGCAGCACCATCAGCAAGCAGCATGGGTCAGACAGCCTGGCGGGGCTCCTCCTGCAAGATGGTGGGCCACCTCCACCAGGGATAAACAATCCCTACTTCAAACCTGGACCGCAGACTTGTTGCCAGATTCACGCAGCTGCAGGGAGCAGAGGTGGAGAGAGCTGTGCCAGTGATGGGGGTAGGAAGGAGAAAGAAGAGAGATTGTTCCCACATAACACAGTCTCTCTTCTGCAAAACTGTGATGCTCCATAGGGCTCTGCAGCCTCCACGCTTCTCCAGGTACCTCCACCCCAGCTGAGCTCTGCTGGAAACTACAGCTCACCAAACCACTGCAAAGATGCTGGACCACAGAAATCGACTTGTGATGCAACTCTCAAAGGTTGGACAATGACCAAGCAAGGACTTAAGCACAAGAGAGTGAGCACAGGCGGCTACATCTTTGGGCCACTGAGGCGTTCAGACAACCAGCTCAACCACTGAGGGAGCCAAGTGGTGTCCCCTGTTAGCAGAAAGTTTAACTCACCTCCTCCTCATCCCAAAGCACCAGGAGAGTCTCGACATGTGTAAACCAATAGTCCCCGTCCCCTCCCCATACAAGCACTTACCCCCCAGGAACTGGATGCCTCCTGCCACCCTGCCCACGGTCCTGGAGATGAGCTCGGACACACAGCAGCCCATGAGCGCCGTCAGGGCCACCAAGAGGAGCAGCCCACAGCCCAGGCCCGTCACCACGGTGCAGATCCTCCACTCAGCGCTCGGGATGGCCTGGAAGGAGGCATAGCGGCCACACTGCTCCACCATCACGGTCGTCTGGCGACTTTCATCCCGCACTGGGTAGGAACACCGCCGGAAAGTGCCAAAGGAAACCGACTTCTCCAGCTGAGACCCCAAGAGCCAGTAGGGCATGAAGAAGCCCACACAAGAGGCAGCGGCACAGAGGAAGGAGAGGAAGGCCCAGACAACGCCGGCACAGGTAAGGCTGGAGGCCATCTTTGTCTCTGCTCCAAGACCCCTCGTGATGGGGAGACAGAAAAGCAGCTGTGTATTTTAGAAGAGGTTTATGAATAATCTGGAGTCTCTCAGCCTTGACAAATCCTCACGCTGGGAGAAGCTCGGATCCTAATAGCCGATGGGATGTTTCCTCCCATCATGAAGTCAAAGGTCCCTAATCAAATAACAACACACAAAAAAAGGAGAAAAATACAAGTTCAGTAATACTGATGTTAGAAAAACATGTTTATCTGCCAGAGTGTTTTTCCTTCCTACAGGACTTCTGATTAAGACATCTCACTTTTCTGTCCCATCTTTGCAAGCAGCCGCTAGAATCGCCGTCAGCAATACCGGCTGCCGGGGACAGTGGCGGGAGGCAGCCCAGCCGGCACAGGCTGCTGTGCTCATCCAAGGACACTCTGCAGCCACCTTCAGGGGCTCCCCTTGTGCTTGCCTACTCACTTTTCTCCACTGTATGTCTTGATCTTTCCCATACCAATTGAGAAAAAACATGAGGTCTTGTTTATCCTGAGTTAGTCGGGCCTTCCTCCTGCGGCGCCTGGGGAATGTACTTCATGTTACACATGGCCCCGCAGCTTCAGCACAAAGCCACTTGCAGTGCCTAAGGCTTTCCAAGATCAGACCCTTGTGGCAGAGGTAAACCTCATTAACACACCCCCAGAGAGAAGTGTTACGAGGTGACATTTTTTCCAGCAGTGCCTTAAGTTATTGGCATCCCTGTACAAAAGGAGCCTTTTATCACTTGATGTCCAGAAGTGCCAGGAACCCCAACTCCAGATGGGCTCCCAGCAAGTGAAGACATTGCCACATCTTTTGGATTCACCCCCACGCCACCTCAGGCAGCACATGATTAAAACACACAGGTCTCTCTTAACATTTGTGCTTGCACTCAGCCTAGCTCCTTCTCTTCTTTGCCTCTTCCCAGCTCAAACCCAGGAGCCTTATCCCCTCTGCATCCTTCTCGGACAGCTCGCAGCCTCTAAGCTCAGTACCAGCGTGACCAAGTGTGTCTGACTGTCATAGAAACCTACACGCTGCTTCCCAGAGGTTGGGGGTGTGTTTCTTGTTAAATCCATGCTGGATCATTACTCCAACTGCATTTGTAAATTTATGGATCATTTCTCAGAGTTGCTGCCAAATTAATTCTGATAGCTATTTACAGGGCTTTTTTTTCTAAGCATGATTGGACACCAATCAGTGAATACAATTCATGTACAGGCAATAAAATTAATACTACTTCAGCACAAGGAGGGAAGGTATAGAAAGAGTCTGTAAGTGAAACTAAGCATGTGCACCACACAAAAGTTTTGTTTACTTTTAAAACACTAAGAAGTCTCTTCTCCAATGTTAAAAAAAAGCCTATGCTGCTACTCGAGAAGTGTACACCTATCTACTCGTAGCCTATACGCAGAAATGCCTTTCAGCCTGCAAGACACCAAACCCCTGAGGATAAAAACTTGGGAGAGGGGCATAGGGTGTTTCCATCCCTCCAGAGGCATCTTCTGGAGAAGAATCTGCCTGTGTCTTGGCGTGGCACCAAACGTCTAAGGCAAAGTGGGCCACGGCACTTGGGGATCATCATTCCCTGAATCGGGGGAGGAGGTACGGCTGGAAATAGGGGACAACATGGGGGCTTCCAGGGGTAGGACCCTGCAAACCCGCCGGCTCCGGCGGGGCAGCAGCTTCGCCTCCCCGAAGGCTCACAGCCGGGGAGCTCTCCGGGGAGGCGGACTCGCCCCTCGGGCCCCGAAACTCCGCTCCCCCCCTTCGGGGGTAGGAGGGGGCGGCGGAGAGATCCGGCACCCCCCGAGGGAAGGCGGCGTCCGGGAACCAAAACTCGCCGGGGTGATGCGCGGGGAAGGGCTGCGGGGCCAGAGGGCGCCGCGCCCGCGGAGCCGGAGGGGTGTGAGGGGGACCGGGGAGGTGCCGGCCGGGGAGCAGGGGCTGCGGGAAGGGCAGGGGGCCCCGGAAGGGGCAGGGGCTGCGGCAGGGGCAGGCTGGGAGGGGCAGGGGGTCTGGGAGGAGAAGGGGGTCCGGGAGAGAAAGGGGGATGCGGGCGGGGAAGGGCTGGAAAAGGAGCGGTGTCGGGAGGGCAGGGGATCGGGGGGGGGGGGGGGGGGGCAGGGGGGACAGGAGGACGGAGAACCGGGAAGACAGGGGGGCCGGGAAGGGAGAGCAGTCCGGGGTGGCAAGGAGATCCGGGAAGGACGGGGGCCCGGGAGGGGTAGGATGCGGGAAGGCAAGGGGATGGGAAGGCTGGGGAATCGGGAGGGGAAGGGAGTCTGGAGGGTCCGGTGGAACTGGCAAGGGATGCGGCCGGGAAGGGTGTCGGAGCGGGAAAAGGGATCCGGGAGGGGAAGAGGGTCCGAGGGTGCAGAGGAGGTGGCCGTGCAGGGCAGGGAGGGGTCGGAGAGGGGAAGGAGGTTCCGAGGGCTGGGGGATCCGGAGTCGTGCAGCGGCTACAGCGTTACAGGGAGTGCGGGAGGGCACGGGTCCGGGAGGGGAAGA
This sequence comes from Strix aluco, assembly GCF_031877795.1. NCBI lineage: Eukaryota > Metazoa > Chordata > Aves > Strigiformes > Strigidae > Strix > Strix aluco. The sequence continues at coordinate 109,479,468 of NC_133932.1, read as the reverse complement.
GGGTACAGGGGGTCCGGGAGGGGCTGGGGATGCAGCCGCGCAGGGAGTGCGGGAGGGCCGAGGTCTGGGAGGAGCAGGAGGGGCGAGGGGTCCGGGGGTGCCGGGATGGGGCCGGGCACGGGGCCGGGGGGGAGAAGGGCTACTTACTGACACGCCGGGCGCGGGGGCTGCTCGCCGCGGCTGCCGGGAGCACATGGGCGCGGAGCCGGGGCGCGGGGCCGGCGAGTGGCGGCCGCCCCAAGCGACTCTCCCCGCGGTCCCGGCGCGGAGGCGATGCGGGCGCTCCGAGGCGGGCGGGACCGGGACCGGGACCCTCCCCAGCCCGGCCCGTCCTCCCCTCCCTTCCTCCGCACGTTCCTCTCCCCCCCCCCCCCCCTTCCCGTTTGATTCCTCGGGAGGCAATGCACTCCGCCGCCTCTCCTCCCCCTTTCCCGGCCGCCGCCTCCCCGGGCGGGACCCGCCGCGGACGGCGCAGTTGCGGGGCCGGGGGCGAGGGGCCGGGCGGCGGCGGGGGGAAAGAGGGGGGGGGCCTTCCCGAGCCCTCCCGGGGAGCGGGTGCCGGCTCTGAGGGGTCGGCGCGGGGGCGGTGGGGTCCCGGCTCTGGGGCGCTGGGTGTCGGTTGCCGGGGGCCGGAGCGGGGGGGTGCGGGCTCCCCGAGGTGGGTCCGGTGGCGGCGGGGAGCGCTGCGGCGCCGCTGGGCTCCGCGGCTGCCTGCGGGGTGCGTGGGGCGGCAGAGCCGGGGACGGAAGGGAGGAAGGGGCAGGAGAGGAGAGGAGGAAAAAGCCGTGGGAAGGAGTGTTAGAAGGAAGGGGGGAAGGCTGCAGCCTTACATGGGAAATATGGGCTAATCTCCTGATGGTGTGCGTGTGATAAGGCGTGTGTGTGTCTGTGTGTGTCTGTGTCTGCGTGCGAGCTGCTGATCCAGCAGTTTGGTCGCAACAGTTCGGGAGCTGGTCTACAGCGAGAGTAAATGTGACCGGAGTACCAAGCAGCTCATCCCGGCCGGGCTAGGTCAAGCGGAGAGACAGGAGCTCCAGTCCTTTCCCAGAGCGTCTTAAGTGGGAAAGTTTTGGGGAGGGGTTGCCTTCTGGGGGCGAGGAGGGATGGTGCGCACAGAGTCCCTGGGAGAAAGAGATTTCCTATTCTGCTTTTTCCTCTCCGCCCTGCAGCTTGAATAAATTCCTTCAGACAGAAGACCATTTTATGCCAGGTTTAAATTATGTCAGCACCAGACAGGCAAAGTCTCTTTGGTAATGTTTCTTTTACAGTCCTGGAACATGACATGTGATTTAAGTACTGATCATTAATATTATTAATGCTAAATGGAAGTGAGGTTTATTGCACTCAGTCTGTGTTTACACCATTTAATAGTAACAACAGTCGTGTTCAGTTTTAAATTACAAAGCCACTTTATTGGATTTTTAAAATAAGACTTTCCATTTTTTCCCCATAATGCAAAGTCTTAAAATCAGAACACTACTGAAAATGCGTATTTTCTCAAGGGATAAAAAATGGATTGGAAAGTATCTAGCAAGATCGAGTTTTCCATCCTAACATTTCAAGTGTATTCTTCAAGGAAAAGGGCTGCAAATCAAAGAAGTAGGTTAAATATAGGCTGAGTGCTAGAATGTATGGAATAATGTCCTTCACAAGGAAGACAAGGCATACCCCCAAAACAGTCCATCACCCCCTGACTACCTCTAGTGTACTATCCACCTAGTACACATCTATATTAGCAAGTAATGTGGGCCAATCTGATCCGATCTGTTGGTGCTGAGGACCTGAATGATGTTCATGCTTTTCCACAGATTTTTCTTCAGATTCACTCCAGCCTGGGTCTATGGACCGAGGGCCCTATGAGTACTCAGAATGTATCAGATGCACTCCTGGCATCTGTCTTCTGCTTTAGTGCTGGCTGTGTCCACTTTGTGTACTCACCACTGCTGGGTAAGCCAAAACGAGGTAAGTGAGGATGATCCGGAGATACACTCCAAAAGCATGCCCTTGATCCACACCAAAACATGAATGTGGATGTGCCCACAGGGTGGCTGACAGAAAGGGAGATGGTGTGACTTTCCCAAGGCTGAGAGCTGGAGCGTGCTCCCCAGCATACCATTCTAGCACCCTCCCCTCAAATCAGATTTCTGTCTGGTGCCAAGCCTCCATGCCTGAGAGTGCCCCAGTTTTCAGGTCTCCACTTCTGCAAGGAGCTATGCACTTGTTGATGAGTGCAGACACTCCTCATTTATCGTTCTCATGACTTCACTTGGCTCAGCCATGTTTTGCCTCCTGCTATTCATTTTACCAACACCTGAAATGACAGGAATACTAAGTTAACATTGTGACATTTGAACTATGCTCTTGGGGTAAAGAAAGAGAAGAATTGAGTACTGTTGTTAAATCTGCAATTGTTTAAAGACCCGGTCTGACATTCTTTCCTTAGCAAAGGGCCTCAGTTATAATGAAACTGTGATAAATGTGTCTAAATTAGGCATGCATTGGGATTAGACAGGGGTAGAAATTGCTTGGCATTAAAGTGACTGTGGAAAAACTTCTGTTTCACACATGTAAATGGTTTCTCAGTTAAAACTGGCTTTGTAAACCTGGGGAGAAGCAAACAAGTATGCATTTATTCATGCAATTTATCTCTTCTATGGTATATGCCAAGGTCCCCAAGTCAGTGTTTACTTTGCTAATGGCATCTCTACAGCAGTTCATTTACTTCCCTTATATGGCCTTTACATTCACTCCCTGAGCTGCTGCCATTCTGCATTCCCTCATGGAAACTGTACGCTGAATTCTGCACCTCTCCTGAAGCATCTTATCTTGCCAACTGTCTCTGAATGCCCCCACAAGCTGGCTGCATGACTTAGTCACTTGTAGAGAAATAAAATTTATTTCACAATCCCTTTTCTGTCAGAGAAGGAGTTTTGTTTTGATTAGAAACAAATTAAACACATTGTGTGTATAAGTTAACATCCAAATTCTTATTCCATTTTCTTCCTAATGTTTACAGCTCAACATGCTTCAGCTGTATCAACATTTGCTGCCCCTTTCAGGGAACATTGTGCTTAGAAGTATTTTTATTGGGAAACTTAGCTGAAATATTTCAATCCATATCTAACCTGTCTGTACTACATGGTGCTTCAGGATCCACAATCTCTCTTGTAACCACAAAAGCAGAGAGACCTCCTCAGAGCAGAGCGATAACAAAAGTCCTAGTCCCCAGGGTCTTGTCTATACTGAAATAGCATCTGATTTTAAAATTGGTTCTGGTGTTTTGAAATTTAAGAGAATTCGCTTTTGAGAAAGCTTCAGAGTTGGTCGAGGGAACCTGAGCCACTGCTGGAATCATTGGAAGTCAGATGGATCAAACACCCATGAATACGCTGTCAGAAAACTACTCTAGCAGGGAGACGGGAAAATATGCTTATAGATTTTACCATTTCTTTTCTCCCCGATCCATTGACTAAGCTGCTGTTACAGCTGGGGCCCTACAGACTCGATGGAGCTAATCAGCGCAGCAGAATAAAAGAGGGAAAATCCTGTCACTGTACCTAAATCAATCCCAGCTAATATACACATCACAGGCTTGGCCACAGACTCCTTCATTACAGCATATCCTGTAAGACAATCCATTGTTATCTAAAATGCCATAGGGGAGTACATATGTTCCCGAACCCCGAGGAAAATGAAGCAGCTAGTGAAGCTCCATCTCATTCTTCAGTCTTTGACAAGAAAAAGAAACAAGACATTTTTATTTTGCAGGCCACCATCTGGTTTTCTCTTGTGTGGTCCACAGGAGAGTGATCACGCCGACATGGTTCCGAGCATCTTACAAAACTGGATCTTCAGGTCATGTCTGTACTCGATTTTAAGTGAAAAAGAAAGGTGTAGGCACAACAATAGACTGAGGCTATGTACTGGGAGCAACAGAAAGTCAACCCAATTATTCAAATACAGTCACTGAAAACCAAACAGACAAGTACTGTTAGGGAAATCATCTGATAATATATTTGCCTGAAATTATGTCCAATCTGCAGCATCTGGAAAAAATCCATCAACTAAACAGGCAGAAAAAGAGAACCCCAAGTCTAACACCAGTAAATTTCTCAGAATAAGGTAAAAAAAAAAAAAATCAGGTCACTAGATCCTAATATATGCATATGGTGTCTCTTTCAAGTCAGACACATTGCGTGTTTTCTACTGTGGGTGGAACTAGACTCCCAAGATTTTGGGCTGTCACACCTAAACTTGAATCCTGGCCTAAAAACTTAGCTCTAAACAAAAGATCCTCTCTCCACTTCCATTCCAATATTATATTATGATTGGTACTTTTTTTAGAGGTTCCCATGGTGGTAAATTTTATGAATCCTATTACTGACAGTTCATGAACAGAACTTAACACATTTCTGAAGGACAGTTGTCTTACTGGATATATAATGCTGTTGTTGCTAATACCAGTCTTCTAATCTCTGGATGCACATACAAATAACACGTCAATGTATAACAAAAAAGGGAAGCATTCTTTATTATTTCCGATAAAGCCTCCTTATGTTGTTTCATCTTTATAAAGTTATTACTTATCATCTATTATATAAAAGCCACCAGGTGGTCTGCATTTTTCAAGGCTCTAAAATAGTAGCTACAGCAAATCAAGCTACTGATTACTCCTTTTGTGTTCTGTTGCTGACAAGCCTGGTGGCTGTGGGAGAGGCCGGAGAGGTTTAGTCTGCACCAGCCCCGCAGCTGGGGGAAGGAATTCCAGTTCAACCCTCGCAAGCACTGCCAAGGTGACCGAGCTCTGGGATGACAGGTCCCAGACCCATCCTCCTTCGACAGGGAATTGGTTTAGTCCTGCACAAACTCAGGAAAAACATGTGGATGATGTCAATCCTAAATTTCCACTGTTCCCAAGTGGACTTGGAAAAATAAGGAATGTCTGGATAACAAATGAGCGATTTCCCAATAAGAAATGCTCATCTACTAGCAGCTTGTTTTCTGTGCATATAGACCCAATACAAATAATTTAATCGTGGCATCTCATTTACCAGGGAACACCTGCCTATCTTCCCTAGACGCTGTTAAAGAATGCGGGGAATATACAAAGAGCAGGTCTTGCCACTGCGCTCTTTTGCACTTTGTGGCGTGCACGTTCGGCAAAATGAGATTGTTTAATGGCGCATGCAACAGTTAAGATTTTTCTGTTCCATTTAAAGCCTCAGTTAGGGATCGGCTTTCAGTTGCGAGTCACATTTTCAAAGCAGGGCCAGGAGCGTGCTAGTCCCCAGCGAGCTCGGCTGGGCTCGGCTCGGCTGGGCTCGGCTCGGCTGGGCTCGGCGGAGGCGGGAGCCGAGCTCTGCGCTGCTCGACAGTGACACTCGCTGGGCGGCCGGGACAGGGAGCGCGGGAAGGGCGGAGAGGCCGGCCTGGCAGCGCAGGGGGGCTTCGCACCTACCGGGGCCGTGGGGAAGTGGCACGGGTTCAGCCCTTGACCCCCCTGCCCGCTGCGTGCGATGCGGGCTGCAAGACGGGGCAGGGCGTGTGCGTGAAAAGCGGGGGCAGGGAGGAGAGCTTGTTTCTGTTCTCCACAAAATGTGTGTGATTCGTAACCACCCTGTGCCACGATCTTGAGGTTCATGAGATGCATTTGCAGAACACGCAGCGGTGACTTTGGCGGCACAGTTTGCATAAGCGGTGTGTGTCTGTGAACGCGGTGCAAGGCACCATATCGTTCCTCCCCACAAGGCTTTTGCCGCAGAACTGGAGCTGAGCTGCCTCTCCCCCTGAGCTCCAGCAGTCATTTGCATCTAGGTCACCATATTTGATCACATTCCCAAGAATGAGGCTAATGACTTCTGGGGTTTTTAAAAAGGAAAGCTGAAAATCCTCTTCTTGGGGACAAAGGCCAATTCATTTTACAAGTGGAAGCTCATTTCCTCCCCATCATACCCTGAGGTTCATACAGATCTCAGGCACTCTGTGAAGCTGAAACCTCTGAAATCTTGCATGGATTCATTCACGGAAAAATTGTAATGCCAACTCTTGTCAGCTGAAACCCAAACGGTACCCACTTCCCAGTGTATCCATGTCCAAAACATGTTCTCAGTGGGGGAAGAACCAAGCTCATTTTTTAAAGCTCTCTAAAATGCTTGTCATGTATATATCATTCATATGCCTACATGGTATGCATTTATGTATTACACGTATATACCTATAGTTCCACATATTAAAAATACTGCATAGGGAGTACCTGAAACCCAGACTGGACTGTAGAGCCCAGGCTACCTACCCTGCACTGTGTGGGGAGGGATAGTCACCTCTTCAGCCACAGTGGGTTGAATCATGTTCTGGTCATGCCTTGTGCTCCCAGGGAAGCTGAAGCAAGCTGTTGAGAGGTGTATCTTGGTCTCGGTGCCTGCATTAATCTTTTGCTTTGGCCCGTGTTATCCTTCCAAATTACAAGTTGTTCTTCCTATGTAATTCAAATGCATCGTTTCCCGTTTCCACCAAAAACTGCATGCTCTGGGAAGAGCTCTTAAATGCATGTAAAAGGGTTCTCTCTGTATTATGTCATAGAAAAATAAGATAGTCATAGATTTTGCTTCTCCAATATAACTACATATTTCAATATTCCTTTTCCTGATGAAAAAGCTAATTAGCAAGGTCATTACAGTTGCCACTTATAAGGGGGAAGATAGTAATTCCATTAATATGCTCACAGGAACTTCATTTATATTACCTCTTAACCTTTACAAGGATATTATCATTTCAATAATTAATTGCTTTTTGCCATTTCATTTGCAGTTTACCATTTTCAAGGGAAATTACCCATTAAACAGAGGACTCTTCTTTTTTTAAAAAAAAAATCCTTCACTCAAATATACACCATCAGCTGCCTTAGAGATGCTAGATATTTGCTAAGCCACTTTCACATTTGAGAAAAGAAGACTCTGTGGTAGTTCTGTGTATTAAAGAACTGCCCATCACTTGGAGCTTTAACCACCTGGAGGAAAATGAGGCAGAACGGGGCTGAGGCGGTGATGAGGATATTTCTTATTCTCTTCCTCCAAATTCAGGAAGCCAATGCACCCTTCCTCTCTGATGCAGTGAGAATTGTCTTCCCTCTTTCTTCACAACCATCTTGTTTCTTCAGCTGAAGATAATTTATGCTGCAATACCCATACATGAGTGCTTCTGTTAACTTCAGTGACTGAAAAAAGAAAGGAACTTTGGCTCAACATTGTAAAACACAGAAACTCTGGCCATAAATCACCAAGCACTTAAGCACATCTTCAAGACAGTGCCCAACACTTTGGAGAATGGAGCTCACACATATTCCTGCTCATGCTCAAGTCTCTTGTAAAACAACTATTCATTTCAAGAAATCAGACACAAGCCGATATCCCTGTGGTGGTATGCTGGCATAATATCTCCACTACTGATAATAGAAATTGTGTCCAAATCCCATCACACCAAAAGAAAATTGGATTAATATTGGTATCTGAGAAGGTGAGTAATGCATCGCAAGTAGGCATATCTCTGACAGAGTGAAACACATACCTCTGAGCATGGGAAGACAGAGAGCAGGTGACAAAATGAATAAAGAAAGGAGACATAGGAGAAGAGGAAACAGAAGAAGCAGGTATGAACTAGACTGCACCATTGATTTATGAATGAAAATTTAAAAGTTTTTCTGATTCAGGTGCAAAAATTGAACTAGCCCTTGGGCAGTTCTACTCTTGCAACTGGCAAGTCCACGATGTGTCACCCAAAATGATATGTGTCTGGATGATATGTCACATGCCTACAGGCACCAAGTGGATCATTTTACTGTGAAAATAAGACATTTTATTTATGCAGTTGTAAAATCAAACATCCTGGGGTTTTTACCCCCTTCCCCTTGAGTATATGGAGAGTCTGGGGTTACACCAGCATTCTAATACTATATTTCATTTCTGTAGCTGGGGCATACTCTTAGTATTATTTGCAGAGAAGTCAAAAGCCACAGTCAGACCAATGAGGATTAAAAAAAAATTGGTCAATGGTCCATCATACAAATTTTCTATGCAGACAGTGGAGAAGACTAGGTAGGAATTGCCTTCTGAAAGTTCCTTTCTTTCACTCCTCTGATAGGATAGGATGTGGACTTCACCTCTAACTTTTAGATGGTAGAAGACTGGTGAGATGTATCCCACCGTAAGTACTTAATGTTCTCTTCAAGTGTTCAGGTATCTAAGTTGAAGAGAGCAAGAAGAGATTCATGCCACTTAATGTTCAGAGCTTCCTATATCAGCAGTGGATCAGTAGTCACACTGCTAGTAAAGCAGCAAAATAATCTGCTTTTTGACCAGTGAAAGGAAAGCCTAGCTCCATGCCAGCATGGGCATTTCTTGCCATAAGATTTCCACAGTGAGGCACAAATATTGCTTGAAGACAATCTGCTAATTTCTGTCAGTTAGCACTGCAATCTGCAATCCACAATCTGGTTAAGGCACCTGATGCTTCTCTTTAGGGTGTTACTGTGCCTATATTACTAGTACTCTAGACTTTATCACATAGAAGGCCATGTATGGGGCAGAAGTAGAAGGAAGCCACTAATCACCACAATTAACATTAAAATATCCTCTCAAAACCTACAGATTGGCAGTTCACTCAACATGACATTTGCTTTTTGAAAGGCATGTGCTCTGCATGCACAACATTATTTTAAGGTGTCATTGTTTAAGGGAAGTTGACAGTGATGGGTGATGTATAAACAGGCTGATGATATTCTGAACAGAGTTCTACCTGCATGGACAAGAAAGTCCTTGCTAGTTTGCATGCAAAAGGAAGCTTGGGGCCTATTCTGTGGAACTTGATAGTCTCTTGTAATTAATACTGTAATTGGAGGTTGCTGGAAGTGCTCCTTGAGCTCCTGCCAGGGAATGCGAGTGCTTCACAAAGCTGTCGATGCCGTGCTGTACACCAGCCGAACCAACCTACTCGGCTGCAGTAGATGCTGACGCTGAACTCCTGCGTTGGCAAAACTCTCATCTGAGCAGCTAAATGCACAGCGCTTTTTCCTTCCAATGTAATCACAGAGCGACATCAGTACTATCCAGCCATCTGACAGCCACATCACCCAGGGTGGCTAGGCTGAGCTGTCCTCCCTCTGCATTTCAGAGCAGGCAGCCCATCACCGTGCTCCCCACTGCTGTTCTGCAGCCACCCGACAGGGCCCGGAACAGGGGAGGTCGCTACCACTCTGCCTGTTCTTGGCAGAGCTGCCCAGACTCACTCCAGTCTCACAATTTCAAATTGCAAATGGATAAATATGCATGAGAGATGCAGAAGTTTAGAAACAAGTTTGCTTCCTACAACCTTTGCCTTCCCTTGAGGACATAATTATTGGCTTCCAGTGCATCAGTCATAGGGATGCCAGTCCTGTAATAATGCCATGAAGGCAGAAATGACCACCAGAGAGAGATGGCAGGTAATCTGAGCAAGAAACTGCAGGCTTAAACATATTTCTTCTGAAGGTGAGTAGATCTTCGCAGAGAAATTGTTTGCAACTCATCTGCAGTGAATGCAGCCAGTGTCAGCCATTAAGTAATAAGTTATTTTTATCCACTGCAGCTCTCCAGCATCTTGGAGGGTGATGGCATCTTGCCAAGGTTTTGGAAGGGCTGCATGAGCTGACACACAAAGATGAATGGTTGAGGCAAGCCCAGAGGACACTTCTGAGTCAACTTTACAGAGGTAGCTCCACATTGGAGTTGTTTTGCTTCCCTCCTGACAGATATCAGAGAGTGTGACTTCTGGCATTTTGGAAACTTTTACTTTTCCTGCTGTAGCAATAAATTTTGATTAAATTCACCCAAACAGATTCGTTATGAGTACTAGGGAAACCTGTTTATAACACCCATACATGTAAAATTAGGTTGATGTTCTTTACTGTGAATAAAGGTGGTGAAACACTGGAACATGTTGCCCAGAGAAGCTGTGGCTGCCCCCTCCCTGGAAGTGTTCAAGGCCAGGTTGGACGGGGCTTTGAGCAACCTGGTCTAGTGGAAGGTGTCCCTGCCCATGGCAGGGAGGTTGGAACTAGATGATCTTGAAGGTCGCTTCCAACCCAAACCATTCCATGATTCTGTGTTGTAATGCTGCTGTGAAAATTGCCATGATTGTCAATATTTTTATGTGAGTTGACCTAGCAGCATCCCTAAGGTGCAGTTTCACAAGACCATGGCTTTTGTGATGAAGCTGCCACACTTTTGCCCCCATGCCACACCATTGCTTGTCCCCTCAAGAGTTCCTTGTGCCCTCATGGTTCCAGATACACTTTTGCCTGACAAAACCGTTAGCTGCCATTTAAAAGGGAAGTCCTGTCCCCAAGGTGTTCCTGGCCATAGACTCTTGTCTCTCCTGTGCCAATACAAACATTTGTGCAGGATTTGCTGTGTTAGCAGGGTGAGAAATCTATCATCTTATGCAACTACATTCCAAGGAACAGCTACTAGCTCAAGTATAGCAGTTATTCACACTAAGGACTGTACTTTGGATAGTGACCATGGTAAAGAAATTGGCTGAAGCTAAGAGAAGCCAGTCATACTACCCTGCCTGTGTGGCAGAAATGCGTGGGGGGGTAGATTCAAAAAGGGCAGGAGCGCAAAAGTTACACAACAGGAGTTTAAAAGGATCTTAGAAAAGACAAATAGGCTTCAAAACAGAGATCAGCCAGTCAATGCAATAGAGGAAATGGAAAAGGCTGCAAAAATGTACTTCATTACACATTTTATTACTATGTCTGTATTTATGCATCTCTTGTCTTGCCAAGTGGAATAATACTATCCTGGAGTCCTGTATGAATCCTGAATGGCAGCAATATATGCAACATTTATCACGTGTCTTCAGTGACTTGAACTGTAAACACAAAGCAACCATAGTGGTTGGATTCTGGGGATAACAACAATTGCCTAAGCTGTGCGGGCATTTCAGTGAAGAATAGTCATGGTTCATCACTAGCTGTGGGGGCTTAAGGCAGTGGTCTGGATTTCCATTAATGGATTTTAACGAACAGTCTGTTCACAGGAAACATGCCAGAAAAGTCAAGGGAAGAAAAAACTAAGAGATTCGACTGAAATCCATAAGACGTGGACATTTGACCCACAGCGCTGGATTAAAATAGAGCAGTCAGAGGAGCTGCCAAAAAAGGGAACTCTGCCAAGTTTGCAGCAGTTATGGTCTGTGTTAAAACTTGTGCTGCTGATGGACTTACTCAAAAAGCATTTGTTCTAATGCCATAAATCCCATGATTTATTAGATCTACATTTGGCTTCTCATGATCCATGTCATGGCCGTGTCATGATCCTGTAGATGGCCTTGGGTTGATCGGCTGAGGTGAAGGCACTGCCCAGTAATTTAGGCATCATTTTCTAGATTTTCTTTGCTAGAGACTGACCTCAGCTGAGATCAGAACATAGTGAAGGGTACTGTTTCTTTGCCTGATGGTGAATCGTAATTTTTGTTCAGTTGTTTGGGTTACTTTTATTTCATCTGTAAAACAGAACACATTCCAGAGACCTTTAGCCAGCAAGACACAGGCAGTCATTGCTTAAAGAGGAAGGATAGCAGGTCTGGCATACACCATTAACATTATATCATGTGTTACTTGTGTCGTGCTTCTACTTTTTTTGGCAAAAATATTCCTCTTTGTTGCTATACTGTAATAACAATAACAATAATCTCTTATATTACAGGTCTCATCGACATACTAATGAGCATATGCAAAGGAAGATAAGCTTTATACCTGAGCCACGGAGACAGTGTCACTAAGGTGATGCAGTTAGTCAGCTATTAAGCAGATATTAGTTCTTCTGGCTCCACCATCTAAGCCATTTATTTCTTTTTTCTAGGTGAAACTTGGGCCCTCACTATAGTGACTGGCAGTGCCATGACCTATTGACCTTGCTGGGGATGTGGTCACGTAGTCTAGATGACCACTTCCTTAGAGAATTCCTGTATCATGTAGAGTTCTGAAGCCAAATACATTTAGACCAAACCCTATCAGTTTTGCTGGCACAGTACTTACCTTGAAATCAATGGCTGGGTTTTTTTAGCAGAAGATGAACAGAAAGACTTCACGGGTTTGGTATGCATTAAAGTGCATACTGTACTGTTACTGTTATCTTTTCAGTGAGTTATAACAAACAGGAGTTTTACAGCTCCTCAACCAGGTGGCTGATTCAGCATCACATATATTATAGCCACTACTGCTGACTGTGAGGCATGACAATAAATCCTCAAGTGATATAGCATGAGCTAACCGAAAACTTCAGAGCTGTACATTCTTCTGGAGCTTCAAGGGACACAGACAGGTTTCACTACATGACTACAGGTTGCTGTCAGGGTGACCTTTGGCCAAATCACTCACAGAGTCATACCTTCATTTGCAAAATGGGGTCAACACTGTCTGAGCTTTTGAAAAATTGTTAGCTCAAGGAAAGGGCTGATTTGGCCCAGTGAAAAGTATCTACAATAACCTCTCAGAAAATAAACCATCAAAAAATCCAATTCTAATTGACTTAAAGACACAGAACATTTTCCTGTGCTCCTGCCTATCAACTGGATTTTCTAGCCCAACCACAGCACAAAATAACAACAAAATGCCGGAGAAAGCCAAAGAATAATTTGATGGCAGAGAACTAGTGAAGAACATAAGGCAATGATGGATTTCTTCTGGGGTATGTTGTGTGCAGTGGAGAGCCTGGCAGAGCCAAGTTCACAGAATCAGAATCATCAGAGAATCAGAATCACAGAATCACCTAGGTTGGAAAAGACCTTGAAGATCATCTTGTCCAACCATTAACCTAACACTGACCGTTCTCAACTACACCAGATCCCTCAGCACTATGTCAAGCCTGCTCTTAAACACCTCCAGGGATGGGAACTCCACCACCTCCCTGGGCAGCCCATTCCAACGCCTAACAACCTGTTCTGTAAAGAAATGCTTCCTACCCAGTCTAAATCTTCCTTGGGACAACTTGAGGCCATTCCCTCTTGTTCTATCGCTTGTTACTTGGTTAAAGAGGCTCATCCCCAGCTCTCTGCAACCTCCTTTCAGGTAGTTGTAGAGGGCGATGAGGTCTCCCCTCAGCCTCCTCTTCTCCAGACTAAACAACCCCAGTTCCCTCAGCCGCTCCTCGTACGACATGTGCTCCAGAACCTTCACCAGCTTCGTTGCCCTTCTCTGGACACGCTCGAGTAATTCAATGTCCTTTTTGTAGTGAGGGGCCCCAAACTGAACACAGTAATCGAGGTGCAGCCTCACCAGTGCCGAGTACAGGGGTAAGATCACTTCCCTGTCCCTGCTGGCCATGCTATTTCTGATACAAGCCAGGATGTCATTGGCCTTCTTGGCCACCTGGGCACACTGCTGGCTCATGTTCAGCCAGCTGTCGATCAACACCCCCAGGTCCCTCTCTGACTGGCAGCTCTCCAGCCACTCCTCCCCAAGCCTGTAGCGCTGCTGGGGGTTGTTGTGGCCCAAGTGCAGCACCCGGCATTTGGCCTTATTGAAAATCATACAGTTGGCCTTAGCCCATTGAACCAGCCTCTCACCTGATCTTCTATAAGGGCTGCAGCATAAAGGGCTGCTATCACTTTCACAAGGATGGCATAGCTGAGCAGCAAGTTACTATAGCCAGCTTCCCGCAGATGCTCTTCTTCCCTGCATCTGAAAGCATCAGGGCCTGTAAATTGTATATAACAGTAGCATTGTCAAATTCTTTTTATCTACTACACTGTAATAGATAGAAAATACAACTGATTATGAACATTTGTTATATGACGTTTCACCTCCCTGACTTTACTTCATAATCTGTCCTGTTCCTATGTCCTCTGTGGATCATACTGAAGCAAGTTCTGCATCAGTCTATCCTTCCTTCCTTCCTTCCTTCCTTCCTTCCTTCCTTCCTTCCTTCCTTCCTTCCTTCCTTCCTTCCTTCCTTCCTTCCTTCCTTCCTTCCTTCCTCAATCTCTACTATTCTTCTTCTTCTAATGTATTTTTACATTTTCTTCTGTGTTCATCACAAAAATCCTTTCTCACCCTCATTTGCTTGTGACAACAGCTATAGCAAAGGGCCATTTCTCCTTCTCTGTATATAAGAAAACATTTCCTTTTTGTCCTGCTCTATCACTCCTCTTTTGCCACAGGATAGGGAGATATCAGTTCCAGTCATGTCTTTGACCCCAGTCAACCTATTCATCCACTGGAGTTTTATTCTTACTTAGACTTCTTAAGAACAGACTACTACAAACCTTTTTGTCTTTGCCTTTGAAAAGTACATGTACCTCCAAGCATTTGAAAGTACAATGGCATTATTAGCTGGGGCTACATAGATGACAGGTAGCATTCCACAGAACACACACTCCCTGTTCTGCAGGCTAAACTGTGGTCCTGTCTGTAGTGCAGCAAATGAGTGTTTTGTGAACACTTTCACTAGCTGCATAGTGATAACAGTTATTTTGCTGTCTATTCCTGGGGAAAAAACAAAACCAAAAAGCAACACAATAAGGAACTGAGATAAGAAAATCAACAGAAAACATCATGTACCAGACATTTTTTTGCTGACACCTGTATTTTTGCTGCCGTATCTAGCTTTGTAAGGGGATTTATCCTTGACACTACACAAACTGTTTTCCACTGATACATAGACTGATATCTGAAATCAGAGTCCCTTCTGGCAGTTACAGATCACAAACTCTCAATTGTTTTATCCCACAGTGTACATCCAGTTGACTTAACACAACAATGTTTGCTGATGGACAAGAAAACTGTTAAGAATGTCATGTCAAACCCACTTTCATGACACTTACAAGCCATGGCACATCAGCTGAGATTTAGAGGGTGACCTCACTGCACTATCACATTTGCATTTTTGTTTAAAAAGATCTGCTCTGAGGAAAAATGTAGCCTGCAAATATTATCCATGTTGGAAAAGGAGAGGATTTTTTTGGTAGCTGCATCTAGTATTCCTAAAAGAATAACAAAAGGTAAGTCCTGGTGTCTTCATACAAATACTTCTTGCAGTTGTGGGAGATTAAAAAGTGCTCCCTCAATTATTTCTTCTCATTTTCCCAGGAGAACACATTCACAGATAAAAACATGCTGTTTCAAAATCCTATCAGTTCCTGCCAGCCCAATGTGTTATGTTAGCTAGAAGCATTCTGGCTCATGAAACACATTCTTGAAAAAATGCACACCCATCAAGGAGCATCTGAAAGCAGAACTGTCTGCTTCAAAAGAAAATGCACCAACTGATAGAGGAAAATCTTTGTGGCTCCGTGTAGGTTTGTGGTATAACTTGCTGGACAAGACTTGGCAATGGTCTTGACTCATCTGACACTCGCGGTTCAGATGTTCAAGTCTTTCTGACTTCAAGGTGTGCCTTCACTCTGTCAACTCATCCAACAGGTTAACAGCATTTGAAATGTTGTTCAAACTGCTAACAACATTCAATTTATAAGTGGGAGGGGATCTTTCCAATAATAGGATTTTTGAGAGATGCTTAAATACTAATTGCTCATAGCTGTGATGACAGCATACTGGTTTATCTCTTTTGACGTGGAGAAGGGAGATCCTAGCTCCTGGAAGCTTAGTCAGAAGCAAAGGACATAACATCAGCGTATTAGGGTGGAGGATCAGAAACTAAGAAGGGAAACAAGGAGTCTGAAAATATTTGAAAACCTGCTTGCTGACTAGCCAACAGTAGAAACAAGGCACTACACAGGCTGTTTAGAAAAGCTGGCCTTTTATGCAGATGATTTATGTGAGGAAGCAAACAAAAAAATAAAAATTAAATAGAAAAATATCTTACCACTGTCCCCATCATGCTAAAATTTCAGGTGGGCGTCTCTGCTCACATAAATTTTTCTTGAGATAAATGACTCAAACTAAAAGAAAAAATAAGTGAATGAAAACTGCTCCACTCTGGGCATAAAGGGAAAGGTTACTCGATTTGCCTGCAGTTCTTTCAGGAATAGCCTACAGAAGAGCAATGGGAAGTCCCCAGACTCCTGAAGAGTTAAGCTGCTGCTTGAGTCTTTGCTTTTTGATCCACACACCACCAGACAAATGGAAACAGACTTTCAATTGCATGGGCAAGGCGCTCTTGTTTTCAGAGCTAATACCATGGTGGGACCCCCGTCTTCATAAGTAACAGCTGTGTGCTGTATATATTCATCTTCTTTCCATGGTGTCTTACCTTCATCTGCATATCCGGTTTTTGTCCTTTGGAAAAGCTCACAGAAATCCCTTCATCGCACCTCAGCGCTTGACACAGGACATGTCACGGCTGCAGAACAAGAGCGGGGCGCGCAGCCAGGCTCCTGAGGCTGTTCGACCCAGAGTGCCGAGGCAGCACCGCGGTGGGTCCCAGGCCAGGCGGCCGGGCTGTCCAGGGGAGCGGAGCCCACGGCTGCAGCAGACACAGATCCCACCGCGGCCCCGGCTCACGAAGCCACATCTCCTTCCCTCTGCGGTGGAGGGGCAGCTCTGCTGCTCTGGAGACACGAGGAGACCTCGGGGGTGAGACCTTTGTGTCAGTAAACGCACAGCCGAAACAAGACACCCCCCTCATTTTCATACACTTTTACTGTCATTGCTATTAGCTTATACAATAGAGCCCATTTATTTTTCCTTTTTAGCTAAGCTCATAAATAAGCATTTATTTCATGAAATAAATACAGCTAGCCGACCTCAGGAAGTGAACCCTCCTTCTTACCATCAACCCCTAATCTTTTTATTCATTCCCCTGCGAGCCACCTGTACCGGCGACCAAAGGCCCGGGCCCCACCACCAGCCGCTGCGGGCCTGCGCCCGGGGCCGGGCCGGAACCAAAGCCTCGGGGCCGCGTTTCCGCCGGGGCCGGTCCGCCGCTGCGGCGCTGGGTGCGAGCGGCAGGGGAGGGCCGCAGCCATGGCCGACACCGCCGCACCGCCGCCGCCCGCTGTCCCCGCTCCGGGGCTGCCGGCCTCCCCCGGCAGCAACCCGCTGTCCCGCAAGCTCAACAAGATCCTGGAGACTCGCCTGGACAACGACAAGGTGGGGCGGGCGGCGGCTGAGGGGGCGCGGCGGGGGCCGGGGCCTGCCCGGCGGGAGCGTCCTGCGGGCGGGCGGCCGGATGAGCCGTCAGGGCTGCGAGCCCCGATAGGCTCCGGCGCGGGGGAGCCACCGTGTCATACCCTCAGTTCCGCTGCGGAGTCGCAAGGTGACGTTTGCAGCGTTAATTAAAAACAAAATTGGGTTTTGCTTCTCCAGCGACATGCCACGCACCTGTTCGATACCTTCAAATCGTAGGCAGGTTTGTATTGCTTAGCTCGGAGGGCGCTTCTCCGGCTTTTTCTGATTTAAATGTTTTCTAGCTATAGGTAGGTCGTGCGTTAACCCGGTGTAATCTTACTGATTAAAGCTATTCTGAAATAGTAAGGTTTGTGTTATAACATACAAGAAGAAGAAAGACTCAACAATTATTTTAGTTATCTGGAGTGTGTTTAGGTAGTCTTTTCTCTAAAATCATGTAGTAGTTTTTTGGGTTTTTTTCTTAAAACCACAAACATAGTTATAGACTATGTAAGCTGCTTCTTTGTAACTGTGTGGAAAGTTAAGGTCTTTTTTTTTATTTTCTAGGAGATGCTGGAAGCACTCAAGGCTCTCTCGACCTTTTTTGTTGAAAACAGTTTGCGCACCCGAAGAAACTTGCGTGGAGACATTGAACGACGAAGCTTAGCCATAAATGAAGAATTTGTCCACATATTCAAGCAAGTTAAAGAGGTAGTATTTTTACAGTGTGACTAGCTATCTTGCAAGAGTACTGCTATGTAATTTAAAGTTTAAAAAAAGTATTAAGAGAGATTTTGACTTTACAGGACAAATATACTTTTACAGTAAAATAGGGAGGCTCTGCAGAGAGATCTGGACAGGCTGGAGCGATGGGCTAAGGCCAACTGTATGAGTTTCAATAAGGCCAAATGCTGGGTGCTGCACTTGGGTCACAACAACCCCCAGCAGCACTACAGGCTTGGGGAGGAGTGGCTGGAGAGCTGCCAGTCAGAGAGGGACCTGGGGGTGTTGACTGACAGCCGGCTGAACATGAGCCAGCAGTGTGCCCAGGTGGCCAAGAAGGCCAATGGCATCCTGGCTTGTATCAGAAATAGCGTGGCCAGCAGGGACAGGGAAGTGATCTTACCCCTGTACTCGGCACTGGTGAGGCTGCACCTCGATTACTGTGTTCAGTTTGGGGCCCCTCACTACAAAAAGGACATTGAATTACTCGAGCGTGTCCAGAGAAGGGCAACGAAGCTGGTGAAGGGTCTGGAGCACATGTCATACGAGGAGCGGCTGAGGGAACTGGGGTTGTTTAGTCTGGAGAAGAGGAGGCTGAGGGGAGACCTCATTGCCCTCTACAACTACCTGGAAGGAGGTTGCAGAGAGCTGGGGATGAGTCTCTTTAACCAAGTAACAAGCGATAGGACAAGAGGAAATGGCCTCAAGTTGCGCCAGGGAAGGTTTAGACTGGATATTAGAAGCATTTCTGTACAGAACAGGTTGTTAGGCGTTGGAATGGGCTGCCTAGGGAGGTGGTGGAGTCCCCATCCCTGGAGGTGTTTGAGAGTCGGGTTGACATAGCGCTGAGGGATCTGGTGTAGTTGAGAACTGTCAGTGTTAGGTTAATGGTTGGACTGGATGATCTTCAAGGTCTTTTCCAACCTAGATGATTCTGTGATTCTGTGAAATTGTTTCATCGTTTGTTTCATTTGATGAAAATCCTGTGCAGAGAGAGGTGATGTTTCAAACAGATAAAATCCCAAGTGAATGCTGATCTTTAGAGGTGCATTCGTTCCATTGATTTACAGGGAGCCTAGAGCAACTATGTTCCTTGTAACTTGGGCATCTCATTTTGGTGGGATGAAGCTGGGCTTAGGCATGGCATTTCTGATTTAAAATACAATTAATGTTATTTGAACTTATTTAGGAGCTTGAGAGTATAAACGAAGATGTGCAAGCAATGAGCAGCTGCTGTGAAGATATGTCCAGTCGTTTGAAGGTAATATATAAGTACATGTGCTTTGTATATTTTTCCTTTTGAGGTGAGACTACTTTCTTTTAAAAAGATAAATAATTATTTTTAGGGATTAACAATGACATTGAGATGTTTCCATAGTATGCATATTATGTTACTTTAGGATATTAATATGTTTCTTTTTACTTATTTAGAAAATGTATGGAGGAAGTAATTTTAATTTCTTCCAAATTGCAATTCAGAATGCAGCAATATACTTATTTTGAGAATAGCAATGTGATATCCATTTGTGAGTGGAGAGAAAATATTTTATTAGATTGGATGTATGTGAGATTAAAGGGTTAATTATGTTTGTGTATTTCCATTTAAAATTCGTGCCTTCTGCATTGACTACATCTGTTACGTCTTCATATAAATCAAGTATATTTATAAGAAAGTATCTTGTAATCCAAAGAGGGAGACAAATCTAGTATGCCATCTTCATTCTATTGGTTTTGTTTCATAACATTGTCTTAAAATGCTGATATTCAACAAAAGCAGTTCTGTTTTGTATTAAGCCTGAATCCATAACATTCTAAGGCGGGTTAAAAGGTTGTGTTTTATAATGCATTACTAAATCTGGCTTGGTTTTAGTGTACAAGTTCAATATTGAGTACAGTGATGAGTTTAAAACGTTTATGGACACTGAGGTGTAGATGTTTTGCCAAACCAATCTGTTCTGAATATAGCACATAAATGAGAAAAAAATCCTATGAAAACAGTTGCTTTTTCCCCTCCTAATGTGTACGTGGGTATTTGAGATGGCCCCCTACTTAGATTAATAGGTTTCATAGTCATTGCATGTAATTCCCATAAGAACGCTTGTAGTTTGATGAACTTGCTCTGAAAAAGTGTGAGAGTACAGTGTAGCCCACTGCAGTACTTAATTTTCAGGTTTGGAAGGCAATGGGTAATGCACCTTGGGAGGTCTCAGATCTCTTTGAATACTGTTAATGTGGATGTATTCCCTAGTGCAGTTCAGGAACTGTTTGATTAAACTCTTAGATGTGGAAATGAGTCAAGTGTCCATGCAGATTTTTGCTCTAAAAGGCAGAAGTCTTTAGATCATGAAGTGTAACTATCATCTGTGATTTTTTTTTTTTTTCCCCGAGTAGAGCCACCCTGCAGTGATTTCTTTTTCTGTTAAAGTCAGTAGGTAGTTTTGTTCTGTGCCCCACATTAGGTTTCCTCTAAAGCCCTGCAGAACTCTTAACTTGTCTCAATTCAACCAATGTTTTCTTTGTATGAATGTAAATTAATAAACCCATGAACTAGCACTCAGTTGTCAAATACTTTATCTGTAATAGGATGTGAAGACTTGCAAGCATGTGCTTAAACTGAACAAGAAGAGAAAAATGAACTAAGAGTAGAGCAAATACAAGACACGAAAAGGAATATCTATAGCATATAGGGCAGAAAAGTGTGCTAAGAGAGCAGAACAAACACAAGATATAAAAGGGACTATATGTTGATAAGCCAAAAAGCTTTGTACCTTTTTTTATTTTGTAAGTTTATAATACCATCCAATGCAAATAACCAGATACTGTCAAATCTGATTTCAGGATAGTGACTTGATAAGAGCAATGACTGAAAGGGAGAGGAGGAGGCAAGTGCTAGAATGGGTTGAAGGATAATGAGAGTTTTAATTAGTATACTGAGGTGGGAAACAAGAGAAAAATATATTTTGGATCTGCAAGAAGTATCAAATATCAGCTTTCTGATTTTTCTGGCATGCCTGACTTTTCTGCCAGTTACCTTCTTTTGATTAGATGTAAGCTCTTACATTATGTACATGCAATAATAACAGTATGTGGCATGCATTTGAATGCATGTAAATAAAAACTGACTTCCTGATATATCTAGCTAGATCCAGAAAAACTGCTTTTCCTTCCTTTCTGCTGTCCTACCGTTAGCATTCTTCTTGGCAATTAGTACTTAAGTCCAGAAAGCACTGGAAAGGAAGCAAATGTCTTCTGTCTTTTTGCTTTATTAAAATTTGCAACTCTGAAGGAAGGGGAGAAAAAAAAAGTCTGGAATTAGTAGATTTCCATGCTGAATAGTTCAGGTCTACTCTTTTGTTGTAATAGTCTTTTTTTTTTGTTAGGCTGAAACATTGAAAATCAGTATTATTAAAAAAAAGTTTAAAATATGAATACATTAAAAAAAAAATATTATTTTTATATAAGATATAAAAAGCGTAAAGAGATCTTAAATTATTTTGGAACTACTAAATGTTCAGTAAATTCTGTCGAGCTTTTATTAAATTTGCATGCTAGTCCATAGTAGTTCCCTTTAGAAAATTCAGTAACTGTCACCTCAGCAGTGCCCGCTGTCTATATTTGTGGAACAGCTCAGGCTCCCTCTGATGACTGAAGTTGTACTTGAGTGGTTGCAGTCCTACTTTCACCTTTCAAAGCATTCTGTACTGTGACTGTTCTTCCATTGTAACTAATGTAGTGTGGCAGATAGAAAGGCCAAAATGAATCAGTGTGTGTATCTACTTGCACTAGACCTCTCACAGGTTTCAAGACTGGCATCCTCGTTTTGGCAAATGCTGTAATGTAGACCTGTAGAAATTATTCATGCAGAATATCTTTATAGCTGCTTTCACCTCTTCACTTGCAATGTTATTCTCTACTGAATGCATTTTGATTTCAGGATTATTTTTTTTGTTAAATCTTATTTTTCTGCCTAAATGATCACTGGTGATATCCAGTGGGAAACCAACAATTCCAGATGTCTTTTATCTTCTTGCTGAGCGATGAATTTCAGAACTCTTTAACTTCAGTTGCAGCAATGCCTTTAGTCATGCAGCTGCTGTCTCTAGCAGAATAGTTTCTGCATGGATATCTGTCCTGGTTCAGCTAGGATAGGGTTAAGTTTCCCCAGCAGTGGAGAGGGAGCTCTAGCCGGGTTATTTGACCTGAGGTCCGGGTGCCCAAGCGCGGGAAGAGCAGAGACAGTTTTTGTGTGGTTCGGTCCTCTCACTGCTGTATCTGTGTGGTATACCTCTTGTTCTGTTCATTGTTGTTACTGTTATTGTTGTTGTTCGGTTTGTTGTTGTTGTTACACTGTTGTATTAAATTTTTCCTTATCTCAACCCTGGGGTTTGTATTTCACTCCCTGCCCCGTCTGGTCCGAGGGTGGGGGAAAGGCAGCGGCAACGTGGTCTCGGGTCCTGGCAGGGCCTAAACCACCGCAATACCCTTGCATTGTCATCACTGAGCATTTAGGGCTATGATGAACTTAAGTGCATCGCTCTTAGAATTGTAGAATCATTCTTGTTGGAAAAGGCCTTTAAGTTCATCAAGTCCAACCACAAACTGAACACTGCTAAGTCCACCACTAAACCATGTCCCTAAGCGCCACGTCTACATCCTTTAAATACCTCCAGGGATGGTGACTCAACCACTTTCCTTGGCAGCCTGTTCCAGTGCTTGATAACCCTTTTGGTGAAGAATTTTTTTCTAATAATTTTTCTTGGTTCTTACAACCCTGTAAGCTGCTTGGACTGTAGAGCTAAACTTGCTTAGACCAGCAGAGCTGTATTCATGTGGTCTAAACTGTCTGTATGGACAGTGGTACTGGGCAGTTTCGCACCCAGAGGAACTTGTTTCATTTAGTAACAGTAAACAACTTACAGTGGATGGACAAACAAAATCAGAACTATTTCTAATATTTATAATAATGTTTTTCTATTAAGTATAAACTAGAAATCAACTGTATGTGAATATAAATGTATCTAAAGATGAAAATATATACGGATAAGGATATTAGTTTTTTTCATGCCTGAAAATAGGGAGAATTAATGAATACTTATTTTGAGAAGGCCTTTTGTTTCAAAGAGTACACTCAAAACTGCTTATAGTCAGAAAGCTTTAAAAGTATTACATATTTTAACGGTTGTGTAATACATTTGATATGTTTGTGTTTTTCACATGCTTAATGATTCTAATTGTATTCTAGGCAGCAAAGGAACAAACCCAGGACTTGATAGTAAAAACCACAAAACTCCAGGCAGAAAAGTATGTATACAACCTTATTTATTTCTTGAAGACATGACTGTACTGATGGAATTTTCTTCTAGATCTGATTCTGCCACTCTTTATTTTTCAATAGTAACTTTGGGGGTTTTTGTATTTGTACTTTGTTTTTAGCACTATCTGTGTTTGTAGCTCAGTTGGAATAAAATACTGAACTCTTTGTTTATTACTAGAAAATACAAAAAGGTAAGAATATGTGTTAGTGCTTGTTGCAATAAAAATTGGCCTTTCAGGGAAGAGAATCAGTTATACTGGTACAGCATTCTGAACATGGATGTGCTGTCAGTTGATAATGTAAGCTATATTGTTTTGTAACAGATAAGGACCTACTCAGTGTCTCATCAGTTTTACAGGCTTGTTGCTGTTGTTAATGTTTCATATCCAGTGGAAATCACTCTCTTGTTCAGGGACTGTATGTAGGAACAGAAAGTTGGATTATGACCTACTCTGCCATATTCAAAGCTAACTGTGAAATACGTAAGTGCTGTTTAATGAGCCTAACACAGGCCACTACTTCTCTTGGTTTTCCAACCTCTTGTGGAAAAAAAGATTTGTATTTTGCTCTTTTCAGTATTTTTATTCAGGGGAAGGGGATAATTGCCTATGACGGATTCAAGGAATCTTTCTTGGTTTTATGGCTAGGGTATCTGGTTTTACAGCTATAGGCTTTGTCAGTGTAGAAGAATGACTCTCCTTGCTTTATGAGCTTTCTTCTGAAAGTTATATACAGTTCACTGGAGATGAGAAATAATTATTTCCAATGATAAGTTTCTGGTAGAATTTATGGCTTTGGATAGCTCTGGGTGCACTTTCAAAATCAGTAGGTTGATGTTGTGGCCTTCAGTCAGATGTGGATTATGTCCTGTGAGAGTGTGAATGTGAAGTTAAGAGTGTAATCTGTACATGTTTTAAAAGTTGAATGTAGAATAACTGCATAAAATACAGTGCCAGTTGGTATAAAGTGAAGGATTTGGCAAAGTCACAGTTTAAGTCAATGAGCAGAAGTCAAGTCTTAGAAAATTTGTTATTTTAAATACAAGTATGTGAAGTAGTAGGACAGAGAAGTGATCATACTTTTTGTAGTCTCAAGAAAAGGAAAGCTGCTTTCATTCCTTGTTCTGAAGCAGAATGGAAGATATCAAGACCAATCCCAAGTGGTGTATGTCTAATTGGCCTTAAATTCCATTAAAGGAGATTATGCAGACTGTACGTCAGTACTTCTACAATATAGTCCTTACACAATAGTTTACTTAAAAGACTTTACGCTAATTCCTTTAAGAGACAGAACATCTCCCTAGTGTGAGGAGGAAAAAAGGTTTAGGAAGTAGCCTGTCCTTCTAAGGGTTTGTGTGACCTCAGAGTGCACATGTAGGAAAAAGTTCTCTTCTGAAAGACTGTTTTTTAAGTATGCCATGAAGTACCCACTAGCAGAAGCCAAACAATATTTGTGATCTTACAATATGATGGTTATGGAAGACTCTTAGTGCCATTTATTAACAAAATCAACTTTTTTCCTGACTAAACTTATGAAATATTTAAACAAAAGCTACAATGGGAAGGCTGTTTTGTTCCATTTGTGACACTTTAGTCATCTTTTAACTCATTAAATAACTGTTCTGATGTGTCGTTTTGGTTTACATCAGGCACATCAAGAGACATCTGCTACCAAATGTGAGGGGTTTCTTGAAAAGCTGAAATCTTGCCTACAGTCAGACAAAATAGACGTCTTAAATTGCTGATTCATTTAACTTAACAGGTGACATTTCTTAACCAGCAAGGGAGTAAATGGTGCAACTGGGAGGGCACGGCTTTTCTGTCTTCTGAGGGTTGTTGTAAAATGCTGTCTGATTGAAATGCAGGTATGAAAGCTTGATCCATTCAAAAAGAAGTCAATTGAAACAATGACTCTAAAGCAAGAACAGTCAGTCTAGAACAAGGCAGTAATTGCTGGGCATAATCAATTTTTAGAGTTCTTATAAAAAGATGTATCTCTTATTATTATTAGAAGCTGTCTTCAGATTTCATCAGTCCCAAATTTCTGTTTCTACTTTCTGTGGTTCTACCAGCTGTTTATTTTATGATAGACTTTTCACAAGAAAACATGAATTAGACAGAAGTTCCTTGAAGTTTAGGATAATGGGAATTGGTATTCAGATAGCACCGATGTAGTGGAATTTTCTGTGTAATTTTTTAGTTTAACATCAAAGTACTTTTTAAAAAACAAATCCGATTTTATGTACCACAGTGTTTGTGAGTTAAATTCTTAAATCAGTGCTGAGTAACGGAATGTTTTTAAACATTACCCTGAAAAATATTAGTCATCTTCTTCATTTTTGCATTCATTAGGTTCTGCTTTTGCAGATGATCGTTACTGAACATTTTTAAATAGTGAGATAGAAAATGTCATTTTGCTGAGCCAGTTGTTTACACTGTCCTTAAGGAAAGTTATTTTGATTCTGCCCTTCTCACTGAGTACTACATTAAGTCGTCATCTGTTTTCTCGGTCTTTAGTCATTTTTAAAAAATAACTTCAGAAATTATTCTGATTTGCAGTCAGTGATTTGCTGTGCGATATTGGTCAAAAAAGAAGGTCTTCTGTTATAAATGTTTAGCATTTATCAGATTTACTTTAGCTGACCATGTTTTCATGGGAGGAAAATGTTATGATTTGATTCAATGTTCTGAAGCTGAAGGGAGACAGTAAACTTTCAGATGCATTTCATGCATTTATGGTATTTGGAGATTTAGATTTTTTTAAAAATACTTAATATTTTGTATTTGATATTTTAGGGAAGATGGGCTGCTGTCTTCACTCAGTATGGTGAAGATAGAAAGTTACTTAGGCAAATAATTGAGTTTGTATTTCACAGCTTTTTATTCCCTTCATTTTGAAGGAATACGTTAGCTCTGGCTTTGATGAAATATGTCTAGTTGTCTTTCTGTAAGAGTCTTAAAGCTTTCAGTAAATGACAGGTGGAACCTTTGGCTTGGGTAAACCCTCTTCATGCCTGGTCAGTTCTCATGGAAAGTAAATTTTATTATATCAAGTTTAAAGCAAACTGCAATTAAAAGAACAGAATGTTCACTTCAAAACCAGCGAAAGAAAAGTCAATAGCCAAGGTCTTTTTGATTGGAGTTGTAACTTTATTCCCCTAGCTACACAAAGCAAATAAAGGAAAGATTGAAGTAGTAAGTCAACTATTTTCTTACATTGCAACATATTTTGCCCTTGCAAATGTAAATATCTCCTCAGAAATTTTTCCCTGTGTGGCATTTGAACCTGTGTAGTGGGGCTTTTTTAATCAAGAACTGCATGATAGCAGTGAAGAATAGTTTCCCAAAGATGCAGAGTGACCATGGGAACTGAGTATGAGGATGAACATTTTAAGTAAGAATGCTTGTTCGTGCTTTCATCCTTGTGCATACTCTTTCTCTTCTGCAGTACTTGCAAAGGAATGGCTGTCTTGGTGGTTCTGTGCAGTTACTAGGTTTCTTATACTAAGTAGTTTTTGCATTGTATCATCACCTATATAATTAGATGGGGTTCAAGATGATTTTCAGTTTCCTAAGCTTCTTACCTGAACTCTTTGTTGGTCATCCTAGTCTCTCAGATTTGTGGTTTGAAGGTATAGTGGTCCACCTGCATTATCCTGTAGGTAACCTGATGAGCTATTTGGGACTTCCTATGTTGGTAAAATGTATGATTTAAGGCACTTGGTTAAATAGGGTAGAAAAGAAGATGCTTGTTTCAGATTTAAGTTAAAACTCCTACATTCTCAGGTTGTTGCTTTGCAGTGTTGTTTTCCTTGTAAACTTGGTTTGTGAGCTTTAGACTTGATATAGCATAAATGCTACAGTATGTTACTTAGATAATGAATTAAAAAAGTAATCTTTCATTAATACAATTGCGTTTTTTTTATTTGTGAATATTGTTAGAGATGGTGCATTTCTTTGGTCAGTTAGGTTGCTTGTTTTGAATTTATTTTCTCTGTAAAGACTAGTTAAAACTACTGTATGTTAGAAGCAGAACACTGTTAAGCAGATTCCATAATTTAAATATAGGAACCAGCATGGGTTTTTTCCCCTCTTCTCTCCTTAAGATTGAGACTTACCACAACTTAGTAGAGCCATGTAGCGTGTAATAAAGTAGTCCAAACCATTCAACCCATCTCTCTATAGCAAGGTTAATTTATTGCTGTTCAATAATGTGGTGTCTTGATTAGAATGTTTGTTTTAATGTATTGTGTAACAAACTGTGATAATAAAGAAAAATTGAGGTAGTTACTTTAGACAATTTCTGTGAATTGTTAAAAATCCACTTCAGTGTCTTCACTAGGTTTCTATATATTTACTTGAGCACACTAATATGGCTTTCAGGTTGCATTAGGCTTTTTATGTGTATTAATGAGGAGATTAGTTTGTTTTCAAACAACATCTGCTGCATTTTAAAAGATGTGGGTTTGTTTATTGCTATTGCTAATAGGCTGACAGAAAAAGGATCTTGTTCCTTGAAGTGAGATTTTAATAAAAGCTTCCTGTGACTTATTGGTTCTCTTATTATACCTGAGTTTAGTTCCTTTTTTTCCTTTGTGTGAAACTAAAAACCTACTTGCAACGCTAAACTACTTCACCTTGCTTTGGTGTCTGTAGTTCAGTAGTTCCCAAACCAGAGAAATAAGAGTCTGTTCCAAAATACTGTATGCAGAATGCCAGAAGCCTGGCTTCATAGTAGTTCTACCAGCCACTTAATGGTAAGGTATTGTGCAAGATTGTTGTTGAGGTTAGCCACAAATGACAGTCGTGAATCTAACAATTGAAGAAAGAGACCAGAAGGTAATAGTTACAACATTAATTCTTATAAAATTAAATAAGAGTGATTATGTGAGTGTATGTATATGCTCAGGGAGATCACAGAAAATAAGCCTGCAGAAATAGTAAATTGGTGAGAGTTGGAAGTAGTTTTCTGAAACTAATGAAAGCTGTATGGAAGACTGGGAATGGAAATGGCTTGGACAGATATTTTTTGAGTCAGGCTAAAGTTTCAGAACTTTAATTGAGATTATGTACTTGAACAGCTTTATACATTATCTTGTTTTGCTAGCTTCTATTAATTGTGTTGTTAGAGCAAAATGTGTGTTTTGATGTCAGTCCTTATTGTGCTGAATCTGGAAAATCAGTTTCTGTGGCACTAGGATTGTTCACTTTTTTAAAATACAGTTAAATATGATTCCTACACATATTTTGGAATGCAGCAGTGTGTACTTCAATTTATTTTAATTGAATTGCATTCAGGCTTGCCCTTTATTTAAATTCAACAAACTGTTCTTGGAGTTCAGTGAACGATTTGACTGTCACCTCTGTGTTCAATACAAGGTCAGAAGTCTTCAGCAAAATGTTTCTTAGTGAACATCTGCTGCTTGAGTAGCACTACGCTACAGATCTCGTGCTTGTCTGTTGCTGGTGCTTTTTTCCTTTTTAAAGAAATATCTTTTTTGTCGTAATCAGTTTGGAAATGATGTAGGAAGTTCAGCAGTATTTGTAGCAGGTTAGAGAGGTTTGCTTTCATCAGCGTGTGCTGAGAAAAGTGGTTACCTGGTGGTTTGCACTGATGAGATGTATTGCATGTCTTGACCTTTTGAAACTTGTTATTACACTTATTCCTGTGAATATGCTTCATGAGAGAAAGCAGTGATTACCCAAACTGAATTATAATTCGATGTGGGGGATGGTGAAGGCTTGAAATTCTGAGGCTGATTTTCTTTCCTGATTTGCAACAAAGTAAAACATGGGTAACAGGGCATAACACAGGAATCAAAACAGCTAAAATGGATCTGAAAAAAACCCCAACTAATTTGTGACATTTTAGCCATGACCAGCAAGAGAAAGTGCAAAGCCTTATTTCCTGACAGCTTTTCTACCTGGCAACCATGTACTCTGTTGAGGCATGAAGTACTCTTGATCACTATGAAATGAGGTATGGTCTTACAGGTGGAGAAACTTTAATCGGAAGTGCAGCATCAGTTACACGATACCATTCCTGACAGATGTTTGTCTAATCTGTTCTTAGAAGAAAAGCCCAGGAACAGAGAGCCCATGATCTTCCCTGGAAATTGATTTTGGTTCTTTATTGTTTTCCTACTATCTGATTTAGTTCTCCTTTTGCTGCTGGTTAAGCTCATTTGTTCTGATCTTATTCCAGGTGGATATAGAGAACAGCATGTTATTTTCATGCCTTTGGCAACATTTTTGAATTTGATGGCAAATTTGAAGCTAGACTAAGCAGGCCCCTTTCAAATGTCTTTATATCAGATTGTATAAAAGAGACACTGAAGATTATCAGTCTATTTGGTATAACAGTATCAACTTGCTAACTTCTGCAGTATGGAAAAGAATCTATTCAGTGGAAATACTCCTTCACAAGTTAGAAACCATATCTTGTGTTTTAACCATTGCTAAACACTGGTTTACCTAGTAAGTATATATATGACATGATTGCTGAGAAGTTTTGCATTTGAAAATTACTTATCCAGACTGTTCTGTAGATACATACCAATGATGTTTATGGGAAGCCTGATCGGTATGTAAGTAGAAAATGACTGAATTCTATGAATTTATTTACAGTATGTAAGCTTTTTTATTCTAGTGTTTAGTAATCTGTTTGGCAAGGTTTGAGTCATTTCAGTGCAGTTAGTATCTTTTATTGCTGAACTTTTGATTTAGCCTTTTTGATTTTTACCTGTTTAGAGCAGAATGGCAGGGCTGCAGCATTGCAGGCTAGCTGTCTTTAGATAGGGATTACAGATGGGAAAAGCCTTCTAAATTCAAGTCCATTCTCCTGCTGCCAGCTATCATTTGCATGATGATTTTCCTAAACTCATCAACTGTTCAACATATAACTAAGAGAATTATTTTTGCATTTTGTACTTGTTGTTCTTGGAACACTTACCTCAAAAGATTGTTCTTTCTAGTAAAAGCCTTTCCCTAATTTCCAACCTAGTTCTTGGATATAAATTGTCTGTTTTCTCATCTTGTCCTTTATGAGAAGAGATGAAGGAAGCTCTTAAGATAAATTAGGTTCTCCATTCCCATGATCATCGTGCTAGCTCTGGTCTAATGGGAGTCCATTGTTCTTGAACACAGATGATCAGGATTGGGATATCTTTTCCAGATGAGGTCTCACTAAAGCCTTCTGTAATATTACAGCTATTTTCTTGTATCCT
Source organism: Strix aluco (assembly GCF_031877795.1). NCBI lineage: Eukaryota > Metazoa > Chordata > Aves > Strigiformes > Strigidae > Strix > Strix aluco. Next base: position 109,449,102 of record NC_133932.1, on the reverse strand, counting down.
AGGAACGTTAGACAATTCACTGTAATTTTCTGTGCCTTCCTATTTCTAATTAAGGAGAAAATTTCATAATTATATTCTGTGATGGAATTGGTCACTGAATACCTTCTCACAGTATTTCGTTTCTCCTTTAATAAAAGATGTGTTTGACAGACAAAATGTAGAATAAAAACACTTGTTCTCAGCAATTACAAATGCATTTTTGCACCTTGTACTTAAGGATGGTTTCCTAACACTTACTTGTGTGAAGATATTTTGTTATATAGTATTGTATATTTGCCTTCCACAAAAACCATCACAGAAAAATAATTTTTCCAGCTGCTGCTGAAAAGCATTTATACATGTCTGTTAAGGATGGTATTTCTTTGTGAGTTAGAAATACTCCATCTCTCTAAGGCTTTAAAAGTCTGTTGAATCCTCAGTACAACAAATTGAAAGTAATTTTAGAATGTGCTGCTATGACTTGTCCTAGGTGAAGGACAATCTATGAATTCTGTGAAATTCTGTAAAAGGAAGCTAGCAGATTTTTGTGCAGTATTTGGTGGCAAGATAAAATTAAACTTTGGAAAAGCCTGTTACTCCTCCAGCTCATTTTTTGAGCTGTCTAGGTGATAATCCTAACAAACAGTGCACGTTTGTATTTCGTTCAAGGGAGAAGTGCATGAAGTGCATAGTTTTCCCAGCCTTTTGAGTTCTTTTGCAAAAGAATTCTGTCTCCCTGGTAACGATTAAAACTGGGGAAATTGCTCTTTGTTGGAGTCCCGGCCCCCACTCAAGCTCCAAAGTCTACCAGTGCTTGGCACTTCCCCCTTTGCATCGGTGCAGTGTTCCCATGATCTGTTAACAGTTTTGTTCCTTTATGCAGGGATAACTCTGTAAAAGAAAAAAAACAACTGTCAGATAACAGCACAGTGTTTCCTCTACTGTACTGCACTTGCTTAGGACACAATTTAGAAATTATTATGTCTGTAGAAAGGCCAGTGGGTCTTGACATGTCCAAGTGCTGCACAGGTACTGACTGCTGTGGGTGATATGTAAGATGGCCTTACTCTAGCTTTTGTTGTTACTTGCATTGTGTTTTGCATAGCACTTATTGCAGTGAAATAACCATAGCAAACTTGAGTGATATTTTAATCCATTTCTCTGCTTTAATAAGATTAAAATGAAATTGGTTCAAAAAATAAAAATTGAATAGCCGTGTGAAGGTATTGGTGTCATTAATGCTGTATACAACCAGGTAGAAGTCAAGGGTACATAGCACTTCATGTTTTGTTCCTGATCCATCATCTAGGATATAGGATCTCTTTCTCATGCAGACTGATAACTAAGGCAACTTTCATAGCCAGTATAAGCAGATGTGGCTAACCTGGGTGTTGAAACTGAGTAGCTTGTTGAAATCCTATGTCCTTTGTAAAGAGCCCAAAAGAAATAGCTTTATCAAAATTCAGAAACGTGATTTTAGGTTTAGGATAGATGTTTCTCACCACCTCCAGATCACTATCTCGAGAAAGATAGATGAAGCATTGCTGCCACCTTGAGGTTGTTATCTTGTGTTTATATTGTGAAACTTCTAACTAGCCAGTATTTTAGAGTTTGATATATTGACTCTGGTTTATAAAAGTGAATTATTGGGAATGTGCAGAATGGGTCAGTGAGCAGTTACGGCAGGTGTTAGCCAAAGACACAGCCACAGATGAGAGTGCCTTTAAAGCATGATATTTGACTGAACCTTGTTCTCTGTAGCAGCAAAAAAGCAACAGAGGGAGGACTGTGCAGAGTGAGGACATGCAGGCAGAGAGAGATTGACTAGTGAGATCTGCTCGTGTTTGTAACCCCAGGAGTGAAGGGGATGCAGAATTCCAGCAGGGACTAACGAGTGTTCTGTTTGTAGGGTTCCTGACTCTGGTCCTTGTTCTTTGAAAGTCTACAACCCTGATTCCAATAAATCTGCAAAGCAAACTGAAAAACTGTTATACCCAGTATATTGCACTTCTTAAAATCAGACCTTCCCCTGCCCCCATTTTGGTGAAAGTATACATTCAAAAAAATCTGAAAAACAGGAGATAATAGTAAATGGAGATCTTCTGTAAGAGCACTTAAAAGGTTATGCACTCAGGAGATACACAGGAGAAACAGAAAAGTTTCTCAACATCCCATCTGCTCCTGTGTTTGTGGGAGATCTTGTTTCAGTTGAAACCAAAGAAGGTCTTCCATTTGCTTTCTCTAGTCTCTTTCCTACCTTCCTTCTTTTCTCTAAAGAGAGGGATAATCCAGTGTAAGTATTTTCAGCTTTGTGGTTTTATATTAAATTGAGATTTCCATCACAAGAGGAGAGACTCAGAGCAACTATTAAATAAAGTTAAATTACTAAATTACATTGTCAGTTGTTTCAACCAAATCCAGTGATGGTGATGTTGATGGATTAGACTTCCTCAGCACAATGGTGTGAAACAGGAATGTGCTGTTGAAAGCACCATCATTGGGTAAAATTCTAAGTGGTGTTGCCTGATTTTCAATTTGAGTAGCTATGTCATATGCCTCTAGGTTTTTGGGGGGGTTGAGAGGGGACAGTCATAATATTTTTTTATTATTGCTATTATTTGTTGTAACTGACTGTTGAAATGACCTTTTTATACCTCAGAAGAGTTCTGAAGTGTAGTTTTCATGAGCAGTTTCATAGCAGCAGTGAATTAAGTAGTTACTGCCCCCTTGCCTCTGGCAGCTTGCTGTGCTGGCACACCCTTTAGTACAGGGCGTGTGCTCGTACAGAATTTAGTACTCCACAGTCCGTTAGTACAGGCCTGTGGTAAACTGAACTAGAGAATACATATAACCTTCACCCAAAAGAAATAAATAAAATAAAACCTTCTTACTTTTTCCTACCAGATTTCTTCTCTGATCTGACTCACTACATGATAGTATAAACAACAGTTCTGGCATGGTGGAAGGGCAGTAGAGGGCAGGGATGACCAGGGATGACTGGGGCAGCCTAAGCAGCTGGCATGGCTCAGGTTTCATTGCAATGCTGGAATACATTACTACAGAGCAGACCTGATCCATCTTTCATCTGTGTTGTGAGAATGGCATAGTTATCAGAAATTCTCTCACAAGCCTAATAATTAAAAATACTCTTTTGTTAATATCCTCCTGTCTGTTAATTCTTGTGAGTATGTTTCGCAGACAGCTTCTCTTGCTATTTTTTTCCTCTGTCTCCAGTTGAAGTTACACCATGGCTTCCTCTCTTCAGATTTTATCACCTAATCTTCGTGCTGAAAATTTACTGAATGTGTTCAAAATGGTATTCTTCTATTCTGCTTCCACTGTGTTGACCTCCTATGTCAGAAAAGCGTATCAGTGGGGCTGGAAAACAGTGCCAGGTCTGTTTAGGTTTGAAGATAGTCTTTTGTGTCCTCTCCCCAATACAAGAGCTTTAGATAAAGTTATTAAAAGAGAAGATGGGGCCACTTCAATCCCTTCAGACCCATCACCTCAGACATCTCCCCTCTCTGCCTCCAGTCTTCTGGTACTTTCCATTCTCTCTTAAATCTCTCTCTCCCTGTGCCCCATTCTGTGTGCTAGAAAACTGACTCCACCTCCTTGCCAAACCATTGTGATGCTTCTCAATCTCTTTCCTCTCTTCCAAATACCTTTTCTTTCTTCCTCTACCTGCATTTTCTTGTTTTCAAGCTGTGTATGCACTCTTGAGCCCTTTCTTTTTAGACTTCTTCCGTGTTCTTCCTCACTTTCAGTGAGCTACCACTAGATTACTTGGAAAGTGCTATAATTTTTCATGGATGCATCTGCTGTTTAGTTGGCCAAAATGCTCCTCTCTCACTCTTGTTCCTTCCCTGAGAAACATTCAGCTTCATGGAGACCCTGAATCTGCAATTGTAGAGGAAATTAAATAGATTGATTTTAAGCATTACAAAACTGTTAAAGTAAAGGCAAAATAGCCACATCTGCATAAGACCCTGGGGAAACCTGACTTACCAGTTAGATATGGTATTAAAGCATATAAGGTTTTGGTTTTCCTTTTTGTTTAGGTGTCTTCTGTGTAACTCCAAGTACTGGGTTTCCTTCCTCTTTGATCTTCATAAATGTAACTGTTAAAACACTGTTGGATTTTATATTCCCCTCCTCCTTGCTGTTCAGTATGCTAGAGCACTGACAATTGCAAAACATTTAATCTGATCTCTAAAAGAGTTTGTGGAACAGCAGGATGGGAAGGTCATCCATGTTTACAGAAGGGAAGCCAGTTTTCTGTGCTTCTTCAGCTGAATGAAGTCCAGACACTAGCTGAATAGTAGAGAAGGGGTAAATAAATAAAAGTGTACTTTTCAAGCTTTGATCTTGCCAGGAAATTTAATTATTGTAGTCAGTAGTAGAAGTGTGCTTGCCTGTCTTACCACCCTATAATAACAGTGTATTTATCTTGCAATAATTACATTGGAAGCTGAAATAGTCTTAAAGTAATTGAGCCTTATTCTTCTACAAATAACTAATTAGTGTCTTCTCAATGTCCTGAAAATTAGTCTCTATTTCCTGGAATGCTGTGTGCTCAAACCACAGTTTGAGCAAATTTTCTGTTGCTACAGGAATTCCAGTCCCTTCCTGTGCAATAAAACTGTATTTATTTGTGTCCTGTGGTTGTAAGGTGTGTGACAAAACATGTGCAAAAAGATGCTGTCCACAAGATGGCGTTTGCATGCTACATCCCTGAGGTGTTTATTTCAGGGAGGGTAATCAACAAGAGAATTAGCCATTACATTTTGATTGCTTGGGAGATTAGTGAATTTGTATCCGAACTGTATGTTATTAAAAAGAAATGGATCTGTTCCACAGAAAAGTAGATTTATCTAATGATCATTTTCTCAGTTGGTTGCTACAGCTTTTTGTATCCCTGAAAACATGAGCTGAAACTCCATTCTTTCCTTGATGAATTTAAAAGGAAATAACTGCAAGCATTGCAACTGTACAAGCACAAAGTACTTGGGTTAGATAACTTGTGATATAAATGCTAAAGGAATATTTTTTAAAAAAATTTATCAGTTTTCAAATGTGCTAACTTATCTTTCTATTGTCTTTACTCAGTAATTTATGTAAGCTTAATAGAAAATTGTATGTGAAGATGGAACACAAGTGTTTTCTGGCAAGAATGTACTATTAGAATTTAGTAAAACTGATTTCTAATGCTAATTATATTTCCAAGAGTATGAATATGCAAAATAAATCTGAGATAAGCATAAAAAGTTAATGTTCTCTTCACTTTGTTTTATTACAGTCAGAGACTAGAAATGAAAGCACAAGTTGCAGACGCATTCATAGCAAAATTCCAGCTGACACCAGATGAAATGAACCTCCTTCGAGGCACAAAAGATGAGCCAATTACTGAGGTAGCTCAATGAACATTAAAAGCTTTGCCCTGAACTAAAATGTAGAAGTGTCCTAGCTGAATTGTACGTGAGATCTTATCAGTTTGTAATTTATTTTCTTATGGAAGAATGTACCTTTTAACAGAATGGTGAATTTCTGATGAGTTTGAGATGTGCAATGAAAGATTCAAGTAACAAAATCAACATTAAATTCTAGTTTGTGTAATGAGTTTAAGGGGCAAATGAGCTATCATGTGGTTCTGCACTTCAAAAAGACCTTTATGAAGTCTGAATTTTCAGTGAAGATGTTTTAAAACTTCATCACACTCAAATAAAGCAAGTGAGAAATTTACAGTGCTTGAGTAATATGTAGTACTGCCCTTGTGCATGTGTGTGTGCGTTTTGCATATGCATGTATATAGGTATTCAGTGATTTGAAACAATATAAACTGAGACTTTCCCTCATTATTGTTTGGTTGATGAAGATATCAGGTGCTGATTGACTTTTAGCCACCTTCCAGAACAAGTTTTGAATATGTTTATGGTTTGAATAAGAAGGCACATTGTTTTGTAGTAAAAGCAAACTGAATAATGAGAGAATTGAGTACACTTCATAGATTTTTACTATTGTAGTTGCATAGAAACCTTCACTTAAATGTAGACGACCTACTGAGACATACTACCTGGTTTCCACAGGCATCCTGTTTGCAGTTAAAGCATTATGAAAGATATGGAACAGATAACCATAAACAGTGCTAATGAAAGCATAAATGGAATGTGTTAAATGATTGTGCACTTGAGTAATTGCTGTATGCCTTTGTACCAACTATTACTGTGAAAGAACATTCAGGTTTCTAAAAACTCTACCCCAGCTGAAACCAGGTCAACATGTTGCAGGGAACAATGACAGCAATGCTGTGCCATTTATTCAGTGCTTCGCTTGCAGTAGAATGAGGATTAGGCCTTTTGATACTTTGATCTGTCTAAAAAATGTGCAGAAGTAACTGAAATGGCAGACTTCAGTAAAATAGTGTGTGCTTTTCCCCTATGAGAGAATCAACCAGTGTGTTTAAAACATTTTTAGTCAGGCATCTGTTTTGGCAATTTTTTTTTTTTTTTTTTTTTTTTCCTGAAGGAAGAGTGATTTGGGTTTTTATAAACATGATCTTCAACACAGTTGATGCAAGGCAGTAGGTGAAATCAGTGTCCTACTTCACTTAGAGTAAGTTTTACATGACTTGAGCCAGAACGAAACTCTGCTTTCCTGAGGCAAACTGTGTTTAAGTCACAAAAGATACAACAAACAGTTATATCTGAATTAGCTAGTTTCCTCCGTGATGTTTGAAAGATTACTTCATAATAAGACGTGTTTGAAAATGTTGGTGGATTTTTGTTTGCTATCTGGAGCAGTAACAAAATAACCTTTTTGGCCATATATCCATGCCTTCTAAGGGTTTTTTTTCTTCACTGCCACTGATATTCAGAGGGGAAAGACTGGCCTGGAAAACCTTGGTCTAGTCTGTTGCAGATGTTTGACTTTTCTTAGAAATTGTTACTGCATTACATGAAAACAAAAAATACAACCTGTAATCATTGCCCTTTCTAAGTTTCAGTTTGCTCTTTAGTTGCTAACATTAATGGGGAGAAGATAATGGAATGCATAGTAATGTCCTTAAAATCTCCCCAAAGTGTTAACTAATAAATGTAAAACACACACATGCCACATAAAAGACGTGTTAAAAACACATCTTTGCTGCTGCTATTTTTTTTTTTTTTTTGTGGAAGAAAATTGTGATGCAGTGGGAAAGAAAAGAATCCTAAGGCTCTTAAGGTGGAATGAAAGGCAAGAGGTGGCAGAGGGGAGCTTGTATTTTCAAAGCAGCACTTGGAACACAGACCTGCAAACATAAATACGGAATTGAAAAGGGGAGTATAGAGTGCTAGAGATCTGGATGAGAAGTTACTGCTTTTAAACACTGCTTGCTTTTTTTTTTTTTTTTTTTTTTAAATTTGATTTAGGATTTTTTCAAGGCTTTGGGAAGAGTAAAGCAAATTCATGATGATGTCAAGATTCTCCTCCGGACAAATCAGCAGAGAGCAGGGTGAGTGCTACTTAAATGAGTGCAAGGTAACCATTTACTAGTTAAAAGTAGAAGTCACAACAAGGTCTTATTCTTTACTTCATATTTCTATACAGAGTATTTCATAAAAAAAGTATTTCACAAAAGAATAGTAACATATTTTAAAACCTTAATAATTTTAATAATGTTGTGTTTTATTTGATTTATACATGCCTTTGCTAGTACTACCTAAAATAGTATTTGCAAATAAAATCTTTTTGTCTTGTAGCTTGGAAATTATGGAACAGATGGCTTTACTGCAAGAGACATCTTACGAACGACTTTACAGATGGACTCAAAGTAGGACTAAGAATGTTTTTATGTTTATGAATATTATTATGATGATTTCTTTAATTCCTTGATGTGGATTGAACTCAGCAAAAACCCTTTCCAAGATTCATTACCAAGGCTTTGGGTTTTCTTCTTAGTGAAAGATTTGTTGTGAACCAAATAGTTAATTAGAGATTCTCTCCTTTTTTGGGCCAATCTCATTTCTGTTTGTAAAAGCGTATTTTTTTTATTTGTATTTTTAGATGTTTTCCACAGAGAACAACTACTACAGTTTGGTAGTCTAAGCAAATTAAGTGTATTGTATTTCATTTTCTTTCAGGTTACAGGGAAGTTGTTTTTGACAATTTGGTAGTAAGAACTAATTTAGTCGGAGGAGTGGCTTATTACCTTTAAAAAAGAAAAAAGAGACAACCTTATTTTATCAGGATGCTCTTTTGAATGATAGTAGGTGATTATTTTTTTGCATATTTAGTCTGGATCCAAGCGTCAGTGTTTGATGTAACATCTTGATAGTGTAAAATGTAGATGCTTTTTTATTACTTCTCTTTTCTCCTAAGACATTGACAGGAAGATTTGTGAAAAAAAGCTGGTGCAATGTGATATTATATTCATTAGCTGTTTTTCAGTGGATGCTGAAACATCAAATAATGGTGGTTTCACCCTAATGAAGATTCATAATTTTAATGCCAATACTTGATTTAGTTTATGATTTCCACATTCTTGAATGGAATATGCAAGATTACGTAGTTAATGTGATTTAAAGTAAAAAGTCAAACAAAACCAACAAAGCAATCTCACACCTTCATTAAATACTTGCTCCCTTTTTTCTTAATAGTTTACCTGGAATGTGATAAACAGTTATAAAAGAGCCTGACAGAATTCTGATGGTTGAATGATTTAATATTTGTATGTGGGTGCAAACAGATACTAAGCTTCCTTTAATTTATATTATTGTTGGAATTTGTGATGAATATCCATTTATTGACGTATTGCTTATGGGGGAATTTAATTACATTAATACAAACTAGGCCAGGTAACCTATTCTGAAGGCTTCAATTCAAAATCAAAAACTTCTGAGTTTTTAACTCATTTTCTTGTTTGACAGCTTGTCGTAAAAGGTATTACAGTATAAAGAATGCGCTTTTATCTGTATTGATATTTTATAGATGAATGCAGGACTTTGACACAAGAATCATGTGATATTTCTCCTGTTCTCGCTCAAGCCATGGAAGCCTTACAGGATAGACCTGTCCTGTATAAGTAAGTAAATATTTGTGATTAACAGAAATGAGTATTTCCACCCTATAAAATTTAAAGATGGGCATGAATTACAGTGCCAAGGATGGTGGCAATTTAATCCTGTGACAGATTTAAAAAAAAAAAAAAAATCATATTTCAACTTCTTTAAATTTCAAAAGTCTTTCTGACATAATTATGGTGCAGTAAATGTCATTGGACTTTTTCCAACTTACTGGTTTCTAATTAAAGTAAAACGTCAGATTGTTTTTATTTTAATCTAAATGAATTTAGAATTTCTTCTGCTCTCATTCCTGAAGAAAATAATGCTGTCCAAAGCATGTCAGTGTCTCATTTAAATTCCCAAAGTAAAAAATTGATAAAGGCTAATTAGCTCTTACTGAAAGGCTTCTAGTAGTAAGAATGTCTTCCATTATGAGTTGTACAGTAATCTGTAATAAAAAAACCTGCTACATATGGGCCTCTAAAGTGTTAGGGGTACTTACATATATATAAATAAAAAATACACTACTCCTTATTTACTCAGAATTTGCTGAAGGCACTTATTAACATAAACGAAATGATAGTAGAGACAGCCACGAGGTGGCACTGTAAGAACTGTTTTTATTGGGGTGACCATACCTGAAGAGGTACTTTTTACACTTCTTTGCTTTTTAGGGTTTTGTTTTTTGAAAAATGCATTCATCACATTTTGCAACTATTGCAAATTAATTTTAGCCACAGGCATTCAGGACAGCAGAGTACTAGGCAGACTTTCAAAGGTTAGCCTTCTCTTTAAGAGCGTCAAGTGTGTGAGGGTGTGGGTATGTGACATTGTAAATCTCCATGGACCAGTTCCCGGGGAAAATGCATAGTGCAAGTGGACCTTAAAAATTCTGTCAGTATGAGAGAGAGTGCACATACCAACATGCTCAGTCAGTTCTGCTAGTTAATTTGAGGGAGAGATGGTGTCATTCCACCTCCCAGCTATTGCATGCGGTGCACTGCAGTACATCAGGCCGTAGCTGGGGATTGCAGAGGCCGTACTTGTGTTCTCTCCTCTAGGCCCCCTTTCACAGCTGCAAAGGATCAGTCACAACTATGTTCAGAACATTTATAGAATTCTTTATAGATACAGTTTATATTTTCTGTAATAAATATTTTGTTAAATTATGTTACTTTCAAATGTCATAAAATTATTGTTTTGCTTTCTTAACATTTATGGAAAAACCCTCCATCTTCTGTATAAACCCACTGGCCAGTTTAAAACAAATTTGCAAAAGAGCCATTGTTTTTCTTCTGACATCTCTCTCACAAACAGCAGTACTGGTAATACCAAACATAGAATTTGGTAGGTAGGACTTTTCTTCTGCCAAAAAGGCGAAAGTAAACATTACTGTAGAAGATGCAGCCGTATGTCTCTCATCATAGATTATCATGCTTAACTACTTGCTACAGCAGTATTGCAGTACTGATGCTTTACATTTTAAATCTCAAGATTTAGTTTACTTCCAGAAATTTTTGTGTATCTTTAGTACATAACAAACTGTTGAGTTCAAAATGTAAAAATTATGTCACAGAAGAAAGTAATTTTAAATTTTTGGTTTTATGATATAAGCACTGCTATGTGAACTAAACACTTTTCCTCCAAATCACTCCCCTTGCATCTGATAAAGATTGTGATTTGATTGGGTGAAGGTAAGATGGAGAAGGGCTGGAGTTTAGAAGCAAAACTACAAATTCTTGTTTTCTTATATTGACTTTTCATGGCAGAAAGATTGCACTATGGATGGATGCACTTTGGAAACCGCAGTCAGTAGAGATCTGAAATAAACATTTCAGTTTGGTTTTCCCTTCCTGGTTCTAACGGAAAAATTGAAAACTGTTTCATAGAAAATACATGGAGTCATAGCTCAAAGCAGTGTTCCTCTTCCATCATCCACTCTGGCTTTCAGACCTTTTTCTCCACCTCCTTCCTCTCCTCACAGTGATCATTACTTCACTGGCTTTTTAAAAATTTGAAGCTGGGTTGAAAAGAATCCAAATGTTGTTTTCTTCCCCTGACATGAGTACGTACAATAACAGTAGTAAGTACTGTGTTTCTAGTGTAAATAATAGTTATTACTGCATTTTTCAAGATGCAGGATTTTGTAATAGTTATACCCTGTTCTACTGAGAGCAAAAGGAAAATTAGTAGTTTTCTTTTTTAAAACAATTATCATTAAATGTTGGTTTTAAAGCTAATAGCAAGATCACAAGATCTGTTTCACCACTGTATTTTTAATGATCTGTTATATAGCTGTTTGTTGGAGGGGGGAAGAAAAGGCTTAGCTGGTTTCTACAAACACTTCAGATTTTTGACTGCAATGCTGCTGCTCCTGGACTGTGGGTAGTCAGCACATCCCAGATCTCTCCCTCTTTTAATTGCATCTTTTTTGTAAATAGTAATTTATTAAAGACTTTTTTTATTAGACTTTTTTTTTTTTTTTAATTGCGGATATTTACTCTCTGAGTTAACAAATACAGTGTATTAAGAAAAAGATGTAAACAGAAACTTCTGGATCCTTCGGGGTGCTTTTTTCCCTGTCTCTCAACTAGTAATGTAGATTGAAAAGAGCAAAACTGAAGGTTTCCTTGGACTTTTTATAGCGTAATAGAAATCTAATTGAACTTAACTTGGAACATATTTGAAACAGTGTATTATTTTCTTTTGTATTTTGTTTCCCACATCTGTTAATTGTGAATGCAGTACTCACTTAACTTCAGTCAGTGAGTAACATGCCTTTTATTATTATTATTTTTATATCTGTTTAGCTGCTGGGTGTCATTGGTAAGTGGCACCATGCTTACTCTTTGGCATTTCTTCAATTATATTGGAAAAATAAACTGTCATTTGCATTTTCTTTTTCTCCTTTGTAATTTATGTGTTTTGTTGAAAATGCTGGAATTCATTTATTTTCAAAAAAATATAGTGTTCCGTGACTTGCAGAAATCCTGTTTCTTAGCAGATGTATCAGGGCTGTTAGCAGTGTTCTTTTCCCATCCTTCACTTGCTATCATGCTTCAGCCCCAACAGGAAGGTAGCCTGCTCCAAAAATGAACTGTGTGTATGTTCTTGGTACTTCCGCTACTACCAGCAAGCCATTTGAGATTATGCACTCTGGGCTGTAATTGTCCATCCATTAAATATCTAATTAAGACTCACTTGATTAAAACCAGTGAGCAACTATCAAATGAAAATAATTTTTTTGCTACTAATCATGTGGTAGCCTAGAAGGAGAAGGCCTTGTGTTGCTGCTTCTGTCAGTCAGCTAGACCACATGTGAACAGGAGTCCTAGACCTGCCAATTCATGCTTATATGTACAAAAATGGAAAAGCTGATTTTTTCATTTACTTATTTATTTGTGTGGGGTAAGGGAATGGGAGGGTCAAGGAAAAGTTATCTTTAGTTTAGAGGAGTCAAGAAAATCAGGCGGTTTTGAACGCTTCATTGATTCAAGCATTGATGCAAGATTTCTAGAACTCTAAAAATGGTTTCTCCTATTAACTGTAAAGTTGAGCTGATAAACTGTGATGAGGTGAAGTGTTTTGTTCTACCCATTTTCATGTTTCTATAACAGGTACACGTTGGATGAGTTTGGAACAGCTAGGAGGAGTGCTGTAGTTCGTGGCTTTATAGATGCTCTTACTAGAGGAGGTCTGGGAGGTACTCCCCGCCCTATTGAAATGCACTCCCACGATCCTCTGAGGTACAGTACTAGCAAGAATGCATATGAAGTAACTCTTCTTTTGCCTGTAGGTACTTTGAATCCCTGGCACCATAAACCACTGAAATTTCTGTCTTTATTTAGGTATGTAGGAGACATGCTGGCCTGGTTGCATCAAGCTACAGCTTCTGAAAAAGAACACCTAGAAGCTATGTTAAAGCTTGTAACTGTTCAAGGTAGGACTAGATTTTAAAACATGATTTGTGAAGTGATAGAAAGTAAGTCTGTGATAAGTCAGAAAGTGGGGTTAACTTCTTAGGCTGGGCTTCAGTTGTGAGAGTCTTGAGCTTAGATTTTCCTGGAAATAATTTCAGAATAGTTGGTGGTTGCATTTCGCCAAGAGAAAGCCCTTAAGGAAGAAGAGTATTTCAAAATGCACTCTTCATTTTACTGTGCTTATAATAGATTTAAACTAAATCTATAAAGGGAAATTTTAGATTTTAGTTGAGAGTTCAAAAATTGTCTGTAACGTATATGAATACATACCTCTCTGAAAACATTTTCTTAGGATTGCTTATTGGTATGTTGAGGATTCCTGTTATGCCTTGCTTATTTGTTCGGTAATTTTTTAAAAATATAATTGCTTCTTCCTATAATTCTCTTCCTTGTATGCTACAAGTAAAATGGAATTTTCTTTTGGCATGTAACATACCATTGCAGGTTTGCGGAGCTCAGCGTAGGCCACTCATAGATATGTGAAGCTTTTTAATATCAAAGCTCTCCTTCATTAACAAAACTACAGATTCTCATGCTTATTCTTCAGCTCCTTTGCTTTGTTTTAAGTACATTGGACTTTAAAGACCTTTATCCTGTAGAAGCTGTAGTATGATTTGCCTCCATAGCTTCAGCCAAATGCTTGTTTAATAAATTAAGTGTTTGTACTCAGTTGTAACAAACTCATTGTAGGAACTTACATTTGATCTGTATCTGGTGAGCTCTTCAGACTGTACATCTTAATTGAGTCCTGTTCTGGGATTTAAAGTGAATATGCATTCTCATTTTCCTTACTGCTGGAAGTATTAATTGGCTTTCCTAATAAACGGTATATGAGCAAGGAGGCTGTTTAGGAACTTTCTAAATCAAACTCAAGGCACGTTGTTGTTTTTAATGACAGTTACAGTGTACTATAGAAGTGAATTTGCTATTATTTACTGACAGTATCTCAGGGAGACAGGAAAGCAAACCTTATGATTGTTTTATGGTGGAGAAAATGACATGGCAGTTTTTTATAGATGACTGATGCTTCTGCTGTGACTGGGGAGTCCGTCAGGAAAAGCTGGCCCCATGGAGGATATTACTGTGTCTGGTTCTGCTGTAGACTGAGCTACTGCTGCTACAGGCTGCATTCTGTCCTGAAATTGTCTCACCTCTTTGTGCAGTGCTCTTTATTTAACTCCTAAATCCCTTGGCCTTCTGGCAGGACGTCAGGCTGAGATGCTATGACCACATAATTAGATGTATTTAGAGCATTTCAGCCATAGATCAGAGTAAACTACTTGAAAATACAGAGAATATAAATGTTTTGGGGAAAAATTTAAAAAAAAAAAAAAATCGCCAGGCCAAAACTTTTTCCCCAAGAGACTAGTATAAACAAGAGATTCAATATTTATGTCTGAAGCAAAAATACATTTTCCTGAGCTCTCCAGGAATAGATTTGCCATCACTGTTCTACAGTTCTCAAGAAATGTAAAGAGGATTTCTTAGCTTCATACTGGGAGCAACAAAGCCTGGAAGGTGCTGTCCATTAACTATTCCTCTGCATCTTAGGGAAATTTTTTTGATGACAGGGGTGGTTATGTGAGAAGATCTGTAAGACAAAACAGTACTTGATGAGATACCACTGGGTTTAACAAGAACCGTTTATTGGAAGTGCAGCCTTATGAAGTACCTTGAGATGATATGCTTTATAGAAATACAGATTCTGAGTTGGTAGTGGCTAATCAGTGAGTACAGTGTCTATGGTACTGAGAGATTCAAGTTGAATTTCCTGTGCTATCATACAGTCTTCAGATGTCTGGTTGCACAGGCTACAGCAGGGATTGAGTTAATCTCACTTAGCCATTTAAAAAGTGGACATCTTGTTTATTTGCAGTTACAGATAATGACAGAGATTTGTGTCTCCAGAGGGCACATCTTCCCAACAAAAGTTAGATCTAATATAGGCATTTATGAAGACTTTCATCACAACTGTTTTGTTTGGGTTTTTTTCAGTTCCCTATAGAGGGAGCCCAAAAAACTGCTATAGATAAAACACCTAACTGGGAGTCTAAAGTTAGGTCAGTCAGATGTTTTAACTTTAATGTCAATTTGAGTAACTTTTTGCAGACAGAACTGGTTTTATTATTTTAATTCAGGCATGTCTGTTCTGAGATAAGATTTCTGTTTAAATTCTATAAGATCTGTGTAATTTCAGGACTATGGAGAATGTGGTAAGTCGCAGCTACGCAAAAACTTCCCTTCTTAAAAAAAAAAAAGCCACATGTGTAGCTATGGATGAGACAGAGGTGGATTTGGTCCTGGTGGAAGAAAAATTGCATGAATGCCACATTTTTGGAGACATGATCCCATACCAGTTTTTACTTTAAAGAGAACAAAATATGTAGCCCATAATCAAGTATTCAAGAATAGCATTTAATAAGTTTTAAAATTTTAGGCTTGCGAATGTTAATTGTTTAAAACTAATCTGACCAAAAATGCTATTAAAATTTTAAGCACTGAAAACACATTCAGAAGAATTTAACTATTTTGCATTGTGCTGGACAAGCATAAAGCATCTAGTTCTCTTCTTTGGAGCTTAGGTATTCTGCTAACAGGAGCCTTCCAGTCTTACGGAGATCTCACACTTGAAAGGAAGGGAGAATTGCAGGCGTTCTGTTTAAGAGATGCAGTAGAAACCCATTTTTCATGGAGTTACATGAACCCAGCTGGAGAGCAGAAGCCAAACCATGTCCAGGAAAGATCTCTCCCTTATAGAAGGATATACAGAGAAAAATGATATGTGATGTGGCAGATGGCCAGAAGCATATCTTCAGTAATGAACTGTTTTCTAGAAATTATTTTGGGTCTCTTAAAATTGTTTATTCCATAATTCTTTGTCAGTGTGACGTACTCATACTTGCAACAGTTACATAACCCGTTGTGCTGGAAGATTTCTTTTTACTGTTTTCTGAATCCAAAATATTTTAATTGGATATGAAGACATATGTAAAGGCACAAGCATGCGATATTTCAAGATTGTAATTCCATATCCTTTGGTATTTGAACTTGTGTATTTTTGCAGCTAAAACTTTCATACCCAACAACTTGTTAAGTCAATCTAGTCTAGATACACTATTGCAAATATGTGCTAGGTGCTTGTTACATTGATAAACAGTGAAAGTGTGACAGTTCCTACTAAAAAATGTGTAAATTGTTAGGGTGTATCTGGGAGCTAGCCATTACATAACAGGCCATACATCTTGTGGTTTGTAATCTTGCTTTATTCCTTGATATCAGTACTCAAAATATATAAACATATTTTTATTACCTTACCAATTTAGTATGCTGAAATTCTTACAGCCACCACACTGAATTCAGATGTTTCTGCTTATGTGGCTTTTCACGTATCTTGGTGTAAAGAGACATTGGCACAGATTTCTGATCTTTTATAATTTTTACTCTCAGAGGTAATCTCTTTTCATCTGAAATAAGATCTGCAAAATATAGCTTCAGGTCACCTGATTTCTGTCACATGTCACAGTCAGTTTGTTTACTGTTCATTGCATGGGTCCCATCTGAAGATGAACTCCTGTTGACAAGTTTTAAATTAGAATTAAAGTATTGCTTTCTCCATAAATGTATTCTGAGTTGTTACTGAAGTGAGAGTTTGAAGATCTGTTGCTTTCAGTTTGATTGATTTATGACAGTACTGGTTGCCATGCAACAATTCATTTGTGTTCCATGATAAGATAGGGCAAATATTCTCTTTTGTATATAGTTCTGTGAAAGATGAGTTTCAATTGCTGCTGGGGAGGAAGAGTTTGCTAATGCTGCAGCACACAGCAGTGTGGAGGTACATATGTGATTTAATTTCTAACAATGCCGTGAGCACATCAGCACCGAACGCTGACAGACGTGTATTTATGGTTCAGGCCTTTCAAAATGGTATGTAATGTTGCTTTTTGAGCATCTCACTGGCCTTATTTTTTTCCTGTTTAATTTCATGAAGTGCTAATACGGAGCCTTACTGTGACAGTTTCTTGCTAGATCATTTATTCTCCTTGCTCCTTCTCCCTCAAATCCCCAGGCTCTATGTTGTGCTAGGAAGCAATTGCATAGCATAAGGTAATGACTCCAGGACTCTGTCATGCAGCCATTTCTTAATGGCTAGATTTGAAGTTCAGTGGAGGTGTAAACTAGTCTTCTAGAGAAAAGAACATGCAGTTCATAATGCTTTTTATGGAGGAGTATCTCCTACATTTGTTTATTTGTTTTACAGTCTTGAAGAAAAGAGAATTATATTTGCATAATCTTAGCATGTGTTTGCATTAACTGTAGGTGTGGAAGAAAATATTCAAGAAGTAGTTGGGCACATCACAGAAGGTGTCTGCAGGCCTCTGAAGGTGAAGTATTTTGTTTTCCTTAGCATTCTAAATATAAAATTTGTTCTGTCATGTTTTTTGTAGAACCTGTGTCCTCATCTCTGCAATGTGTTTTCATTGTCCTTGGTTAAGAGTCAGATTCTCAACTTTGAGAACCATAAAACCCTACAAAATTAAAGATTCTATAGATCATAGATACCTGGTTCAAATAGTCACATAGTGAGATATACTAGGATACTAAATCTGTATCTTGATTTTGTTTTACTTTTCCTAGGTTCAGGAGTACTTAAGTACAGAAATTTAGCTTTGGGATAAATAACATAGGAATGGCAGTAGTGGGTCCAATGAAAAATCATTTAATTTGCTACCCTGTTTTTCATAGTGACCATTAGCATATACTTAGGGAAGAATGTACAGGTTATGCAGCTGTGCTGTAGAGTAGTTTCCTCACCTCTTTGTGGACATACTGAGCCATAGCTACTGTCTTTATATTTAATAGACCGCACCAGATTTTTTTTCTTGCATGAATATGTCAAGTTGATATAAAATGTTGGTATTCACAACATATCCTGCAAGGGGGAAGTGCACAGTTTAACTGTATGCTCTGTGAAAAGTCAGCTCCTTTTGTTTTGTCTAATAATGCTAGCTCTTATGTTGAAAGAGACCATGAAGATTTGTTTCCTACTTACCATCTTCACGCTACCATGATTTGCTGTATTTCTGTTGCATCCCTTGTCTTTTTTCAAACTACAGCCTTAGTCATTTTAGGGGATCCATTTGATAGAAATTATTAATAATGATCCATCAAATTATTAACTGTCTTATTTATTGGATGTGTTTCACATAAGTACAAAATAAAATAATCAAGGTGATGAGGCTGATATCAATAATTGCCTGACCATGCAGTGTATAAATCCAAGTGTTTTTAAAGTAAAATCTACTGTACTAAATACTGTTATAATAAATTTCTCTTAGGATGCTGTAGCTATAATAACTGTGTTCAGTTGCCAAATACTTAGTCCCAAATGTTAACAGGTAGGTTCTGAATACTATACATAAGTTTCTGATAAGGAAGAGATAAGGTCTGAAGAAGTAAAAATCAAGAAAGTGCCATTTATTATGTCACAGAATTACAGAAGGGTAGAGGTTGGCGGGGAGCTCTGGAGGCCATCTGGTCCAACCCCCCTGCTCAAGGCGGGCCACCTAGAACCGTTTGCCCAGGACCATGTCCAGACAGCTTTTGAGTATCTCCAAGGATGGAGACTCCACAGCCTCTCTGGGCAACCTGTGCCAGTGCTTGGTCACCCTCACAATAAAAAAGTGTTTCCTGATGTTCAGACAGAACCTCTGGTGTTTCAGTTTGTGCCTGTTGCCATAATTATGATCATCCTTCACACCCTTTAGTTTTTGATCTGTTGAAAAACACCTGTCATATTAAACAAACTATTGTCACAGCTGTTTTCTCAAAAGATATTTTCCAAGCTTTGTGCTCTTCTTGCATGCTTTAGTTCTGTTAATACTGAATGTTGATGTTTTGAGTTCAGTATTTCTGTGCATTCCAACAAAGCAATTAGGGATAGAATCAAACCTTTGTGTAAGTCAGAGGGAGTTTTGGTCTTGATTTGTGATTTTACTTGTGATTTGTACGGTTTGATACATTATACCTTCCATTTTGATTGTCAAACTCTTTGTGTGCTTCTGCTATCTCTAGAAGCATGCCCTGAAATACTGTCAGTAGTTGGTTACTGTGCTAATAAAAATGAAAAAAAGCCTAAAAGAACAATTAAAGACTTCCCATTGTATTCTATGTTTTAATAGAATACAACTCATGTTAATTCACTGCCGGTCTAGACTTCCCATTGTAAAATATGCAGTACTTATTGTTTCCCCTGGGGAAATCTTCCACAGCAGAAAAAAACCCACCAAACCCCCAAGCAGAAAAGCCTTCATACAATGCAGTTTGATAATTGCAAGCCATCATGTTGAGAGGAACAACAAAAATAGAATCAGTTTGGAGGAGTCTTTTCTGAATACATTGTTCTTTCTGAAGACTGTCCACAATAAGAAAAATAACTGCATTAATTTTTGGAAAACACCCTTTGTTGTAGTTGTGTGGCACCACAGTATACTGTTTTTCTAGTAGATTTCTGCTGATGTTTACAAACCTGTCTCTTTGATTTGAGTTGATGCTGAGGTATAAAATACCCTGATAAAAGCCTACTCATGGAATTTCCATGAGCACTTTTAAATACAGAATTATGTAGAATTTTCTTACTGGTTTATGCCTTTCCAGGTGAATGTAAAATATGGTACAGCTTCCTTACTTTTGAGGAAGGATTATGCTTATATGCAGTATACATTTTCCACATTCCTTACTGATAGTTGATTTGAGTTTTAGACATCCAAGTGAAAATCTTGAGTACTCACTAGTGGTAGATCTTACCACAGGCCATTCATTTTAGATGGAAGTAGAAGGACCCTAAAAAGCATTTAAATTAAGGTCCTCGTCTTTTCCATAGCACTTGAGATGAGGTCAAAACTAACAATGTTTTTGATGCCTTATGTAGGCTTCAGATAGTCTTTTATGGTTAACTGACCAGGATGCATCAGATTAAGAAACAGGAAGACCTGTAAATCCAGGACTTCCCTGAGCGGGTTAGTTTGAATCACTTGGAATTTTGGCTCTCCTGTGCAGTTAAGACTTCTGTATGGGAAGCAGCAATGCTTCTTTTCATGCTTTGTTTTTTTTAATTCTCATTTTTGTTTCCTAACCCTAAGATCTTTGTGTTTTTTATCTCTCCTGCCTATTCTTTTTCTTAATTATTTTATTTTTAGTCACTGCTATTATTTTTTTGTCCATATTTTGATTTTCCTTTTTTCCCCTACCTTTCTTATTCTTTTTTTGCTATACACCTAGATTATACTCAGTATCTGTGACCAAATGACCTTTTATGCAACATTGG
Source organism: Strix aluco (assembly GCF_031877795.1). Classification (NCBI taxonomy): domain Eukaryota; kingdom Metazoa; phylum Chordata; class Aves; order Strigiformes; family Strigidae; genus Strix; species Strix aluco. Next base: position 109,428,775 of record NC_133932.1, on the reverse strand, counting down.
AGATAGGTATTTGTATATATACCTTTGTATATACATATGCATTGAAGAGCAAAGTTCACCTGAGTGTTGAAATGAACTTCGTGCGTTGAGCATTGCGAATAAGAGTCCAAAATTATTCTTTGGTTTTTGGTCTCTGACTTAGATGCAAAGGGAGAGGATCAAGGAGGCATAATCTTAGTTAATTCTCCCTGCAGCTGGCTCTGACAAGAAGGCACTGCTGCACATCGTGTTCCGTTGAGCAGCAGACAAATAACTTGGGAGAGCGGGTGGCGGCTGGTGATTTGTGTGTAGCCCTTTCACACGCAGACTTGTGGGAGAGCAGTACAGTGATAAGTCACTGTCTGTCGCTGCTTCGTGAGTGCCCAAAGACTGACCCTGGGGCAGCCTTTTATGAGTGGATTGAGACTGTGTGTACCATGGAGACAAGACATCAACTGTCCAACTGTAAAGACAGTCAGCAGTGTTTTGGTCTGTGTAGCCAGTATCTCCTGGTTGACATAAACAGTGAACATAGCTGGTCGTTAGTTATAGATATATTTTAATTAATTACTGGGAGGAGGTATATAATCTCTCCTTTAAGTGAACGAGAGATTAATCCAGGTGAAATTTTGTCTTTTGCATAAAATGCTTAATACTTTCGGATGTTCTGAATTGCTGCATCATGATAATGATCAACTGTGGTAGTTTAAGGATTTTGCAGCTGTTCTTGCTATTCAGTGCTGGGGAGAATTCCAGTATGTACTGGTATTAATCCATCAAATGATCTCATTATTTTGAAATGTTCAATAACAAGTTGCAACAAAAATCTATAGGGAAACAGGATTTTTTAATTTTTTTTTTTTTTTTTTTAAAGAATACATCTACCTGCTTGTTTTCTACTCGGAGGCTTGACAACCAAGAAGCACTTTGGTTCAAGCAGAATATTTTACTTAACTGGACATTCTCTTTTAAAATTTATTTCTGGTTAAATATATTTTTCAAAAATCAGACATATATTGCATATAAAATCACAGATATTGGCTTTGGAAATGTATGACCTGAAGGATGCTTGTATTTCTTTATTCTGCAGGTTAGAATTGAGCAGGTGATTGTTGCTGAGCCAGGAGCAGTTTTACTGTACAAGATTTCTAATCTTCTCAAGTTCTACCACCATACAATCAGGTATGCAAAATTACAAAATGTGTTGAAAATTCTTTTTTTAATTTGTATATGTAAAGATTAATACAGTAAAAAGTATTTTTGTGGCTTAGTTTTTACTCTGTACTGTGGAATCAAGGAGAAATGTGCATGATATCAAGCAGATGCCATTCGTCTGTTGACATTCCTCAATTTGTATTGAATCTGCTTTGGAATATAGCATCAATTTGCAACAGAAAGTGTTTATTGTTCTGTGTGGATACAAATAGTATACAAAAAACCAACACAAAACATTTAAGGTGACCAAGTCAAGTCCCCTTTGAGAAAATGCTAGAATTAAATTATCTCTAGAAATGCAATTTTTCCTTTTCTTCCTTAACTTGATACCATTTTTTGATACCATTTTTTCTAATTATGCACTTGCATTTTTCTGTTGGGAAGATGTTTGCCTTTTTCTGTATCTCGCTGTTGAAGGTACAGCAATCGTCTTCCAACCTTCCAGATGCCACCAGGAACATGGAAACTGGAGAAAAGCCAGAACCGCTGGTTTTATACATTATAGCCTTTGCAGTAGTTCATACTGGTTAGAAACAGCAATAGCAGAAAAATCTTCCTTCACAGCCCTGGACTGAACCGCTGAGAATTTGAATCACTGATATTACTACTTGAGCTACTACTTTTCTGTCTGAAAAGACATTTAGATACTGGTCAGACTGGGATAAGTGATTGTCGGGCACCTCCCGCTGCATTTAAAATCCTCAGTTCTGATGGCACTACAGGTCTGTGGTAGAACACATATAAGACTTATTCCTAATGTTATTGTCAAAAAAAGCTGAAAGATTTTTGATGCTGTTTTTGTGTCTCGAAAGTTTCTGTTTCCCAGTGGTTATAAAGCTTAGTGCAATTGAAAACGCGATGTTAAAATGGAAGGTCTTAGGCAGTCTTATCTGTTGCGTTCTGTCTTGCAAATGATATGTTGTTTAAAAACACTTGAAGTACCTTCTGTCAGTTGAGTAAGTTCCTCTGTATAGATGAAGTGCACCTGACTAATGAAGGGAAAATGCAATTTGAGAAATTATCTATTAAATGCAACAAGATTATCTGAAAATCAAGCTACAAGTTTAAATTAGTACTAGTATGATGCAATGAATTTTTACTGCCATTTTTGTAGCTTAAAAGTACTTTTACTTTAGATAGAAGGTGTATCTATGAGAGGAGCATAGTCATGTAGCGCTGTTTAAGGTTTATGCAGTGTTCAGGCCGATTATAATAGTTTGACACTTGGAATAGCAAGGCATGAATTCTTGGATTTTTGGAGATGCCTAACATTGCAATGAAGAAAGAAGAGAGATGATGCTGTCCGTAAAGGACAGTATGACAGGACAGTTACCAACCCTTTTTGTTTATGTAATGTTTTCTATGAGAAGTAGATTTGCAGAAGAACAAAATTCTAGATTTTAGAATTCTACTAAAAAAGTGCAAAGCTTTAGATAGCCTGTACTTAATATCTGCTTAATGACATAGTTGATAATGCTTGTTCTCCCAGTCATCTTACGACTGAATCTCTCAGCTAATATGGAGAACTGTTCCATACAATTATTTGTTGTAAATTTTCAACTTCAAAAAAACCTTTATTTTAAATGCTGTCTAAAGTATCTGACCCTGTCATGTTCCGCCCCCCCTTCAGATTATTTAATTAATCTTAATTTTGGTTTCAGTGGTATTGTAGGAAACAGTGCAGCCACACTGTTGACAACAATTGAAGAAATGCATTTGTTGAGCAAGAAGATATTCTTTAATAGCCTGAGTCTTCATGCAAGTAAACTAATGGACAAGGTTTGTTTCAAAATCGTACAGCTTTCATATTTCAAAACACACTTTCATTTCCCTTTTGTCTAGTAAGATTATTAGGTGAATAGCTGTTTTATATGTCAACTTTTCCTACAATTGAAGTTTTGTAGTTTCTATACTTTAGCTATTGAACTACATAAAAAACTTGCTGTGTGTATTTTATTTCTCTAAATAGTTTGATTTTTGTGTTGTTAGCAGTATTTATTTACAGAGCAGTTTACATATTTTTAAAATCTATGAGAAACAGAAAAATTTGGAAATTTCTGTAAGTGCAATATAGCAAAGTCAGCTGATTGAGCTAGATCATTTGTATTAATACATCATCAGATCTGTAGTTAATTACTCATGTGCATAATTTCTTTCTGGAAGTTATGAAGTATATCCCAAGATGGTAAGCTAAGTAAAACAAAACTTGGGTTTTTTTGTCTGTTATAGGTTTGCCACATGAACATTGCTGCTGTTAAAAGCAGAATATATATTTGTTATACCAAACATCTGTGCCTAAGCCAACATCACTTTCCTGGTATCTTTTCCTCTCCGGTTGATCACTTTGAATTGCATTTCAGTGAACATCACACTGTTCAGTAACTAATACAGGTTTTTTTAATTTCTCACTCCTGTAATTGTATCATGTTGCTGTTGGTGGATCTTCCCATTAAATCTCACCTTTCTAAAATCCAAGCAAAGTCAAAGAAAATTGTTACGCTACATGTCCCTTGCCATTTCCTAGTGATTTGATCTTCATCCAGCATCCCAGTCTGAGATGTGATGAGTTGACTAGGCTGTAAAACCAATGCCTTTCTTAATTCCTAGTTACTGCACAACTCCAGAGTTCAACAAAGCCCTCGCATTACTGTTTTTTCCAGTTTAAAAAAAAAAGTTTGAAAGTGGAAAATATTTTGAAAGTGTATGTCTTAAATTATTTGTACTTAACCTACAAGAAAAATGTAAAAAATACATAGATTTACAAAAACTAATCTTTGTGCAAAGCCTTGTAGTTCACTAACCAGTCAGTGGGATTTTCTGAGTTTGGTCAGTGCTGTTCTGTGGTCTCAGAGTAGTTTTCTCATTCTGCACAGTTTGCATCAGATCCCAACTTCCTGTCCTTCTGCAAGGGCTGAAAAATTACTTTCTCAAAGGAACCGTTGTTCCTCATCTTCTGTATATCCCAGTGACCCTTTTCAGTGGTTTCATTTGTTCATAGGTGACTCCTTAGTTACTACCACCCACAGTCCATACTACTGAAATTCACTTAGTACGTTGTTTGTTGTGATGGGGTGTTTCCATTTGAATGCAGTGTCATCAGAATAGTAGTTCCTCTGCTACTAATGCTTCTTCAAGGGTCAGTTAAAGCTTGAGTTCATGAAATGTACAATGGACAGGGACAGTATGAATTTACTCTCAAAAAATAAATAAATAAAGCTTATGGCTTGCTATGGGCATATGCTAGCTCTATATGATTTCCTCAGAACATTTTATTTCCTAACATGTAAGCTAAAAGAAAATATCTGTGTACTTTTTCCTTTTATGAAGAGAAATCAGTGATGGACCTTAGCAAAAATATATGACTGCTCTTTACTTACAAAGAATGTGCAAACAAAGCAGTGCTTAGGAAAAGAAATTTTCTTGGCTCGAAACTGTAAGACAGCTCTATATTCATCTCTGTTGTATTTATCCTGCTGGGTCTTACATCTGTACTCAAACAGGATCCAGCATAATTTTTCTACTCGCGTAACTCAAAATCTTTGTACTTTTGTTTTGAGCGATAATGCTGTTTTCAGTTTGGAGACGAGTAGAATTCAAAAGGAGAAGGAGTGATAAAGTAATTGTGATCCCCCAGTTCTTAGCATGTGTTCTTTGTATTGTCGCTATGGGAAGGTTGTATAATCCTCTTTGACCTCTTAGTTCCCCTTCTCTCAGCCCCCAGCCTGGATGTAACTGGCTCTAGATGCTGCCATTGTTTTATAAAGGAGTTCGATTTGGTCTTGATGTTAAATGAAGGCAGTAATTGTACTGTACTTCAGTGGCACCTCATTACAAATAATGAATGGCATACCGAGGATACCATGTAATGTAAAAAGATTATAGTATTGGTCTTTCTCATAAACACATTTTAGAAGTTAAATCTGAAACACTGAACATTTTACATTGTATGTGTGCCCTATGAAGATCTTTCCTTGAGATATAATTGAGATCAAAAGCTTAAAGAGACTCAGGAGAGGATTAGATATGTGAGTAACAAAGGCATCCACTGTTATTTATTAATCTCAGTGCTTCAGGAGTTAAGAATGAGGTAACTCTGTGGGTGAGGAGGAGTCTGAGATGTGTAGTTCTTGTGACAGAGTTTCAGACAGTCTTTTGAAGCACCTTATATTATTTCCCTTTGAGTGGACTACAGAACTGATAGAATATCTTATCTCCTCATGACTGAAATTAGTTTTACTTCACAAAAAGTACAAAATTAATAGGCTGAATTACACTGAGAGAAACATTAGTTTCCATGAGATAAAGACCCTGTTTTAGCATAAATTTAATTCTCCTGTTACTTAGTTTATTGTGTGTTAATATACAGATAACCAGCTTTTATGCCTTTTCATATGTCTTCATTAATTTAGTAATGAATGTCACAATGCTTTTGCGTATTGAGAAATCTCAAGGTTGCTTTTTATTAATGTGTCTTCAGACCAAAATTGTGTATATGTATTAGTAGGATTCTCTTCATGTCCTAACCTTTTTACCAGCATTTTGCTAACTATGTGTGCACTGCAACTGCTTTGAGAATTTTTTTTATTTTCAGAGAAGATTAAAGCACTGGAAAATCAACCCTTTGTGTTTACATACACAGTTGCAAAGGCTTCGTTGCTGCTCCTGTTATGCACAAAGAGAATTCTCACTTGTAAAATTAGTAAATTACTTTTCACTTGGACAATCTGGAAATCATGGTTCCTTATTTCCACTTACATTTTGCATTCTAAGGCATTAATAAGCCTGTTTCAAAGAATATCAGCTGTCCATTCCTTTGATTAAGATATGATTCCTAAGGCAATTTAAACTTCAGAAATAGATTAAAATACAAATAGGATGTTCTTAAATAAGAAATATTTTTATTTCTATAAATTTAGGTGCCTCTTTTAGATCGTTGGAAAGTGATGAATATAGCCTATAGGGAATAATAGTATTCCCTCAGTTATCCTCAGTTGTTGCTGATAATCTGAAAACTATCAAGCAAGAAATTCTGAATGGAAATCAGTTCTACAATTTTTATTTAATTTAAAGAGAATTTAAGTGTTTTCTTAATTGCTGTTTGTAGCTACAAAATTCCAGAAGACTTAGTCATAATTACCAGTGAATTTGTAACTTGACAGGAGTCTCTTTAGCCCTGTACAAATTCTCTTGCACTGTATATTGTGGGGAGAATTGTCTAGAAACACTGATGTGTTACTGTGTCTTGCTGTGGTATGCTTTTTTAATATCTACAGTCTATGCAGTAGTTGATAGCCCAGGACAGTATTTAAGCAAATCTTTCTCTTAAGTATAGCTAGTTGGGAACTTTTTTTAGACAAAGCATATTTCATTAAATATGCTAACTCCTCTAGATCCCTTCCTTTGGATGTGGAGAAATGACAGGATGGTAATTTAACACTGATGTCCTCATGACTGCAGACAATTTAATTCCCTAGGTTATTGATAATGCTGAGTTGAGCATTGCCTTCAAACTCCCTGAGATTTAATTTCTGAAGTGCAATGGGAAACAGACTTCAGGCTATTCAGAAAATAGTGTCCTCTTTACATCTGTTTTTGAGAAGAGTCCCATATTACATAAGGAGTGTCACAAGCACCAAGCTGTATGGAAACTTAAAGGCAGTCTTAGATCAGGATTCTCGCTCTTGGTTGTCAAGCCATCAGTGTAAATGATACAGGGGAAATCCCTAGTTACTTCAGAGTACTTAATGGCTTGCTCAGAAGCACTTTCCTATGAACATTCTTTTTCATTACATCAGAAAATCTCAAGCATCCTGATTGTAATCTGAAAATAAGGTAGTCAGCAGTTCTCACAACTTTAGACTCTTCAGTCTGAGAAACTCTTTTTGTGGTGTTCTCATTCACACCTCTCAGGTAGCTCTTCACCATCCGAAATCTATGTAACGGAAATATTCAGCATGCTGCCTGTAAGTCCATTGTTATCAAAGAATAGCAATACGCAAGGGAATGTCTTTGGCTCCAATACTCCTTGAAACCTGACATGAAACTTGGTAACAGAGTTGTTGCAAAGCCACTCTTTTTTCAGGGTTTAAAACACCATTCACAGCTTTGAGATTCTCAGGTCATTGCAGAGCTCAATGCTGACATCATACAGAAGCCGTGCATCACCACCCTTCTCCTGTGTCACTGAAGGTTCAGTGCATCAGCTTTTACTGCAAATGCTGTCTCTCCTTTGCATTGTTGTATGGGCTCTTACCCTTCAGAGGCAGTGTTGGGCAGTCTTTTGCCAGTGGTTTCTAGCTCTGGTAACAATTTGGTTCTGGTTGTTGGTTCAACCAGAATGGTTTTTGGCCAGTATGAAGTGTCTCTGCGCTGAAAAATGGTGTTTGTATTTGTTTCTTTTTAGCTTTCTTGGACCCAGCCATGGGTCTAGCAGCCATCCTGGTAAAACAGTTCAGAACTGTAGGTTCAGTCCTTACATGTATCCTTTTATGTTTCCTTTGACCCTGTGCACATAAATCAGATGTTTAGGGATCTGGGATTCTGCTTGTGTTAATCACTGTCTGGATCTAAGAACAGCCTGGTACAGGTTACCATTTTACAGATGATAAATTCAGGAGAAAATAGTAAAGTGAAAATAATTCTCAGAACAACAGAAACTGTTCCAATGAAACTAAAAGCAGAGTTCAAAGCACTTAATGTACTGGAGTGGATGGACTCTTTCAGTTCTCTCATATTGAGAGAATTGTCATTTAAAAGCATGAGTCTGCTGGTGAGGCATTTTAACAAGCCTGTTAGACTAACCTATGCCAGTGTGTTTTATTGAACCAGCTCAGTTTAGAGAGTGGGAATTTTCAAGCACAGCTGTCCTTACTCTGGCTTCAGTAGTGTTCCAGAACAATTATTAAATGAAAGAATAATTACAAACTTGGAATTAAATGGAATGAGGGTTATCATAAGGGTACTAAAGAGAGATTGTGCCAAACTAGCCTGTCATCGGCTGTCTGAACTGTTAGGAGACTATTAGTAGAGTATCCCAAATCAAGCTTTGGGGTTGTTATTCCTTAATGCTGTTCTTTTTAGAGTAGATGTATGAAAATTAAATGTTATGATTGCATTTTCTGTGAAGTTTGTCAATCGGAGATGTATTAAAACATTGCATGGGAATAACTGTAAACTTCTCCCCCATAATTTGGTTCCTGTCAGAATGAAATTTGTTAGGTTTCTGGGAAACCAGATGCGGGACATGTGAAATGAGACTGGTTGATGTTGTGGTCTGAATGGATCCATGTGAAGAAAAAAGAGTTAACAAGAATTTTTCTGTTGTCTTTTCTTTCAAGATCAACTTGATAGCTGAAAAGAAAAGCATGCCATGAGGCATTCTACTGTGGAACCCCTGGTGATCTCTGTAGGATCCTAATAGGGCTCGAAAGAGCTTAGTACAGCTTCTCTGAAAGACACACACTCTGGTTTCTTAAACTGCAGCTGTTGGTGGTGGAAATTGTTTCAATTTGTAGAATAAACTTCCGTAGTTGACACTAACCAGTTGTAACTGACAGATTGAAATATCCAGATACCTTTTTACAAGGTTCCACCTCTCTAGTGCTTTGTCTCTACCCTCTGCCAGTGAGGTTTCCAAAAAGACTCTTATTAAAAGCTGATTAGGCCCTTTAAAAAGCCACCAACCTTTTGTTTGTCACTCTGAGCAGTACTTTCTCTGAGGAGGTCTGTGTTTTAAATTACCGTCTTGTTTTATTTAATACTAGTATCACAGAATTGCAGAATGGATGAGGTCAACTGGAACCTCTGGTGATCATGTAGTCCACCCATCTTGTTCAAACAGTTCAGCTACAGCAGGATGCCCAGGACTGGTTCCAGTTGTTTTGAATGTCTCTGAGAATGGAGACTCCACAACCTCACTGTGCAACTGTCTTCAGTGTTTGACCAGCCTCACAGTAAAAAAATTGTTTTCCTGTATTTCAATCTGTCCCATTGCCTCTTGACCTGTCACTGGACACCACTGAGAAGAATCTGTCTCCCTCTTCTGTATCCCTCCCATAAGGTATTTATACACATTGATAACAGCCCCCCTCTTCTGAGAAGAGCCTTCTCTTCTCTGGGCTGAACATAGTCCCTCCTTCCTTATGTAGGACATACTCCAGTCCCTTTATGAAATTTGTGGCCCTTTGCTTGACTCACTCCAGTATGTCCATGTCTTTCTGTACTGTTAACTTCCTAATGTTCAAGTAGGATAGTGTATAGTTTTGATTGCCTGCCTATACAGTACTTTCAGTATTTGCAGGTGCACATACGAACTTCTAACAAAGTTGCTCTCCTTAATATCTGCTCCAGTCCTTAGTAGAATTAACTATTTAATAGGAACAAAAATTGCATGTATTTTTCTTCTGTTTAGCTTTCTTTGTAAATGAGGGAAACAACTAACATACATGCACTCTCTTGACTGTTGATACTTCCTTTTCTTTTTCCTGTATTTTCCTTTGCGGTTTGTTAAATCCTTCAAGACATCCTTTGAGCTATTTGCTCTCATAGACAGAGTAGCCTGCTCTGGATTGTGTATTTGGTGGAAGATTATGACTTTGTAATTATTCCCCACTGATTGATATGCAGAACTTCAAATGAAGATACAACCTTTTATACTAAATTTTGTGTACAACTTCTAGTGTCCATTATAATTTTAGGAGAATTCATTTCAGTTTTGTATATTAGATTTTAAATATTTGGGAATCTCTTCTTGTTTTCTTTGAAGGGCTAGACAGCTGGTTGGCCTTGTTTCTGCATGACTGAACTGCTGGTTATAACTGATTAAACACTTAATACTGTGTTAGAGTATGTTTTGATGCTGTTGAACTAGCTGCTGCAGAACTTGTCTGATAATTTTTCAGTTAGCTCCTGTCTGGCTTGCATCTGAAGCAAGTACTTCAAAAGTAGAATTCAGCATCCATTTGAAATCTATTTTTCTGGAAATAGGATTGATTATAATAATCTTTTAGTGCATGTAAAACATTCAGGCATCAATTTTTTTCATTAGAATAGCGATTTAACTCTCATGAATAGAAGTCTGTAGGTAGCTCTATAAATTAGAAATGTGTGTTTTTAAGTTTTCCTTTTTAATTCTGAAAAAAAAAACCAACCTGCATTCATGTGCAAAAAGTTAGAATTTTCAAAATGAATACAGCACTGCTTTAGTCTTCCTTCCACTTACTGATAATTCTGCCTCTGTTGCAGTAGTCAGGATTTTCAAGCTAACCCAATAGAATCTAACTATCTAAACCTTTTTTCATTGCCATGTTTTCTTCTTCCATAATGTTGTTTCTTGCTCCCATCTAGAAGACAGTGGACTTTAAAAGAATAGATTAAATGAAAGATGAAGCTAATTTAGAAGCTTCTGACCGTCAGCTACTTCATGAGACAAAAATTCAGTGCAAAGAAGCCTGAAATTATCATTGCCATGAGCTATGTGTGTGTTGGAAGTGAAAACCCCATCAAACTCCAGTCCCAAATTAATGCCAAAATATCCCTGAACACGGTCCAGTTCAGGTCTGAGAACAGTGTGTTCAGGGCACGATCAATACCCCTAATAATAAACAAGAAGAAAGTCACTCAGTGCTATAAACTTCAGTAAACTTTACTACTAATCAGCACTGAATAAGTGCCTCCTTCTGAATTACTGTTACTTCATTGCTAGAATATTTGTTTTATGCTTTCAAGACTGCTTAGGCTGAACAACTGTTCTCTGAACCTAATAGATTTCGTTTCCATTAGATTTAGTTTTCCATTAGTTCCTTGAATTCAGTATACTATCTGTTGGAAAGTGAGAATAAAGGAACACTTTATATTCAGAAGGATGAAAAAAAGTTTTTGTTTCATCTGTCTTCATAACAGTGTGGGGACATGTATGATATCTCAAATGTTTTGAAAAACACACAGGGTGAAAGCTAGGCCTGGCTCCAAAGAGGGAGAGTTGTTTCCGTCTTCCTCGGGTGGCATATTCATTAGGTATGGATTCATTTCCAGAAGGCTGTGAAATGCTCCACTCTCAAAACGCCTGTTACGCTCTCCTTGGTTTCTTTGGCCATCACACTCTGTCCCTTTGATAGTTTTTTTTCTTCCTTGGAGACTCAGACCTGTATGTTATTATGCTGTTAATCTGTAGTTCTCATTTGGGAAAGTGTAGAGCATGTTGCCTGTGGTTTGGGGGTCCATCCAAAGCTGCCTTTTTTTCTTGGAGAGCTGGAGACTTTAAGAGTGTTGCAGAAGTGCACGTTGCCTTGCTCTTCTGTGCCCAAACACCTTGAGCGAAATGGACAGGCCGTTCCAGGCCAGGCGAAATTTACTTCTCCCTTCATCCTTCTGGAAAGAGATTATGCCTTGAAGCTTTAGCTTATTCTGTATTGCTGGGTATCTCCTTACTCCCATGTGATCCAGACAGATCTGTGTTTGCCCTTAGGTAGGTAGGAGACAGGAAGGTTGGAAGAGGGTTGTTGGCAGAAGGAAATAAGGCCAGCAGCCTGGCTTGTAGTAATAGTCTGGAGGCAGCAGGAATCCAGTTTGAGGCAGCATTGAATACTACAAGATGCAACTACATTTGGAGTGGAGCCTGAGGAACGTCGGTTGGGAAGAAGAGATGTGCTAGATTTTATATCATTGTAAAACATACAAACATTTTATGAAGCATTTGAGGGTATTAGCCTGTTACAAAGAAGGGCTAAAGTATGTGAGTCTATGTTAAAAATAGCGTAGAATTTCAGTCCATTTCAGGTGCTCAAACTTGTCATAATTTGACTCTGAAAGCGTGGGGTTTTTTTAACCATCTACGATTTTTACTTCTTATCTTTAAGGTGGGCCTGCATTCCAGTTCTTGCAGTATCATTGCAATTTACGTAGGTGTACTTGAGTTAGCCTGTACACAGTTCATTTGTATACTGGCAATTTAAGGTTAAAACTTGCTAGGGATTAAGACTTGTTCCATCTGTGGTTGCAGGTCTCATACTTAGCATGATAGGTGCTGTGCAGCCTTGTCAAGAAGATTACTTCATTCAGCTGTTGCAGTAGGGCCCTAATATCCCAGAGCTCTGCCTGCACTAGATTCTGGAGTTATATAGGAGGTCCTGCTCAAAGTGAACTCAGTGGTGCAAACAATGTGGCTATTCTTTGGCACCTAATCTAGCAAATGTTTTGGTAGCAAAAAAACCAAACCAAAACCGGTAGCATTTGGGGATCTCTAGATTATAAAATAGGCATAGTCTGAGTGAAAGGTGAAATTCAGTTTTGGTTGTTTGTCACTGAATGGGATGGTTATGTTGAAAGTTGTACATAATTATTATCTGAAACGTGCTAGGTTTGGTGTCAAAGTTCTTCTCTGTATGGCTGCACATAATTTTATTATTAGCTGGTTGCGTTTGTGCAAATAGATTGGATGGTGTTTGCTGTAAATGAAATTTAAAAAAAACCCACAAACAGATAATCTTGTTCTTCAGGTTGAACTTCCACCTCCTGATCTTGGCCCAAGCTCTGCACTAAATCAGACACTTAACTTGCTACGGGAGGTTCTGGCTTCTCATGACTCGTCTGTTGTTCCTCTGGATGCCCGTCAAGCTGACTTTGTGCAGGTATAAGAATGTTTGTCTGCTCTGAAGAGGAGGGGAAAAAAAAGTATGTGTAAGTTAGTCTCGTGCACAGAAGATGGGTGAAATATTAATCTTTTTTGTCTGGCCCCATTTTGGAGCTTTCTACCAAACCCAAGTTTGTAATATGAGCAAGATGGTGACTAACAAAGTGGATAATTACAGTACAGTATGGAGTGCTACTCTTAACACGGTATCTAAATTCTGTTATCCAATTACTACTCCATTAAGTAAATACACCCTCAAGACTGCACAATTACCAATTATCTAATCTGGGTTACTCTTCTTCCTGCTAGGTTAGAATCTGTTCTTCTCAGGTTTTTATACTTTTCCCATCACTATGGTAGCTGATGACCTGCTGACAAATCTAGTAGAAAACTGCTTGCACAGTTGGAAGCTCTCATTTCTCTTTACTCTGCTTTGGGGAATAAATATGTGATAGAGACAGAATGAGCTTAGAAGCTTCTTGTGACATGATTTTCTCCCTCCCCTCCCTCTTTTCTGTGTGTTTTCTATTTTAGGTTCTGTCTTGTGTGCTAGATCCATTGTTACAGATGTGTACTATGTCTGCTAGTAATTTGGGCACAGCTGATATGGCAACTTTCATGGTAAATTCACTTTATATGATGAAAACTACTTTGGCTCTCTTTGAATTCACTGACAAACGTCTAGAAATGTTACAGTTTCAGGTAAGCTTTAACAGCCCCAAAAGAAAATGAACTTACTACTGATTTTTTTCAGACTATAAGTTGTGATGTGAATGTATTTATCTTTGATAATATTGTCTTGGGTCAACTCTAAATCAAGGAAATGGGATAAGAGGGGTTCTTATCACATACCGTAAGCAAATAGCAGGTATCAGACCTTATGGTACTCAGCATCTCTTATTTTAAACAGACAAAAATATGATTAGAAGATTTGGTTTGGTTTGGTTTAGTTGCAGATAAACTCACATCAGTGAACATTTTCATTATCCCAGTCATTCTAATACTTATCTGCAAACTGTGCGAGAAGCAGCAAATGGAAGTTGAAAGCTAAGTCAAATGGCTGACTATATTCAATCATATAGTTAATACTAGATCATCATCTAGTTTATACTAGAATATAGTATAGCTGAAGTCACTACTTCCGTCCTTCTTTCTACCTTTTTCTCATTTCCTTGGTTTCACCTAATGTGCCAGGATAATAGTTCATATGTGGTACCATTTTGAAATGGAAATGTAGTTTATAAACCATTGACTTGGGAAAACTTAGGCACTGCCCATTTATAGTTTTGCTACACGAACATCTCTGCAGTATATCTCAGGAGAGCTTTTGGAGCTGGGGGGCTTGGAAAAAAGTCACAACTTCTTATTTAAAGGCATCAGTAAAGATTGGCTGTGAGCCATTTTTCGCTTTCTACTCCTAATTAGAATTTCTAGCACCTTTTAGCTCGGAAACAAACAAACAGACAACCCCGTCAAACTGTCTGGGGCATTTCTAATTTGCATTAGCAGAATTTCTTTTTCACAGTATATGTTGCAATTGATTTATTCTTCAAATAAGCAGTAAAACTGAAGGTTATGCATTTAATACCATTTACTTTCTTCAAACATTTTACAAATACAGGAACAGACTGAAAAAATATCTTTAAGATTATACATAAGTAGGTTATTAAAGTGGAGTTAGAATGGCATATTTAATAAGAGAAACATTTTTCACAGGAAAAAAGAACTCTCTAAGACAGTTAAAATCTCCAAATTGAAATATTAAGATTTTCCCTCCTGATTTAAAAAGAAAAATGCATTTTTTCTAAACAATTTTAGGAAGTAAAAAGGTGAACTCTTAAAATAACAGATATGAAAGTCTTGCATTTTACTAGTTTGATTATATTATAAATTTTTGCCTTTCTTTAGGATTGGAAGAAAAATAAATGAAATGTGGGGTAGTTATTTGTAAAAATGAAGTAATAATGTATATATACCCAAATACCTTCCCAAGACTACTCAAACTAAAAAATTATTGCTGCTGCTGTGACTGGATTTATTGATTAGGTTTCTCTGCAAAGTGAAGATTATACTAAGAATGTAAAATACGTTTATGACTTTTTTCATATTAAAATAATTAAAGCAAAATTGATAGCTGAATTTCCTTGTCTATTGTTCTTTCAGTTAACTTTTTTCAAGTACATGTTTGTGAATTTAAAATCATTACTGATTATGATTTACTTTCAGTTTTATTTTCCTGGTGAAAGACTGTCTTTTTATCTTTATTATAAAACTGCCATGCTATTGTCAATATTTTTAATAAGAGTTGGATGATTTTTATCACTTATTTTCAGAGAATTATAGCAAAATAAAATGATATAGCAATTTTTAAGATTAGAGCTTTGGTATTCTTAATATTTGGTACTGTTGAATTTACAAATACAAAAAAAATTAAGTTCATATGTTAGTCAGACATGAAAGAATTATCAGTATTTTTATTATTGGCTCCTTATAATATGGAAGATATAAATGGGTGAAATATGCTGCATGTATTGTGATTTTTTTCTTGTTTGTTGATCACTCACCTTTTCTTCGTATTTATTTTTTTTCTTATTATTTGTGTTTCTAGGCCTTTTAACCGCAGAGCTTGTTTTATTTAATGTCCTCATGCACGCTTTATAAATGGCTTATGCTTAAAATTTCAGATTGAAGCTCATCTAGATACACTCATAAATGAACAAGCTTCCTATGTGCTAACAAGAGCTGGTCTAAGTTACATATATAACTCTGTGCAGCAACACAAACCGGAACAGGTAAGCTTATATAATGTACACGTTGAGGAGGTACTGTGTACCTGCCAACTAGAAGAATTTTGGCACTAATACTTTTGCAAATTAAGCTTACTCTGAAAGCAAAAACTCAGTATCTGTTGATTTTTCACATGGGATCAGGACTATGAGGCAAAGGCACCTTGCAAGGAGAGATTTCCCCTACATTCAGCAAGCCTAGCAGGTTTACTGTGCAACAATCCTTCTTTGCAGCTTATCTGTGTACCAACAACAGGCTCCGTACACCACAGACATCCTGTACGTTCTCAGAGTAACTGTATAGGTAGTTTAACAGGCCTCTGAAGGTGTCAGAGTCAAGCTGTCTCTAAAACACAAATACTGAGTGTGTATACCACTTCCATGACATCTAGAACATGTTGGACCTACAGTGTGTGCAGCATTCAGGTTTCTTTCAGTGCACACCATACAGAGTGGACACCCTGCATGCACTGGACAATTGCTGTGGACACCCTGCATGCATTAGACAATTGCTGCTTTTTTCTTCTTTGAAAAATTGGCAGATTAATTTAATAGTCATTTGAAATAATTTCTTCTTTTGTCCTTATTCATTGCTCTAGCTATTCTAGCACCAAGACAGTGAGATGCTGAAAGTGAAAACTAGATTTCTTAGAGTGAGCTGAAAACTGGAATTCAGAGTTCATGCTCTTCCTTTCTTGTGAACCATGGTTGTTATGTGATAGGTATTAATACAGCCCCTCTTCCCTTCAGGTGTGCTTATGTTCTTTTGTGATGGTTTCTGAAGGTGAAAAACTGTTTTCTGGAGAAAGCAGAACTCTGTTGGAGCGCTTTGTGTTGTTTCTTCAGCCAATAATTTTGCATAAAGTGCGATATCTGATTAATAACTCAGCTTGGTTTCCTGTTAATGAAACTATGTCTTGTTCTAAAACCAGTTTCAAATAGACCAGGGGAGATTGTTCAGTGGAATGTAGCAATTTTCATTTGTATCTGTCCAGCTGCCTGGCTGCAGAGGTGACGTTGTCGCAGGATTTGATGGGGGTTATGCAGCATGTATACATTGTAATGCCTTACTAGAGGATTTACTGGGAAGCAGGCTTGAATTCTACAGGGTCCCAGAACAGATGAGCAGAGCTAAATTGTCCTCTGTAATTTTAGAACACCAAGGGGATGTGGCCAGTTTGCAGTTCAGTTTTTATCCTAGACCTTGTGGAAGGCTTTTTTGGGGATTTATGATTTAATGGTGAAAAAGGAAGAAAGGACTTGAAAGAACGTATTAAGAACTCAGTATTCTGAGTTTTTAATTTAAGAGAGCGGTAGAATACAAGTGAACTGTTACAGCATTTCAGTATTGATATGGTGATTCAGTTTCCAAACATTTAAGATCCTGTAGGAGAACCAAATAACAATTTAGTACTGAACTGATTGTAGAATTTATTTCTTATCTTTTTGCATATGGTAGTGTGACCTTTTTTTCCACCCCCCTTTGACTACTGATTCCTAGGGTCCTCTTTCAAATTTGCCAAGTATGGATTCTGTGTCCCTGAAGGTTGCAATGGTAAGCATTTTACAGTTTCATATTGTGGTGGTGATGCCGTGACGTGGGAAAGAATACTATTAATTATGTGATGTGGTAGATATTCATCTAACCAATCATAGTCTTTAAGAATAGCTAAATTACATGTCTGGGAATACTTTCTTCATTTGTAGTAATTCGGCCACTTGAAGTAATAAATACATAAATTATTTATGAATGGGTAGTAATAGAATATTAGTTTCTAAGCCTTGAGAAACAGAACTTTACTTACAAGAATGTTATCCCATGAGTCATCTTAAATTGCTAAAAGCAAATACTTAGCTCTAATTAGTTTTAATCACCAAAGGGTTTTTTTGCCTATATGCTTTGAAATACAGGTTCTGCTATAATTTATAATTTTAGTCCTAAGGCTTTGATTTTATGCAAATAGTTTAGCTAAACTCAGAAGTTAGGTGCTGGGCATATGTCATTATTTTTTTTTAAGTTGAAAGCTACAATAAAACAAATTATCAGCTGATATTTTTTCTTAGAGTGTGTGAAGGCTATTTTGCATAGAGATAGCAATATCACAGTTCAGTAGGCAATAATGTGTGTTCTGTCACTCTTCTTGCTTAGCCAAGTGTGGTTGTATTCTAAGAGTTTAACTGTAAATAAGGCCCGCTCATCCATCAGTACAGATATACCCTCATGGGAAAAAAGGTCTTTTTAAAAGAAAATTTTTTATAAAATGTCTTTAAAAAATATTATGTTGAATTCCTCCTAGTTGTGTCAGTGTAGCCTGTTTTCCTCTGTTCAGGTTTTAAACCAGTGATTCCTAGCTGGTTGGACAGACAGAGCTCTGGTGCAGAGCATTCAGTGGTTCACTCAGATCAGCATGCATTCTTATCAATATTTATAAATTTTGCGATTAAAATAGGTTTTATTTATCATAGTCTTGTAGACCAATGAGGAATCTAAAGACAGCAGCTTGGGGACCATCTCTTTAAATTTTTTATATATATATATATATATAACTCTGTTACCTATAGCAGTGCACAATAATTTCACCTGAATAGTTAGAAGAATCCAACTGTTTTATTTTCTTCATTACTTTGTTTAATGTCTGCTGCTGTGAACACACTTTAACCAGAATGGAACCCAGTATGCTGAAATCAAACCCACGTAAATCCCATCTATCAGCCTAATCTGTTCGCTTCCCAGGATTTAAACCATGTGGAGAGAGTACCTGCAGGCAGATTCACTGTCTCCCAACTTAGGCTGAAAGTTTTCTATGTCCCAGCCTTTTATGTTGTTCATATGTGCTTACAAATGCTGTTCTAGCAAAGTCCATACCTCTCTCTCAGCTAAAGCTCCCTTGCTTTCCAAACAAGGGCAGATAACCACAAAAAGTTAATTTTTGAGAACTGTGAGTGACTTCATTAGTCATTTGTGTCCACTTTTTGCACATTTAAATGATGGATGTGGATTTTAGGGTTTACCAGCTTGATAAGATTCGTCCAGTGTTCAGGGAGGTTGCCTAGGCCTTGCCTGAGTAATTCCAAGGATGGAGATTATACAGCTTTTCTGGGTAAGCTGTTCAGAGTTTGATTACACTTTTCTAGGTAACCTGTTCAGTATTTGATGACACTCCTGGGGAGATTTTTTCCTCTTACGATCTGATCAGAAGTTCCCTTAGTGTAATATGTGTCCAGTATTCCTCATGTTTTCACCTGTGAGAAGACCTGGCTCCATCGACTCTATAGTCACCCATTTGCTCATAGAATGGTTCAGGTTGGAAGGGACCTTTAAAGGTCATCTAGCATAG
Source organism: Strix aluco (assembly GCF_031877795.1). NCBI lineage: Eukaryota > Metazoa > Chordata > Aves > Strigiformes > Strigidae > Strix > Strix aluco. The sequence continues at coordinate 109,409,828 of NC_133932.1, read as the reverse complement.
CCCCCCTGCCATGGACAGGGGCACCTTTCACTAGATCAGCTTGCTCAAAGCCCTGTCCAGTCTGACCTTGAGCACTTCTAGGGATGGGGCACTGACAACTTCTCTGATAGATAGTTGAAGACAGCAGTAATGTTCGTTCTTAGTGTTTCCCTCTCCAAACTACCAGAATCAAAGCACCACAAATTTTTTAAATATATTATATGACGGAGGAGAAGTAGGCCTAGAAGCAGTTTGAGGAGCCTGAACTACGTCCCTTGATCTTGTTTTTTCCCACATAAGTGATTATTAGATTATTGAGCAGTGACTCCCTACCAAAAAGTAAAAAGAAACATGTAAAAAGAAATGTGCAACATGTCTTAAGTTGGACAGTCTACATTTCTGTCTGGAGGCTACTGTATTCCCTCTGCACTGAACAGACTAGGTCTGATCTTCAGAGGTGCGTACATAGATGCATCAGCTGCATAGGAAACTTAGATGGATAATTATGGAAGCTGGATTCTCATTAGTTGCCCCTCCACCCATACTCTTCAGAGTCAGAAGCTTAAAATTTTGGTGACAGAGGTGCTGAAGTTAGGCATTTGGTTTGGACTATTAAGTTCTACCTTAAACATTTATATAGTATGTTAGGCTCTATCTTAAATATATAAAAAGAGAAATTTTTATCAAATAAGAAGGTGTCGTTTTAATGTAATCACTTTTCAGAAATCTGTGTATTTACCTATTTTCATCTAACAGCAAGTGTTTAATATGTGGATCTCATATTCTCTTTTTTCCCCCCCCACCCCTAGGCTCAGTTTGATCGCTATCTGTCTGCTCCAGATAGTCTGTTAATGTCCCAGCTGAATTTCCTGCTGAGTGCCACTGTGAAGTACGTACCTTACCTTTGAATTTGTATTATGCCTGCATAATGATCAGAAAGATGAATTCGTTTAGGTTTTAGTGGATCACGATGAGAATTCAAGTTATCAGCTGTGGTCATATTTGCATTGTCCTTCAGGTCACAATTCAGTTTTATTCTGACTCTCCTCTTTTTGAGCAAGCAGTGAGGAATATGTAATTCTGTAACTTTCTGAAGTAGTTACTCTAGATTTAACGGACACCATCAAAATGAATTACATTCATCTATTTTAAACATGTTCCACTGTGTCAGCAGTTTTTTGTCAACTTAGTTGTAAATTGTTTCAGAACTATTTTGTAAGTATTCCAGAGACAAATGAAATATGTAATTCTCCACTGAAGATTTATCGCCACTGCTTCATCAGGTCTAGAGTTTTCAACTTTGTTCTATTCTGCTGTAGAGTATTGGCATTCTGTCTCATTGAATATTGTGCTGAGATTACTTTGCTTTTCATTTAATATGTTTGGTTTTTAGTGTTTTCTTCTTTGAAGTATGGAAGTAAGAACTTTATTTATCTCTTCTCTTGTTTTTTGAATGTAATTGAACCCTAAGGCTGGGGAAAGTGCCAGAAATTTCTTTCCAGTAAAATGTGAACCATATGAAGACATTTTGTAATACCTAAACTCAGAGAATTATATGCTACACTGATCAAAAACTTTTCTTGACGTTATTTTTCACACTTGTGAAGAATGCAGGTTACAGAATATACCAGAAATCGAGACTAGCACATCATATTTTATGTAGTGCAATAATATTTGGAGTCTCATTACTAGTACCTGTCCTCAGCAGGATTGTATTACAGCATCTTGCAATTAAAACATTAAGTATGTCAAGGCAAAAATAATAATTGTTGTGAATTTAATAGAATAGAACAGTTAGAAGGGACCTACAATGGTCTGCTAGTCCAGCTGCCAGGTTCTCCTGTGGTATTGCTCAGGTCCTCCTCATCCAAAGACTTGCAGTTTCATGCCATATACCTGGTGCATGGTTTGGCATAGGAGATGTTGGTGCTTTTCTGTAGTTTGTTTGGTGTCTCTGTTAGCGTTACCATTCCCGCAGCTCAGCCAGCAGAGCTCTCCCTATTGTGTGAGAGCTGTTCAGTACAGATCAAACAGGGCAGCTTGAGCAGTAATGTCTATGAAGCACTGCGACTTCTGCTTCTAAGTGTTAAGCTATTATACCTGTATTTTAGCTCTTGGTACTTTTTTTTAAATGTAGGTCTATTTAAAAATCATAGTAATAGTAAATGTATTTTGAAAGCTCAATTTTTCACTACGAACACAGAAGCAATTTTTCAGAGGTAGACTTTATGCTACCATAAAGACTCAGGCATAGTGAAATTACCTTGACTTAATCATTTCTTCTGTCAGATGAACCAAGATAAGCTGGTCATGTATGCAGTCTTAGCCTTATCCCAGTGATAAGCTTTTTAAACCTCTCTTAGCGCAGTTTAAGCCAAATTCATGTTATCTTGCAACAGTGGGCAGCTGAGAGGTGAGCCTGTGTGTGGATGATTGTTATAGCTGCTACAGCTCAGCTAACATGCAGGAGCTTATTAACCTGCTATAACTCAGTGCTATAGGTCAGGTTCTGCTCTGAATTAAAACAAAACAAATGTCTGTTAGCCCTTTAGCCTTCAAACATGCAGCTTTAAACACAAACAATCCTTCTGAAGTTAAGATACCTATTTACAGAGATGCATGCTTGTAGAATCAGGGTCTTAATAGTCAATATTTCTGTAGTAAATAAGCCTTCAAAATTTAAGCAAAACATTTAACCAATACTATAACTTTAATCTCTGGCTATAGTAGTTGAAATTTTCAAGTTAGTTTTGCAGGTGTCAATTTTGAAGACATCTTCCTTGAAATCGCATAATTGTGATCCACTGTCCCAGCAGTTGAGCTGGAACCCAAGAGTTCTTCGGTTCTCAAAATCAGACCACATGCTTTTAATAAGGGACCAGTGCATTACATACTGACAATATCATTTAAGCTTTACAACTGTGAAGAACCTTCCTTCCAACATTTGCCAGTGCATGCTCTTGTCTTTCAAACTCCTTTGCTCGTTTTAAAAGTTTTAAGCTATTTATTTATATGTTGTTGGTCTTGAAAAGCTCTTTTCATTTGTGTTGGATCACAGAAACTGAATGCTGGCATTACTATTTTTAGAAAGTGCTGCCATTTGTGTTAGTGATAAAATGTATCATGTTGTTATGGCAACTGAAATCCTAATGTACTGATTAATGACACACGTTATGTGATGAAAAGACTTATTTGATGCTGTTCAATCCTCTGGAATATTTTAATGAGCTTTTTCTTTTAATGTTATTTGGTGCAATACAGTTAATTTTATACAAATTCTGTGTGCAATACTTTCTTAAGAGAGACTGTCATGTTACAGCACCTTAGTGAACCTAGACTGTTCGGAGGCAGTTGTTTTACCTGAACACCTTGTATGTATTTCCCTTGCAATAGTGTTTCTAAATTTGCCAGTCTGTTTTTCAGGTGTGTTAATAATCTAGTGATAATGGCAGTTGATCCTGCATATTGAAAACGTGGATACTTTACATCAGAATAAAATGCAGGGTTTGTCTCTTAATCTTCTTTCCCATAGTTTCCATTTTTTAATATTACCTGAAAAGACAAAGTTCTACACACTTGGTCTTTGAGATTTCTTTAACTTGTCACTTCCCAACAGCTGGTAAATTCAGCCCTGATTTTAGTGGATGCACTTTTGTTGTCTTTATTCCTTTGCTGCATATTACAGCAGGGCTGAATCTGGATTCATGGTTACCTTGGTTTCCTCAGCTTCTCCTGGTGTTCCGCTTCCATGGGTTTGGCTGTAAAATAGTTGTAACTACTATTTCTGATAGATAAAAATGCATGTACAACTGTAAGCACATCACCATGGTGATTAAAGTAAACTGATTCAATGGGCAATGTAAAATAAAAATATCAGTTTGTCTTAAAAAAATATTAAACTTTCCAGTTAAATTTAGCATCCAGTCTCTGTGCATTGTTGCTCATTTAGATCCAGAAAAATAACAGGATACAGACTTGATAGCATTGTTGGTAAAAGGTTGTAGCAAGTTTTAAATCTCTGACCACTATCACTTTCAGCTCTTCCTTTTTGACCGATTATGGAATCAGGTGCTTGTGCAGATAAAGCAAGTAGAAAGTATTTGCTGGTAGATGAAAAAAAAAAAGTGTGTATTTACAAAGGACGCCAAGAAGCCACAGGAGGTAGAAAGTAGATCACTAAGATTATCAGTCTTTTAAAAGATGCAGAGGAGTGCGGGTGAAAAACTAATGTATGCAAATTAAATCCTTCTACTATTTTTTTTCATGACTGCAGAAATAGAGAAGCTAATTTATTGGCTATCAGGATCATATATGTGAGTTTATGTATGATACAAAGGGATGAAAAAGCCTTCTTTTGTTTTGAAACATTAAGCTATTTTCACAGTTGAAGTAAAGTGCTTTTTAATCTGACACTGATTTTTAATGTGTATTTTTAGCATATATCTTTAATTCCTTGTATGCAGTGCAGTTATATTTCGTACAATTTGCAAATTATCTTTTTGTTCTGTTTTTTTAGAGAGCAGATAATAAAACAGTCAACAGAACTGGTCTGCAGAGCTTACAGTGAGTTATATGCAGCTGTGATGAATCCTTCAAATGAATATAAGGATCCAGAAACCATACTACACAGATCTCCTCATCAAGTTCAGGCACTCCTTTCATAGTCTTGCTTCCCCCAGATTTATCAGAATCCGTAATTCTGTATTTGTTGAGTATTTGCATTGAGTTATTTTTCTGTGTTGAATTTTGATGTGTAACTGTGTAGTTAAAATATGTAGGAATGCGGTTTTGTTTAATCTGCTTGGCAGGTCTAGTCTTTCCTGTGTCTTTGAATACCTTCTATAGGCCGGAAAATAGAATATAGATTAAAAATTATTTTAATGTATTCCTCTAATGGAAATGGACCTTGACAATATGCAATCTCTTCAAAAAAGGAGAAAGAAGCTTTTTCCTTGCTGTACATAATCCTTTCAACTAGAGACTGAACCAGTGTCTCTTATGACCTCACCAATATTTTTATTTGCTCTTTTTCGTGTTCTTTCACTCCTTTTCTCAGCCTATCATCAGTAAATGCTGATAACTGTAATTTTAATACAACTGATATACTTTGATGTCTCAAGTCCATCACTTTTACAGTTCATAAATCATTTCAGAATATTTGATGCTGTTTTTCAAATCCTGTTGATTAAATCTTTGGGGCAAAATTTGTCTGCTTTTTTGGAATCCATTATTGTTGCTAGTTCTGGTATTTTCTGTAAGAAAAAGAAATATTTGAACTACATGCATGTACATAACGTGGAACGTAATGCTTTAAGTTATTTGTATAATTTTGGTTTATTGGAAGGATTTTGTTTTAGTGCAATTGTTCTGTAGGAATCTTTGTATCAGTTGAAACTTGCAGATCTCTCAAGGCTAGGACCAATAACAGTGTAGGTTAGGAAAATGGTTTGCACAGCAGTATGGCCATTCCTCCTTCACATGTACATGTTTTTTGTTTTGCTTTTTTTAAACACAGAAAAAGTCCATCTGCTGTAGTACAAGCATTTATTCAGTTAATAATCCACCAAGAGATTTTCATGGTTTATATGTCTGCAGTGGTGCTCCTAAAAATTGTAGTTAAGTTCACCTGTGGCAGCCACAGGTTGTTCTGCGAATTATGTGGAAGAGGTGGGTGTGTACTTGTTCTTGGCTGATGTGTAGAAAGCCATGAGTGAAGGTTTCATTTCTTTCCTCCTTTGGTGCAAAGCTGAACCTGCTCTGTGTAGAAACCTTAATTATATAGAGAGTTATCATTTAGGGGACCTTTGCTTCCAGTAAAAGAGGAAAACAGATCAGTAGGACACACTTGTTCTCTGTTGGGCCTTATGATAATTTTCTGCAGATTCCTTGAACGTATTCTTTTAGGAAAACCTTGTTATAGAGAAACCTTCAGGAAACAAAGTTAGTAAATGAAATTTGGGGTGTTTTAGGGTTAGGTTTTTTGTTTGCCTTTTTTTTTTTTTTTTTAAAGGATAATTTAAGCTGTTTTGTTGGAAGCCTTTAACTTTTTTTTTTCCTCTGTTGTTTTATGGGTGCCACAGAGTTATTACAGTTGCCTCAGTTTACACTCATACTATGATGTGGCTTATTTATATACATCAAGGGGGAGATGAGCAGTCATTCATATTGAATAACTTACATATTTTATTTTTATCAGTAATAATATTCCCCATATAAAATATATACTTAGTGGCAGCCAAGTCTGTAGTTTAGTGTATACTTGCATAACAGCAAAAAAAAAAGAAAAGAGCAGCAGCAATACATTTTAGTCTCTCGGAAAACTCATTGCAAAATATATATCCAGTGTGCTCAGAAATCAGCTTCTTTGGTAATACCACAGTAAAGCAATAGCTCGTTTTCCAAATGGGCATAATTTGTTGGTATAATAGAAAAATGTTTGAAAGTGTAAGTGTCCCTGGAATTCTTGGATCAGGCACAAATTCTTCTGTAAATGTGAATGTTAGATTTATTCTGTTTAAAAACTAGACCTGTAAGACAAAAAATTCTAGAAGCTTAGAAAAGCTCTAATGGAAAATTATGCTCTTTTATTAGGTAAGGCACTTTAAATTACTTAGATTTTGCATTACCGTAGTATATATTCAGAAGGCTGTTCATTGTTGTTTAATAATGTTAATATTGCTTAATAAGCCTATAATTATTATCTAATATGTGAAAATTACATCAGTTGTGAAAGGATTATAAATTAGCTTGGTACTAGATTAACATACTCATAAGAGTGAACTTTTTCCTGAAATCACACTCAACCTCAGTCTCCAATAATCAGTCAGTAGTTTGCATGAGGATTAGTAAGAAGTTGCTTCCTATCTTTGAGTCTTTCCATGTAGAGACTTATCCATGATTTCATCTTCTGTTAATAAAATGCGAAAGCTGTAGAAGTTGTAACTTAAAAAATTTGCAGTCAGTCACTAATTTTGATCTGTGCAATTAAAGTAAATGACAAAGGGTCACAAATGAGAAAGGACGTCAATAAAAGCATTTGATTTACTGACTTCTGTCTTCCATGTTGTTATTTCCTCTTGCTTGCCTTCCTAAGAGGAGGAAGGAAAAGATGATTAGATTTTGACCTGCCTTTCCTAGCTTGGCATTTCTGACCCTTTTATTTTACAAATTCCCAGGATTTCCACACCAGGAACCATGAAGCTGCAGTCGTCTAATTGCTCAGTTAGGTGGATGACCCGTAAGTGTCGCAGTAAATGGAATTGTTCAGGGTGTCAGTATTGGGTCCGTATTCAGAGGGGTTACTGCAGGTCTGACTTGAGCATCACAGTGCGTGAAGAGAGGCTCCCCTGGTGGGGCTGAGTTAGTCACCACTTCTGGTGTTGGTCCTTAAACACTATACGGAGGGGCATGCCTTCAGAGAGCCAGTCGCTTAGTCTGTGCTGGGCAGGAGCATGCTGCGTAAAGAGGAGTGTTTGAATACTGCCTATAGTAGGCACCAGTGCCAGCATTTGACACTCTGACAACTCAGTTCTGAGAACAGATGCGTAAAAGGCCTCTTTTTACATCGTTCTCTGATGCAGAGAGCACTTTCGTGGGAAGTGGGAGATCTGGGTTTTGGGCCAAATGAGTTTGGAATCGACATCTCCTGCCTTCCTGGAGAGCACCCAAACCCTTGGCTGTTGTGTAGTATGAGATGGGGCAGGTCTGTTTCTTCTCTCTTGAATTTAGCAGCTGTGCATAAATCAATGCAAAATATGGGAGGCATCAGATAGAATAAGCAAGGAGGAGTTTGGCCCGTGTGGCATGTATGTGAGGGCTCTCCTAAGGACTCCACTGCCCAGATCTTCCTCCAGTTGTTACACAGGGACCTTATCTTTGACTTCCAATACATGAGTCTTTGAAACAGAATCAGGATCTTAAGACTTTTATCACCCACAGAATATCCAGCAAACAGCAAGCTACAGAGCTGAGTTTGGGTTGAACCCAAGGTGGTTCATCCACACTGGTGACAGACCACCTCTGTGTTCAATCCTATGTGTACAATTTTCTCCTCCCCTCTTTACAAATATGCACACCACTATGGAAATAAAATATAAAAGTTGTTTAAATTATAGCAAGCACACAACAGTCCAGCCACAGCAATTTTTAGTGTTGTATAATAGGAAAAGAGAAGCTTACGGATGTTTGGAAAGGTGATAATACATTTGTTTTGCAGCATTTCCAGAGTGCTCCTCCCTATTCTCTGAGATTTATGACTCTAGCCCTGCATTTTGTCTGTTAATAGACTCAGCTGTAATTTTTTTATTAAAGGTTTTGAAATATGTGTTGAAAGAAAATATTTTCAGAACCACTAAACTTTTCCATTAATTTAAAAAACTCTATCTGTTCTTTGATCCCTTTGCTTGCCTTGTGGAGTCACTTTTCAGGCGACCCAGGGAGTGGGAAGCTTATAAAATTTTGAAAGTTAAACGAAGCAGTTAGACATATTTCCATGAGTAAAACACACCCTGCAGAAGCAACACAGACATGGGTGTGGGTTTGTTTGAAATGTACTGCCACCTGCTTCTGAGGGAAAATGCAGGAAAAGAGTAATTTGCTTATGATGAGGGCACCCATCCAAAAGAGCCATGATAGGGTTAGATACCTTAAATTGATGTTAAATTGACGTTACGTTTGAATAGTTTGGAGAATTTTTCAAAATGCAGATTAGAAGGAGCTGGCAGTGGAAGTAAAAGGTGTGTCATATAACTGAACTCCTTCACATATTGGATTTGCTTGTTAAAGGTTTCTAGAACCTCTACATCTTTTCCCCACCACTCTTAAGCACTTTGCAAAGTAAACTTCAAGACAGTCCTGCAACTGCTACACCAGTTCTAACCCTTGGGCAATTCAGAGTAAAATGAGATGCTTTGAGTCACCCCATGGCATACAAAGCAGTAGTTGAACTCAGAGCCAAGTTGTTTCTTGAAAGAATTTCAAAAAATGGGAAATGAATATAACTTGAATTTTGGTATTTGTCCTGAAGGGTAGGAGAGGCATTGCCCTTCGTATGGCAGGGCAGGTCTCTCCAGCCATCCTCTGCACGGTAGGAAGTAACTATATTTTTCAGAATTAAACTACTTCTTCAAAAGTTTTTTAAAGGCATTATAAAGGTAAGCATGTGCTCCTGTGCTGTATTAAAGCAGGCATTTTCTGCCCAGCTAGGCTGCTGGGCTGGTGCTCCAGTGGGGATGTTCACACTAGCGCAGTAGATGTGGTTACCAAATGCTGAAAGGATGCGTGAACCTCTTGTCACGCAAAGACCTTCTTCCGATAGCTCAGCTATCTACATCCTTGAGTAAAGATCCATTTTATGTAGACCTGGTGTAAGGCTAAAGTAAACCCAAGACATTGCTTCTGTCTTGGTCCTTGACTGACTGTTCATCTCAAAGATGATGCAGGTGAATCTTCAGTGATCTACAGAATCCTGTGGTGCAAAACTATGGAAAGAAAAAGTGCAAAGAAGCCCTTTACACCTGAAAAATGGGAAGATGAACCACAAAGGCTTTTCTCATGACAAAAAAAAAAAAGTTTATTTTGACTGCCTTGCTTTAACAGTAAGGAAACCTTGATTGAGCAAGATATGGCTGAAAGATGTTTGATAGATTACTGCAGAGCAGCTGACGAAAAAGAAAAAGGCTGTTGCATGTCTCATATTCAGACAATGAAGCTTTCATTTGCTGCCTGGTTCACAGATGTGGTATTGTCAAATTGCAGGAAAATGTCTGGCATACTGTATCATTGACTATATTTAGGGAGAAAAAAAATTCAAAACACACTATTTATAGAAGCCACACAAATAAGCACAGAGTTCTTATCAGCCAAAGATAACATTAGTTGTGATTTATCAAAGTAATCTTTATTTTATGGAAAATGGATAATAGGGTGTAATTTAATCCTTTGTGAATGTAATGTATATTTCAAAGGGTTCTTTTTGTCAATAAAACCATTTGTTGTACTTGTTAAACTAATTAGTCTCGTTGCTGTTGCTTATGGCAGGATAAAAGATGCCCGTTAATGAAAATGGGAGGAAGACAGGTTCAAAAGTTTGTAAAATATTTTGTGCTCCTTGCAAGCCAGTTTTCTGATCAAAACAGGTTTTGCCTCTTTCACTGCAAATCTGCGTTAACTGAGTTTGTGCAGATGATACATTTTCCTTTTTTAATTCCAAAATGGATTACCCCAAAAATTCATCTCATCTCTGGGTGTTTCACCTGCTACAGGCATCAGGGGCTCCTCCGACTTCCCTGGGTACGCAGCCGAGCGGCGACAGGGAGGGTGATGTTCCTGGCCGCTTCTCCCTGCTCTTTGCATTTTTTCCACCATGTGCAAACACATTCCAGGAGTCACAGAGAAGGTGAAAAGAGAAGAAAACAGAGCTGCCTGGGTGCGTCCTGCCCTGGTCCCTGGCCTGCCATGTGCCTTTTGCTGGGTGAGGACAGGTTTCACTGGGGCAGAGCATGGGGCTGAAGCTTTGCCGAGTCTTGGCTCTGCAAGAAGCCCCGACAGCGGTGCCAGACTGCAGAGGCACAGAGGCAGGACGTGAGCTCATTCACTGGATCTGCAGTTGACCTTGAAAGATCGGAGTCAGAAGTGGGTAAGAGTCAGAAGAGGACACATATTTTATTATCTTTTTTTTTTTCTTAGTGTTTTTGGTGTCCTTGTTTGTAGCCTAGCAGCCTCATGAACTTTTAATAGGAATTTATGAATGATTTTTGGAAGATGACTTTTAAAAGACTGGCTAAGCTCTTAAAGGTCCTTCTCCCTTAGAAATGGCTCAGAAAATGCCCCTCAGAATGACCAAGTTATGGGGAAATCCTTAAAGAAAGGTCTTGTCCCTACTCTCTGTATCAGTTTTGCATGGTCATCCCAGTTCATTGATTCTCCTTGCACCCTCCGTTGTAGAAACTGTCCAAACACAACATTTCTAATCCAGAATTACTGCAATCCAGCAGTTTGACAGGTCCTCAAATCACCTGGACACAGAGGTGAGAAGAAGCCTTGGTCATGCTTCCAGCTCCCATGGCCCCCCTGCTGAGATTGTGGAGCAGGTCTGCCTTCTCCAGCCCTTCCCCACCTTGCTCCCAGGACACCTGCTGATTTCACCAGGACAGATTTGTCCCTGTTCACAAAGGACAGTGCTTATACTGCCTCTGTTACCACTGTCCCAAGCGCAGCTCACAGCTTGGGGTAGGGCTGTCTGGCTCCTTCTTAGCTGAAGAGAAATAACAAGCAAATTACCAGATAAGCTGTTTGGTTTGTGTAGATGAAATACAGCCTTCACTTCAACGAACAGTATGTCAGAAATTTGAATGGCATGGCCAAACATTCTGCCTTTGCATCAGGTGGCCCTGCTGCTCCATACCTAAATACTATGGGAGTGACAAACATTTATCTCTATAAGGATCCATCCCTACCTGTAGCTCAGAGAGAAACCTGTGCCTCAGGTCTGGTGCTCCAGTCCACAACAGCAGAACGGACTGCGTGTCATCTTACAGCAACCCTGCTAACGCTGTGAGGAGGAACCGATACGCCCCAGGGACTTCCAGGACAGCGACCCAAGCAAAGGGCAGGGGAAGATCAGCTTGCCAGCACTTTGATTGGGAAGGGCTCTGTTGTAGCAATGTTGTCCTCTCTTCAGTTTCATTAATAATTTATACTTGAACATGCTCTTGCACTATTTGGTTTGTTTGTAAAATACAGCAATTCCTTCAGTTCCCCTTCTCCAGGCCCTCTTGGCAGCACACAGAAATATCACAGCAGTGATAAAAATGCATCAGCTTTCTATTTAAATGGGATCAGTTTAGAAAGTCCTTTGATTTTTATTTTTTATATCCATAATGACAAAAGGACTGGAAATGCCAGCCGTATCCTGGGCTACATCAAGAGAAGTGTGGCCAGCAGGTCGAGGGAGGTGATTCCCCCCCTCTATGCCACTGTCATGAGACCCCACCTGCAGTGCCGCGTCCAGCTCTGTGGCCCCCAATATAAGAAGGACATGGACCTGCTCGAGTGGGTCCAGAGGAGGCCACAAAGACGATCAGGGGGCTGGAGCACCTCCCCTATGAGGACAGGCTGAGAGAGTTGGGGTTGTTCAGCCTGGAGAAGAGAAGGCTCCAGAGAGACCTTATAGCAGCCTTCCAGTACTTAAAGGGGGCCTACAGGAAAGATGGGGAGGGACTCTTTATCGGGGAGTGTAGTGATAGGATGAGGGGTAATGGTTTTAAACTGAAAGGGGGTAGATTTAGATTGGACATAAGGAAGAAATGCTTTACGCTGAGGGTGGTGAGACACTGGCACAGGTTGCCCAGAGAAGCTGTGGCTGCCCCCTCCCTGGAAGTGTTCAAGGCCAGGTTGGACGGGGCTTTGAGCAACCTGGTCTAGTGGAAGGTGTCCCTGCCCATGGCAGGGAGGTTGGAACTAGATGAACTTTTAGGTCCCTTCCAACCCAAACCATTCTACTATGATTCTGTGAACTGTTTCACACACTGTATGAGTGTGAGAGGAGTGTGTGCTTGTGTGAGAGGTGCTACCAGTTAGTCCTTATTCGTTAAATGGAAGAGATGTCAGGCTATTTTCAAAGCACCTGCTTTGGGTATGCAGCCCAGGTATGGTAATGCCTAAACAAAAAGCTGTGGGTCAGAGTAATGCAGAGCACTTACAAATTGGATCCTGTCATCTCGAGTCAACAGAGAGAGCTGGGTGGCTCCTGGAGGCCTCTGAAGGGTGACACTGTGGGTCTTAAGGTGACAAATTTGCTTTTCAGGTGCCTATATTGCCAGAGCCACTGGTTGCACAATGAGAAACACTGTACAAGGTACAAACTCCTGCTGCCACTCCAAATGTTTTTCAAGACAAATCAGTGGGTTTTGGAGGGGTTATTTTGCCATAGCGGATTTTGTACTGGTTCAGGTTGTTCTCATGCCTCCAGAGGTTTTCAGCCATTTATTTTATGTCTTTTCCTCACCTAGATACAAAGCTCCTTGGAAAAGGACCTGTGCTGCATGTTTTCCGTATCTTCACAAAGCGTTGCATTCCCAAGGTTTTCTGATGTAGCCCAGAAAATCCTATTGAGTACTAAACAGAGACCACAGAGCAGCAGTGGCAAAGCTGAGCTGTCTGGAGGTGAGACCACAGTGGGTACCCACTGTGCCAGGCATGGGGCAGTCACTGCCTGAACCCCCCCCACTGCTGCGTGGTCAGGGAGGTCAAGGTGACTGCAGGAGGACACAGGCTTGGGATGCAGGCTTGTTGCTGCCATAGTATTTTGCCTTTCCCTCTGATTTCCCTTTTCCTTACAAAGATCACACACTGCTGAAGCAAGTGGACATAAAGAAGACAGCAGTTGTCACTTCCCACCTGCGCGTGTCCAGCCACCTCCCCAGTTGCTAAGGCAGGGCTCAGAGCAGGAGGCGATCTCCGCACATGTAAGTGCAGAATCTGCTCCAATAATCCCTACTGGATGGAGGAAAACAGCGACCTTACTTTTTAGCTTTCATTTTTATTTAAACACTGAATGATGTGACTTTTAGTTCAGGGAATTGATACGGACTGAGAAAATTGCAGAAAGGTGAGATGCGGTATTTTCTGCCAGTATTTTTTCTGTCCTGCAGAACCCACGTTATCTTTCGTAAACAGGTGAGGAGGTGTCTGTGGTTGTGAACATGTTCTTCCTTTTTCTTCTTGGAAATCCAGTCTCAGTTAGTCCGGAACATTGGATAAACTGGTGCTAATGAAATAAAAGGGTTTATTAGGTTACACAACGGTATGCAGTGGCTTAGAGAACAAAGTCAAATATTTACTCAGGCTAACTTTATGAGAGAAAACAGCCAGGGAGATCACAAATGATACAGCTGAAAATCAAAATTTGATCTATCAGCAGATTCATAAGTTAAATAGGGGGATAAAAAATATAAGAGTGTTATGTGGAAAATGCAAGGGCATTATGGAGAGCAACTAATTTTTTTCTGACTCTCCATTGCAGGTCTTTGCAGTTACCACTTTCCCTCCAACCATCCGCTACATGATTGAACACTGGCATCAACTCTGCAAAGCTCTTCAGTGTATGATTAAGACCAAGTGACTTCATGAGAATGTAAACATGTACTTAACTTTAAGTCCAACAGGTGCCTGAGACCCAAAGACAGCTCTCGCTGAGGGTATAGCTCCCAGCCATGTTGGCAGCACAGGACTGGATGCTCAGAGCAATGGTTTTCTGATCAAGCAGAGACAACTGCTTCAGAAGATACTAACTGTGCTGTAAAAGTCATGCTGTTAAATACGTTTCCTGTAACTGATTCCTTGTGAAAAGTCTTAACTGCAGCAATGATTAAAAGGAGGTTTTGGTCCAGGGAGAAAAAAAGCAGGGGAAACCAACATATGCAATGTATACTTCAAGTGTAAGAGCACAAGACTTAGCTTAACCACTTTAATAAGGTCAAAAGCAAATTGGTTTGGCAGTTTATATTATATTGCCTGGAGATCCTGGCTCCTGAGAACAGGAAACCCTAAAATCACCAGTCAGTAAAGAAGAGATTCAGTAGGATCGGAGGAAGTGTGAGGGATGGGAGCAAAGAAAGATATATGGTCTGCAGAAAGATGTGACATGGAAAATGCTCACCAGAGGCAGAGATTACTCGAGGCAGAAGTTAAGATACAAGTGGCACAGAAAATATTACAGGAAGCTGCTCTAGACCTTGATGGCAGAGTGAAAAAACAGAGGAAGGGCTGGTAAGCACAGATAAAAGGAGGCAGTTGCAGCCTGGGCGATGGGGACAGGGACTGTGCTGAGGCTGCCGGGGCGCAGGGCAGGAGGGAAGGGTGTTTCTGCAGATAGTGGGAGACTGTTTCTTCCACAGTCTGGGGGGGCAGCGGCAAGATCAGAGGCTGCCCATTGAGCAATGAAACAGAGGAGAAATTAATGGGGAGCTAGTGATCATTCATGAGTGAAGGATCATGCCATGCATTAAAAATAGACCATGGCATGCAAGAATAAAGGCTTTTCAGGTTTCAGGTAATGACATTTCAGACAGGCCCATCTATATCAGAAGTCAGAAACATCAATACACTGTATTACAGGTATTTACATGCCAGGCGCAAACAAACAAAAAAACCCTTCATTTAGAAAACACTGAAGTTAGGTTCACCTTTGCATAAGCTTCAAAACCATCCAGCTTGCATGAGGCTCAGCCCTGCTGCAGTGCGATGGTGATGGTCCGTATGATGCAGCCTGCAGGTGATGGAGACAGATGGGGTCTGTCCCTGTCCCCTGCCACTGTGCAGAAGGTGTGGAGGCTCCAGAGAGCCTCGGGCAATGCTTGGGAGAGGCAGTAAGGATGCACAGTGCCAGAGGGACCCTTCCTGCTTTGGGCACCGGCACTTGAAGTTAGCAGGGTCTGTGAGAAGGCTAAGGGAGGTGAGAGGAACAAAAGGACTAAATGCCATGCCTGAGCCCTGGCATCCCCAATGCTGTTGTTTGCTAATGATGTGGAGCAGTTTGCTTGGAACAAGGGGATAAGCAAAGGAGAGGTTTGCAGACACCTTTGTGGTGAAAAGGTTTGTGGTTAAAGCCCTAAACAGCAAAGCAGGAAATCTGGATTTCTTTCCTGGTTGTCACCATTGGTGGGGAAGTCACTTAATCTTGTGCTTCAGTTCCCCTGCTCTGGGTGTCCTGAAAACTCGACCAGAGTCAAGAATAGACCCCCACCCTGGCAGCGTGAGAGGAAGCTGAACACACGCGTATGTGAGGGAAGGGCCTCTTCACTTATTTTCCCATCTGAAACCACAGCACTGAATAAGCAGATATTTTACTGCCCTGACGTTGTTGGTCTAATCTGAATCTTTCCGCTCTGTTTGTGCCCTTATCTGGCCGCAGCCTGCAGAAGAATGGCAAGGAGGAGGCTCTGCTTAGCCCTCCTCATGAATCCTTTAGCATCCCCTTGCAGCAGAAGATTATATCTGCTTATCTGCCCTTCTTACTCTGCATCTCCAGCAGTGTCATAGATGGATGCCAGATCATTGCCCTCATCTGAAATGCCATCTAACAAAGACTATGAGGTAGTAAGGTGGTAAAGATAGTTGTATACTTAAATGCCAGGTCAGGACCTAAAGCCAGAGAAAAAAGACTAGCATCAAATTATACAGAAGATAGCTCAGGTCTAAAACCCGAATTTCGTGGACAACTACTCCGGTGGTAAAAATACCCATAGGGGCATAGCTCTAACCTACCTAAAAACCCACCTGAGGCAACTGCAGCTTTTATGCTTTGCTTATTTTTTTGCTGCTGTTCATGTTTATTGAAAGAGATTATTTCTTCATTTTCCACCTAGACAGATGAAAGCTTTCACTGAGAGCTGTGTCTAACACCTAAGGAATTGTTTCTTGTACATTAGAGAAAGAGTTGGCTTTCTCCAGCCCCACCTACCACAGGTCCACCCTACAAAGACATTATTAAGCTGGTTGTGGGGAGTACAGATGGAGTGTATCGCACAGATATCTACCCTCACCTTTGTTGTCCTCGTAAATCCTTAAGATCTTTTACCTAACGACTGAAGATTTGTTCTACATTAAATCACCATTTTTCTCTTTTCTTATCTTCTTCTGGCCTTACTTTTTCTATATTTGAATTACCCGACTCCCTTTATCTTGTCACTTTGGCTCCCTTCTTTTATGACTGATGCAGTTTCCCTCTTAAAGCTCACTCCCCTTGTCAGACCTCCTTGCCTTTGTCCTCTCTTCCAGGAGACTCATCTCCTACCAGAAACTGAAGATCATATCTTTTAGCCTTCTCCCACAGTGGATGGTTTTAATCCTTAGTCCTAGTCACTTGTGACTAATTATTGCTTTCATAAAATCATAGACATTTGCACTGGGATTTTACCCTATGGTAATCTGAATTTAAGTAGCTCCTCTATTTGTTCCTACTTTCAATCAGTTACTTTTCACTGAAAAAATCAGATTCAGGGTGGATTTTCCTCCATGTTCTTTACTTTGCAGACCATTAAGTTGTAATCTCTATAGACGGGGATATATTTTTTTTAACCCTCTCCTTTGTTTTGTTTTAACAGCCCCAAATCGTAGGAGAGAAGGTTTTGAATTATTTTCCCTCTCTTTCTGCACCCAGCAGTTTCTCAAGCCCTTTCTCCTGTTTTTCATCTCTTGGCTCCTTGCCCACTGTGATTTCTTTACCACACTGCATTGCACCAAGTAGTACTGGTTTTCCTTCTTTAAGGTTTCAATATCAAGTCTCTAATTACTCTAAGCATCATATTCTTCCTATGCTCACTATGTGACACTTTTCAGTGTCTCTCCTATTTCTTATTCACCATTGCTTTTACCTACAGACATTTTAGCATATCAATGCCCTTCTCGGCCTCTCTATAGTGGTTGCATCCTCCATTTTGTTTTGGTGTGTTTGGGGGGTTTTTTTATATATATACACTACATGTCATACTGGTGGAAATAGCCATGCTGTAAAACCTTGGTGCACCCATGGATCTTGAGTATTGTGTGCAGCTCTCATCCCTGCATCTGAAGAAGGATATAGTAGAACCAAAAAAGCTATAGAGAATGGAAATTAAAATGATGAGGAGAATGGAGCAAACTGCTTGTGAAGAGAGACTGAAAAGGCTGGATTGCTTCAGTTTGGAGACGAGAAGGATGAGGAAGGATATGGCAGAGGCTTACAAAATATGAAGGCAACTGTAAGGGGAATGCAAAGCTGTTGTTCACCTGATCCCTCAATAGCAGAAGCGCTCAATGAACTATGAATGGATTTATAACAGATAGTAGCAAGAAAAATTTTACATGGCAAAAAGAGAAATTTGGGAACTTGTTGCCACCAGAGGTTGTGGAGACAGACAGTACCATCAGGTGCAAAAGGACTGGAGAAAAACCTCATGAACAACAGGTCCATAAACAGATCCTAAAGAAAAGAAGCCAGGATGTACCCTCTAACATCCCTAGTCCAACAACTGCTGTGTGGGGCACTACAAGGACAACGGACCTTGGGTAGCACCATGATTTGTGTGCTCTCCCCAGAGAGCCAGGACAGATGGACGCTGATCTGACCCAGGAAGGCATTTCCTGCGCTCTCCTGTCTTTCTTGTTTATTGCTAGTGATCATTAAACAGCAGGACTCACACTGTTCAGAGAGGAGAAATAAGAGCAGGAGCATGACCCTTCAGGGTGGACAAATGCTCAGAGGTTGTCAGAGTTAATGGGAGTTGGCAAAATTTCAGAGGGCTCAGGTGAGACTGAGGAGCTGGGATGATCAGCAGCAGAAGGCAGAGGGAAGATCTGATGGTCAGAGACTGGAGCCTCACTCCAGCGGGTGCTGAGAGCAAATGCAACTCCTTCCACACTGAGCTATCTTTTTAGATAAAAATTTCAAGAGAGAAACAACTGAGTTATAGTTTTGTCCCGTTACAACTCACTGTAAGTTGCAGTGATAACGAATATAATCCAGAAAGGAAATAGATATGGCATTCCTAAAAACTGTTCACAAATAGAGTTGCTGTGTGTTAAGGGGAAAATTTGTTGCATGCAAAAGGATGATTTGTTATTGAAGTCAGTTCCTGGTTTTACCCAGTCTTCCTGTATGGTCTGAGGAGACCTGCTCACCTCTTTTGATGTCAAATCTCTGCCTATTGAATGCAGACAATACAAAACTGAGAGGAGTGGCTGATACACCAGAGGGTTGTGCTCCTGTGCAGAGGACTGGAGAAATGGTCTGGCAGGAACCTCGTTGAGCTAAAAAAAAAAAAATGCACCTGGGGAAAGAAATGCAAAGTCCTGCACCAGTACAAGCTTGGGACTGACCATCTGGAAAGCAGCTTGGCAGAAAAGAACCTGGGAGTCCTGGTAGACACCGAGTTGAACATGAGCCAGCAAGTGTCCTTTTTGCAAAGAAGGGCAATATTATCCTGGGCTGCATTAGGAAAAGCATTGCCATGAGGATGAGGGACGTGATCCTTCCTTCTACTCAGCACTGGTGAGGCCACACCTGGAATCCTTGGGTCCACGTGTGGGCTCTCCAGTGCTAGAGGGACATGGACATACTGAATTGAGTCCAGGGAAAGGCCACAGACATGATGAAGGGACCGGAGCAGCTGACATGGATGGAGCAGCTGAATCTGTGATTCTATTAAAAAATACCTGTTTCCCCTGGTCTTTAGCCTTGTCTGATCAAACTGTAGTTTCAGCCAGGGACCATCTCTTTGTACCTAGTACCTAAGAAACATGATCTTTATTGAGCATATAATGCTAGTATAAAAGCACTTATTTCTTTGAATGCTGTAGTGTAAGAATATGGGAATACATTAAATATATCCATTGATGTTAACAGGTGGAAAAATCATAACTGAGGAGAATATATGTTTTCATGTTGTGTGTAATTAAGTTGTGGAAATCTGAAACACAGAGGTGGCCTGACCCACTATCTCAACAAGTTGTAAAGCACCATTCGGCATATAAAAGATGAGCAAGATTATCAGAAGTTTGTTGTGGTGAATAAATGTTGTGGAAGACTTATTATACTTCATGCTTAGACAATCTCCAACCCATAATGGGGCTGGGGACCTTGTGTGAAGCCAAACTTCCTGCCTCTGCCCTTTGTGAAATCCTGACGCTCTCTGCTTGGCCCTTCTCTCAGGTCACTGTAAGCAGGAGGTGAATCAGCTCAGCTTTAGGTCTGGTCCAGGATCACAGATTTGCAACTTCTGCTTATTTTTAACACAGAGACCGTTAAAACATGCAAGCATATCATCACTAACCAAAGAATAGTCTTTTTAAGAACAACAATTTTTTGTGAAAAACCTCTTTCTATTGTCAGCATTTCTGCATGATTCATGTTTACCTTTTTCTAGGGAATAATTTCACAATCAGTTTCAGCCAGTTTGTTTTCCAGAAACCCAGACTGAAATTTAAAAATAAAATTAACTTCTAAAAAGAACTCCAAAATATGCACAAAATAGGAAAAAAAGGAGGGAAAAGTTTGCCTTGAACCCTAATAAAGAGGTGAAGCGTAATACTGCCCTGTTCCCTATTTACCCAGTTCTGCAGGCAGCTGCGTTTGGTCCTGCCAAGTAAAAACAGCAGCAAAATGTTCCTGTTTATATTGGTGCTTCTTTAAATCTGTTTTGGTGGCTGTTTGCTTAGCTCTAATTTATCAAGAAAGAGTGGTTCCAGTTGAAAACCTTGAGGCAAGGATCTTTGCTGGCATCAGTGGTGCCGAGCGGAGTTGTCCAAAAAGCCAACCAAGGCCCAACCAGAACTGCGCATTGCTGAACACTGCATGCTGAAAAGGGAGGGAATGAGGAGGTTAAAGTCTGGACACAAGCCCGAGGTTGTGAAAACAGGACACTTGACTCCTGCTTTACTGCAGATGCTTGTGTTAACATCTTTCTCTCCTACAGAAGCCTTCCATCTGCCTGTGTTACTTAAAACACACTGAGAGCCAGACTGGTCCCAGCAACTAGTCCCTTCACCACTGACCCACTCCATAGCTCTTCTGTGGTCTAAAGCTGGTGATGTCTTTTTAAATGCAGTTCAAGCCCTCATGCAGACAGGAAAAAAAACAGCAAACACAAACAAAAAACAACTCAAATCCTTGTTGCTTACTATTTGAGCTGTCAGAACATCAGCACTGGAGAAACTGGATACCTTTCACTTCAGTAAAGGGGGGTACTTTTATCACCTTCTCACATCATGACTGAGGATAAAAAGAAAGAAAAAGAAAATAAATGCTTCAAGTTGAATGAATCCTCCGGAGGTGCTGCAATTTGTCAGATTAGATCAAGGTTTTCTGAAACTTTTGAAGTATCTTCAGATTAAAGGCTTTCTTGCAAGCCAATGTCACTTTCTGCTGCTGGTCCACACAGGACTGTAAAACATTGCTTGAAATTCATTGTGGTTGAACAACAGAGAAAGAAATCTCCACCCTAGGATGTCACTGCCCTTTAACCTGCAGTTTATAGGAGCCAGGACTGCATATATTTGTTGCAGTAAATTTGCCAGCTAACCTTTGCACTTTCAGCCAGTCTGTTTTGTTTCTGGGCTGTTGATTCTTTCTTGGCATAGTCAATTATAGTTGTGCATAGCACTGTGATTGCTACCTGCATAGCCTCTGTGATTTCAGATTATCTGAAGAACACCGTGCTGTTGAGATACTGCTCAAAAATGCAAATACGTGCTGTGGGAATGCCCAGAAAAGACAGTTTCCCATCTGACTTTTATTTTTGCAAAGGAAGATAAACATTAAACAGTGGAAAGAACAAAAACATGATGGGGGTTGTGAACAGGAGAAGATAGAAAAGTTCTCCAGATTAAGCTTTTTGCAAAACAACAAATATGCTTGCCTTGAAAGTCACAGGCATTGTTTTCATGTGAAAATAGATCTCACACAGGGTCCTCGGGCTTAATGTAATCTCACAAGGTATTTTTAGACCAGGGTGACTATTGCCTCTATCAGAGTGTCTAACCTCAAATATCCATTAGTGTGCCAGTTGCTTGCTTAGCTTTTAAGTCTCTTGCCCTGGCTTTCAATAACAGCTAGGATTTCTGACTTCTGTGTGTATGAGCAGAAGACTTCCCCTGACAAGAAGAGTGGAGAAATAGTACAGTCTGTAGAGGAAAAGAGTCTGTGAGTTCAAAGCAAGGTTTAGGCTACACCAATACATACAAACCCAGAGATGAAATACAGAAAACTTGAAGACCATTAAAAGGCATAACTATGAAAATGTGAACAATTCCCTTCTTGTTTTCTGCTCTTTTTGTGTGATTCAGACAATAGACTTTCATAAGGAGATGTTTTAGCTTTACTTCATGTATTTAAGTCTATCAATGTCTTCAAATGTTTGAGAGCTGTGGGCTTGAAGAGTTGTGCTGCTTCACCTAAAAACTACTTTTCAAAGCACTCTGATGCAACAAACCATCCGGGTATGAAAAAGAAGAAGAGCTCAGACTTGAAACAACTTCAGTGTGACAATTCTGCACTTGGAGATAATTTCCAGCCAATGCAATGATGTTCATTTACAGGGATGGGACTAGGGTCCAAAAGAGATCTGGCAGGCAGAACGACGTGCCCAGTGGAGCTAAGCCCTTACCAAAATTGAAGAGAGGGGAGGAGGCAATGTGGCAACATGAGCTCTAAGCAGGCTTTTGGCAAGCTAGGCTGGAGACCAGCCTTGAACATATGTCCTGAAGCCATTTCAGCTATAAAAATTGTCACCAAATTGACAGAAAATTGATAGCTGATAACACCTTTTCTCTTACACTGCATGAGTCATCCTAGTTATAATGAGTACCCCAGGAGCAATGTGTAAATTAGTGGTGTAATTATCCTAAAATATACCCTACAGTGAAGGAAGAGCAGAAAGAAACTCCAAAATCCATCCCAATCTCCTTCTGGAGGTGTGTCTCCCTTTCATGGAAACTTTAGGACAAATTGGTTTGGAGGCTGCTCTGCAAGAGGGCAGAAGGCAGCAGTGATGGAGCAGGAGATACAGCTCCACAGAGGGAGGAGTCAAAGCAAGAAAGGATACTAAGGCATGGAAATGAAGAGATGTGTCTGCAGCAAGGACATGCCTTCTGCTGATATCGTGTTTCCCGGTAGATCTCTGCTCCAGTGTTCTTTTCAAGGCTTATACAGTCCTCCCCAGCAATGTATCCATGCCTTCCAGGGGACACTGGTGATGGGAATGCCATCTGCCATAACAGGCTTGTTCAGTTTCATCCATAGCCCCAAAGACAGTTTATTTCAGCTGCCCAGCATATACATTGCAACAGTCTATAAACTGGTGCCTTGCCTCCTTAGTGGGGATGGAGCCTGTGTCTAAGTCTAGTGTTATGGACCAGAGAGAGCCTTCAGATGGTAATCCAGTGTCCCCAGACATTGTACAGGGTGCTGGGGACATCTAGCTAATGGAAACACAGGGTGTGCTGTGGGGCGCACCTTCCTTCCTTTTTGTTCGCTTCCTGATGTCAAGAATATTGATGCATTTTCTGTACAACAGCCCAGATTTTTCAGACCGGAGAAGACTGGTCTTCCCTCTGAGGCTCTGGAGAACTGCTGCCAGGAAAAAATAGAGGAGAGATGTGTCTGGTGCTGGAGTGATCTTTGAAGACAAGGATAGCTTAAGTTTTCCTTCTGAGAAAATTGGGGCATCACATTCCCTCTTTAATCTTAGAGCTTTGTAATATCCTTCTTGATTCCTGTAATATTTCAAAATGTTTGAGGGGTGTTGGGGATGATAGCTTAAAATGGATACATTTTTATACTCTTCCCTAAGCATCACTACATCAGAAACAGTATCTCTAGGCTGCATGGACCTGTCAATTCTTGTCTTCTTAACATGCTTGTATTTACTTCTATGCCAATATTTTCCACTAGATGAAAGAGATTTTTGGTATTTTACTTTTACATATTCACAGGCAACAAACATATCTCCTTTCTGGTTTTAATTTGCAAGACTAAGGAAGTTGACAGCTTTCCCTGTCCAATGATAGAAAAGGTCTCCTTTCACTTGAGCATCCCGTACTGTGAGAATTCTGCTTGGAGAAGCAGAGGGATTCCTATGAGTACACTGATGCACACAGACTATTACCAGGCATGAAACATTTCTGAAAAATAGTGTGTTTTAAGACATCCTATAATCAATATTTTTTATTTTTCCTTCTTAACACATTGAGGCTACTGTATAAAATGGTTAAAAATGAAATGATTTAAAATGAAATGTCAAGAAATCAGAAATCTATAAAATATTTGTAACATTTTAAAAACCTAAACGTTTTCAGGAAAAGCACTTCTATAAAATATACAACCTTATGTTACAAGTCAAAACAGCATTGGTAGTTTTGAGGATGCTTTAAATTAAGCTGATTTATACATGTGTTGTTTAATATCTCTAGGCAATATTTACCTCACTTTATATAGATTATATAGATTACAAGAATAGATTGCAGTTTATATATAGTAGTTAACTCCTTAACACATTTGTGAATCTGATTAATTTACTTCTAGTTGTTTATAGCAAGTCAATATGTTTCTATAACTAGCAAAGATGGTAAAGCTACCCCAAAGCATGCTAGGTATAGATGTAAGCATTATAAAGACTAAATAGTGTGTATCATCTTATAAATTTGTCCTTTGAGATAATGCAAAATGAGGCACAGTCAGCTAAGATATTAATCGTGTATGTTTAAAGTCCCTGACAATGAAACTATTCTATGAAATAGCTTTTAAGGCAGTTATAAGAGCGGTTCTGTCTCCATTAACACCCACACACACATTTCATAAGCCTCCATTCCACTTTGATAATTTTAGAACTGGATAGCTTTGTTATGAAGCCGAGAAAGCAACAAACTCCATGTTCCTCCCGTGCTGCCTGCAAAACCAGGAGATGATCTCCAAGAGCAGGTGTCCCTTATACAAAAGAGAGCCATGGACAGCAGGGCTTGCACCCAGGTGATGCCTCTGTGTCTCCTCAGGAGCTGTCATCATTTTACAAGGGGCAATTGCTGCGGGGACCCCATGTGCACATTTTGCAAACATCTTAAGAATACAAAAATGATCTGCTGATGACAGAGATGTGACTGGATGCAAAACCGCATGTCAAAAGCTGCATCACAACTGTCCATTCAAATTCATGCTGAGGGGTGTCTGTATGTATATACATATAGCTATATACGTAGTCACATCTGCTTTAGGCATGGAGCTCTGGTGAGCTGAGAAACAAAGTGATGATCTGAAGAGATCTGGAAAGGCTGTGGGGAAAGGCAGAACTCCTTTAGAGGGCATGCTGTGGCTACAGTAGATACTGCAAATGCTTTCCCTCCTTTCTCAGGGTTGCTTACTCTTGCAAAGCTGCTCTGCTGCCACCACTGTTCCCCCCTGTCCATGGCTCTGGAGCTGGGATGCTGTAGGTACGGCTTAGGTGAGCACCTACCTCCCAGTGGAGCTTGAGCAGGAACTGGATTTCAAACTTCTCTACCTCTCTCTTTCTCCCCCTCTTCCTTCTTTCCCCCTTCTCCTTTGCTCTCACAGCTCATTAGCTCAGCCAGCATGCTGTATTTCAATACACTGATTTTAAGCTTGGTCACAGCACGTTCTCATAGGGGCTGATGAGCAGTTGCTGATCTGCACAGACATATTTTTCTGTCATTATGTGGAAGGAATTGCTGCTGATTGATTGACAGGAAGGTAAACTAAAAGCCAGTGAATCCTCCCCTACCTTCTCTTCTCTTCACCCCCCACCTGCTTTTGGGCAGTAAGAAGGAAATAGCTTGTGACACTCAACAAGAATAGGACACTGATATGGGTAATGAGAATATGCACAATTATAGGAGATAAGTTGAGGCATAACAAAGGTCAGGCTTCAGGGGGAAGCCAAACTCGTAGTTCATGGACATTCAGAAGAGACATCCTCAGCAGGCTGCAGAGTTGTCTGCTGTCTGGTTTCATTCACTTGCAGCTGAAGCAAGTGCTGCTGCAGCAGAAGATGAACTGGTGGTTCTGGAGCAGCGTGGCTGTGGGGAGGTGACCCATGGGGGTCCATATCCTGTGCACCACTGTCAGACTCCCAGACACCCCTCTGCTCCCTTCCTGACCATCGTGAGGAAGGCCATTTTGAGAAACTGTCATCCATCTTTTTCATTTTGACCAAAGTATTTCTTCTCTGTGCCTGCATCCATCTCAGGGTTTCCAGTGGGGAAAAACAGCAGGATAACCTCTCCAGATCAACAACACCCAGCAGTGCCGGAGCTGCTGGGCAAACACAGCAGCTTTGGGGTTTTTTCAGTTCATGGTTCAGGTGCTCCTGAAGCCCCATGTTGATCCCAGCCTGATATTTTTCTCCACGTCAGGATGAGATCCCAGTGCCATGAGACACCCCAGCATAAGTATATTACTGAGGAGCAGTCGTGTCTCTAGAGCATTAGCCAGCACAAAACCTGTCCCCAGCAAAGGAGAAGTAGTGTTACCGGTTACTACCATTTCTGCTGGTTTTTGTGCTGGTGTCAGCCAAATCTGTTGAGAATGGCACAAGAGGGATGGGTGAGGAGGGGAGCAGCTTTGCCCCACCAGAGGCTGGAAGGGGCACACAGAAACAGCAGGGTGGCAATCAGGTGTGGAAACTCAGCAGAGCAAATAAATTAACATCCTGTCTCCCCTGTGAAAAGTCTCCCCATGACACTTTCACAGTCTATGGAGAAAATGGGTATTTCTGGGCCACCACCCAGACAAGGGAGGGATGGAGAGTGGCCAGCTCTGAAGGAAACACTGCAGCGCTGGCAGCTGCCTCTGAGCAAAGGAAGCCCATATCACAGTGGCCCATGCTCTGCCCTCTTGTACATAATTATTTAGATTATTCATTTCCTAATGTTTGCTTTAGAGTAACAGATAGATGCACCCCATGATATTTACTTGCATTTTGCCTTGGTGCCAAGTTCTATTATCGTGCATTCTTTGTGCTGAAATGTAATAGGGGACACCACCTGCTTACTAAAGCTTTCTCTCTCAGCACACAAGACAGACAAAAGACAGATTGTTTTCTGCAGTTTTACACAAGGGAGGATGAGTGAAATGTAAGGTTGCACTTCAGCAACTCTTAAGCACATCCGCTTTACAGCAGCATGTGCTTAAGTGATTTGCTAAATCAGGACCTTCAGATGGGGCCAAAGCCTTTCAGGAAAAAGGTCTTAGTGCCAGCTATTAAAAGGGGGCTGGCCAAGTCAAAATTTTCTGTCTCAATTATAGGAAAGTATTTTGAATTATAGGAAAGTATTTTTTTTATTAATGCATTCTTTCAAGTCATATGTATAACTCTTCCACATTAATCAAGGAGATCAAGAAAACACTTTTTCAAAACTCCCAAGATGCAAGGGGGAAATACAGGGAAACAATTACTTTTTCCATTAAATGGCAAAAACAAAAAGAAGGGTACCACTTCTCTGTAAAGTCACATTGTCTCTCCTGCTTCTCTGAGGCTCTTCTAGGAAATAGGATAGGGTTCCTTCGGTTCCCTTTGAAGAGGACAATGTCACTGAATTTCAAGCCATTCATTTGCAGAGACCAAAGACAAATATTTTCCTGAACTTTGACTACCTGAATCAGGAAAAAAAAATGTTTATAAACAGACACTGATGTTATTGATGACATACTTGGCTGATATCACAAAGGCTTATCAGTATTCAGGGGCTTCTGAAGTAGGGTTTGTAAATGTCTAATATGTGTGTAAGTGAGCAATTTCCTGTAAATCAATGTACCTTACTTTAGACTTCAGCTTAATAGCAAACCTACCCTCCAAAACAAATGACACAATCATAGCTTTATCTCTGCATGAATGTTGCCCCATACCATTTTGCTATTTTCTCTTTTTCTTTTAGCAGAAAATTTGTACTCATCATAAGCTTCAATTATGGTAAATGAGCGCTATAAGTCTGGAATACCTGAATGTATAATAAGCAAACAAAGGCTGATTTCTTGGATGTTTTTATTAAGAGGATGTACCTTAATAAATAGATAGCAACAAATTCTAGGGATGACAACAGCATGGCAAAGTGGGGAATTGCTTTTTGTGGTTTTTAAGAGTGCCTATTCTGATCATTTAAGAGACCAGAAAAGTAAAATGGAGCAAACACACTGATTCAGAGAGCATGCAAAGAAAACAACCCCATTCCTTCTTGGCCTTCAGACCACAGAAGGCAGATGGGAAGAGTTTCTGTATTCTGGATGTGTGGTATTAGCAATATTTTCATGGCTGATCCCCCCCAGCTGATGTAAACAGACAATATCCTGAAGTTGCTGGAGCCCAGCCGATTTATCAGACCTCAGGGCGCCCTTGTCTGTTTTTCAGAGCTGCCGTTTGGAAAGTACACTGTTCAGCCAAGCAGCAGAAGTTAAGCAACAGATTGAAGTAACTCTCACACCACTGATGAGCTGGGTACAAAGCTCCATCTTGCACTTTATTTCCAAGCCAGTACCACGGTCTGACACACACAACTTGTCCTACAGAGCTTCTGGAGTAGACCTGTTTTGTCATTTCCCAGCCACAAATCTGGTGAAAGTCTGTCTCTTGTAGGGCTCAGAGGGTGCCCAACTGAATTGCCATAAAGTGGGAGTCTCCAAAGCCGTGGCTTAGCATGAGCTTTTCCTTTTATACAGAACCCAAGGAAAGCAAATAGCCTGTCCTGGCTCTCCCATGCGCATTGGTGTGCCACAGGGTCCCTCAGGAGGCTGACCCTTGGGCCCTGCTCACTGTCACATGTGCTGGGCAACGTAGGTAAATATGTGATGCTGTGCTCTTTGGACAGGTGCTGTTTGACAACCTTTGGAAGAGAGCAAGGCTCTTGTTTCACAACTGAAGGGGGGTGAAGCTAAGGCATTTGGGAGTTGTCTCCGTCTGAGTACACATATTTCTGTTGCTGAATGGGACATCTAAATTGCTAAGTCTTCAGGTATCCATTTCCATCAGTATTATAGGGTTACACAGAAACCTCTTACATGGAGCAAAAGACAAAAAAATCCCAACAAACAGTTAGACTTAGGATCATTTTGAGACCTAGGAATTTTAAATTATCTTCTCAAATTCAAAAGGGTTGCCCAGAGAGAGGGAGAAAGTAGCCTGGATCATCATCTCACACATCTGAGGCACTAACCAGGGACAGCAGAAGCGAAAACAGACCTCCCTGATCAGTGACATGTATGAAACCTATTCGCCAGCACTGCTTGCCTGTGTGGATTCTCTGATGCCCAGACAACAAGAAGTTTATCAACCACTGCCTCTCTTCATGATAATTCTCACTCAAAAGTGAAGAATTAAACCACTGGGTTCACACATTATGGAGACAGGATAAATATACACATGACCACAAACTTCCTCAGATTATGTATTAACCTTAGGAAACAAGGCTAATTTACCTGCTAGAGCAGGAGATGGTACAGTAGCTATTCCTAGCTCTGCAAATGTATAATATTTTTCAGTAAGCAGAAGTGCTTACTGAAAAACGTAGCAGCGTGTGTGTTGTTAGCTAAAAGGAATCCCTGTTATGTATCTTCACCCATACAAAAGACAAAGGATTCACCTGCTCATATTTCTGATGAGTGCAGACACATAGCACAGCTACCCACTTTGTGATGTCATTGAGATCAAGGCGAAACCTCCCTGCACTTTAGTGGAGCAGTCAAGTACATATTGAGCTTCTGCCCAGCCACGCGATGTAAGAGCACAAGAGCATCAGCATGGTGAGCAAATGTAGGAAAAATCCACATGTGCTCCCCTCATCTAAACCCCTTTCCCTCTGCACTTTGTGCAGGATGGATGCAGGATATCCACCTCCTGGAGAACAGCCACGTGTTTGTGCATGGCGTGGTCACCATCTCTGCGAGGCGTCACACTGACCTGCTGTGCTGGTGCTGCACTGGGAAAGCTGGACACACAGCACCATGCTTCAGATTCCACCAGATACCTGTTTTTGTGCCATTAATCCAATGAAATGTTGACTCAGTGAAAACCAGGGGCCTTTCCCCAGCAACCCTGTCTGGGACAAGAAGTCCACTGTGCCATAAGGTGCCCATAGTCTGTGAAAGCTGCTTTCATCATCATTGCTCAGCAACCTTGGCCGTGATTTTGAATGAGTCTACTGAACTTCACCATCCCCAGGGAATGGTTACAGTGTGCTGTGCAAGCACAGGGATGCAGGTGGACCAAAGCATCCCAGAGTGCTTCTCTTGCTGTGTGCACACCACTGACTGGACACTACTGACTGAGCAGTTCTGGGGGCTGGGAAAGTCTAATGCCCTGGAAGAAAAGCATGCTTGAAGCTGAGAAGCACTGTTCATGGCCTGCATGAAGCTGCCCTTTCTGAAGGCTCAGTGAATACCTGAAGTTGGGCATGAGTTATGCCGAAAGACTTAGGAATTCATTCCCTTGCTGCAAGCTTGGTGAGAAGGATTTTCTCTGCAATATCTGAATTCTGCTTTATAATAAGAAACTAATTACCTTAAATGAAGTCTCAGTGCAACTAGTGAACTAGATGTAATGTATAATCATCCCTCATATCGACAGGATAGCAAGTAATTGGCTACTTTCCTGCAATCTTCACCTCAGCTCACCTTGCTATAAAATCACTTCACCGCTCTGCCTCAAACTTCCCTTCTGCACCAAGTAAATAAGGCTGCAATCTTCTCCATTAATTTTAAGAGGTTTTGGAGCAAGCCCTGCACATGTGGGAATTACAGCTGTGGTGTGGTGGTGCTGCCTGTCGTCTCCTCTGAAGCTCTTATTCACAGAGCTCATCACACACTAGTCCATGTGCCAGGGGACAGAAATGTACTTATTAGCTCCATGTAAAAATACCTGCGATGTGATTACAGCAGGACAATGGATTCTTCTGAACCAGTACTCGCTGAAAAAGACAGTGCTTTTCACAGATGCAGGCCACTGACTCTGACCCAGTAAAGCAAACTAAGGTCAGGTCAAACCATTAAACTCAATCAGTTCATGAGAGTGTTTCAGCAATGCTGTGTTTGGGATCATTTGGTGAAATGAAGCAATTAGTGCATTTCTGATAGTTACAAGAAGCTGGTGTTTCCTTTTCTGCTCATACTCCAGGATGTCTTGGGATTTTCCAGGTTTACTACCTCTGTCTGCCTGGAAAAACTTGAACCTGCCTTAGCTGTTTCCTTGAGTATTGTGCCAGCCACCATCTGGGAACTACTTTCTGTGGCAGATCCTGTGTGTGTTCCTGGAGTAATTTATTCCATATAATAATATTTCAGTAATCGCTGGAGCAGAGCCTGGTCCCCAGCTGACAGTTTACTTTTCCTATAGCTTTTCTGTCCTTGTCTCTCAGTTAATGTTTAAATACTGAATAATTATTCTTTTTTTGAGAAATATTTAAGTGGGAGAAGTGTGCTTCTGAGGGCTCTTGCAAGAGAGCTGGATGACATGAATTTAAAAGAGAGGGGAATTTGATTTGAATCCAGACATAAATCAGAGTGATGATTTGACCTGCGTCTCTCATCCCTCAGATGAACAGCCCAGCCACAGGACTATAGAATTGAAGAACAACACTATTGCACTATAGGCAGACAACTCCTTGGAGGGTATTAGTTCATTTTTTAGGCCACATCCCTGGATTCCCCAAAGGCAGTGTTAGGACTCCTTCCAGTCAAATCCAAACCCCTAGAAGTGCAGAGACGCCCTCTGTAAATGAGAGCATCCTGTCATCCCTTACTGTAACTGCTGTAGACATCAGGTAATAGAGATGTTCCCTGGCAACACTGGTGGCTTTTCTGTACTCTTCCTAGGCATAAAAGTAAGAGGAACTCCTTTTCCTCTTTCCTCCACCTGACTGTGGAAATATCTTGGTCTTTCTTTGCCACTGTAAACCTCCACATTATCTTCTCCACCAAGCTAGGATTTGAGTCTCTCATTCAAAGTAAAGTAGTCCTGACATACAAGAATCTTATTGTGTCTTTATTCATAAAGGTGTTGAAAGGTACACAGGATCACAGCTCTGGAGCCAGCTGAGTATCTCATGGCCCTGTGCAACAAAATAAGAAGAGGAACGAGCAACATCTCTCATATATGGGCTAGTAATTCAGATCTGGGGAGAGAGAATAAAAAGTTTCTCATGAGGAGAGCTGGTCAGGAGCACTAAGACTCTGCAGTTAAATTGTCTCCCTGAGGGACATTTTGTGTGGTACTTGAGCACTCACCGAGAGGAGGACTGAAATCCAGGTGTACCCTTTGCTTGAGGTGTGCCTCAGCCATGTGCTTGGAGAGACCCTCACCTGTCCTGTGACCCCCTAAGTGTCTGGAAAGTGGGACAGCTTCAACTGAGAAGAGCACAAGACTGACCAAAAGGTAGTCAAGGTGACTGAAGTACTGCAGGAGGAGATACGCTTTCAGCTCACATCAGGCAGGGAATAGAAAAAGTCTGCCCATCCTTTGGTCTGTGAGATCAGTCCAAGGTCACTTGTCAGCTCCTCACCACCAAGATGGGGGAGGAGAGGAGCTTGTAGATCTCAATGTGGTTTTGTTTGACTCGTTGCTTAACACTGTCAAAATGGGGCCAGCTGTAGAGCTACCCAGAACCAGACAGCAGGCTGCTAAATGGGATTTTGCATCTTAACTTTGCTCATGGAAGGAGATTAGATGGTCATATTTTTTTGAAGTGATGGTCCATAGTATCTCTGTGTCCCAGTTGTAAAAAATAGGATAGTTCCCAGCTTTTGGGGCTGTTTGGAAAAGAATGACATTTCTTGTGAGGAGCTTGGAGTCAGCACTACAAAGTGTGCA
Organism: Strix aluco; assembly: GCF_031877795.1. Taxonomy (NCBI): domain Eukaryota; kingdom Metazoa; phylum Chordata; class Aves; order Strigiformes; family Strigidae; genus Strix; species Strix aluco. Next base: position 109,377,510 of record NC_133932.1, on the reverse strand, counting down.
TTGGTGTACATGCACATGTCTCAGTGAGTGCCTGGGATACAGGTGTTAATAGATGCCATGGATACAATAATGCAGAAGACTTGTTTCCTGGTGCAGTGATATTTCTTTCTGTTTATTCATATTACACTTATTATAACACTATCAGCATGAAGAGGGTTATAATAATGAGGGCAGCAGAGATAAGATCATGTGCCTGTGCAGGCTGCTGGTACCTTGCACACAGCTTGATCCTATTCAAAGGCTTAGATGTACTTAAACCCTATCCTAATACTTTATCACTTTAAGCCTCTTATGGCTTTAGTGCTTCAAAAATACACCCTGGACCAATCAGCCTGACAAACTGGAAAGAGAGGAACAGCTGAGACTTTTCATGGCACTTGGGGCTTGAGCCTTACACACCCAGCTGAAGGGAGATAAGGTCCTCAGAAAATTCCCAGCAGCCAGGCACTGTCCCCCTGGGCCCAGGCGGCAGAAGAGGGCTCCTGTCCCCCATCTCTGGGGAGGAGGGTGGTGCTGGGAAGGCATAAATTTGGGAACACCTCCCTTGCTGGGAGAGATGGGATGGAGGTGGGTTCATGTGCCATAAACAAAAGTCTCTGCTTGGCAGTGGGCTGTTTGAAAAGTTGAGTTCCCCCTTGGTGCTGGCACCCTTTATCTTGGGTAGAGTGCTACACATCCATGTCACCAGCATTTTAAGGTAGAAATTTGAGGGTAGGGATTATTTTCTAGTCTGTGTGCTCACAGTGCTTGGCATGAGGGAGACTCCTCTCTGGCCAGATCCTGTAGCTTTGACTGGAATATGAAGAAAGAAAAATGACAGAAAAAATTTACTCTTTCAGAATGGGGTTCATTCTGCAGGAAGATCTTTGCCTCTGAAGTTTGAGCACTGTGGGTTGAGGGAAAGGCATTATTATCTACCATAGTTCCTTTTCCTGAGACAAAATAAGACTTTAGTATGCTTGGCATTAAAGGATGCTTTTAAAGTGTTCTTTAGCAGTATATTTTGTTGTATATATCCACCAAGTGTGGGAATAAAATGTCATACTTACAGGTTTACTCATCATGCGGCTTCTCTTGTTTCAATGAAAATAATTGATCCCAGGCACGTACATGGAATAGTGCTTTGCAAGGAGCCACACACTGTACCAAATGCTACATACTGTACTCACAGACTAGAACCTTGTGTCAACTCATGTGAATTATTTGCAAGGCAAAATACAGAGGAATTCTCTCCAGGGTAACACTGAGGTTACAGCAGTTCATTTAGCAAAGGGGAATCAGCTTCTGGGCTGGAAAAAAATGTTATATGATCTGCTTGTGGGGTGGTTCTGGTTCAAATACAAGTGTGCCAGGAGCAAATACTAAAAGGAAGAGTAAAACACATTTTACAGAACATCAGCAGCAATGATCATATTCCAGCACATGCTGCAGACAGCCTGCCAGGAATAAGATCCTGTGCAGCTGCACGGGGATGCAGCATACAGTAACACTGGACCGTGGTGCTGGTGATGCAGGCTGGGCTCCCTCCCTTCTCTCACCCTCCCCTCCCCATCCCAGCCTGCTTGCAAACTTAGCTTGATGTACTTGAGGGTGGCAGAGCTGTTGGGATGACAGGGCGAAGGCACCCACACACCCCTCCTACAGGTGATGATAGACACATGCGAGGAGGGAGCATGTTTTTGGGTTAGACGCTACCTCCCCACCCCTGCCCACTCTTGTGATAGCACAGCCTCTTCAACCTTTAAGTTCAGACACCCTGATTCACCACTAAACTTGTATCATCCTGCAAAACCCTCTTATGTTGTCGAGTCAGACCTCACTGAAATTGCTCTCTGTGGGCTAATGCTCATAGCTGCCATACACATCAGTGAGAGTACACATGTGTCAACCCAAACTATGCACCTGTTAGAGGTATCTGGACACAAACTGCCATCAGCTAATTTGATTCTTTTTTTCAACACTAAGACCCATCTGGCCACATGTCAACCCTGTACAGCAGAGCCTGGCCTGGGAAACTGCTCTAGTGCACTGAAATGCCAACACGGTACAGCTCAGATCCCAAAATCTATATGGGCTGTATATGGGAAACCTTGCCCCACTGTCCCTTAGCCTTGTACCACACTCCTCCTCATGGTAAAGATGTAGTGCTGTCAATGTTAAGTCTTAGTCCCACTCCACCTTCCATCCTATTGGGAATTTGACTCTTCTCAGGGAAGTCCATGGACTCATCCAACATCCTCATCCCCACTGCCCGATGGGAGGGCAGAAAATGTGAGGAGCTGCAGAGCCATCCAGGGCCAGAATGTGCCTCTGTACCTATCGAGGGTTGGAGATACCAGGGATCCAACAGCAACAAACCATGGGAGCTATAGGGTACTCAGCACTGCGCAGCAGGCAGGCTTGATGTGTTTCAGCAATGGCCAAAATGAATACACACAATAATTAGTAGCAAATTTGGGGAAATCTGGACTTCCCTGAATGGTTTAACAGTTACAGAGTCTTTCTGATAACATCAACCCCAAATTTGCATTAAATAGAAAAGGTGTTAGTTTGCTTGTTTTTTACGTTTTTTTTTTTTTTTTTTTTTAACTTCATGTCCTTGCTTTGTCTACATTTCTATCCCTGATTTCTCAGTCACCATTTCAGCACTGGGACACAACCTACCTTTGCAATATTTCTGATGTGATTCAAACTAGGAAGAGCTGGGTCTACATAATGGAGACTTCCAGCCTTCATAGGTGTTTCAGAACATGAGATACAGATTTCATATTACCTTCCCTTGCCAATCAACTGCCTGAGAAATCCCAACATCTGAAAAATGGCCAAACATTTTCTATATAGGCTGTCCTAGAGAAAGGGAGAAGTCCAGGTAGGGGTACCGAGTAGCACTGTACATGAAGTCTGCTGAGGAGCTCAGCATGGTAGAGCCAGAGATGGGTCTGTCATTCCAGCTGGTCCATCCCAAGAAGAATTGTATGCATTTGCTACAGTATGCATAGCTATTTTTACTCCTTTTTTTTGAGCAAGCATAAGGATGCCTCCCTTCAAAATAGCTCCACATAGGACAGTGTGTGTGGGGGTTATTCTTATTAGATACTTGGATTTCTACTGAGTTAGGAAAAGCAATGACCTGCAGAGAATTGGTATGATACTCTATCACCTGCATCAAGCATGTTTACATGTAATAATCTGATCTTTTTGTACTCTGACAGTTTGGGAAATCTGCCTGTGTCCATCTTTTGAACTTGGTTCTGGGGACCAAGTCTGTCTGTGTGTATCTTTGTAAGACTTTAAAACTCATGCTTGTTTTGCCTCTGTGTGTGTGTGTGTGTGTCCTTTCTTTTTTTTTTTTTTTTTTGCTATTATTCTTTTTGACCTTATGTATGAACTCCTGCAGCCATAGGAAATGGAGGAAAAATTTTTGCATCAGGTATAGAGATAAAAATCCCTTTTGTGAATGTCATTCTTTGAACAAAACAAACATACAAACAAGAAAAACTATGGCATCCTGTGACAAAACAGATTTTCCCATCTGAGCCAAGTGCTGAGTTGGGAGTATGGGTGGGAGGGGTGGATTTGTCACTCCCCACTTCTGGCCTGAACCACTGCTGTGAAGCAGGAAAGAAATCAGGGAAGGGTAAAGCATCCAGGTGTTTTATTATGTCCTGTGTCTTTCTAAGGCTGGCTAAAGCATCTGCAGACCCACCGCCACTTGAGCAATCTGGAGCTGCGACAACCCTGGGGGCATCCATGCCCTGTGCGTGCTGGGGCTGCGCAACAAGGGTTTGCACAACCTGGGCCAGACAGTTTCCCTGATGCAGAGCAGGGTGAAGCAGATGTTGTGAAAGTCAGCTGGATGGCAGTGAGCTGAAGGCAAGCAAGCCCCTCATTTCCCATCCCTGACACCCCCGGACACAACCTGACTCCTCGCCTGACATTGCGGCTCTTCTCACCTGTTCATCCCTGAAGAGGAATTGTTTCACCAAACTGGGGATGCAATGGGATGATCGTGGCAAAACTAAAGGCCCTCAGCCTCCCCTGCATCCCCTTCTCCCCCTCCTCCTTTGCTCAGCAAGTGTCTGGCTGGGTTTTCTGCAAATGTCTGTTTTCTAAAAATTACTTGACCATTCATTCTTTCCATTTCTAGACATCACTGAGAAATGGAGGGCTGGGAGGGAAGCTGTGGCCACTCGATGTGACTGCCAGCAGCTGTGGTAAGCCACTTGGACCTGAAGCAAGTACAAGGACATCTGCTCCAGCGTCCTCATATCAGAAGCCACAAAAGTTCCTGCAAGATGCTAAAACAAGCTTGAAGACTTCAGTAACAAAGACTCAGATGCTTAGAGACTTCACTTGTACCACAGCCAGAAAGCAGGAGGGGTCGTCTATATCTTAGGCCCTTACAGTGCAAGTAGATCATGGCCAAAGTTGCTGAAAACAATCCTTTCCATGCTCCAACAGCCAAAGACAATATGATGGCAATAGAGATGTATCTCAAAGATTTGGAAACAAGGACTTTCTCCTAAATTGTACTGGCAATTTTCCTGCAAGAAGTAAACTTGACTTGTCCTGTATATTGGCAGCCACAGCTTAGTGAGCTTCCCTCGTGTCTTGGTTTCCAGTAGCTACTCAGCACGCTTCCAGGTCTTGGTAGAAAGGTGTATTTTAAAGTGGATTAAGAAAGGCAACACATCTGAGGTCAAGAAGATTAGCAGTGAAATTTTGTTTAGCTAGACAGATCATTAACTACACTGTACTACAAGATTTCCTACAAGTTTAGCTGGCCTGGCCCAGCTGTTGAGGTAACAGGGCAGTTTTGCACCTTTCAACAATGCTGTGGTTTTATTTCCCAGCAGAAATACCTGAACTCTGTCCAAGTGAGTGATTGAATACTGCCTTTTGCTTTTCCCCCTCAGCACAGGAGGACAAGCAAGCCCGCTTGGAAGAGAGCTTGCATTTCTTTCTGCCTTGCTCTCTGAAGGCATGTCAGCTCAGTTGCATCTTATCACCCCGATCTCTGTTGGTCTGAGTCTCTGGTGTTAAGAGATTTCAGGACCACACAGAATCAGATGTTACATTAGGTGAATAACATGAGACAAGCACCAAAGCTGAGGCAACCCTGAGAATTATGCAGGGGGAAGGCAGATTAGGTGAGTGTCATGGCTGATGCTTTCCATGCATACTTCTTCAATATCATGATTTTGTATTTTGTAAAAACAATTTGAAAACTTTGGTTAGATATTTTGCAAAATTCCGCTAATCACTTTCAGTATCACTGTGAGTTTCTTCTTTTTTTTTTTTATCAGAATGTTACCCTGTCACTGACTTCACCATAACAACCCTAAAAAGGGACTAAAAAGGTTAAATCTCATACTCAGGTGTCAAGGAGATAGGCTATGCAAATGTAATTTTACAAACTGCTGACAGACAGTGAGTTATGAAAGATTCACCACAACCAACAAGAAGACCAGATATGGACTTCTCTAAATGACTTTGGAGTAAGTATTTTGTATCAGCTGTGTCAAATACCAATGCAATGAGCATGTATAAGAATGCCGACCAGGCTGCAGCATGTCTGACCACAAAGGCAGCCTGGGACTGAGAAGGGTGTGATGGACGTGGGCTGGGAGTCTTCTGCCTTGGGACAGGCAGTGACAAAGGGTTTCTAGGATGATTCTAAAAAATAGCATCACTGACTCCTGAATGCAGAAAGACTCTCATAGTACTCATACCCCCTAAAGCCTGAGTTCAAAATCAGTGTTGTTCTGTTTACTTAAGTACCTCCCTAGTCCTAAATATGTAGCAGCAGATGCCAGGCAGCACTAAGGCTAAAAAATGGAGTACTGGTAGCTCAGAGAGATTCTTCCAGAGCTGATCACCTCTATTGTGGGCCCAGTTGCACCAGGGAAAATCTGCATCTGCTGCATTTTTATTTTGCATCCTCTCCCTACCCAATGTATGTTATGAAAAAAGTAAGAATAGGCAATACCCTACATTCACTGAAACCCAGCAGTGAAGGAGCCTTAATTAGGGGAATTTTCCAAAATTTCAGGGTCTAGTTTAGCATTTCATTTTTCACTTGTTTGCCTTGATTTATCAGGGGAAAAGGCAACGCAGTGTTAGCTAGCTTGGAAAGCTTTTGTTCCCTATGGATTTAACAAGATCCTTGCTTGAAAGCTGTCTTTCTACACAATTCTCTTATCTTCCCCTTCCATTTCTCTTCCTAACTGCTTTTCCTCAAACTTGAAAAAAAAACCCACACCAAAGAGCAACAATTTTTTTTCTCAAAAGTATCGATTCCTAACAAAGTTATCTCTGAAAGTACAAGTGGACAAGAACATCTCCATAGGAGCTGTGCCTCTGCTCATAGATGTAAATGGGACCAGCCAGATGTGGTACTCTAGAAGGGTTTTACTCAGTCGTGATGATGTTGAGAAGTGTGCTAAACCAATAGCAGAAGGGTTCAGTGATGTTTTCACTCAGTAAATCATCTGGTATTTGCAAAGTGTAAGGCAGGTTTGAACCATAAGAGCCCCCATACATGCCCCAACCAAAGCTCCCTGTATCTCAGCACACTTTCTTTGCTAGTGCAATCCACAACAGGGAAACATTTGAAGGCACTTTTTTTAGATGTGTCCTCCCAAACTCCAACTGTCCATGGCTCAGGGAACTGAAGTTGTCCTTATTCATGTCCTTCATTAATTCTTCTTCTATGAAGTGGTGAAAATTGGTTTACTGATGCCCCACTCCTTTTTCTCTCATATTTCAAACCAAAATACAAAATGGAAAGTTCAAGACAGAGAATGAGGAGCTGAGGGTCATGGCCTCAAATGGTGGCAGGAGCGCTGGGAGAAGAGTGAAAAAGAAAGGAATCAAACCAATTTTGCTGTGCAACATCATACTATTTTATGGCTTAGCAATGTCAGATTCAGCTCCTGCTTGCAAATTCCAAGAGTTTCAAAGATTATGTTTTCAAATATTGTTGTTTCAGAGAAATATTATTTCCATCAAACATGTACCTATGTATTTTCTAGTTGAGTGCTGGCTCTCTAAAGAAGGGATAGGACAAATACTGCATGACTTGAGTGACTGATTACACTTCATTAAGGGCAACTTTTTATGTCTAAAAAGCCCAGGACAGGAGCAGCCTGCAGGAGAACACATTCCTGTAATCCTTGAAAATAATCAACAAATTCCCAGAAATTAGGGAATGATTGGAAGGCTATACCGATTGAACAAATTAGCCAGAACAGATGATTCGGTTACTCTAATTAGCAAAAATATGTGGAGAGAAGCTTGAAAACCACTTAGCTGCTGAATTGCTTAGCCCAGCGGTAGTTGTCACTTGTTTTTATTGGCCATTAATTAACTGATACATTTAAAAAGGCTAAATATAAAAATCCTCTTACAAAAAGCGACAGTGGCAAACTGAGTGCTTTGTTTCACTGTGACAGCTGGAGTAAAGGTCTCTGAGTAGTTATGGCTGTCACCCTAACTCACTCATCTGGAGCCATTGCTGCAGTTTTACCTCTGCCTGCTCTGGGCACAAGTGGTCTTTGTCTCAGGGCTGCATGCCCTGACAGCCACAGTGAGTGCTGGCAGCAGCACAGGGCCGTGGCTGGGATATAACCTACCTGTATGCTTCATGCGGCTTTTCCCCACACCAACTCTAGAGATAATTTAGTTTGGCCGCAGAGCTTTGGTCACACTTGCCTACACTTCTGAGTGCCAGCAGCTCATGCTGCCTGGCACCCCAGCAGAGCCAGCGGCAGAAGAGTGGTTGGGGTGGGCTGCAGGCGTTTCTATACGTATTTATAACCACACATGTTGTGAGACCAGAGGCAACTGACAGCAGCAGCCAACAGGAGTGTGCCCAGGACCCTCGTGCTTGCTCTCCTACCAGCCACTGTCAATCAGGATGCTGAGGTTTAAAATTAATGAGTTAATCTGGTTCTGCAGTGAAATGTCTCTAAACTGGAAAATGCTGGTTCTATGAAGGCAAAGTTTTTTTCAGAATTTTTTTTTTTCTTTGATGGAAGTTATTTTCTAAAAACTGGTCAAAAGCCATTAGTCAAAAGCAGTCCTCTTCAGTCTCTTTGAGACAAAATTTGATTTTCCATTTCAAAGCAACTTTTCTATTTTGTATTAAGAACTTTTCAGATGTTCTAATTCCCAGAAAAGCATAGTATTTTCATTTTTGTTCCCCCCAAAATTATCTGATCAGAAGCATAATTTTTCTCTTTTCAATTTTGTCTCCTAAGCAATTTATTCTTTTTTTAATCTTTTCTTGTTCCATTCCTAAAAGAAAAATTTTTTGAATCACCAACTTTCCTTTGAAATGCAAAAAATTGGTTCCCACACAACCCTTTTTTACTAGAGGGAATGTTTCAGCAAATGTCCCTACCATAAGGAGCTTCCAGAAAAAAATTATTTTAAAGAAATTTAATTTTGCTTTCCTTTTCTGCACAAACTTCTGCTAGTGCTCACTACTGCTTTTAGATCTCTATTCTTCATGCACAGTAGATTCGTATCAACCTCAAACCCCACTTCCTACTAAGCCTGGGCATGGAGATTCATAACTTCACTTGTTATCGAATACCATGGATTTGGTGGAGATACTGGTTTTACAGCATTTCATAATCCTCCTCTCCCCACTAAAGTCTCCCTGTCCCATAGGCTATAAATGAGGAGACACATTGCCTCTTTCCCTACTGAAATTACATCTACTCCACAGGTCCCAACGACCTCCTCTCCAATGCTCTGATAAATATCTGATTACACTAGGGGCAACTGTTCACAATCCATATTTATCTTTGAAATTTGCTGCTTCTATTTCAACCCTGAAAAAGTCGTGCCTACCTGAAAACCTGTCTACTTTTTCAAACTACACTTCTTTGTCCAATAAGAGATAGTATCTCTATCCACAGACTTTGCCCTGCCTTTTATTACGGCTATATTTTACAATTAATATTACTCACAGGGACAGACATAGTGAGGAAGAGCATGAGACAGCAGGAGAAGAACAAAACACCATCATTATGCCAATAGCCCTTGTGTCGTAGGCACCGGGATAAGATTCAGCAGAACAATTACAGACATTTCTGTTGTTTGCATCCACTGTCTGTCGAGATGGTCCTGCTCTTGTTGTCAGGATAAGACCAGGCTACTTCATACAAAGTCTTGCCCTTCCATAACATCCCACTAGAAACTGAGAACTGCCCCTGCCCCGTGCCTTCTCCAGCTTGAAGTGAGGCATTAAAATAGGGCAAGATGATCTTCTAATTTGAAGAAATCAGTGCAACTAGAGCAGAAAACCCTTCTTCGAATATCCAGCCAAAAGCAAAGCCAAAACCCAGTGATCTTTCCAACATTTTGACAAACAATGCTGTTTCCAATTCTTCATCAGATGAGAATGTTTTGTGCACATTGGGCCAATTTATTCTGGAGCACGAAAGTCTGTAGCCACACACAGCCCACCTCACTGTTTCCTGTGGGAGTCACTGAAAAATATTGTGTCCTACCATTCCCCTGACCAAAATATTTCTAAACATTCTGGGAGGATCTTGCAAGCAACCATGTGACTACATTTAGGAAGCAGGCAGTCACCGGGGGATGCACATTCATTCCTTGTGTATCTTGCTGAGGTTTTTATGAAAGAGAGCTTAACATTTCTTTGGCTTGCAAAGTGCTAACCTATTAATTGCTATTTATAGAAGGCAATTCTTTATAATTATAATGGGAAAAAATTCCCCCCATCCAAATCCTTAGAGGCCATAAGGAATATAAGAACTAAAAAGAGCATCTAGTCCTGAATATCTGACCTCTTCTACTAAATTTTAGAATCAGAGTGGAGTAATTCTTCCAGGAAAAAATCACTTCTATTTCAGGAGAGAAAGTGTACCTAGGAAACTATCATGGAATCATGCAATCTGTTGGTCATTTACCCCATGTAGACCTAAATCTTCTTTACCTACTGTTCCTCAACTACTGTCTTGTTTCAGGAATAGTTTAAAGAAATGTGAATTCATCCCATGTGCATGAACTCTTCTGCCAAATTAAATTCAATAGGGTATTCTGTTTGTAAATCTTAAAAACTGTTACGTGGAGCAGATTATTCAGCAAATCTCAGAGATAATGAATTAGCTTGAGAACTATATATAAGAGTATCATCCAAATAACATAAATTACCAAGCAAAAATTTTGTAACAAAGGAAACCAATCTGATATTAAGCCTATGGGAAAATCTTTTTTCATAGTTTGAAGTTTTCTCCTCTTCCTAAACCTGTTTCATCATTATAATGAGATTAACAGTAAGTGGCTCAAGTAAAGGATTTAGGGTCCATGAGCTCCATTTTGGTCTGTACCAAGAAAGGAGCTGGGTCCCAAAAGAGCAATGCCTGGATTGCCTGTGGCTCTGTGGAAAGCTCCTGCAGGCATTGGGTGCTGCTGCCTCTGGAGCACACAACTATCCATCAGTTTAGAAGTTTAGATATTTTAGAAGTTCTGACTCAAACACCTGTCTGCAAAGCCTGGAGCAAGTCTTTACTGGAGTGTCTGAAGAAAGTTGCAGCAATGGGAGGGAGTCACACTCACTTCAGCTTTGCATAAAGAGGCGGAGTTGTAGGGGACAAACCTTGCTATTCTGTTCCATAGCAGACGTCCTCACACCAGTAACTCCCAGTGGGTCCTGCAAGGGAGGTTTTTCCAACGCCCAGATTGTTCTGAGATACAGGGCTATGGTGGCTGCAAGGTGTGTATTATCTGGACCATTTCAAAATTTCTGTGTGGTGTGATGAAGTGATGAAGAACTGCAAGGCAAGTACTGTAAAACAAAACACGGCTTTCAGTCTGATTCAAGGGTCTTGCCAAACCCAGGAGAGAGCTGCAGTGAAGGGCATGCCCAGATGGACACAGGTCTCATGAAACAACATCTCTGCAGTGTTTATGGGAGGGAGGATCTGTTGTCTCCTCTGCACACAAAGATTTAACCTTGCATGTTTGGGTTCAATCGTGGATGACAGCCTAGGAATGGAAGGACACATCCAAACTTCATCAAGAGCTTCAGAGGAGCAGCAGCTCCCTGAGACCAGGGTCTTAGGCAATGACTGAGCCAGGCAGGGGCAGGTGAGACTTCCCCTTCTCCTGTCTAAGATGTAGAGGATTTCCAAATCTTGTGGCTGCCAAAGCCATGAATCCTGCAGTGTTCCTCTCCCATGGCAAGGGCAGAGTCAACATCCTCTTCTCTTTACACTGCAAGCAGTTACAGGAGCAATAACAGAAAATGCTGTTATCCAGAGCTGTCCTCCACCTCATAGGAGCCTTTCCCAGCTCCTCCCTTACCCAGATGCCTGCCACATTTCAGAGAGACCAGCCACCTCCTCTACCTATTTTTACTATACTAGATTGATGAACTAAAGACACTCCACATCTCTAGTATGGTTTCATCTCCAATTCATCAAGCAGGAATTTCCCTTCTCTTAGTGCTTTGTCCTTTCCTGGACAAGGACACTTAACAGACACTGGAAAACAACTTCACTGTTTCTTTCTATTTTTTTTTAAAGAGGAATTTCATGCTTTTGCTACTTCTAATCTACAGGATTCCTCTTCCTGTCGCCAATACAGATTGTTTTGTTACTAAATACAAAACATGTCACATACAACTAGAATAGCCACCAAGCTGGTTTTACAAAAGCAAACCTGTTTCAGCCTGAAGGACCCGGTTTGGGCCTTCTCCATCTATACCATGCAGGGTTGTGATTCAGGCTGAGACAACTAAATGACCCTGTTTTGGAGTTGTGTCCTTGGGCAGAAGGGACAAGTTAATATATTTTCTGGCCCAGTACAAGGAGCAGGGAAGCCTGCTGCAAGTCCCAAGACAGCACTTGTCCTCTGGATATCTCACACAGGAGTTTGCAGTACCTCTAGAACCAGAAATGGAGTTTGCCTGTGCATCTGTCGAGTCTCAGTCTGTTGCAAGAGCATCTCTGTCCAGTGTTAGAGGAGACATGAGAAAGTCCAAGTGTGCTGCCACCTCCCCCTCCTTCAGCAGCCCTGCCTTATCCTTGGCCTACAAACTGCCTGGAGCTGCAAAAGCAAAATGTTTTCAGCACTGCACCAGCTCTCCTGCTTTGTACATCAAGAAAGAGATTGGTCCCAAACACCTCCCACCCTGCTGCTTCTCACTCCCCTCCCTCATTCGTTATCTCTGGAGATGAACACTTCCGCCACCCCCAGCTCTCTGCTTTCCCTTTGCTTTGGACTGAGGTAATGAGTTTTGCCGTGCCACGGGAGTGTCCTGGATGGGAGCAAGAGCCATGCAGTAGCATGGTTTGTGAAGCCTTTGAACTTGCACTAACTGTGGTTGGCATCATGAGAGTAAGCACATTTCCTAGGTCCCTGACACACAGGTGAGTAGAGGCATGAGATCTGCCCTCACACAGAGAGCTGGCACATGTCCTTGGCCACACAGAGACTTCAGTAAAAGGAAACAACTAATCTGCTCACAGTCAAAGCTTTAGGCAAAGTTGTCTGAGTACCTGTCTATGTTCAAGCCAGCACAACATTAACAAACAGCTTTGTATTTCATGGGGAGATGAGGATAGAGGGGAACTATTCCTTCCAGTCCTGACACAGTGGAGCTTCCTGGATGGCAAAAGTGGAAAGTACCCAACACCGGGAGATAAAGGGGGAAGGTTTACTTGGCACGATATCCAGTCCAAATGCTAAGAGGGATCTAGTAAAGCTGAAGATAATTACATACATTAGATTGTGCCCAAAGGATTAATACTTCCTGTCATCTTTGTCTCTGTTACTATATTTTATCCACAAGTGGTTATTTCTTCATTATTGCCACAGCATCAAATACTAAACAGTTTCCAGCACAGAAACTATATCACCTTTCCTCTGAAACAATAGTTAGGTCCATCCTTTCATTCCTGACAGGTAGTATCCATCCAAGCAGTATAAAAACCCCATCATATTAGGATTAAATTTCTCTTTCTGTGACCATTCAAAACATAATTTAGTTTATTACAGTTGGGAAGAAAAGTTAGCCTGAGATCCAGGCCACCTTTCAATAAAGCCCATTGTTCATAGATGGGGCTATCTCCTGGTTGGGAGAGTCCTCTAGACCCCACTGAATGTGCTGATCACAAGGCCCCCATGCAAAGGCAGGTTGAGGCATCAGAGGTAGGCTCCAGAAGATGGATGCACCCAAGATCTGGAATTATGTCCCTCTAGTCTCTGTGGAAACAGTGGACGTCCAGTCAGGCAGACCAGATCACTGTCTAGCTCAGCACTAGGTCAGAGCCAATCTCCATTGCAAGTCTCCAGAGGTACCTGCTTCTCCCCATCAACTCTTCAGGTGGTTATAACAGATAAGTGCATTGGCCCCTTTCTACCCCAGCCCAAGACTTTCTGGACAATAGCCCAAAACACTGGCAGTAGTGTCAAAGTTTAGTATCCCTGTCAGGCAGACTAAATTCCCCCTTTGATTTTTCCGTAGAAGGTCCTCAACTCAACCATAATGGAATATTTTCTTCCCTGTAGCCTGTGGCTTTCCTTGTTGGGAACATTCAGCTTTTTTCTCTCAGGAGGGGCTGTGCAGGTCTCTCAGTTACCCTGGTCAGTCTCAGACTTCCCTATACTCTCACCACAGTCATTGTGTGCTCCTGCTGGGTCCGTTTTCTATCTTCCCACACCTTACCCTTTCTGCCTCTAAAGCAATGAGTCTGCAGCCAGACCAAGAAAGCTGCCATGGCAATTTAGTACTGCTGCAGTGACAGTTTTGAACACTGCATAAGTTGAACAAACAGAAAAGTTGCAGCAAGCTTGGAGACAATTTGTAGGAGCTGGTATACGATTAAATGATGTGCTGTAAATAATTCTAGCCAGGACAATTGGGAGACCAGTTTCTGAATACTCTGAACTGCAGCCAAATAAATTCTCCAGAACTGCAGTATATAAAAAAAATCAGTGCCATTGTCCTAGTTTCACAGATAGCTGATAGCAACCACTGCATCTCTTATTTCATTATCATCATAACAGCTCCATCCTCAGACAGACACTACTTTATTCACAAGTTTAGTGCAGAGAATCAGATGTAAGATGGGATATGTAACAAAATGATTAACATTTCAGGAAAGTACTATGTAGTACAAATATCCAGGGTACCCCAGAGTATCCTAGTAAATTGGAGGGAGGTCTCCTGTGAAAGTCAGAGAGTTTTGCCGTTGGCTTCAAGGAGATCAGCACATAATCTTAAAAGGTGCAGCATGTTCAAGAAGAAAATCAGAGGTCACCAAGTTTTTGTCATGGTTTTAAGGTGCTTCGGATATAAAATAAAAACCTTTTTGCTGCTATTAAAACACCATCCAAAACACGATAGCCTTGATATTGTTGAGTCTGCAACAGAATATAAACACACTCTATTGGCAGTGTTGCATGAAATAACCGCCTTCAAGTGACCTTCAGAGTGGTAACACAACAGATCATATTCTTCATTATTATTATTTCCAGGCTGTTCACCATAATATCTCAAGTATGAGCCAGATAAGCAAAATTGCATCCCACTGAGCTGATTTTTAATGTCTTGATTTGTCGAGTAATAGGGTGGTTGTTGGCATACATGATTCTCATTCATATACGTTGGTGTTAATTGCAGGAGAGTATCCTGAGCAGCTATTTTTCAAGCACTTAATATTCACGATTATTGTGAAGAATTTCCCAGTCTGTCCTGGATGTAATTAACATCTTGAGCAAAACATTGTATTTACTGATATTGCTAAGCTCTTCAGAGTACAGTTTCAGGGTGGTGAATTGACTAATGCATGTAATCTTTAAATGATCAGATTGATAGTGTGTGCTAAGAAGACAAAAGCCTTTCTTTGACAAGTAACGAGAAGAAGTCTAGTTTGCAGACTTCAATGAAGAAGTCCTTGGGGTATTAAGAGGAATAACTGCCACAGTGTGGTGGGCTGTATTTTAACTCTGTGCGTGGACTTGATCAGCAGCACTGGAAAACTCTTTTAAACAGTAATTCACACAGTTTGGGAGGGGGAAAAAAGCTTCTGTTCATTGTTTACGCATTCAAGTAAATAACATTTGATGACAGGAAAAGGAATATTTGGCTCTCTCCAGACCAGGACTCTGAATTTGTCTTTTTAAATTACTCACTTATGGTTATGCAGTGGATTCTTTAATGTCTTTTTGTAGCATCCTGTTTTTGGAGGCTGCTGTATTTTCTTTTAATTAGTGCATCCCTGGCCCGCCTCAGGATGCTTGGCAGGGACTGGGAAAGGTACAGTGACTGAATTGATGCCTGCCTCTGCCACGCCAGAGCTGTTGGCTTTTAAAATAACCATGCTTGATTACAGGATAGCCATGGAGTTATTGACTGCAAGGGCCCAGATCGTTAAAATTGGACTTGAATAATACAGTCTGACCCACTTACACAACCCAAATGATCACTCACTATTTTTACAGAGAAAACCTGGAAAATGCTTAAGGAGGCTGAGTGAGGTCTCCAATCACTGGAGGGTTATTCTCCTCACCAGTTTCTCCACTGCTTCTCTCCAACATTTTTTCACTGGAAATGTCATGTTTAATGTACTGGTATTTTCTGATGAAAAAACATTTTGTCCCTCTAAACCCTGGCCAGTTCTCACCTGCAGGTCTCCTCAGCATGTAATACTGCTTTCTGGGGACTTGCACTAGGGTCATGTATGGGTAGTGCCACTGCACAGCAGACTCATGGCCGTAGGACTACAGCTGGGGTAAAAACATTTTATTGTTATTAACAAGCACTCAAATCTTATGCTTAAATTTCACTGTAAAAGCTCCCCCTCCCTTCTCCCTTGTTTCTCCCAGAGGTTAAGATGGCTGTCAGCCAAGCTGCTTTTTTTAAGCCATGTTTTTCAGACAGGTGCCTATAGACCTTTTTTTTGGTGGGGAGCAGGGAGGTAACACCAGAGGAAGCCATAGCTGCCGAACTTGTGCTGGGTCACGTAGACTTTGTAGCGGTCTGTGTCCCAGGAGGAGCTCAGTCCCACGGCTGGGGAACCTCTGCACCAACAGAGAGCTGCAGTGTGACTCACGGTCGTCCCAACAGGAGTGTTTGCGTTCTTGTTTTCCTTAACTATTTTTGTTAAAGTTAAAAAACAAACCAGATATAAATCTTTCTATAGGCTTTGGTGCCTTTTAGAGCTGAATTGAACCTGACAGTGTTTTCTTTATGTTCATCATAATTTTGCTACAAATTCACTGCATGCTATTCTGGAAATCTGCCTGACAAGTGTTTTTAATTTGAAGGGAAAATACCAGAAGAAGTTAGATCACTTGCAAATTGATGAATGTGATCTTTTTTTTTTTTTTTTTTTTGCAAAAATGGTTTGCTCTCATTTCCAACACCCGCTTGCAGATGTTATCAGTATGAGAAAATCAAGGTAACATTGAAGTAGGCTGTTCACAGTTCAGCTAAGTACACCTCCATCGCTTCCCATGTTTGGGTTTTTTTAATGTAAGTGCATGAATGGTTTACAAATTCAGCACTATCCCAGAATGTGACTTTAGACAAGATTCTGCCACTTTGTCTCCCATTATATACTATGGTACTGCATATTTCAGCTCCACACACCATACCCTGGCTAGCCAAGACTGTTAAAATCATTTAGGTACCTCACTCCTATTGGTGATCCAGACCCGTGTTCTTCCTGAACCCCAAAGTGCCTTAAACAAGCATCCCTGTTAAACCTGTTTTCTCCAAAACTGTGGATTTCCACACCTGAGACCAGTTCTATGGGGACATAAGGAACTCAAGTGGAGAGACAAAACTTCTGAATTGTCCTAATAGAATAATTACAATAACTTGTGTTCGCACCACAAAAGAAAAAGAAAAAAAAAAACAGCAAGGGGGTGAGGGAAGAGAACTTTGAACACATTGAGTAGCAAAATCCACTAACGAAGCTGGAATGAAGACCATTTCAGATATTAACCAGGAAACATAAACACATGCTCATCTCATCTCCTTTAGGGGCCTGTTGGAGAGGAAACGCAACTACAGAGGAACTTTCAAAGCAAAGCACAGGATTTCTGGTCCTCCTCCTGTTTTTCTCTCTTGGCCACAGACCAGAGCAGCACAGTGGTATTCACAATAAATATTTCTCATTGATCAGTGCCAGCAAGAGGTACGATATAGATCCAAGTCAAACAGCATGACTGAACTCCTGGCCTGCCCCTAGCACCCATCATTCTCTGCATGAGGAGAGGTGGCAACCGAGTACCATCTTCCTGTACACTCCTGCAGCATCATGCAAAGCAAAGACACGACAGAGTTTATTTTTCATATCTGTGTTGGGCAGAAATGATCCTTCTGATCAGAGTTTTGAAACAAAGCTTCTGCCACAGGTCAGGCTGTATCTGTAGGACAAAACAGAGGCTAGGAAGTCAGGGAACATACCGCACACAAATACAACATCAGCCCAAATCTGGCAAGGGGTTGTTGAGTTATATATCTACTAACATATACAGTATTTTTTAAAAGGAAACCCTTCATATTTTGGCTCAAGCACTCTAATTGTCTACAATAATATAAACTACTGATAGTAAAATTCGGTTCAGTAGCTGTTGAAGAAGGTGTTTTTACCCAGGAAAGGAAAGTCTCTTACCAAAGCTTGCTATTACTGCACTGTAATGAGTTAATATGACTGCAGCTTGTTAAAAGGGCTGAGATGAACCAGCAGATATATGTGGGGAGGTTTATGCTAGCACCTACTCCTACAGGGTATGAGTCAGGCCAGTTCTGTTGCTCTTTCATTTTTATAAGCATTAAACTTCTTTGCAAGCTTTTGAGCTACTCTGAAATTTCAGGTACAGATTTTTTAACTGACTAACCACCTATAATGTCTGCAGGCTAATAAAAATGCAAAACAATCTTTAAAAAACCTAACACAGGTAAGAGAGCAGAAGAAATAATGATTTTTAAAAAACAGAAAAAGGTGGGTTTATGTAGGAGTTGCAGTGTAAGAGTAAAGCTGCAGGTCTAAACCTTAAATGTCTGAGGCATTATACAGATGTATAATGTTTTAAAGATGATTTGCTAACTTGTCTCATTCAGGGATTTACTTATTATCTATAATCCAACCCAATCTCTTTCTTAATTTGAGCTCTGACCCATGGGGTTTAGATCATATAAATCCATTGGGTACTGCTCTCCTTTAAAGCAAACAATCAAGAAAACCCCCTTAAAACATTGATTGAAGCATGACAACATGCAGAGGAGATGGGACACATCACCTCACCCACTGCTCTGAAGAAAGAAGTGATACTTGAAGGACACAGGAAGGTGAGAACAAAGGCTTGTGTTTGAGTCACCTTTTCACCATAGATAAAGTAACTATTCTGACTCTTTTGACTTGCAAGGAAGCTGAGAAGAAGCAGGAAAGTCAGTCTCCATTTTCAGGTTTGTGTATCTTGTTTCCCAACCCATTGAAACACAGTCTATGCTTTCAGAACTTCTTTTCCATCATGTTTCTTTTCCTTTGGACAATTAAGGTTTATAAATCATTTTTATTTAGCTGCTTTTCCTTACTATACAGTTAGAAGTAATTTTTAATTCCTCTCCAAACCTTTCTAGAATGTGCATATGCATGGAAAAGGCCAGTTTAACTTCAGAGCTATATCTAAAGTTAAAGGGATGGTAATTGTACCCACCACCTTACACATTACATATGTGTAAAAATTGGTGATGTTTAGGATAAATTGGAGGGTTAGAAACAGCCCCCAACCCATCAACAAGAAATCAGAAAGCATATAAGCATAGGTCTGTTACAGATCCTCATCGCAACATGATCCAGACTCCCTTTGAGAGGACCAGCACTCCAGCCCTCTTCAAATATCCTGATGGAGGTACTGAGCCTGGCAGTTACGACCCTTCTGAAAGAAGGGGGAAATGTATGCCCTCATATAGTCTTTAAGCCTGGTTCCCAGGAGTTATATACCTGTCTGGGAGGTATTTGAATAAGGCAATCTCATCTGTGCTGCCAAAACTGTCCTCCTGCACAGACAGGAGGGCAAACACTGAGCAATATGTAGCAGCTGGCAAAGAAAGCACAGGAAAATGAGGACCCTTTCTTGGTGAGCCACAGTTGAGAGACATCCCCCAGGAAGATTCCCACTAAAAGAAGGTGGGCCAGATCTAGCATTCCTGGAAGTTTTAAAGGGGGTACAAGTGTGCAGAAAAAGACACAAGAGACCTTTGACGTAAGAAGAGCAAGGACTTTCTGAAGAATTTTTTTTCCGACACACTGTTTGTTTCTCTGTACTCAGCCATTTCCAGTTTCGAAGCCTTTGTGCCTTTCTTCCTTCACACATAAAACTTCAAGTAATAATACTTTTAAAAGTGTACACGTCAGACAAAATTCAACACCTTTCTGGGTAAATACATCCCACTGTGCCCTGTAGCTTTCATTGTGAATCAGAAGAGATGACTAATGCCATAACTGCTTATTAAAAAGAAAATTAATCATTTCTTTGTGAGCTAAAGTCTTAGAATTTTTTTAAAACTTTAAAACCAAGGAAAATTAGCTTTGATGAGATACAGCAGAGACATTTGGGTTTTTGTAGATGTAAAAGAGCATTTTGTTCTGAACAGCTATTGCTGATTTTTCTTTATGCTTGACAGATGAGCTTATCAAGTGTCAGTGACATTTTTGCAGTACTGTGCTAAAATATGCTTCATTTGCTACTCATCTGAGAAGTTCAGATATGTGTCATTCAGAAGGCACTAAAGGATTGATCCAACAAATCATGTGGGCTGGAAATGCCTCAGTTTCCTAGAGACTTCTTGGTTTCATTCTCAGTGCCTACACCAAGAGTAGCAGATAACCTGGTGAATAGAGTTCTTTCCCAGGCAGTAGGAAGTGATGCTTTGAACCTCCTCAAGCTGATCTAGGATGTCTTTCACCACCTGTGATGGAAAGCAGTTATGCACTTTGCTCACGCTGTAAGGAAGTTCAAGGACATGCTTAAACATTCGGTGCTTATTAAGAATAATCTTAAAAAATGAAAAGGGACTGTGCCCATTGTTTACCTTCTGCACCCATGAGTCTTTTACCCTCAAAAATCACCAGGCATTCTAAACAGTACTGTTACTGGGCATCAAACAATAATATTTGACTGACAAACTAAGTAGAAAAAAATAGGATGATAGAGACCACTGCAGTCACCTCATCCAGCCCTGTTCTCAAAGGAGACCCCACTTCAAAGCTAAATCAGAGGCTGCAGGGTCCTGTCCAGTCAAGATCTGATTATATCCAAGTATGCAGATTTTCCCAGACTCTTTGGACAACCCGTTCCAATGAATGATCAAACACCCAAACTGGACACAGTTCTACAGGAGTGGTTTCACAAATGCCAAATTGAGAGGAAAATCACTTCCCTGAACCAGCTGTCATTTGCTGATGCAGCTCAGGATCCTGTTGACCTTCTTCACCCAAACTTGTTGTCCACCTGGACCCCCAGGTTGTTTTCTGCAGAGCTGCTTTCCAGGCAGCCTGTAGTGGTGCTTGGGGTTATTGCACCTTTGCACTCACCTTCGTTGAACTTCATGAGGTTTCTGTCAGCTTGTTTCATCAGCTTGCTGAGATGTCACTGAGTAGTAGCCCTACTTTCTGTTTCCTCCCCCCAGTTTGGTGTCATTGGCATACTTGCTGTGGGTTCATTCTGTCTCATCACCCATGATGTTAATTAAGATATTAAACAGTATCAGCCTTTTATCAAACCCTAAGGAATGTCACACATAACTCATCACCAGTTCAAGCCATTGGCCTTTATTCTTTCAGTGGGACAGCCCCTCCGGATTTTTTCACCAGTCTTGTAGTCCATCCACCTAGTCCAGACCTCCTCAATTTGACCACAACAGTGCTATGGGAGACTGTGTCTAAAGCCTTGCTAAAGCCTTGCTAACGGTCTTCTCTTGTTTTCTGAGCCAGTTTTCTCATCAAGGAACACAATCAGGCTGGTCAGGCATGATTTGCCCTTGGTAAGTCCATGCTGGCTGTTCCCAGTTTTCTTTGTCTCCTTCATGTGCCTTGACATGGCTTCCAGGAGAATTTCCTCAGTAATCTTCCCATGGACTAGGGTTGGGATGATCCTGACCAATAATCAATTGACTGGTTTGTTACTCATTTCATAGCAAAGCTTCATACTCTCAAGCCACTCTTTTGTCCAGAGTTGAAGCCCCTCACTCCTCACCTCCTCTCTTTGACCTTCTTAAAGACAACATATGGCACCTGCAGTCAGTCAAGCTCTCCCATTGCATCTCTGTGACCCCAAAGGCACCATAACTCTGTGACTGACCATGGACTTCTAATTTCCCCTTCAGTTTCCCATCCTTTGTGTTTTGCCATTTAAGAACATAAAATGAAAAAAAAAAAAAAAAAGAAACAAACCAAACCAAAACAGGCTCTGAAATGCTTACAGAAACGTAGAATTGGTAAAAAATGTCAAAGTACAGAAGGATATTTTTTTCATTAAGATACCCATAAGATTGTTCATATTTTTCCTCAACCTATTTTAAAAACTTCTTTTGCTTATTGCAAAGAACCTAGCTTTTCAGGACAACTATTTCTGCTATGGCTAAGAGATAATAGCTTCATTAAGTTATACTGTAAACCATTTAAATACACGCAAGCAAGAAATACAAAAAGATTGTGGCGGGGATACCATTTGCTACTGAGCATTTCTATTTCCTTCTCTCTTAACAGCAGACACAGGCTCAGGAAGAAAACATTCAAAGGCTGATATTTAGTTCCAGAGGTTATATTTGTAGTTTCTATTACGAGATTAAAGCACATGAGCTCCTTTGCCCTCCAGTACTGGTTTTCATGGGCTTAAGGACTCTTAACTGTTGGAAAACAGTCTTAATATATTGCATCTTTGCCAGTAAATGTATCCGTTCATTTAAAAGATTTGGTTGTTAAGATTCTTTACTTTATGGAGATTGATGAGATTTACCTTACACTTAGGGCTATGCAAATAATTGATTTTGCAGTTCAGTGGCAGAACACAGCTAAAGCCAAAACAAATATTTTAGAGGATTTCTTGCCAAAATGAAAACCTGAAATATTTCATTTTCTTGTTGAAAAGAACATTGAGCTCAACCAGGAACTAAATCTTTCACTTTGTTTTATTTTTAATAAAAATAAAGGAAAACTAAGGGATAGAGTCACAAAACCAGCATGGAGGAAAATTTCCATTTTTACCTGGTTTTCCAGTGTTTGGCAAACTTTTTCAGATCACAGAATCTTTGAATTTGGAAGGGTCATCTGGAGATCATCTAGGCTAACCTCTCTGCTCAAAACAAGGCAGATGAGAACAGCTGGATCTGTAATGGGTCCACATTTTCCAGAGGATCTGGATGGGGACAATCCCCGCATCTTTCTTCCCACTTGCACCAAGCCTGAGTGACTGCAGAAAGGTTGAGCAGGAGGTGAAACTTCACACAGGTATTAGGATATAGGTTGTTACATTAGTTAATGAGGAGACAATCCTCCTCTAAAAAAAATGTTTTCTATTATAGAACAATGGAAAAAGTCTTAGCTATTCTGTTGCTTTATACTCTTCTGTTGCAAAGAGAAGATAGACAGTAGAGAATGGGGAAGACAGAACAGTTCCCACACTACTGAAGAAAGTTATATAAAGCAGGCTATTCATGTTTCTTACAAAGCAAAACTCTTTGATTTTTAGCTGTTTGGTACTGATTCCCACAGTGAGATGCTCTTTAAAATGAAGAACACACTCCAGCGGCAGGGTCTGATCCTGCAGCACTCACTCTCTTCTTGCTTCTGGCTAGCAGAAGGGAAGCTTTGTGTTGGAAGAGGCTACACGGGCAAGGAGGCTCATGCTCACACAAATGCCAGGTCATGTGCTGCTGTATGTTCATAGTCAGCCTCAGATTCAAGGCTGGCTCTAAATAGGATCCTCAGAATTCAGGGCACCTAGAAGATATGGTGCTTTGCATCTCTCATTATCATAAGTTTGGCCAGAGCTGAACTGTGGGAGAAAGATCTGACATTAACCGCTCTGAGGACCTGCTGCTAATACAGCGCAGGAGCATAGTACTGAAACAAGAACAGCATCAGCTTTTATCCTGCTGAGCAACAGGTTTGACTGCTCACATGTACAGCTTTCTTTCAGCTCATCCCAGGAGATGAAGACTGAACATGCCCCAGGGGTGTGATACAGTATTCAGTAGGGACCAGATCTATCGAGTCCCTTGCATGTGTTGCACCTTTACCTGCCTTTCTGTTTTTTTAATAAGGACATCTCACGGGGCAGCCTATTTCCATACCTAAACTGTTTTACCTTTGGTTGGAAGGTCTTGAGGAATGTCTTAGGCCAACATTTGCTGGGAAAGAGAGAAACTCCTGTCCTGGCATGGTGTTGCTGGTAATGGTGGAGAGCGGGCTGGATGGCCTAGATGACTTCTCCAAGCTCTGTTTCCTAACAGTGCTTCTCTTCAGCTTTATCTTGAAACTCCTCGCCCTTGTTTCTCCTCCTCCACTGGTAAAAGGCACTTGGATAGTCTACACCTTTTCCAAAGGTCTAACATGTAGGCAGAAGCAGCAGAATGGAAGGGCAGCTCCTCTGCATATCTACAGCCAGTTTTCTCCTGTGCCACAGTCACAGCAATCTGTTCAGAGTATCCAAAATTTCTGTGGCATGTGGTGTATGGGAGAACTGTTTTTCTATATAGTTTTGAGTTATAGCTGAAGAATGTAAGACTAGTAGGTCCACCATGTGGTGCCCTCAGAAGGAACAGGAATTTTGCCCACAGCCCCAGGTTTGAGGCTTTATTTACTCAAGGCATTATACGCACCCCTTGTAATGGATCTTCAGATCACTGATGTAGGGGGCCTGGGGGTAGAGAAAATGAAATGACTCCTCAGACAGCACAGTGAGTCATTAGCAGGGACAGAAAAAGAAGTCAAGGACCCATGATGCTGAGACCTACACATTAAACCACTTGCTGCCACTAGGCTGTAAACTTTTTTTGGACTCTGCTTTAGACATGACTATAATACAGTTTATAAACAATGTTTGCAGACATGAACAGTATGACTTTTTAAAGCAGTTTTACCGAAACAGAGAGAAAGTGTTAAAGCTGGTTGCAAGTTCTTCTGATAAGTGATTCAGAAACTGTTGGACTCTACAAAATTAGTCATTTATTAAAAGGTATAAGAATCATTTCTTAACCTATTAATGAATGCATTCTACTGTAAAGCATGACTAACTTCCCATAAAAAGAGATCAAAATTGTGAGTGCACATAGTCACTTTGGTATCTTTCTGCCATAACTTAGTCTGTTTCTGCACTGTGAATGGGCACATCCAGGAATTGAATCTGCAGGTGTTCAAAGGTGCTTGGTGAGGGCTGATGAACTCACTCCTTGAAGGGAAACCTTTTCTCAGAAAGTCTCTCTTTATACTTATTTGAAAGATGTGGAAAGCAACAACAGCCTCCCTCATCTGCTTCACCAAGCCTAGGCCTGTTTCCAGTCATGTTATTAATCTCAGCCTCTTTTTAAGTCTTGTGGCTTTTTTGACCCAGCCTTTATTTTATATTTAGTCCATTTTCTTGTAATGAGTCACAGCTGTGACTGTCATTTTACTACAGTGAAATGTGTCAACAGGACCAAGAATAGCAGCTGTCTGTCAGACCTGCATCTAATGTGTTAATGGAGATACCAAACACTGGAAACAAAACAAAAGACAGAGAAATGGAGAATGCA
This sequence comes from Strix aluco, assembly GCF_031877795.1. Taxonomy (NCBI): domain Eukaryota; kingdom Metazoa; phylum Chordata; class Aves; order Strigiformes; family Strigidae; genus Strix; species Strix aluco. The sequence goes on along the minus strand of NC_133932.1, from coordinate 109,352,723 downwards.
ACTCTACAGTGAAATCTTCAAAACAGCATGATTATTTTTTTCTTCCCTAAAAAAGACAATATAGATTTTTAAAAATGAAGCTCACTGGGGCTTATCTGCCTAGATCAGTCTAAGGTAATGGAATTTACTGGTATAAACCCTCTGCTGGGACGAGTGGAAGATCCAGGGTTATCTGTACCTCTTCAGCATCACCCCATTATGAATGATAACAGTTAAGAACTTGTCCCTTCCAGCTTCATAAAAAATATATATATGACCTAGGAATGTAGCATGAGACTTGAAAGGATGTTGGCTCAGCTCTGCACCTTCTGTAAACCTTAAGGTACCACAGCTGCCCTCAGTTCTGGGCAATAAAACTTTCCAGACACAAAAATTTTGACTTCTGCAGGAGCTGCTCAGTTTTGAGACGTGGTCAGTGGTGCAAAGGCCAGCTCTCACTCAGTAACTACTGGGGTCCCTAAAGAATCAGTACTGGAACCAGTACCATTTTCTCATATCTTCATTAACAATCTGGATGATGGGACAGAATGTGCTCTCAGCAAGTTTGTGGATAACACCAAACTGCTTGAAGCGGTCAATACAGTCAAGGTCAGGGCCACCATTCAGAGGAACCTGAGGGTTCAATACCAGGCTGTAGAAATGAGCCTACAGGTACCTCATAAAGTTCAATAAGAGGAAGTTTTCTATCTGGGTTGGAAGCAGCACAGTCTGGGAGCTGCTTGTCTGTGAAACAGCTTTGCATGAAAGGATCTGGTGGGCAACATGCCCTTCCTGCAAAGAAGGTCAACCATGTCCTGGGCTGCCTTAGCAAGACTGTAGACAGATAGGTCCAGGAAAGTGATTGTTCCCCCCTGTTTGGCACTCGTAAGACCACATTTGGAGCATTTTGTGTCTAAGTTCAGGCAAAGGGCAGAAAACAGGAATTGTCTTGGCTAGACTCCTTGAGGAACTCATCTAATAAGTGCTTTCAGAGCACAGCTATTTCACGTTAGGAGGTTCAGTGCAATAGGACTGTCAATAGCAGAGACATCTGGTTCTTTGGCTGGTGTCATGCTGGTGTTGCTTATCCCACTACTGGCAGTAGGTTTTCACTGTTTTTTTTTCTGGAGGGAAAAAGGCCAACAAGTGGCTTTCAGGCCACAGACTGAAGGAGGTCTTGAGGAGTTTAAGGGCAGCTATTATTGCTGACGTGATGCTACCTGATCAACAGCTTGGCTGAGGCAATGCAGAGGCTGATGTGAAATCCAGATCTTTAGCTACAGGTGGAAGTGGCCCAGGAAAGGAGAATTTGGTTTCATTCCTGCAAGGGAACCTGGAACTGCTGGGAACCACTGTTATCACTGATCTGAAAGTAGTTTTGGAGCTTGCCTGTCCCTCAGCTGCTATGATATATGCCTAATACCCCTCAGTCCCATGTGATTTGGACATGCAGCTTGGTGCTGAGGAAGCTGCTGGTTTGTGCATTTCTGCAAGCAGCCACAGAGCAGAGCCCAACGCCATCCTGCACTGATGTAGCTCATCCTGCCTCTCTTGATCAGAGGATCACCCACGTCCACTCATGGACCTGAATTCCCTTTCACTCCCCCAGAAGCAATGTAAAATGTGAAACAAATATCAAAATGAAGAGAGAAAACAGAGTAAGGGGCAGTGGGTCTGGCACTCACTTTGGAGGAAGAAGCTCTGGTCAGAGAACAATTCTTGCCACTGGCCTTTCATTATCATCTATACCTGGGCTAGTGTTTATCAACTTTAATCAGCCCTCTGCTTAGTGTTTGCCTATTTTGGATCCCTTTCCAGGTTTGATCAACAGTCCCAAGCATTATGTAGGGTCTATGCTGGGTTATGGATTACACTTTGAAGCTGAGGCTTTGTAGCACCCTCATTGCTCAGATGCACAAATCTTTTATTTAATCTGCCAATCAGTTTCTGTGCACAGAAAACTTTTACTAAAAGCACCAGATTTTCCATGGTTTTAAGAACTAGTGTGTAGTAGTAATAGCCTACAGATGATGATGACAAATGATGATTAAGTGAGCCCTGAGTATTTCTCAGGAAAATTTCAAATGCCTTGATAAATCCTGCTTCTTGAACCCATAGTAAGTCAATAGGTTAGGAAGAATTAGGCACAAGCAAATAAGAGAGTCTGCATTAGCCTGGCTGAGTCACTAGTGTTGGGGCAAGTTTGAAAGGCTACAGACCCAGTGAAGGTAGCTGAAAGTACTTCCTTCAGTGTCTGGACAGATGCTCAAGTGGTTCATGCTAAAAGACTTTAGATGAGGGTGCCTGGTGCTTTCTTCTGAGAGGGCTGTTCAATAAGCTGAACATCAGGCTGGGATCAGATAACAAACTCAATGTAGAATGCAATTCCCTTCTGTTTAAGAGTGTAATGTAACATGATTTACAAGTTGAAGCTGAAGTAGAGCAAACATAGCAGTATTTTTCCATGTTTGAGGGAGACATATGTAGGTTAATTCATTGCCAATAATTTGAGACAACCTATAATCAAAACCTGCCTCACTGTGAAGTAGTCCCCAGTGCAGTTCTGCACATGCCACACTTAAAGGAGATTCATCCTGATCCCAGCAGCATGGTGTGTGTGGAACAGACCTTGAAGCAAGTCTGTTAAACACAGCACTGGGTAACAGGAGGTCTCAGAGGAGAGCTTAGGGCCAAAAAAGTAGCAGAAATTAAGTTAATTATTGACCTTTCTGGGACCCAGTCTGAGCTCATCAGTTTCATACAACATTGCACTCTTTTGTGGTAGGAAATGGAAAAAAAAAAAAAAGAGTGGTACAATAATTTATGCTGTGCCTTTTAAAGAAAGAAAAATGCCATCAATAATTACTATCATGTTGCTCTTGATCATATGGAGAAAGAGTGTACCAACTTCAAGGATACAGTCCCTCTAGTACTGGTGGAAGTGGAATTTATTCAGTCCTAGACAGTACTATATGAGCATGATGGACCTAGTTAATCGATTCTGTGAGTCTAAAACCAGGGGAAAACTGACACCTTTTGTGAAATAGTCTATAGACATGTACTCTGTCACCCTTAGTTGGGTTCAATACTTGGGTCTGGCTGAAAGCTTATTTTTCAGAATGATATCCAGAGATGACAAAGCCATCACTTCTTTCCATAGCTTGTTCCACTTACTTCTCATCTGAGATCTTGGTCTTTCTGATCTGAAGGCCTCTGATTTATGCATCTGTACATTGGCTTGAGTTCTCAGCCAGACTGAAAGCCCTTTCCATATAATGTTTTGCTTTCCCAAGAGACAACAGTACCTATTATGGTAATTCTCCAGCCACCAGGTCACAGCTAAGCCTTGGTTTGGATAAGCAGACCTAGCTCTTCAAGGCTTTCCCTGTAAGGCATTTTGCCCAGACCTCAAAGCATTTTTACCACTCACGTTGTGACCTTGGACACAAATACTGTGCTTCAGGGAAACTCTGGAGAGGAGGGCTGAACCCGTGACAGCACAGATCTGTCTCAGATACTCCTGTAAGAGATAAAAGAGCTGGGACAAAAAAGGTATGTGTTCCCCAGGAATGGAAGCGGTTCCTTGAGGGGTGAGTTTCAGAGCAAAGCCTGACACACAAGATGCCCACTCCTAATCTGAAATATCTGAAATACTAAAATATCTGAAATACTGATATATCAGCAGAGCAAAAAAAACCAGATACAATTCATTATGCAAAGAGTTAAATCAGGCAACACAGACAGATAACAAAAAAGTGAACTTGTATTTATGAGCTTGTGTTCACAACCACCACTGTCAACTGATTGTACCACGTGTCAGTAAATAACAGGCAATGTTGAGATCACACTCTCCTATTATTAGAAACGTAATAGTCATATCGTTTAAAAACCTGTTTTTAAATCTGTTGCCACCTGGAAAACTAGACTAAACAGATCAAGAGTTAAGGTTATCTTCAAATATTCTGGGCAGAAACATAATTAGGGCTGTAATTAGGATTATCATTTAGTAGGCAATGTAGACAAGCCAGAGAAGATAAGCCACTATCAGTTGCTGTTGAGGGCTAAAGTGATTATTAAGCTCGTAAGTTTGGGCCATGTGTTTTCCTGACAATGTGGAAATAATGTTGAACAGCTTCCAAAAACCTAAGGCAGGACTGCAGGTGGTTTCTCCTAAAAAACCTTCTCAGCACAGCACCATCAGCAGACAGGTAAGGTGCTCACGTGTGCCAGAGCCTACTTGAAGCTCTCCAGCACCAGGGCAGTGAAGCATGGAAGACAAGGCTGTAAAATGGGATGTAAAGCTGCTTGCTGAGCAGCCCCCCTCCTAGTTCCTCCTCGCGTGACCACCCCAGGATCCATGCTTTTCACCCCTGCTGATTCACTCATTATCAGGACACAAAGCACCCAGCACTGCTGCACAGCACCTGAAAGGGCAGGCTGAAGACTTTTCTCTGAAATAAGAAGGAACTCAAAGCTAAGATGGAAGACTAAAATAATTTTTATATTGAACCACAGTGAACAGGTTGAGCCCTTAAATGAACATGTTGCAGGATGTATAACAGTCAGGGTGAGAGCTCCACATGCCCCTGCAATGCATGGCTGGAGGACATTTGGGAACCCCACTTGGAGCATCTCCCAGCCTGCTGTAAGGTGACAGTAGAGGGAAACCAGATCTGCAGCACCAGGTGTCCTTCCCCTCTGTTCCCTCTCACCTCTGCCAGTGAGACAGGCAACTCCCTAGCACCCTCATCCTTCCTTGGAGTTGCATTTCCCAATCTTCTTAGGCCTATGCCACACATGCCACCAGGGATCCATTGCTGTAACCTCTTGCCACATGGACACCTGTATAGGATTAGGAACTGGCGCCTGAATGTTTTCACTTTGCTCCCTGGCACTCAAGGGGAACTGGCAGCACCTTATCTGCAATTCAATGTTTGCACTGCACCCAGGGGCATGGGGGTGTCCCCAGCAAGGACCTTCCAACACACAGCAAAGAACAAAGAGCTGGCAAAGAGCAGCTTGATGCCACAGGCAGCTGGCAGAGGTCAGCACATCTCCACAGGGGCTATAAAGGCTAATGTGGCTGTCACTTGCTCAAACAGGCTGACTAATCCCGAAGGCACAGGCAGTTCCTCGGCAGCCCCCTCTTTCTGTTTCTGTGGCTACAAAGAACCCAGGAGAGATTAGGAGGGACTTAGGAAAGCCGCAGGTTTGAGAGGGTTGGTGGCCTCTTCCCCAAACAGTTCTGTTCCTTGGAGCACTCCTGTTGAACACAGCAAACCAGCAGCAGCCCTCTGATTCTTTGAAGTTGATGATGTTTTGCAGCTTGCTGAACTGCTTAGTGAGAAACCCTCATTTTGTTTCCAGAAACAGAAATAAATTGAGTCAGAACTTGCTTTCCTTCAGATAAGTGATCTTTTTCTTCCTCTGGAAATACTCAATGGACCTGTTTTTATCTGTGTGGTGTTTACTTTCCAGGAGGCTTTGCCATGTTTGCAGCTCCACAGGTTTTTTTACCTCAAGCTACTCCACAAAATACACAGAGCGCCCAAGGCCAGTCCCTGCTGTTAGGAGGATAAATGCACTCCCAACTCAGAAAGGATGGCCCTCCTCATGACTTTTTCTTTTCTTGGTTCTGTTTTGACATTTTATCTTCCTTCATGCTACACGAACAGGAAGCTACAGGGGCAGACGCAAATCTTCTTGCTGTCCTTCAGCTCCACTATTTTTACACTGTCAGTTGTTTTTATACACATGCCTCTACATTTATGGGATAAAATGAAGATGGCAGAACGTCTCTTATTACAAATTCCATCATGTATAAGAAGGCCAAGTGCCATTCCCCTTTTTCAAACCTAGCCAGTGATCTTTACTACGCTGAATTTATAGTAACCATAATTCCAGAAGATCCTCAGATACCTCACAGTGGTTTTTTCAGCGTGAATAGGTTTTACAGCTGGGCGAGGTCTTACATTACAGAGAAATTTATGCTTAAACATCTGCTCTTAAATGTCCTTCAGCTAGTCAAGGTGGTTACAAATCCATCCACAGCACCCGCTGAAAGATATAAAAAACCTACTACCCTAGTTTAACATACCAAAGTATTTGTAATTCCACTGGCAGTCTGGATAGCAGGAAGGAAGATGTCAGGAAACTTTAGATTCATGTCAGACCTCTCCATTTCTGGTTATTTCTCAATGGTAGGGAAAAGCTCTCTCTTTTTTTTTTTTTTTTTTCCTTTGTATAGCCTGTGAAATGTGTTCAGAAGTTGAACTAGCTCAGTGTTGCTATTAACACACAGCCTTACAGGTCCTAACAGGTAGAAAAGCATGCTCACTTATTTCTCCTTGTCCTAAAACTTTTGATAAGGATTTGATGAAGCTCATTGTGGCAGGCTGACTACACACATAATAAAAACTAGTCCTTGACACAAGAAGTGCACAGCTGAGAGCTGAAACCTACAAAAATTGTATATATGGTTTCCTTTGCTGCCATGAGTAGTGTCTTGTTTGAGGTAACAGGGTAAGGATGTCTGTAAATATTGCTGTCTTACTGAATTACTAAATATTTTCCTTTGCACATCTTTGCTTTAAAAAAAAAAAAAAGCATCCAAACCTGGAGAGTCATCTTCAAATAGACCAGCCTGGCTTCATATTGTTGCCCACCTGAACGAGGTCCTATGGGGTCATTCTTCATGTAGCAGCGGTTTTCCCAGATGTTCTCCTACCCTAAGGGCCAGATTCGTTACTTAATTTAGCAGTATATTGATACAGACCTCATTACTGCTGTATCTCATCATCTTTCGTGTTGAAGGCTGTAAGATAGTCCATACAGCCTTCTTCAAATCTAATGGCATAAAAATTTCACCCTGATAGATTTCTAGCATCAATATATAGTATCAATTTTATTATTTCAAAGAATTTATGTCTGTTATTGTGGAATTACATAAATTTTATTATAGTAATTGCATAAATTGAAAAATAACAATCTTTACAACTGAAAATGTAAGCTTCTCTAGGTTGGCCTTGTCAGAGTTCTATAAATGCTCAAAATAGTTTTTATTTACTATGCCACAGCCTCTTTTTTCTGCCAGCACATTTAAACGTAAATAGCTCCTTTTACAATGCTGTTATGGAATTTCTACATCTGCAGCAGTGCCAGATTCAACCTCATGGTCTCTTTGAGCATTTTATATAGTGATTTTCTTCTTTAATCAGCTCACTCAATGTTGAAATAAAACTGGCACCTCACATGGGCTAAACATTCAAAAGGGTAGACTGGTGGAGCTCCAGATGGAGTTATTCCAACTGACACCAAGCAAGGATACAGCTCTTAGAACCTAAAATCTCTGTAATGAAAGATTGGAACACCACACAACACTAATTACAGTCATTTGGTTTTTTCCCATTAACTTTAACAGTACATATATTAAGCTGTCACATTTTTTTCTCCTTTTCTCTCAGCAAAATTCTCTTCTTTAGGGCACACTGTGGCTCTCTTTTATGTGGTGAAGAGCTGTGTAAGATATTCTCCACTATTCTTTATCTGGTTCTTTTGTAGGCTTTTACTATGCTGGCGTGTGGGGCTTCCAGGGCTGGTACAAGTGCAGAACTGGCAGAAGATGCTACACTGTGGATGAGAAGAAAAAAAAGCAAGTGATGTGTGTCAGGAGGAAGAATTTCCGTATTAAATAATCACTGCTTTGCCAAGCTGCAAAAATATCACTGTCTGGAAATAATAGATTTCCATCTTTTTCTTTTAAAACTTATTTGGTATTTGTTAAAAAAAATGGAATACATATATAATATAAACAGCCTCAACATGCCCAGTACTGATAGAGTCTAGGCGGAGGTTATAAAGCTTAAAAGGAGTTAATGACTTTCTAAATAAGCCTTAAATCAATGGCTAAACCTATGCTGATTTCTGGGATGTGAAATCATACTGTAGAAGAGAAAAATTAGAGCCTAAATGCTATGCTAGGTTGAGCTCAGTGTAATCAAATTCATTTAACCCCATTATTTTCTTCCTTGTGTATCACAGATGAAAACAATGGAGCCCTCTTGGCAGGAGGCCAGCCTGAAGCCATCTATTACCCTCCATGCTGAAGTTCTGACAAGGAGAACAAGGTAACTGTCCTTATGATAATTGATATTAATGACTGAGGTTAGAGACCATCAAGCCAGCTCAGGACTTAACAACAAAGAGAAACCTCAGCCCAGCTCTGCAGCAATAGGGACAGAAGTAGTCTGAAAACAGATGGATGAAATAGGAGCAGAGCACTGCTGTCCTTCTTTAAAAAAATATTTATTTTGTCTTGGGAATTATTTAGAGGAGACATCACAATACATTAAATGAGAAAAAGAATTATGATTGAAATTGGCAGTATCTTGCTTTGTCATCTTTCTGACATGTCCTGCACTGCCTCTGGATGGGCTGGAAAGGTCGGAGGTGGGGCTGGCCACCTCCTCAGTGTGGGGACACAGTGTCCAGGGGGCTGCATCCCCAGGCATGATGCAGTGAGGGGATGAGCTGCCCACAGGCTCAGGCCCAGCTGTTCCCCAGCAAGCCCTGGCCTGAGCCCGGGTCCTGCCCCAACTCCATTCCCAGGCTTCTTACAACATTTCTGGTAAGGTCATTTTCAGTGTTTTGTAGAAGTCTGTGCTAATTTCATCAGATGCCTGCAGATTTCACACATTTTTGTGCGTTTGTGCAATGCTGCAAATTGGCTCTTGCTTTCAAATTAGCTGGAGCTATTTTAACCAGCAGAACCAGTAATTTGCATTGGTGAAAACTGAAGTGATTATACCTACTTAGTTTTACTTGTAACAGGCTCTGCTTATTTGCTTTCAGGTTTACTTTTTTAACACAGAAGCGTGTTAAAATGAGTCCATTAAAATAAAAAGCCCTCCTCCCATGAAAACTGAATGCACTCAAATTAAGCATGGCTCCAGGTTGAAATGAAAGGATGGAGAGGCAGTCCTCACAGTACAAGAGAGAGTTTTTGTATCTGGGAACAAGATGTTTTGCAGTGTTTCTTGATTTAGTTTGTGACAGGCTTTGGTTTTCAGTTCATGAAGGGAAAAGAGGTCAAGGCGACAAATAAATGCAAGGGGCCTCTGTCATGTCAACGTGGGGACAGCCGCTATGCTGTGACCTTGGGAGTGATACACCACTCTGTGCTCTCTCACGCCTATCTTGGGTTTCCCTGGTCTTCTTCATGTGTTATTTTCTCTCTTAGCTTTCATACTCCTCAGCCCCAAAGCTGTCTGGAGAGTCAAGAAGATTATGTGAATGGTGATTAGCATATACCGCTGTTCGGCTTCCTGGAGTGTTGTGTCTTTTGGCCACCCTATCATCAAGGTGTTGAGAAGCTCAGCGTTGCAACATACGCTGTCTGTTAAAATAAATGTAGTGTCTATGTTGTTGCCGTTTTTGAGTAAAAAGCTTTCCTAAGCAGGTCCTTGAGAAATAACATTCTCTTCTTGACCCAATTCTCTTCAAAAGACTTGAGAGATACAGTCAAGTGTATCACACTTTTGAAATGAAAACAACACTCAAGTTTGTTCTATAATTTCTGGTCTCTCATGTAAACATCTGGTGATGTTCCCTTCAAACCTTATCTGCTTTTGCACCTTTGGAGTTTTTTATCACAAAGGGAAAAGAATGGAGTCTTTCAAAAAGGAAAATGTGTATGTCCCCACTTTTCAGGAAGAAAGCAAATGCCTGAGTTACTACATAAATATCAATGTCTGAAATGCTCAAACCATGACATCTTGCTTTCCCAGTCTAATTCTCTACTGTCACTCCTCTGAAGTCCAAATAACACAAAACATTTCCTCAGTATAATTTGTCTGGGTTGATAGTTATTTAATGACACAATAATCTGAAAAGCCAAGACACAATTACAATCTGATTCTAAGAGTTACCTTTAAGCCACTGACACAAGAGATTCAAAACCATGCTATAGTCTCCTATGAGAAGGAGTGGGATTAAATTTCAGGAAGCAAATACCTACCTGGTAAGGGAGACACCATGATCAGGCAGGTGGTTTTCCCAGGGCAAGGCTCATCCCCTGCACTATTTTTTTTTTTTTTAATAGATCATGGAGCAGATCCTCCTGGAAGATATTTTAACACTTATGGAAGAGATGAAGGTGATCTTAGAAAGCCAACCTGGATTCACCATGGGAAAATTGTGCCTTACTAATCTAGTGGCCTTCTGAGATGGAGTGACAGCATCAGTGGACAAGGGAAGAGCTACAGATGTCATCTATGTGGCCTTCTGTGAGGTCTTTGATATGGCCCCCACAACTTTCTTATCACTCAACTGGAGAGATATGGGTCTGATGGATGGACTATTAGGTGGGTAAGGAATTGGCTGGATGACCATTCAATGGCTCAATGTCCAAGGGTATGTACTGGGTCCAATACTATTTTATATTTTCATCAATATCGTAGATAGCAGGATTGAGTGCACCCTCAGTACATTTTCAGATTACACCAAGCTGAGCAATGCAGTTGACATGCCTGAGGGAAGGGATGCCATCCAGAGGAACCTTGACAGGCTTGAGAAGTGGGCCCATGCAAACCTCATGAAGTTCAACAAGGTCAAGTGCAAGGTCCTGCACTAGAGTGAGGGCAAGCAGTACAGACCAGGGAAGAAATGGATTGAGAGCTGTTCTGTGGAAAAGGATTTGGGAATACTGGTGAATAAAAATTTGGACACAAGCCAGCAGTGTGCACTTGCAGTCCAGAAAGGCAGTAGTAACAAGAAGCATGGCCAGCAGGTCAAGGGATTTGATTTGAAGCATAGCCAGCAGGTCGAGGGATTGAGTGCACCTTCAGTAAGTTTGCAGATGACACCAAGTTGGGTGGGAGTGTTGATCTGCTCGAGGGTAGGGAGGCTCTGCAGAGAGACCTGGACAGGCTGGAGCGATGGGCTAAGGCCAACTGTAGGAGTTTCAATAAGGCCAAATGCCGGGTGCTGCACTTGGGCCACAACAACCCCCAGCAGCGCTACAGGCTTGGGGAGGAGTGGCTGGAGAGCTGCCAGTCAGAGAGGGACCTGGGGGTGTTGACTGACAGCCGGCTGAACATGAGCCAGCAGTGTGCCCAGGTGGCCAAGAAGGCCAATGGCATCCTGGCTTGTATCAGAAATAGCATGGCCAGCAGGGACAGGGAAGTGATCTTACCCCTGTACTCAACACTGGTGAGGCCGCACCTCGATGACTGTGTTCAGTTTTGGGCCCCTCACTACAAAAAGGACATTGAATTACTCGAGCATGTCCAGAGAAGGGCAACGAAGCTGGTGAAGGGTCTGGAGCACATGTCGTACGAGGAGCGGCTGAGGGAACTGGGGTTGTTTAGTCTAGAAAAGAGGCGGCTGAGGGGAGACCTCATTGCCCTCTACAACTACCTGGAAGGAGGTTGCAGAGAGCTGGGGATGAGTCTCTTTAACCAAGTAACAAGCGATAGGACAAGAGGGAATGGCCTCAAGTTGTGCCAGGGAAGGTTTAGACTGGATATTAGGAAGCATTTCTTTACAGAACGGGTTGTTAGGCATTGGAATGGGCTGCCCAGGGAAGTGGTGGAGTCCCCATCCCTAGAGGTGTTTTAAGAGTCGGGCTGACATAGCGCTGAGGGATATGGTGTAGTTGAGAACGGTCAGTGTTAGGTTAATGGTTAGACTAGGTGATCTTCAAGGTCTTTTCCAACCTAGGTGATTCTGTGATTCCCTCTCTCTACTCAGCTCTCATGAGACCCCACATGGAGTAGTGCATCCAGCTCTAGAGTCCTCAGCACAAGAAAGGCATGGACCTGTTGGAGGGGATCCAGAGGAGGGTCACAAAAATGATCAGAGGGCTTGAACACCTCTCCTATAAGGAAAGGCTGAAAAAACTGGTGTTGTTCAGTCTGGAGAAGAGAAAGAGACAAGGAGAAATTATTGCAGCCTTTCAAGATATAAAGGCTTAAAAGAAAGACTGAGAAAGACTTTTTACTGAGGCCTGTAGTGACAGGATGAGGGCCAATGATGTTATATTGAAAGAGGGTAGGTTTAGATTGGATATAAGGAAAAATTTTTTTATGATGAGTGTGGTGAGACAATGTAACAAGTTGCCCAGAGAAGTTGCGGATGCCCCATACATTGGAAGTGTTCAAGGACAGGTTGGGAAAGGCTTTGAGCAACCTGATATAGTGAAAGGTGTCCCTGCCCTTGGCAAATGGGTTGGACTAGATGATCTTTAAAGGTCCCTTCCAACCCATTCTATCCCAGGATTCTATGAAATCCACTGTGTATGTGTATGTATGTATTTTTATATATATATATATGTAATATCCCAAACAGTTCCAGACATTTGGTGCCTTTTTTCACTTTCATTGTGCTAGCACAGTGCCTGAGGTACTTTTGAGACATTATCATTGGGTGCTACAGTTAGACTGTGTTAGAAGTTACTTAGAAGAGGTGAGTCTAGGCGGTTCGTTCAATCATGGTTGAAAATTAATGGGCACAGACTCAATAATATAGTATAGTGTGACTTCTGTGTCTAAAGCAACTTGTGAGCAGTTCAGACAAGGCCAAAATCAAAGACCATAGCCTGCAGTACATCTGTGCAGGTGGATAATCCTAATCCCCAGATGTGGAAGGAGGCAGTGAAGCCCACAGTGTGCCACCACCATCTCCTGCTGGGAACCTCTCCCAGGGCATTCACACCTCAGCTCTCTGAGGCCTGGCATAAATGTCTTGTGGTTGCCAACCGTGGAGAACTTTGCTGTGTTTTGTAGAGTAGGAAAGGTCACTATCCCAACTGTATGCGATGTCTCTTGTCCCCATCTTGGCAAGTTCACCTTGCTCACTTTGTATAGCTCTCTCCTCCACCTACACTGAGCATTGGCTCTCCTTTCTTTTTATTTTTGCCTTTTAATCTTTATTCACACACCTTTTCACACTCTGTTCTCTGGGCTCAGAGCTTGTTTCCCACATGAACTTGCAATACCTCCTTTCAGATCTCTCCATAGAGGTCCCCCCTTCTTGAATTGCCCAGGTACAAACCTAATTTTTTTTTAGCTCATGTGTTCACAGACAGAGCCTTTCTTTGTGTCTCCAGTGAAGTCTTGGCCTTGCAACAAAATTGTTGCCATCACTTACAAAAGTCCAGATTGTACATTTATATGAATTGCCCATTTGTGCCAGATTTCGCTAGAAGCAGCTCACAGGACAGCTCATTTTTTAAAAAAAAATATTCCAAAAAAAATGACAATTAAAAAAAATATCCATTTTGGAAACAATGGCATTTACTGTCTGGAGATCTGGATCTTCCTACTTAAATCAGTTGCTTATTTTTTAAGCATTGTGGATGCCTGAGGACACTGTATGAATGTCATCCATTTGCCCATGTTTTTCTGAGCAAAGGTAGATATGTTTCACTTTTGCTTTAAAGAGGTATTTGGCAAGTAGTGAAGAAGTGTCTTGGCATAAGAGATTGGCATGCAGTAACCTGGATTTAAATCTTAAAGCTCACAGACCACAGTGAGCCTGCTGTTACACTATTAGTGTTCAGATATTTTTCAATTTACAGTGATACAAACGGGTTCCAGCCCAACATCTTGTCTGATTCCTGACCACAAGACCAATTCTGGGTCATGACTGTCCTTCAAGGCCTGACCTGTGTGTGATGGAAGATGGAAGAGAGGTGTAAAAAACATGTCCCTACTTGCTTGATTAGGATTTTACATCAGATTAGGGTAGGTTGTTACTGAAGAAAAAAACCTTGATCATAATGCTTAACTGTGCTGGTGAAAGCCTGTCAAACACCATTTCATCCAAAGCCCTGCCCCCCAGATAATGTAATGAATCCTGTAAATGGGGTAACTGATATACTTCTCAGAGCATCACCTTCCAGCTAGTCTTTAAAAGATGAGAATGATACTGATGATACATGATCATTGAATCAGTAATGAATTTAAGTGTACTGCCAGTATTAGAAAGGTCATAAATAGCTATCAAGAGCCTTTGTCTTCATATCTGAGAAGATATAAATACCATTAAAGTGAGCAGTGAAGCAAAGTTTTTACCACCTCCTACTGAAGTAGCCCATTGAAAAAGCCCTTGGTGTTAAAGGTCCAGGTTTCCAAGACTATAATTCCCATCAAAATAATTTAATTCCAGCTGGCACTGATTTTTAGATCAGTCATTCACAGAGGTTTAGAGAGATTGCATATTGTCTGGAGAAGGGAAGCCCTCCATTTATTACTTGCCTGCCAATAAATCACCCAAGACAATATAGCCTACAAACATGTTTATGGATATCTTGCAGTGTTTCAAGGCCATTGTCATGTCTTAACAGTGAACTGAGTTAATGTGTAATCTGGAAGAAACAGTTTCTTTCCTGAAAAGAGGAGGGGACACAGTCTCATGGTATTGCTTCATAGCTGTGTTTATTCACAGTTACATGCTTGATAGAATTTAGAAGATAATTTGTACAGCTGGATTTCAGTGTCTACATAATAATTGTTTCTTTGCTTAGTGGTTTAAACTGCTTTCAATTACTCCAGTTTACTAAGACCTCAGATGAAAGATAGGTTTTAACATATTAATTGCTAAGGTTGCATCTGGACACATAGTACAATGAATTTTGCTGATGTAGATTTGGAAATCTTAGGTGCAGGATTATGGTTTCTACTCCCTTGGCATAAGGTTGCTGAAATTACTGGAGCCTTACCAGTGTAAAACAGGAGCAAATTTTTTCCCCTGGTGTTTTTTATTTGGTAGACATACGCATTAGCAGGAACTCAAAGTCCCTTTTCTTGTAAAGACGTGATGTGCAAAATGTTAGGCTATAGTGTTACCTAGTATTATAAAACCTGAAGCAGTCCAGTGAGTTCTCAGCAAGATGGGAACAGTGGCTCATTCACGTCACAGGTATATGCTATTTTTGGCATCCAGTTGACTTTTCCTTATTAGGAAAATAAAAACTATTCAAATAGAAAGTTCTTCTTGCTCGGAATGTATACCAATTTAGCTGCTTTCAGACAGATTTATTTCCTTTCACCTGCAAAAACTTACTTTTTAAAAAGTTTGCTGCGCTCTCTTTGAGACAGGTCATCTCAAGCTCCCTCTGTCTCTGTGCTTCCTCTCTGACTGTGGAAAAGGGTTATCCCTTAGGAATGATGATGGATCTGGTTATGTGCCCAGAGGAGAAGAAGTTAAGGTAGACAAATGAAGGGTGGTGAATGCACAGACATTATTTGGTTTTCCGTGAGCAAAGCACATACCCATGTACAGAGGTAGCCACGCATGGGAGAGGTGAAAGGGATGCCACATCTAGGCATCGTGTCTGTACCACTCTCAACATTTCCCTTCTACATAGCTTCTCCTCCACTTGGACTTCTAAAAACAAGCTCTGGAGTTGTTTGGGCCAAGGATTTTCAAAGAAGAACCGAGACAATGTTGATTTTGTGCTTTCCACAGAGATTAAGCAGAAATGTTTTATTAATAACGTCTAGAAACCTTGTTCTGTCTCTCTTTCCTTGTTTTAATTGAATACTGCATCTGAGCACTACAACAAGGTCTGATTGAGGGCAAATCAGTTCTAACAACACCACTCCAAGATGGTTTTTTCTCTATCCATACCAATCCATTTTTGCACAAAAATAGCAACTTACTAAATTAATACCTACTGACACACACCAGCATAATATATAAGCGCTAAGAAAAGCTGTGTCAGTCTATTCTTTACAGACTTTACTGAGGGGATGAGATTATACAGCTATTGTACAACATGACTTTTCCTTATTAGGAGAATAAAATCCCTTCCATTGGAAAGTGTCTCTTGGTCATCTCTTAAAGTAATTCAGATTTTCTCCAGTCTCTTCTTGTTATTTAAAATGAATGTAATTCACATCCATAATGGTCACAGGTTATTTTCCGGACTAGATCTGTGTCAGGATGGCAGGCATACATTATACAAAGTACAAGCATCAGTAAAATCATGCAAGGCCAAGTGTAGCTCCCATTTTGCTCTGAATTAAGGGAATGATAAATGAAAGATGCAAAGCTCTTTATTTCAGTATATGTTTATGGTCCCAGCCGGAAATCAGCTCCCTTCCAGATTCTCTTAATGCAGAAAGTGAAATTTAATTTGGTCCAAATGATTCAAGATTTTTTTTTTTTCTTATATTGAACCTAAACTGTTTTCTGAAAGTTTTGTTGGTTTTAACCAGAACTAAACAGGATCAACTTCATCCTACAGCTGAGCCTCAACTGGAGCTGACCCAAAATAGATACTGCTTCAACCTCCCAGCTCACATGAGGTTTTGCATGTCCTGACACCCTTTGAGCACTGCTAGTTGTGCTCAGCCACTAGTTGTGGTTGTTCCAGAGTACAAGTATTGCTTTACTGTGATGTCCCACTTAAAGACTGATGACTTCATGAAAAGAGGGATTAATCTCATCTGAGAATTGGACATCTGATTTAAGCTTGTAGTCTTCCATTTACAGAGATAGACAGAGGCATATCCAGGGAAAGATTCACAGAGCACCCAAAAGACTACTTTAGACTCATTTCATGATTTTCAGGAGAAAGTTGGATGCAAAATTCACAGTCAAAAGGTCTACAAATGTAGAGACACCTTTTTGATATTTCAGCCAACTGCTCCTTTGTTCCATCTCTCTCCAGATGACAACTTCACTCTTCCTGAGGCACCTCTGGGCAGTAGCAAGAGCTTTGTGAAACAACCAGCTTCCATGTCATGTGGAAAGTTCACATTTTTCAAAAGACGGCTCTTTTTCCTCTGTTTCATCACAAACTGGCAGTACCAGTCTGAATGAAGCCAATGGAAAATATGCACTGGAAAGTCATCATGAACTAGCTAAAGAAGGGACAGAAGGGGATTGTTTGATTTTTATTTTAATTTGAATTTCCATTATTGTATCAAAACAGGATGGTGAGAATCTCCCCTTTTGCTTCAACTCATTCCATCTGTAACTAGTCAAGAAGAGATTACAAAGAAAGAATGGGTTGTTCAAATTTGCTTGTCCATGAAAATATCTGTTGCAAGAATTATTATTTTTTTCTCTCAAAGATCTAAAATGCTTCATTTTACCAGCCAGATTGGATGAATGCTGTGAAGTAGTTATACACAAATAGTTGAAATTTTTTTAATTAATCCACTTTAGTTATGTTTGCATCTGCTCTGGTTTTGCTCTCCACAAATATTCATGCAATTCACTTTTTTAGAGAAAGGTCCTTCTCAAAATAAGTATTAAGTATGAGCACTCAAGTGTATGTGCAAAGGAAATTTTACATTGCCTTTTTGCAAAGCTTCAGAAGAAACAAAAAGATCAGAAGTATTAGGCTTATTCCTGTTGTCAAGGAGCAGTAAGAACACAGAGTAACTGAAGTGACATGTCCAAACTGAAAAAGCTAGGTCTTATTTCAAGGATGAAATCCTAGTTTCCCTGAATTCAATAAGAAAATGCCCATATATTTCAGTGTGACAAGATTTTATCATACTTCTAAGGTACTGAGTCCACTTCTTTTTGCCTAAGTGTTGATTAATGCTGACAATTTCAAGAAAATCCCTTTATATTTTGGGGACTTTTAAATAGCACAGAATAGGCAAATCATCCTTTTCCATTACTGTTCCAGATGCATTTTAGACAAATTATAGTCTGTGCTACTGCCAAAAGAGATATTTTACCAGCTCTGGCTATGCCCTCCCATTCCTTCCCTCACACCTGGCACTCTGGTTGTTTTGTTTAGCTAGATCAATGAGCTGACCCAGCAGAAAAAAAGGGTTGTGAGTTTGTTTTGAGAAAGATTGGTTTCGTTGTGATGAGCCCCCCTGATCTGGCTGGCAGCTTGGCTGCACAAAGAGAAGTGTCTGTAGAGGGAGGTGGCAGGAATACAGGGGACAGCACAGCATGGAACTGCCTCTAAATTGCTTTTAAGTCAGCTACATCCTCACCCCCTGAGATAAACCCTTAGCAATAATGAGGAAGAAGTGTGGAAAGAGACTCCTTTAGCTGCTTCTCTGACTCTTCTGGATGTCTTGTCTCAAAAAGGGGGAAAAGCAGGGATGCCATTTCAGTTTTCAGTAGCAGATGAGGGGTGTTTGGGTGGCAGGATGCAAAGCAGCACATGAAAACATGCTGCTTCAGAAAATTTGGTTTTTCAGCCCTTTCTCAGAGTTTGGAGGCATGTTCTCCTTCCCAGTATTGGCAACATTTGTTAAAACAGAGACGTGCATGCCAGGGGTTTTACCTCTGCCTCACATGCTTGTCCCTTGGGGTGTCCCTGTGCTCTGAGGGGACTGCAAGACCCAAACATGGCCAGTGTTGCACAGGCTTCAGGGCTCCACGCAATTCATCCACAGTGCCATGTTGCAGCTTCATGGGAAAGAGCTCTGTTCTGTACTCTCACAGCACAGCCTGCCAGGCTGTTTCTGCTCCGCTGCTTTCAAGGGGACAAACGACACACTGCCACTGAACTCAGGTGAATGTTATTGGATTCACAGCTGTTATCTATCTTGGAATTAAGAAATAGCCCCAAACTTCCTCTCCTAAATGTCAGTTGTGAAGTCAATGCCTCCACAGAAACAGGGTAGCCGCCTCTTTCAGCTACCAGTGGAAATCCTTCCAGCATCAGGATGTTAAACCTTTGGCCTGTATCTAATCTTGCCCATCCACCCCTTCCCACTGTTCACTATTGATGTCTCCACAGCTGTAGATGTGTTTCACCAGAGGCAAACTTAGTCATTTCAGGATCCCACAAGAGCACTGTTTCTAGACCCTTATAATTTTCCATTGTGCCTCTGTTGAAATAGAGAATACTGGAAGTCTTTTATGGAGGAGGCTTATAAAGTATGAACATCTGTTTGTTATGAAACTTAATGCTGACAGCTTGTAAGAGCCATCTAGAAAAGTATTTAACTCGAAGCATTCTTTGTGTGTGTTGGAACAAAAGGTTTATATAGGTATATTGGAGGAAGCATCTGCTTCAGGTAAGATTTATTTCAAGATAGCATTAGGGACTTAGAAAGGATTCAAATCAGAGAATGTGAATTCCCCAGAGACTCCTCTCCAAGATGCACTTAAAATGCCAGATTTTCTTGGTTCAAGACCACTGTCGGACATGTTTTCTTACCTGGATATAGCTGCATTTCTTCAGTTCTGGCTTTCTACTGTCTGAGATGGTTGCATTATGAAGTGGAAATCACTGGCATTCACTAGCTGCATGTGATGGTTCACAAGGTTATATGTTAATATTCTGTGACTACAAAGAGCTGCCTCGGATAAGTTAATTCTAATGGAAAGTCAGCAACATACTTATCTTTAAAGTGATGCTACTGAATTACACTTGGTGTAGCAGTTTGTTTTATACATTGGTTTTACATCATACAGTTTAATAAGCAGCATGAGAACAGGAAAAGAGTAAATAGTGAGCTTTGTTTAAGGCATTCTTCAATTCATCTATGTATTCAAGGGGGCTGAGAGAGTTATTCTCTTCTAAAATGCATCTGTCATATTAATAGACCATTTGGTACATTGCCATATGTGAGTGTCAGATATTGCCAAAGGCAATATAATATTGTTAATAGTGGGATCCTAGAAATTAGAAATGGAAGAAGCTTATTAGATTTACAGGCTGCCCTTCTGTCGATATACTGCTAAATGACTTTCTCTGGTGTGTTCTGCAATTGCATTTTAAATGAGTCCAAAGTTATACTCTGTTAGTCAGCCATCAGGACTGAGGAACACGAGCCAGAGGAAGTGTGCAGGTTAAGTCTCAAGTCAGAAGAATTTGTTCCCAGTGGAAATAATATTTTTTTGCTGAGACTGATTATTGTTTTGCCATTGATTCAAATGTAGCCAAGAAGACTCAAATTGACAAAGCTGTGCCTCAAAAATAAAGTGCAAAACAAAAATGTTGGTGAGGTTTTAAAGCAGTACTGAAATACAGTTGGAGCATACTGTGGCTCTATGTTCCCCAAGTATTTTTCTATTTTTGTCATGATTTATGTACTTTTTTCCCCTTTCCCCTTTTGCTTTATGAGCTACCAAGAAAAACAGGGGAGAGTACAGGAGACACAAAATAACTGCATCCCACAGCCAGAGTTTAAAAAAGGAAGGTTTCTTCTAACCTACTTTAGTTAGTTTATCTCAGGTGTAATTTGAAATACTAGGAGACCCAAAGGGAAACTGAACTGGGTGTAATTTTTTGTTTCGAGTGTCCACTTGAAGAGATGGTACAAAATATTTCAGCTTAAACTTTGACTGACCTTAATTTCTGTGCACATTGCCAATTTAAACACTGATTTATACAAAACTATCCAAAACTGTAAGCATAACATAGCCCATAACACATTGTCTTTCATACCGTTCTATGAAATGTCAGCTTAGTAAATACAAGTCTTTTGTATAATTTACTATTTGTCTTAGAAAACAAGACAAACCTCTGGTGACATTGGCAAACTCAGTTCACAGTGGCTGGACCACATGTGGGCAGATTTATTTGTGAGATATAAGTGCGTATGTATGCAGAACATACAATATCTCCTGTTATTAAGAATGCACTGATATGACTATACTTGGTTCTGGTTGGGCTGGCTATTGTTAAGCTTCCAACATGTTATCTTCTATCTATCACTTGTAGCTTTCATAGCCTTAAATCCCTAAACACACTCAAGAGACTGCTAGGGATAGTTTCATCCTGGAGTGTGCCACAGCCATACCAGCCAGGAGACTTAAGGAAATACTTTATACCCTCCCTCCCCTCCCACTGCAAAAGAGGCAGTGGGATGAGGATGTACACACAGGTCTCAGCCTCACGGGCAGCAGGGCCGAGGTGGGCTGTGCACCGCAGACCAGGGCCTCAGGGTATGCAGCGATTTCATCTGCCTGATGAATTGTCCAGAATGGCATAAAGAAAACAAAATGTTGCTACCTTAGTTTTGCAGTAGGCAGACCTCCTCTGGAGCCCAGCTTGTCGACTACTTTCCCAGCCCCCAAAGCCTTTCTGAGATGCACCCCCAGTTTGCAGCACCATGCTATGTGCTCCATAGTACACCACAAAGTCAACTGCGCTCTAGCATGTAACCACGTTAAATGTGATTACTTTGCTCATACTAAGCCTCCTTCTAAATAAGTCAAGCTTCAGAAAATGAGAAACCACAAAAATACCTGAAGCAATTTATTTTTTATCGACGTGATTCTACCAACTATGAGTGCCAGTTTAAATTAAAACTCACTCCCAATGATCAAAAGATGCACAGCCAGCCTACTGCTTGCAAAGCTCCTCTCACTCGTGATGTTTTGAAAACAGAAGTAGATGAAATCCAAGAGATTTCTTACAGCCTTCTGGCTGTATTTAAGGCTAAGGGGAATGGGCCTTCATCACAGTTTCAAACCACAGCATAAACAACAGTTCTTGTTACAGAGAGTTTTAAAAGATCAGGTGAAGAAATCAAATATAGAACTCACTACCTTCCTGCAATTATTCAATATATTATAGCTTATATTTAGTCAGAAATGAGCTCATGATGAACATACTTACAGCAAAGACAATTATTGAGCAAAAAAGTGGATTACTGATTTCTTTGCTTTTTGAATAATCACTCTTGGTTATTTACAGAACATTCCCCAGGGACATCACTTAAAATACTACTGGAGTCACATTCTCTAACAATGAAAGTGATCATATTTTTGGGGTCTTTTCACAAAAATCCATCAGAATGGCTAATTCTATACAGTAGGGAGGAAAATTAAACTGCAGTCTCTGATACACTGCTTTGCTCATGTTTTTCTTCATTTTCTACTGCCAGTACTCAGGGAATAAGGTCTGGCTTCCACTCCTGGACTGCTGAATTCCTTTCAGAGAAACAGGGTGTCCTGGACTGTGTGTAACTCAGATCAACGTGAAAGACGATCAGGGCCAGTTGGGTTTCAGAGGCTTCATGAGTATTTGCAATACATTCTATTCTGCTGCAGCTGTCTTTGCACACATCCCAAGGAAGAGCTTGGCCCCAGCTCTAAAAGGGTCTCTATTCAGTGGAAATCCTGTTCCCTTTTCCAGCTCCACAAAGCTCAGCAGGACTCTGCAGGGTGGCTCAACAGCCACTGGGCCATACCAAGAAACTTAACTGGCAGTTACCTGCGGCAAGTCAGCCTTGCTTCTAATTTCAGAATGTAAACTGGGAGTAATCCAAACAAGGTGAACCATGCTAGATATACCTACACTGATAACTGCATCATTTTCAGAGGGTGATCCCTGCACACTCAGCTTTCATGGCTTGACCCCTTCAAGATAGCTGGCCACATCCTGCACCACTTAGCATGTCTCTCCTCCGGGTACCCTGTGATGCTCATGCAGTTCCAGGACATCCAAATAATTTTGTGTGTAAATGTGGGGAGATGACTTGGTTCAAAGAGCCCAAAATAATATGGGGGCTGTGCTATAGGATAATGCATTTCAGTATGAAACTGAAAGTATGAGTTATTTGCCCTGGTTTGTATCCTCAGGGCATGTGAAGGTGTCTGGGCTGTAAATCCCCCCAGGGTACTGTTGGAGGACTACGTGGGGCAAACAGAAACCAACGCGGGGGTGTGTCATCCACACTACCTTTTGGGAGCAAGACCTGGAGTAACTCCAGAAATTCACAGGGCTTCATTTCAGCCAGAACTAGTGGATATGTTTGAAAAGGGAAACTGAGAGTGAACAGATGCTTTGGTACCGTGGACGTTTTGGATGACCATGTGGATGATCAGCACACAGGGACCTGGGACTGTTTTTGGGAGCTAAGCTCTTTGGCAGTGTATAGTTGCAACCCATGCCCAGACATTGTAAACCAGATTAGACTCAAAACCTCCTGCCCCATGCATCTTGCCTATTCTATTCGCAGTGCTCTATAATCGGTAGCTGTCTTGGAAGAATCCAAAGAAATGGTTAAAATTCTGCACAAATGCTCTTTGGGCAAGACTCTCCTCCCAGATCAGTATATGCCAGCGCTCAGCGTTGATCTTTTGCCTTTCCTGCATGTGAATATCTCTCATGGTTGACAGTATCAAAGAACCGATATCAAAGCTCAGCGGTGCCTTGCAGATCCGAGAAAAGTACTTTGCCCCCTCACAGCAATTTACACAAGGTGCAATGTATACTATACATGGCATGGAAATGAAGCTGTCATTTTCATAAGATTCCTTGTGATATTTCAAACCTTGAGAGTGAACACTGAGCAACATGTTCATGTGACGAACTCCTTCATGCATGCAGTCTCTTGCTTTCACACATTTTGGGGCTCATCAGGTATTCCTCTTACCAGTGAATCAGGTATTTCAACATTAAACTTTACAGAAATAGCAGGGTATAGAAATTTTGTATCTGTTCAGGCTTAAGTGCTCTTTCACTTCCCTGATTTTGAACTTTTTTCCCCAGGCCCACTTGTTCCTCAGTGTTTTTCACACTGCTGTTCTGAAAACAAACACAAACTAGATAAGGCTCTCTCTGTCTACTAAAAATTAAGCCTAACCTAACTGGAAGACAGGAAAAAAAAAAAAAAAAACAACCCAGCATAAATATGCTTGCAGCCATATTTTAAGGCAAACTTCAAAGTAACTCCATGTGGGGTTCCTGGAGGTAGTTTGCTGGAGTGCAACACATAAAGGCAACAGCTCTGTGCAGAGCTGCATACATGAACATAAAAAACAAGTGTTATGTTACTTCAGTAATTTATCTACAACTTTGATGTAGCTGTCATATTGCTAAGGATATGTGTGCCATGTCATTTGGGAACTGTATTTTACACTACGAGGCCAATATTCATTGGTATGTCTTCTGGCCCTTGGAAGAGGCACTTCTGTGAAAGACAAGCAGAAAAGGACATACATACCAGGCTATATAATTTTTCATCTGAGTTCTTAATAACATTAATATCTCTGAATATGTCATCTGAACACTTGTATTCACCTACTGAAAACCTGCTCCATAAATAATCTCTCTCACTCTGTAAAAATTCCTTCATTATCCAAGTTGAGAGAAAAAAAATCTCAGATAAAAATTCCTGTTCATTTCTCTCCACAGCTTTTCCATAATAAGCCTCAGGAGAAAAAAAAAAAAAAAAAAGGAAAAAAAGATTCCTTCCCAGACAACTTTTTCTTCCACGCACTCACATCACTGTAAACATATTGAACTCAATAGGAGACAAATTAGCCCCACTGGCTCTGCTCCTAAGGCTTTACAATCAGAGGACTTCTACAGTATCCTCAATGGACAGTAAAACGCATCCCTGAAGGAGGAGTGAAAGAAAAAACATAAAGCTTAAAGAAAGGGTAGAAGTGAGAAAAGGCATTCAAGAAATTCAGATGCAAGAACAGAGACAGCTGTTTCAAGTAAGCATGACATGAACAGGCGCAAACTGATGACCAGGGCAATGACAGACAATGGGAAGGGCTAATATTTTAGAACTTCAACTTCTTTTGGAGTGGTTTTGCCAGAACAGTAAGCACAAGCTCAGTTACCATCATCACGATGCCTTTCCGTGGTTGTTTGACTATGCAGAAACTGTTGCTGAAGTCTCTGCTGTAGGTCTGTCTGAGCTCCTGCACTGACCTCTAATTAACTTCACATTTATTAGGCTTGAGAGGGATCTTTCCTGCAATGCAATTTGGTAAAGATGAATAGAAGCACAATATAAAATCCTTTTCTAGTGGTGTTTCTGCGGTGTCAGGACTTAGTGGTAAAACTTCAAATTCCAAACACATTACTGTTCTCTCTCTTTCTTTTTTTTTTTCCCACTCCAGTGGCAGAGGAATATGAAATCCTGTCTCCTCATAGGATCTGAGACTCATGTGCTGTAGGTTCCCAAACTCCATGAGAAGCAATTCAGGCATGTGTGTTAGAGCAAAAATAGGCAAATAAACAATTAAGCAAATGCATTATATCAAGGTTGAGGTCTTGATGCTGTGAGAGAGAATTTTGGTGAATGTAGTAAAAATACAAGTTAGGTAAACTGGAAATTTTTTATTGTAGTTGAATATATCTTGTTGAACAGAAGTTAGAGAAAAACTACTGCATTTATTTGTTGAGCAGAAATTTACCATCTATAACAGCTAAATCTCTTCTGTCTTGAAGTGGCAGTAATCAAACTTCAAAGAACAAGTCAGGCAAGCAAGGAAAAGGGATAGGAATTTCCTGGAGACACACAGTTAGATTTTTTGATTCTCATAAGGTTTTTATTCCTTTTCTTCTTTTCTTAAGTTGTTATTAAATCATAGAGTCCTTCTTCTGTGGCCTGTAGTAAACATAGTCCTTTCTGCACTGTCTCATTTCCATTAAGTCGACTGATTATTGGATATACAGGAGTAATTTATTTTTCCTGAATTACAGCATTTAAAATATTTTCCTTCCAACAAATATTCAGACATAGAGCTTTCATCCAGTGATGAGATTGGCAGTGAACTTCAAAGAGAGCAGCATCCACCCCTTCCTTAGGCAGACTTATCTTTAACCTTTGTCCTCTCACCTCCTTCCAAAATGGTGACGAGAAAGTACAATTCTATGTACAGTATGATGTAAACGTTGTAAATAGCTAAGTGTGAATAATGCAACTTAAGTCTCACTGCTGCCTTTTGCAAAGATTTGTCAATGCTGGCAACTGTTCCAGTTAGGCAGAAATACACTAAACTGGTTCTGATTCATAGGATTTGTACACCACAATATCATTTTACCCTTCATCCTCCTGGCTGGGTCCCTGAAGAGCTACCAAAATGCTGTGGTCCAGAAATAAAGAGAAGGAAAAGAAAGGAAGAGCAACCCCATACTCCATCAGGAATTACTCCAAACATCTGCCAGTGTAGTAGGAAGGGATGGAGGTTGAAATATCAAGCAGAAGTACAAAACTATAGGCACAGAAAAGAAAACCAGGAAGAAAAACTGTAGTGATGGTCAATGGTCACAGTATGTCAGCAAGAACTATCAGTTTTCCTCTGCTGAGAATTACATGTTTTGCTGGGAAGGTAATACACAGAAACATAATTAAAAAGAGCTGGATGAGATCTCCAGCACTCAGACATATCATCCACCCTGCCACACCAAGCTGCATGACTCAGACCTGTAACACCATTTAGTCTCCAAGTCCCATTCAATAATATTAAAAACAATTTTGAGAACTATGCTCTCACAACAAAATTTCCTTCCTTTTCCCAACAGCAGATTCTTACCTGCAATTTAATGATACTTCCCCATTCTTCCCTTCCTCAGGTTTAATTTCCCAAGCCCTCTGCTTTCTCTTGATTACACGCTTACTTCCCAGTGGGTTTCAAGTGGGAGAGCAACGTCTGCACTGTTCTTCTCAAAGAACAAATAATACGATATACTCCTGCATGTGATATGAGACCCAAATGCATTTTTGCTTCGTCAGCCATCCAAGGGAACTCACTAAAGAATGAGACAAAGATCTTACTCTCCAACCAAATAAACTAGGTCAAGTTTAGCACAGATCAGTAACTACAGTGCCGTATTCTGGCTCTACTGCTCAGGCAGACAGTAAGGATATACCCAATAAAACAAACATAAACCATTAACATGGAGTTGTGAACTCTAATAGGCTTTGGCTTATTGCCTTTGCAGGAGCACAGTGTGACAGTGAAGTACAGAAATTACGCATTCAGGCAAATGGTCCGCGGGACGGTGGCAGAACGCGATCTTTCAGACCTTTGATGCTATTTAGCTGCTCTCAAAACACACACACAACAACTCTGATAATTACATTCACTGCAAAACCTAGGCATGGTGCACTGAAAACCTTTTAGGGGCTCTTTATCATTTCCTGCCTTTGCCAGAATAAAGCTAATTTACTCCTATTTCAGTGGACTCAGACAGAGTGAGAGAAGAGAGACTGGATTGCCAGCATTATTGAAAAGATTCATGATTAGTCACACTCACTTGAAGACAAGTTACTTGCCAGACACTACACCACTCATTAAAAGACCTGCAAGCTGGCAGCCCTCCAGCAGCTGCAAAACAGCTCTAAGGCTGGCAGGCCCAAGAGGACCTCCGAAACCCCATGCTCTCCCACACCCTGGAGTGTGAAAGGCCAGTTCAAGCATGCCTGGGTGCAATTGGCATCCCAGGAGTTCAGCAAATTCGTCTCATGTTCTAGTGTGGAAAAAAAATTAAAATATTTGGGACACCAGCTGGTGCTAACATCAAGGTAATGTCTTTTGAGGCTTGTCTGAAATTGGTACCTTTGCATGGCTCCCATTTCTCTGCAAGTCTCACACTTGGGAGGCCAGAAGACTCTTTCAGTGATCTGGGAACTTGGAGTGTTTCTTAACCTGCTTCAGCTCTGATCTGGTTCCTGTAGGACACATCAAGGTGTGTTGGAAATGCCCTGCTAGCTCAGGTCCACAAGAGCTGGTCCCCTATTTGCAGTTTGATTTCCATGACCTTGACTTTGACATTGCTCTTATGTGAGGACAGAGGGGAAACAACACTTCATTCCCCTCCCCTGTGTTCATCTCTCTGGATTTGCCCTTTCTCATTCAGTGCCAGCTCAAGACAATTTTTCCAGCTCTCCCAGCACTTGACAAATGCTGACTTCCCACATGCTCTCCAGAAGCATCAGAAGAACCAGATGTTCACATATACCTTGTAGGTTATTTTAAAGCAGGGGATGTAAGAAGCAGCATTAGCAACCCATGTTTAGTTCACTTAAATCAGGCACTTCGTGGGGTGCAGAGGGGTGAGTGTTGGTGAGATGACCAAGCCAGTCCTGCAGCATCCTGGCTCCCAACTGCACAGTCCTCTTCCTCTCCCTCTCTCTCGTCTCACCATCACCCATTTCAGCTCTCCTATCCCCCTCCTAGCTCCAGGATTTGGATTCATCCTAATACTCAAAGAATTCAGAAAGGTAACCAAGCCCCACCAGCTCCCACAGCAGTCCACACAGGGAGAGCAGGTGGTTCCAGGGTCAAGCCATGTCCACCACAGCAGAGGGATATAGTCACTGCCCTCGACACCTCGGGGAAGTCTCTGTAGCCTGGTGGATCAGCATGGACCTGTGTCAACATGTGCCTTATTCTAAGCTGAGAGCTGAGGCAGAAAAGACATCTGAAGGACTTATGTCCCAAATGGAGAGCAGTAGCATGTGTGAGTGTGTATAGGGAATAATTACTTCTCCTAATAATCTGAGGCAAAGTAGAGTTTCCATGGGGAAAAGTTCTTTTTAGTTAATCACTCTTGCTTTTCCTCATACCCCTCTTGTAAACAAGCTTTTAATAGAAAACTAGTACACAGTATGCTCCTATTATGTTAGATTTGTATATTATATGTGCAGGGGGGATTCATCTTCATATTGCAGTGTATGAATAGCAGTCCCCATGGAGAAAAAAATCCTCTTCTTTACATATCAGTACCAAGTTTAAACCTTGAGTGGTTGCACTCGAGATTTTTTCCAGTCTACAGCTCCACTGTATTGTAGTATCTCCACAGCACAAACATCTCTGAGGAATCCTCCCAGCACAGTGGGAATGGCAGGGCTGATCTTGTCCCCTCTGTCTTCCCACAGAGATCAGCCTCAAACCGTTCCCCAGCAAAAGGTGAGGGAGGACCGTTACCATCACTGAATCCTGGATGCCACCTCTCCCCCTTTTCCTGACAACACGGTAGCTCTGAAGGACTTCTTGTCAATTTTCACATGATGGAAACAGGGCATTATGAGTTTCAGCTTGAGTTTTTATGATGTACTCAGTGCTCAGTACATCCTCTGTGCCTGTGCAACTTTAGGACCTGTGCTAGTCACACCTCATTTCTTCCAGCCATCTGCCACCATCCTCACTAGGAACAACCTGAGAGTGCTTCTAGGCTTAGCAAAAGGTTGCCTCTGCTTCATGGAGACCTGGTGCATGCCAGAAGTCACATCATAACTTTCTCCAGTGGTCCTCACTTCCACTCCTTGGGATATAATTTCTTGTCCTTCCCTCCACCCTTGCCTCCCAGAAATACTGATCAATATCAATGAAAATACTGCACTTTGAAGTAATGCATTGAAATCATTTGAACTCAAAGCAAAAATAATCTATTTCCCTATGTATTCATGTATGTACCTGTCTATTTATCTGCCTATCATTTCCTTGTGGTCAGATTAATTTTTTAGCCCCATTCTTCCACTGACACAGTTTACTGCCTATGATTGTTCTGGCTAAGCAATAGGCGTGGTGGGACCAAGAGCACAGTAACATTTTAAGCTGGATTAAACCACTGAGGTCAATATACTGTGTAACGATGTTATCCCAGCCCAACCACACAACTCTCCTGGCAGTGTGTGCTACCCCATTCTTTGCCCTGTAATTGCACATTTTGACTTTCCATGACAAATCTGACTAAGAGCTTCCTACACCTGCCCACTCCCAGCTGTTTGCTGCTGTGTCCTTCCCAGCTGCCTCTCCAGTGTGCAGACTCAACTGTGCATGTGTCTACTATCTAAAAATGAATGGGTGTGGATTTTTTTTTCCTTTTTGGAAGGAAAGGAGGTGATTTGGGTCATTATAAGCACTGAGCTGAGAAGCAGTAAAATGGGAGCTGAGGCGAAGGGTTTAGGGAGACAGGACTGTGAGGTAGGACAGAAATACATGATTAAGATACAACATGGAAAGACACCTGGAGAGGCCTGGCCTCTATATCTGTGCAGAAACACAAAAGAAATCAGGATGTAAAATGTAACACTTTTCTTTCCATTACCGGAGCATATTTTGACATCTTTATTTCATTTGCTGACTCAAATCAAAGTTGTGAAGGTTTTGGATTGAGTATATATTCCTCATAAAATGTTACCATATTTCAACAAGCGCAAATGAGCTTCTTTCTCTTGTTCCTAATCCATTGAAATGCCCCACAGGCGAAACATGTAAGATACAGCAGCCTGGACCCCTTCAGCTGAAAGAGGTCTGATTCATCTCCTGTACTTAACGCACAGCACTACCTCAGGCTTCCACCACTCCAAGAAACAGCTTTTAAAAATAAAATAACCTATATTCTGGTGAAAAATAAGATTCAGTATAGAGGTTTTCTCCAGCCAGAACATTTTAGAGATTTTTATCCTCTTCCTTCAAGCATGCTATGTTACAGAAATCCCCAGACATGGGACTCAGGAGTGCAGTGATGGCAGTCAGGGTGATGGGTAGGGCCCATTCACTTCTGAGAGTGCATATTCATGCACATGTCCAAGGAGTGCATATTCAAGACATATTTTAGACAGCTGTTAATGCTGGTGTGACTTGGACAACATTTTAAAAGGCAGTTTCTCCCTTTCCTCACAACAGATGCACCCAAATCACTTACAGAGGTAAAACTTCTAACCATTTCCCTGAACAAGTGACCTTTATTATCCTTAAAAATCCCCCCTTCTATCCTATCCCCCTTTGTTGTCAGTACAGATGCCAGCCGCCTGCCTGTTCCCACACCACCATGATGCACTTCTGTTAAGCA
This sequence comes from Strix aluco, assembly GCF_031877795.1. NCBI lineage: Eukaryota > Metazoa > Chordata > Aves > Strigiformes > Strigidae > Strix > Strix aluco. The sequence goes on along the minus strand of NC_133932.1, from coordinate 109,322,263 downwards.
AGGACACTTTCATTCTCTTTCAATGGTCTCACTGGTCAAAGCTGAACCTCTTGGTCACAGATGCACGTCCAAGGTTTTCTGGAGACTTCTGAAAACACCGCGAAGACTGCCACAGAGCTGCCACGTCCCATGGAGTGGAGAGGGAGCCTCCAGCCTGTGTTGGGCGAGCGCTGGTATGTTTTCAGGAAGCAGAGGGCAGATAGAGAGTGCGAGAGCGTAGGACGTATGAGCCACGGCAGAAGGTTAGCGATAAATACCAAAGAATCCCAAAATTATGAGTTGCAACCCACAAGCGGTTCCAGGGGAGTTTCCATTTGGGGCTGTGACTCAGCAAAGCTACTGTCACAGGCAATAGCGTACCAGTCTCAAGTCGCCACTAAAATCATATGTGACAATCAGCCTCTTCTCAGATGAGTGATTGCCTTGCCCCCATGGTTTTTCATAACTACCATTTTGCTCTCACATAAAATACTGACAAGGGAAGAAACCAGAAAACTCTAGGCTCTGGCAGAGTCGGTCTCAATGTTAAAGCACAAAACTCATGGTAAAATACCTCGGGTTCTTCTGGAACTACACACATGAGTTGTTGAGAAAAAGTTCGCTCAGGAGCAACCTGGCCTGAAAACGGGCTGCAAGGTAAGCTAGTTCAGCATGCTGGAGCTGTGCAAGGTTCACCATGAGATGGCAGCCTTCCCCACCGCCTTTGTACACCCCGCATGCTGGGAAGATGTGCCAACGCCAGCTTCAACACAGAGCAGTTCTGTCTTCCCGGCAGAGATGGGCTGCCAAGATTTTAACAAAGGGCTCCCTCAAAAAAAAAAAAAAAAAAGGAAAAAAAAAAAAAAAAAGAAAAATCAGCCTCGCTTTGCAATACAACGCTCCCTTGGTGAAATCCTTTTCTTTCCTTCAAATAAAACCCAAATCCAGTAATTACACATTTTCGGTGCATGTTCTCCCCACACAAATCAACCAGCTGCAGATTGTCCCCACAACTGAATTTGGCAGTCCTTGGCTGCACCAAGCTCAGGCTCAGCATGGCACATTGACGTCTCCCTGGTACTGCTTTGCACTTGATAAAGGCCCCCCAAATGCTGCCAGCCACATCACAGCTAGAAGGACTCCTTCATGGGCTGAGGGGCAGAGGAGGTGGAGTGGATGGGCACTATCCCATTCAAATGTTCCCATGTCTCCAGTGCCTTCTGGAAGTACATTCGACATGATGTCAATGGAAAGTGCTGTCATGAAAGGGTAGGAGTTGAGGGCTATTGGCCCCATGGCAATCCACTTCTGGGAAACTCAGTTTGTGTTGAGGAGCCTGTCAGGACTTACACTGTGGAGCAACTTGTGCCACCCCTTCTTTTATGGACACAGAGAGACCAGTAGAGATCTACCTCATGCTGTTCACACCTGCACTTTATATCACAGAGTGGATCCAGACAGATTTGATCCAGACTCTCCTGGTGGTTGTGCAAGTAGGAGGTAGCCTAGGGCACATACACAGACACCACAAACCTACAGGGAAATAAAGGAAAAATGTCAGCCACAGAGCTGAGTTGTGCCTTCCCTTAAATAGGTGGGGTCACTCCACATGTAGGATTGTGTCAATTTAAGCCCGTTTCAATGAATTTTTATTTGAAAATGCACTAATGTGAATCTGGAGAATCAGCATTGCCTTGGATGAGTCAGAGAAACTCTCATGTGTCAGATGCTGACTTCAGTCACACCGCTGTGAATCTGGGCTCTCACACCTCTGCAGCAGTAGTGGGATTTCAGTGGGATAATTGTGCAACTGTGATCAAAATCTTCCCCACTCACCCCAAGGTGTTGTACTGGTATTACTGACAGCAGCGTCTGACCTCCTGCAACTTCAGTCTTCACTAGGTTTATACATGAACAGAGGTCGGCCGCTGAGCACACCGCTGACACCAGAAGGTGTCAGAAGGATAAATGAGCAGGACTTGCCTCCAATATCAGCTTCATCTATGCCACCGTACTGCTGTGTCAGCAGGGGTGTAAATGTAGTACAGTCTGCTCTCCTTTCCAGGATCTCCAACCTTCATTTTCAGAGCTAGATCCAGAGCAACTTCATTGCCTTCAACAAAGTGATTCTCAACTGGCCCTCGCATAAAAAGGGTCTGAATCTGTCCCCCTGTTTTTTCATTAATGCCACAGTTTATGGCTTTCTAATTGTGCTAGTGAGACCCACTATGCCTTTCACAGCTTTGTTCAGGCTAGAAATACAGTGAATGACTTTAAAATCACGGGTAGCAGCCAAGTTTGTATACTGGAAACATTCAAATATAGATGACTTTTCACCTTTACTTGCCAGAGGCCAAATTCTTTCAAACAATGATAAACATTATTTAACCAGGAAGTCTTCAAAATTCTGGAGTGGGCCTAAAGGTCATGAGGTCTGAGATGACCTTGAAAAGTGACTTTTATCTTGGTGGACATCCTGGTGACTCAAGGCTTAAACAAATACTTTCTGATACCTAATTCTCCCAAGAGCAGGTCTCTGGTGCCAAAGGTTATATACTTAGTGAAGTATTCTGTGCAGACATGCAGAGCTGGGAGCCACTGTATGTATTTCCTCATAATTAACATGGATTACTCCTAATTAATAAATACAGGTCTTGAGGAGGAGGAGGATTTGGAACATCAAGGGTATGTAGGGCTTCCTGCAGAGAGCATGGCACTTGATATGATGATCAGAAAAAGCAAAGCCAGAGGCAGAAGGATGATCACAAATCTTTAGGTCTGAGCATAGAAATTTTCTTAGTTTGGAGGAAAGCAAGCAAATAAAATGGATGCAACTGCACCAAGGGCACTTATGCACACAGCAGAAGCTGGCAGGCTGTGCATGAAGCTGCAGCTACTCCAGGTCACACTCACAAAAATATTGCACGGGCCAAGCAAACAAGGTGGTAGAGGCAGAAAACAAATGAGGGAGCAGGGTGAGAAGAGGCTTGCATTAGAGCTAGAGCTCTAAAGCCACCTAAAAGATATGGAAAAGAGAGAAGTGGCAGCAGAGTTAGGAGGCTGCAAGCCTCCAGTGTCTCAAGGCACTGCATGAGTAACAGGCTAAGCATTCAGGGCTGGGTGGAGCCCTGCTGGGCCATCACCCAGGCAGGGCAGCCCAGCTGCAGTTCCATTCATCTGAGGGCACTCACTCCAGGGATTAATTGCAGCAAGAACCACAAAGGTACAAAGGTGCTTTTGAGGAGCCTGAGTATTGCTGGGCAATCCAGAAAGACTCTGTCTGACCATGTAGGTACTCTGGCATTCAAAAATGTCAAAAAGTGGCTTCCCTTTCTTGCAACTGGAGCATCTTGCTCCATTTGCTTCGTCATTGCTGTCTGAAACTGTGATATCTAACCCTGCATCTTCTCCTATACTCCTTGGTTTGTGTTAAGTCTTACCAGATGTGAGACCTCTGCAGTGCACCCACCCAGCAGCTACTGTGTTTCATATGCATAGCTTGTAGGTATCTATAAAACCCCTGTGATTCCTCATCAGCATGGGTTATAAATATGTGCAGGTAACAAGCTGGGAAGTGAACTTCAGGACTCCTTCTCTGCAACAATCTTCCTTGCTTTCCTGCTCTTCCTTGCGTGCTTTCTCTCCTTTGGTCCAGGTCTCTTTGGCTCTAACTCTGGTTTTATCCTGGTTATCTGTAGACATGTATGTGAGTCATATATGTTAACATTGGCATTTCTACGCCCTAATAATATGCCAGTTTTATCACAGCCAGAGTAGGAATTTAGAAGGTGTTTTTCTTAACCCTTCCTGTGTGTATTGCAAACAAAAGGACACATACCAGGAACCACAGTCTGGTCTTCTGGAGCCTAATCATTACTACAGAAAGCAATGGAAAGTCTTGCCTTAAGACAGCCGTTCTGTTGCTGTAGATCAGTCCCATGTCATGAATTTGATGCTGAAGCTGTCTGTGAAGTGAAGGGGGGAAAAGGGCAACTGGCAGCAAGTTGCATGGGGAACTATCTTATCTCACTAATATGATATGCCACATAGAAATCTGGGTCTTAAATCCTGTCTCTGTCAAGAACTTGAGTGCTTTATTCTTGTCTGAAAAGGGATATATCCTTCCACTTAGAAACCACAGCTCTAAATCTTTTTCCTGAAGTTGGTCATGTAAGCCCTTTAAAACCTCTCCCAAAGAACATTTGACAAAGGAGATGGGGTTTACACCCACATCATCCTCTTGTCCATTAGCTCAACATTTAGAGCATGACTAAATCCCTCTCTTCCCCCCAGGCAGTGGAGGGAACTAAGTCCATTCCCCCAGGCCAGCCTTGTCTGCTGCTGCCAGACTGAGTAGAAGGGGAAAGCCAGCACTCACCAAGCTGCCATCACCACTTGTTGTGCTGAGCCCACACCTCTTCAGTAAACCCTGCTAATGCCACTGACAAAATGAGCTGGATATCGGAAGACACAGTACTGGAGAGGATGAGCAAGGCAGATCCTGAGGTGATACCACTGCAGTAAAGATGGAACCCTTTCTGAGCATATGCAGGCAGAGCTGTGCTGGGAATAGGTTGGTTGCATTTGATTAAATAATGGCTGAAATCAGAGACAAAATCAAAACTGCCTGTTACAGCTTCCTTCAGTGTGCACCTTCTTTGATTCTGCTCTTTTCCCTTTGACCATATCATTAGTCTTAATTTCAAGAGGCAGGTCCTTTTGCTCTACACAGTCTCAGACTCAGACATGGATGGCTCTGCCCCATCTCCTGCAGCTTGACTTCATGTCCTTTCCCTCATGTTCCTTCCCCTATGTCCCTTCCCCAAGGCCTCTTGCTCCTCTTTCTGAACAAGGTGATCTTGAAAGGCTGAAGTGCGCCTGTGTGCAGAAGCAGATCCTGAGGCATCTGGGGAACTTTACTGTTGATCATGAGGTCCCTGGGGATGGCAGGTGCCACCAGGGTTCAAGTGGCAGCACATCTGTGCATTTGAGAGTCATAGTTTTGCATGCAGCATCTAAATCCTCCTGTGGTTCCAGCCACAGACCTTAAAGCCTAACCCCCCCAAACAGCAGAAACCTGGTTCACAGGGATATTGGGTGGCTCTGCCACCTGTATGTTTCCAGGGGAATTGAGTGCTTTGCTGGTCCTCTGAGAAACAAGGACATATGAAGTAAAAATTTCTCAACAAAATACTGTCACTGAACTGGTGAAATAAAGCCTGGCTATATTACTCTATATTACCAGACATTACCACCCTGATACAGATTGATAGCCACATTCAAAGCATGCAACGGCAAAAGTGTTACTCATCTAGAAAAAGGGTATCACAGTCTGGCTGCAAGGCTGGGATAGGTTGGTTTTTTTTTTGCTATACATCAGCAGTTTACATAGCAAAGGCTTCACTTCATTTAACCGCAGAGCTCATCCAAAACAGGTCAGTGTAAGATACGGTATTTGTAGGGCAACCCACTTGCCTTGTAATTCTGTATCACTTGTGTCACACCGAATTTATGCCTGTAAATTTCCCCTCTAAATTCTCCTGGTATTTCTATGAATTTTATACCCTGTCAGTTCACCATACCCTTTCCACATTTAGATTGTTTTTTAACTCCAAAGAATCATTGAGTCAAGAAGTTCTCTGCATGATGGCTAATCAAAGACTAAGCAGGCTTTGCACTTGGTAGAAAATGGCAGTAATTCACTTTCAAGTGAGGTTTCTTTTCCTTTGGGCACACAGGCACACAGACACATCCTAGTATTAGCTGTGTCAGATAAATCTGGGAGTAGTTAGGCTAAGCAAGACAAATATGATGGTGTTGATAGGTGAACTTTCAGTGGTAAGGTGCAGAGCTAAACAATTTTTTACAATATTTATTATATTCACACATAAATCCCACTGTTGGCTTTATTTGTGTGCATCAGGTTTTCAAGATTTCTGAACTACAGGAAGTAAACAGAAAACTTGGTTGTGTGAAAAGGCAGGTGGAGCCTCCAGCTCTCAATGGCTTTGTCTAACCTGTGCTTGGTGCTACTGCAGAAGTACCCAGGACACCAGACATGCTGAAGGAGAGAGGAATTGGTGTGTTATCTGAGGTCTGCTCTGACAGGATGGGAGGACATGGTCAGAGAGCATATGTGGAGGTAGATGCTTGCAAGCTCTCCTGGGTTTGCTGCTACAAACCTAGCTTGTGAGAGGTGCTCCTAGTTGTATCTATATTGTTTTGTAGAGCATGGCTGGGATTCAGATGACACTTCAAAATCATCTTTTGAGGGTCTGATACATATTTACACTCCTCTCCTCAAGGTAGCACTAATAAAAATAATAGCAAATAGTAATGAAACATGACCATTCTTTTGGGAAAGAAAAGAAGTGTATTGAACAAGACACTGAAGAGATTTATGGCCAGAATAAAAATTATAGTAAATGGTTCTGAAATCAGTTCTGAGGTGAAACATTTCCTTCTCATCATGAAAGGTTACCAATGCACTTAGGAAGAATGCATGTACATAAAGATTGCCCACTTCTGACATTCTAACAGTTCTCTAGTAAAGGGCACCACAATTCTTCACTCATTTATATCTTTGTACTGTCCTGGCTGCACCAACTCTACACTATGTGTTTGCATTCTTGTATGTGTAGGGGGTGGTGGAAAGTCTGGGGGGAAAAAAAAAAAGCTGAAGTTGCCCAGTCTTTCTCATTAAGACTTTTTTTTTCCCCTATAAATTCATTTCAGCTTTAGTGCTGGACTTACAAACATCCAGTGTCTGCCTCAAACTGACTGAAACTTTATCTAGAGTGTATCAGCTTGTGATTCATATTGGAGATAGGAGAAGAAAGGCAAAAGCTGTTCAATGCCGACCCCTCAGAAGCCCTTCCAGCATATCCATACAGTTATTCTGCCCTTAGCTTCTTTGCTGGATTGCCCCAAAAAGAAGCAACACTTAATTCTGGCAATATATGAGAAATGGGTGCTTATCACAAGGAATTGGCTGGATATAAACTCATTTGATACAACCAGACAAACTAATCCACTGTGAGTTGGCTATAGTGTCTGTTTGGGAGTAGCCTGGTTGGACTCAATGATCGTAAAGGTCTTTTCCAACCCAAGTGTTTCTATGATTCTATGACCTACAGGGAAATACTCTGTTTCTTCCCTGAAACATTGTGTTAGGTTTAAAATTAAATTGTTGTGAATGAGTGCGCTCCACTGATTGCTATGGCACAGATATTGTATGTCATAAATTCTGCCCTCTTACTCAACACAGGCAGATTGTCCTTTGGTGGCAGTAATGTAAACCTGAGCTGATGACGGGGAGTATCTCTCCATGACCAGTAAGACACTCTCGGTGTACAGCTTCCTGTGGAGCCTTGGAGATCACAGATTTAACGAGTTTTTGTGAGTGTTAAATGTTCTTATACAAGTGAAAGACAAAAAAATGACTCACAGAATCCCCACGGAAAACTCCATATTTGTTTTGTCTCTAATTGGAATGAAAGTTAATGTGTTAACATTATTTGAGGAATCTCAAGTTCCCTCAAAATTGTTTCTTAAATGTAATACAAAAGTGTTTCTATGCTATAAACTAAAATAAAGTGTTTGGCTGTTTTCAAATCTCAATATTTCATTCTATATGTCAGTGCATTTCACTGATGGTCGATTCAACTTAAGTTACACTCAATGCCTCAGCAAGATCTTGGTACTCCACTGACTTTTGTTGTTCTTCTTCCCCACTGGACTGAACTTCCTAGACAAACTATACTTCCTATAATGTGTCTGCAAGTGCTCCCTTGATACCAGCTACAGCTCTCAGAATGCACAGGCAGTTTAATGGAACATTTCTAAAAAAAAAACAACAAACAGGTTGATTTTCCTGAAGGAGACATACAGAAAAAGAAAAGAGCCATGGAAAATTTGTAGAAACTGCAATTTCAGTGGAAGTTTTCCAGGTGAGGAAGAGCAAAACCAGCTATTTGTAATATTGACAGTAGGCTGGAAAGCTAAGAAAATAGACCTGTACTGTCACATGCCCTGCCCCTTCCACCCACTGTGACTTCATGCTCATTCTTATCTGTGGCAGTATTTGCCAGCCCTAGACTCTCCTAAGAGGAAAGCAGGCAGGTGTCTAAATTACAGGGGAAAAGGAGGAGGAGGAGAGGAATTAACTTCCTGGAGGCTTCAGTTTCCATAGCCCTGCTTCTATACAGACAGAGCCAGAAATACAAGTACATGAGCTAGGAGTAACTGAAGAAAATAAAGAAAAGACTGCTCTGAGTTCTTCCTTTAATCTGTTCTCTCAGACAAAGGTTAAATTACCATTTGAATGCCACTGTAGGAGAGCTAATAATGTTGCTTTTATCTTCCAAGGAACCTCTCTCCTGATAATACAATCTTTTCAACTCCAATTAAGGAAAGCTGTGGTTCCAATCATCTCTACGCTAAAGATGCCTGGTTTTGCCATCCAAGAACTGGTTGTCCTGTTGTTCCCTCATTGATTTCCGTAGTGCTTCAGGTGGTGCTTCAGAAACAGCTGACTGAGGATATGCTCCTGTAGTTAGAGAGAATGGAGCTATACTTTGAGGTCTTTATGAAATTATGCCAAGTAGCTTGTGATTTCCAGCTTCTGGACCCCAGGGAGAAATTTGAACTCCTGGCTGAGAGCTGAACAAAAACCATGGCACTGTATTACTGTCCAAGAAAGCATTTTTGGACTACATTTGAAAACACGGTCTCCCTCCTGATTAGAATACTGTGTTTTCATTGCCATTTAGAATGGATTTAGCTATCTACGGAGGTTATCCTGCAGACTTTCCAGGCTTTCCCATTGTAAGTTATGTGTACACTGAAGAGGAAATCAAAACAAATGCATATTTGTCTTCAGCACTGACAATGATGTCAAGTGGAAGACAAACACAGCCGAAGCAGCAAAAGGATAACAAAACTACTTACAAAGAACTGAGCCAGTATATATTATTTTTAAAAGGGTTGCTAATTGTTCGGCACAAAAATCTTCAGGTTGTAGCAGTAAAGCCTTTGCAGAGAGGTGTATCAGGGTCCAAGTGAGGACAAGGCACAGTCCATCCTGTCATTGGTGTTTGCTCTTGACTTTCCCCATCCTCACAAGTCACTGCTGACACTCCTCTGGCTCAGAGGACCTGCTGGAGCTGTATTACCTCCTTCTGCAGTTGATCCTAGACTGCTTTGGATGAGCAGGGGAGAATGTGTCCAGTTGACCAAGACCCCAGCAGGGGAGGAAGTCCACCGTCATTTCTCCTGAATGCCCTAGTCAGCTTCTGAGAGGTCTCTCTATTCATGAGTAGCCAAGCAAAAATATATTGAACCCTTGATTCCCCCTTTTCAAAGAAAGTCTTAAACCGCCAGGCTACAGGACCACTTTGAGTGTGCTATGTATGAAGGAATGGATGACTGAGGTGGGAAGCAAGAATCTCCAGCCTCCCATTAAATATTCTCTCTGGAAAATGAGAAATCTTTTGAAACTTTTGGATAGTGCATGGACTTGAAGACGGCTCTCTCAAGTCTAGTAAGATGCTTCAGCCACTGATAGAAACAGCTGCTGTCCTCTTCCTTTCCTGGTCTGTTTCAGTAATGCAGGAAAGCATAGAAACCCAGGGGTTTATATCTTTAGGAGGTGACTCACATGGCTAACCTAGATATCAGGCATTACAGAATTTAGCATGACAGCACCCAAGCTGACCTTTGCATCTGGTTCCCCTCTATGTGCAGGTGAACCTCTGTTATCTGACAGCTCAGAGGAAAGGAAAGAGGTGCCTTCCCACCTGGCAGCTTGCTTTTCTGAAGATATTGTAGGATACTCTGAGAAGAAATTTTAATATATTATCACAGAAATGGCCAAAAAGTGAAGTTCTTTTTAGGTTTGCACTGCAGTAAAGTACAACAGTGGCTAAACCATATAGCAAAACAATCTTCAGAATTTAGGTCTAAGCTCTCAGACTGATACAAATAGCTACATACCCTTTAATTGCTTTCAGACCCCTTAATTTATTCTCTGGTTTTTCTGCTAAATTAATCTATGCATCTGTCAACTCACAACGCAAAAACTCACAGGACTTCATGGCCAATTAAACTCTTCTGGCAGAGAAAGAGCTCCTAAAATTGAAGTAAATTGTATTAAAAGCTATTATAAAGCCTTTCTACATTGTCACAATGGGGCAAAAAAACTTTAGCTTGCATTTGGATCAAGCCACTTGCAAAAAACTCATTGTATCCAGTCAAAGATCTTATATATGTTAATGGTGTCTTTGCTTTTTATGATGGGTTGAGAAAGGAAACCAAGCAGTTCTGTGAGAATGGATATCAATGATGCCTCATATTCCACAGATCTGTGTTTTGTGGTTTATGGTAATCTCCAACTAAGGTTATCGCTGTGGCTGGGGCACCCATATGGTCTCTTTTCTTTTGCTGACAACATATGAATTCACTTGCCAGGCTTCCTTTACTTGGGACATTCGTAAGAGATATTTCTGGAGTTTTGCACCTCCACCTGGGTACTTATGTTCTTGAAACAGTGATGTAATCTCTCACATTTGTCTTCCTTTGTTATCTAGGGTTCAACTTGGCCAAGAATAGAAAAGTGATTAGTGAGGTATGATCAGACAGAATGATCATACCACGTGATCCCATAAATCTGATTTCACTAGGAAACCATGCTAAAAACCAATAATGTTTTAGTGTGAATTCATAGACTGCATCTTTCCTAACAACTTCAAAAATTTCTCTGGAAATATGTTTGAAGAATATATTTGACTCTTAGGAGTCACACTTGCCTCAGCACAGGTAAGGTGATCCACCCAGGATCACAAAGAACATTTTCTTTTCACAATATGTTAGCAGTAACTGGGTTTTTTCCCTTTTTTTTTTTTTTTTTTTTTTCCTGGAACAATGAACAGGAGTTATCTCTTACTTTCAAATGAACATGGCCCCACAACATTTCCTGCATCAATTCCCTGTGGAGAAGGCAGGATGTTTAGGAATCGTGATGCTGAGAACAAAGGGTGGTCAAAATTCCACACCAGTCCACTGCAGGAGTGGAATAATGGCTTTAGTGGTATTTTCCACCATAGAAAACCAAAAATAAATGTAGTTCAACTTTGTTCAGTGGTGAGCCAACAAAAATCACTTTCGCCTCTGACAGAAGCCTGTCTCAAGTCCAGAACATGTCCAGACAAGGGTGTATTTCTCACTTTCCCGATCTCCAATATGAGGCTAATAAATTTTCAAAAAATCTGTGTCACAGTCAGTTAACATACATATTGCTCAGTGACAACACAGACTGTTTGATCTTTGTTCTAAAGGTAAAGCACCATTTCAGGGTTGCTTGGCAGCTCTGTTTTCCTTCCCTTAGAAAAAGAGATGGATTCATTTAGAATCGTGGGCCATGGAGAAGGGAGCTCAGGTGTGGCAAAAATGGCAGGTGGCTAGAGCTGACTTGACAGCAATTAAATGTACAAATCTTTGATTAGGCTCACGGGAATGGAGTCATTAGCTACAGCGAATGGACCAGCTTGCTTTCCACTGCCTCATTAGACATAATACTGATATTGCTTTAAAAAGCCTGGAAAAAAGCCCTCCCACACAGAACTAGGAAAGTTGAGTTTCAGGGGAAAAAAATAAGCTAGTGTAAGCATTTTCTACCCGAACAAACAGAGCCTGGCTTTTCTGTATGGTCACTGACAAAAAAGCCTCATGTTTGCTGTACTGTGAGATAGCCCCATACCCAGTGCTGCAAGCAACGCATTCACAGAGATCAACAAGTTGCTTTTGGCCACTGAAATTTAGTAACGGCCTCATCAGGCAGCGTCCTGCTGTGCTCCAGTTCCGAATATCGATGCCTTTAACAACATTCTACCCTGCAAGTGAAGACCTTTGGTCAGTCACACAGTGGAATTATCAGGCTGGATTAAAGTTGCACATAAATCTACAAACTTGCAGGCTTAGCCCAGGGGAAGATTTGGCTTGGGTTTTATTTATCTTCCTGTAACATGACTGGTTGAAGAAAGGCTGTAATAACATTCTGCTGTAAATTAATGTCCTCCCACCCCAACTCTACCCTTGCTATTTCATGGAAAGTTCATAATGAAATAATTTGTACCCATTCACCATTTCTCTTCCACTCTTCCTCTGGCTCTCTCTATCCCACCAACTTAATTTCTCAGGCCTGCTAAACCAAAAAGTCCTCTGAACAAAGAGAATCAGAAGCAGCACTTTCCCACAGGGCCCTCATGTAGGGGTTCAGGCCAACAAGTTGACCGCACAAAAGCAGTTCAGGACATAGCAAGGGCAGTGGCTTCTTGCCTATCACATTGCTCAAGCAATAGGCAGCACAGCTGAACCAGGGGCAGAGGGAAATCATGTTTGCAAGTCCATGACAACACTACTGGGCCAGGGCTTCACCCTCTACGGCAAGAACAAGATCAGGAAAAAGGATGCCACACTTTCTTGGGATTAATATTGTTCTCTTGTAACATTGGGCATTGAACTGTTGTGCACTCATTGCACCATCCCTCACTTACTGGTGAAGTCTATGCTCAGACACTTCTGGATCCCATGGGTCTGTTCTCCTGTCCCAGTGGTCAGACAATACTGCAACTTCCATGAGTGTCCTTCTAAGGTTTCACAGGGACAGGACAATACAAGAGATCTCTGTGCCACAGGTGACTTACCCATATAGGCACTGGGTGGAAAATTTCAGTTTTCACACTGGCATAGTTTGAAAAGAATTATAAAGCCTCCCTGCAGTAATAACCATGTAGTTCACCTTCTTTAGGTACATTTGTTCTTCACATGCCTTCTGAGATGAAGAGAGCTACATATGGAAGAGGAACTGAGGTGAAAGGGATGCTTCCTCTGAAGAAGGAGATTCATATAGCCGAAGAAGTCTAAAATACGTGGTACCAATCATCTACTGGAGTTACCAGCAAAGAGACAGGTAACTCCATTGAAACAGACCATCCAGCTGAATCTTAATGTCTCAGTGACTGCCAAGGTCAGCTGAAACACAGCCCATGTTAACCAACTAGCTCACACTTAAGCAGAAAGTCTCCCATTGGGATGGCCTTTCCCAAGACCGTGCAAGCAAAGGACTGACTGGATCTTGCTGGTCTGAGGTGGCATCTAAACAGCTCAGAGATTCAGTAAATACAGAGAAATCTCATCAGCAGTGCAGCAATGTTTTTCTTTCCAAAATGGTGATAGAAATACAAGGCACGATTTGGTCAATAATAGCCCTGGAGTGTCTTTGTTTTATTTCAATGAGCAGTGAACTTCCATGTTGAAACAAAATAGGTTGTGAAAAAAAGAAGTGGTCTTTGGAGGAAGGGAAATCCCAGGAAAGAGGAAATAAAGAATAATAAGAATAAATTTAAGAGGAAGGAGAAAATCAGAAAAAGATGCTAAACAACTTCTAAATTATTCTGCTGTAGAAAATACAAGCCACATTGCTTTTGCTCTTTCAGTGTCTGCCTCCTGTGCATTTTAATGACAGTTGAGTGTCTAGCCTGGGCATTTTCTTCTAAGTATTCCTTGATTCTTACCTGCTTATGTATGCACCCAATTTCCTTTGCAGACCTGGCCTTGAGTGATTTCACTCTGGAATCAGACCTCTGAGGATCCTGAGTAGCACCACAGGTCACTTTACACAGGAATTAAAGCCTCAACAAGCTCTGACAGATGCAGAGGAGAGGCCAATCTAAGTTTCTCCTAATTCTCCTCCGTGCCCCTCTCTCAGTGCTTGCTTCTCCGGAGAGCAGTCAACACCAGGAGGCTGACTCCACTTCAGCAGTCGCAGTTCATCGCCAGTTTCTTAACTGGAGCTGCTGAGGCACAGGTTCTATTCTGCTGACTCTACTGTGGGGATGTTAACCTCCAGCCAAGGAATGGAAAAGACATTGGTGGGCTGCAATAGCTGAAATAGCCACTGAGAGTTTCTCTGGAGGTCATTTGTCAGAGTAGCAAGTGATTTAAAAGCCTTGGAAAAGTTCACCCTTAATGACTTAATATGGCTTTTCCATCTCTTAACTTCTGTGGCTCTGAAGAAAGTGCAAACAGTGTAAACAGTGCAGCAGAAACCCTTTCCAGTCTTCTTTTTTTTTTTTTTTTTTTTTTTTGCTTCCCATTCACAGCAAATATTTTGGTAAAATGACCCACTAAAACAGAAGAAGAAGATTAAGTAATACCCAGAACTGTGACTGCAAAACTTACACTCCTCCACCATCCTGCTGCCCAGCCAAAAGCTGTGGCACAGCCAGGGTGGAAATAGGAGGAAAACATAATTTTCACCATGTGTTTTGACTCTGCTCTGGGGCTTAGATGACCTGTTGGTAAAAATTCCTGCGTCCTGTCTCCACAACAGACATATCAGCTGTAAATTATCTGTCCAGTTTTGCCATTGTGAGTAGGGCCCCAGTGGGAATTAATGGTACTGTATTGTTGTTGTTGGCAGATAGCCTCTAAAAAAGACCAGCTTCCCCACTACCCGGGGGAATGCTGGTGTTGGGAATATTTCTATTTGGGGCAGTTCTGTGTTTTGGGAAAATGTCAAAGGGATGGGGGTGTGGAGTTCTCCCGTGGGTGCACCATGCCAGTGGAGGCAGGAGCTCCTGCCCGTCCCACTACCAGCTCACCGCCCTGGCTACACATGGTGGGAGGCGGGGGTTGGAGAGGGGGAAGCGAGGCAATTTGTAGTCATGTTACATTTCCTACATTGAAACTCTGTTTTTACAACTATTGGCCTTGCCTGCCCCAAGAGCTCTGGCCTCCACAGCAGGCTGTGTTGTTTCATTTCTGTCAGCAGTGGGTCTTTTCTCTTTGCTCCTGCAGGAAGGCTTTTGTTTCATGTCTTTCCTCCCCTGCAGCACACTGTGCCAGCCAGGCAGCCTGCCACGTGCTCGAAAGCCTACTTTCCACTCCTCTCCCCTGTGCCATCGCAGCCTCCCGCTCTGCTCACCGTGCAAACACTCATTAGGTGCTTCAGGCACAGATGCTCAGGGTCCGCTCCTGTGTTTGACTGCAGCACGTTGTGTGATAAGAGGGTGGACACCTGGATGGTGGCCAGTCCAAGCATTACAGCCCTCTCTCTTTACACTGTTTACTTTTGTGACAGTTTCTCCTTTCGATTCTCATGTCTGCAATGTTGATCTAGGAGGGTGGCCATCTGGATTCCTGCCTCCACCACTAGCCATGGCTTGGTATCCACCTCCTCACTTCTTCTCCAACCAATTTTAAGAAGTCTGCCTCCACTGCCCCCCGTGGTGGGGCTCACCATGGCCAGGAGGACCCAGATTTCGTTTCTCACCCTCACTTTTTGCCCCCCTTGGGTTAGGCTGACCACAAAGAGCACACAGGAGCCATCTCAGATCTTTGCCACAGCAGCAGATACAGCCACATCAAGACTAACCCTCAGCTGATAACAAACCAAGACCTATTTAACCCTCAGTCCAAAAGAGGGCACAGCCCATGGTAAGGGATGGGGAGGGAATGCACAGGCTCATTTTATTATTAAGATTTACATCCACCAGGAGACCCTGACTGGGGCTTTTCTGTGGCTTTTCCTCTCAGAGTCACTGTGTCCATCTCACAAAGAGTTTGAGCAGAGTACAAAAGTCTCTGACCTCATCCGGGACCCCAGGGTGTGGGGTATTTTCAGAAATTATCACAGTGAGTCAAAAAAGCAAAGAGAAGTCTGCATGACTTTTTTTTCTTCCAAAAAATTGTCTTCAGAGAAAGAAGCAGACTTTCAGCCCGCCAACTCCAGCTATTCTCCTCAGTCCTCAGCTGGCCTCTCCATATGTTTTGCTGCCAGGGTCCTGGGCTCCTGGGAAGCACCGATGGTATGTCTGCAGCACGGCATGGATACGATGCAGATATCCACACTGACTGGGACCGAATGAGAGCTGGAACCCATGAAAGTATAGCTCTATCAGCGTGGCTCCCTGCCCAGCCTAATTAGACCTGCCAAGAAGGGCTAATTAGCTAGGCTCAGTGCCACACTGATGTGACTATACTGCTTTCAAGAACCAGCAAGTATCATGTGCAGCTCGCTTTAGCACAGAAATCCAATGTGAAGCTGAACAGATGGAGTATATATTCACAGGGCTTCACTCTCCAGCGTGAGCACAGTGAAGTTGAAAGAGCTGATTCCACACGCCAGCATCCATTTGGGTGGTAAGGTGGTTTACAGCAGGACCTCCGTGAAAGGAGCTTCATGACGCCTCCAGTGAAATGAAGCCCAGTAGATCTTCCTCTTAGCTGGAGAGGAAAAGCAGAGCACACAAAACGTGAGACACTTGCTGGAGCTCACAGAGGGAACCTGCGGCCAGGCTCGTCTCACAGCTCAGCCTGCCCGCCTCACCCTTCCCTGCCCACAAAACCGCCCTGCCCGCCTGCCCAGCAGCGCTTGGCTGCCTTCCCCTCCCCTGTGCCACAGCCTTGGCCGCTCCTGCAAGGCTCACAGAGGACGGCTCCCGAACGTGCCTTGGACCATTCTCAGGCCTTTCTGAGGTTCTTTTCCCCGCCTTGACAAACAGTCACACATTGTATTTTTCCCCTGACCTCTGCTGCCACATAAAATACCATCCACAGCCTCGCACACTTTGGGGGGATGCTGGCTGTCCGCAGGAGGGCACCGGTTCCACCATGTCTGCGGTTCCCCACAGTCGTAGGAGGGCGGAGAAATTTGCTCTTAAAGTGCGTAAGAAGGTAGTGAATCATAGGAGCAGCAAGCTCTTGTTTACCAACATCTCGCTTTGTAAAGATTTCTTTAACACAGTAATTTGTGAGATAGCCAATGTCTGGCTTCCAGTTGAGACAAGCTCGGCACTGTGCTCGGCTGGGGGAAAGGTTCCTCTTAGCTTATGTGGTGGGGACATTGTCCATGGAGCATGATGGCCCCAGTTCCTCCCTGCAGGATCTTGTGTGGGACACACACACACACACACAGAGTAACACACACAGAGGAACTCTTGCTACTAGAGGAAGGGCTCCAAAAATTGTCCATTCCCTTCCCCGGTTTGGCTGACAGTCTGGCAGGGGTAAAAGGAGTTTATGGTGGTAGTAATATTCCTACAGTTGGGCCACCAAGTAGCAGTACAGCAAGAAGAAAGCATGGATTACACACATGCAAAAATACTGTGGCATGTATTACAGTGCTGCATAATGCACGCAAGCATAGCAGCAACTTGTTACCCTAACTGAAGGCTATGGTGTAATTAGCTTAATTACAATGCCGCCGGCTGAATTCACTTGAGAACTATGCCATTCTCTGTGCCCTACAGGGTAACGCATAATCCCAGATACTTCATCAGCTGAAAGTGAGCTCTGAGATACATTTGGACTGTGGCACAGTCCCACAGCTAGGCTTTTGCTTAATGGTATTTTTCCTCAGCTGGTCAGAGGGCCAACTACAGCTGGTGCCCACCAATACGTTTACTCACTTTATCAATTGTGGGGAGAGATTGTGACACTTTCTTTTAGGGATGGATCTGCATTAAACTTTACCACACCTGCAGAGGCCACAGGCTTCAGGGACTTCTGCCGCAATAGATATTAATGTGAAAGTGTTAACTTTAAGCTACTGATCAGGCCAACTAAAACAACTAAGCACAATATACAATTGTTTCCCACATACCCACACACATCTGCACACCACATAGCCTGCACCCCAAATGTAGCCACCCTGCTTTTTGGGGGCCAAAACCACATGCTCAGTAAGACAACATGCTCCGTTGGGTGCAGAGCTAAAGGCGGGAGCAGGCCAGGGACACAGCCCAGGTGGCAGTGGGGCCACAAGCACCAGCAGCTGCCCACACACAGGGCACAGCCCCGTCCTTCCCAAAGGGGTTACAGCACAAGCGGCCTGAGCAGAGCAGCAGTGCTCAGCTGGCCCACAGCTGGGCTGGCCCACAGCTGGGCTGTGCAAAAGGAGCCCAGACCCATAGCTGCTATCCTGCTGTAAAACAGTAACTATCTGGAGTGGCTTCAAGACCTGGTCAGCCATAATCCTATACTTACAGTGCTATTTGGACCTTCATCAATTGCTAGTTTTCAACTTCAGCTCTTCTCCCTCACCACCTTCCCCCACACACATGCACTGTTCTGTGAAACTTCACCTCACTTCTCAGAAAAAAAATTAATTCCTGAGACTTTTTCCTAAAAAGCAGTAGGAATAATTGGCTTTTGAATTCAGCACAGCAAGCCCACAATTACAAAAAATGTTTTGGGTTGACAGGAAATGAAACTGTATTTTCTTGGTAAAACAATAATACACCAAACTTCCATTTTGGATCAAGCAGAGTATTTGGTTCGACCTGAAACAAAACACTTCATTTTTGTGTTTAAACTTTTCACCCCTTTTTATTTATTGCAGGCAGGAAAACCTCAAAATAAAAACAAATGTTTCGAACTGAAAAGTTGAACTGTTTCACTTTGAAATCATCACACTGCATTGACTGCAATTTCTCAGAATTGCCCTCTTTGGATGAAACCGTTTGCTAGATTTTGGGTTTAATTCACAAAGTTTTGCACAACAGAAAACAACATCCTAAGGGTTTCACCTGACCCCACTTACCTGTTGTTTGAAATAGCACACCTGAAAAATTCTGAAATAATGATGTTATTTTGCCAACAATATTCTTAAAACCAATGCCCTCTCAAAACCAGGTCCTTCCCAAGAATAGATTGCTTTTCTCTTCATAATACCTCATGCAGGGGATGAAAGAGAGAAAGGGTGTTGTCTTTGGCTTGGTTCTTATGTGGCCCAAAGGCAGGACCAAAGAGCAAATGTCAGCCTCTAATGTACTGCAGGCTGCAACCGGGATCCCGTGGCTGAGCAGCATGCAGTCCACTTCACACTGGGCATGTGGCAAGTGGGATCCAGCTGTGCAGTGCCGGGAACTGGGTGCGTCTGGGAATGATCTCCAGACTTAGGTCCAGGAAATAAGGAGCTACTCACCCAGCCCGCTTTTGTCTTCCACTGCTCATCAGCCAGTGGCAAAGTTTAACTGTATATGGGGTTTATTGGGTTTAAATCTGTCTCCAGGTTTTGTCTATTAGAAATAGAGCGAAAACAGCCTCTCGAGATGTTTTATTATTTCCATTTCTAATTTCATATGAAAAAGCGGAACAGGGAATAGATTTGGCCTTTGACCCTAAAAGAGTTTGGGGCAAAGATCCCATCTGTCCTGCATTTTAACTGGACCTATTCACCATTTCTGGTAACATCTGGATATGTTAATGCTTTAAAGAGTGGAAACAACCTTCAACACAGATCTCTCTTCCTCTAAGCAAAAAATGTGCCTTCTTTATTCTTATACCTCTGCAGAATCACGCAGATCATAAAACGCACATAAAACTGCCTGATCATAAGCAGATATGCAACAGAATGAGAGATTAAAAAGGAGGAGCAGAAGTGAAAGAGTTAAAAAAATGCTACAGCCTCTCCCAGTGTTTCCTTGGGTGGAGTGTGTAAAGGTTAACGATTTCTAAATATTCAGGAGTAATAAATGATCTAAGTAGTTTTCTGGCGGTACCTCATGTTCCCAAAGAAACAAATGCTTCAAGGATATGCACCATTTCAGAAGAATGTGACAGAGAGAGGGAGAGATTTATTTTAAAAACTTGAGATGATCTGTCTCATCACTGATAATAAAGGCGCAGGCTCTTTCCATCTAGATATACCACCAGCTAAACAATGAAGAACACAGTGCCTTAGGATTTGTGTCTCACCACTGAAGGGCTTAAAATTACATTATATGAAGGTTTTCTATTTCCTCCACATGTATCTTCAAAATTCTCCATTCCCTCGTAGAGTCTTTCTCCTTCAAGTTGTTTTGGCAGCACACTGGGTTTTATTTCATTCAACTGAAAAGAGATCAGCCATAAGGATCAAATGAGAGTAAAATATCTTGCAGACATTTGAAGTGTGGTCACTCCTGTCCCCAGTTATGGGGGGGAGGGATGACTCTTTTGGGAAGTTAATTGTCTTTGCAGTATCCCACTGCCAAGCTTGGATGAAACCAGTCAATCACTGAAGAAGCTATTGAGGGAACGAAACAGAAGAAATCCCCAGACTGAGCCGTAGCAAATATTTTTTCTTGCTTCCTTGACTAAAGGGAAGAAGACTCTTATCTCTTGTACACTATTTACCTCAGAATTAGAGTAAGGAAAGGGCCATGAAGTGTGGGAGGTCAGATTAAGACCTGGGATAGGGAGCAGCACTGGCTGTCCTTCTTCCCCTACTTTTGGATGTGAGGCTGAAAAGTGGGAAGGAAAAGGGATGTAGCCTGTGGCCAAGATAATCATTGGTAACGTGATTCGTAGGTGATGATACAGCAGCAGTAGGAAGCAGGACACATGGGTAGAGCAGCTCCTGGGAGAAAGGGCAGAGCAAGGTTTACTTCCCACGAAATAGGAGCAGGAGCAATGTGAGGGGGGGTTACAATAGGAAGCTCAGGACCTGGCTGACATTATAGGAGATGTGCAAGTGAGTATATATATTTATTTATTTTAATCTGGCTGAAACCTGGGCATTTGACTAATGGAGAGCTGATGGTTTGGCATTTTCACAGGATGTACCCTTGTTCAGTGAGCAGGAGCTGGTGACCATGCTTGCATTACATGCAGGGATGCTATCTGATAACAAGACCTTCTCAACCATGAGCAAGCAAGACTGGGGTTTCTTATATGGGATGCAGCTGCAAGGAGGAAAGGGCTTCAGAAGCTTCAGGGGAACATGGATTAAATCACTGTGGTTAGTGGTGCAAATACTGGAGAGCCCAAACTAGATTGGCATGCACAGGGAAGGACCCATCCTACTCCCTGCACATCAAATCTTAGCTTCTTATCTGCCAGTTCCAGACTTTCACTCACCTCTAACTGCACTTACACTGTACACTTCAGCACATGAAGGATTGACCTAGTTGGGTGCTAAGTACTGTGACGCTGATTTGCTTTGGTACATACTGCACCATGGGTGTAACAGCTCCCTTGGCTCTGCAGACATCCCTTTAGGTCACGCTGAGTTCACTCAGCTGCTGCTGGCAAACCCTTGGCTGAGGATTTAGTGAAATACTGTGAAATCAGCCCCCCTTCTGACCAAACCATTACCTGTCGCTGGTATGGTAGCAGGAGCAGCAAGGGATGCCAGCCAGATAGCTCCCAGCTGCAGCTCCAGGGTCTTCTTGTGGCAAGAGAACCAACAACTGCTTTCGGGGAGTTTATTGGGACAACAAATCTACCTATGACCTCACAGACCCCTCAGAAAACATGACTAAAGACAACCCCTTATACCACACAGACTTTTACCAGAAACTGGGTGATTTGCACTGAGATGAGTGTGGTGGGATGAACCCAACCCTTACCTGTGCGATCCGCACAGATTGGGCTGCTAGAACAAGCCTATGGCCAAGTGCCTTGTGCACACCTCTCTTGGGTAACAGCTGGGCTGAGGTCCAAGGAATCTGTATAAAACATGCTCAGGACTGCTCAGCCAATTAATCTTTTGTAACTTGTGGGGGAAAAAAATGGCATGTGATCATGTAATTAATGGTTGGCTCCTAAGGTGTGTGCACTAATTAAGGTTCAGGACTATGGTTGCTCAGCAACTGTGTTTGCAGCATTTTCTAGCATTGAAATGCTTGACTTTACGGCCTGAATAAATGTTCTTTCAGGCTGTTTTGAGTGCCAGTATTTCTCAATCAAAAAGGAAAGAAGCAGACAGAAAAGGCAGATGGCACCTTAGAGCACCCTCTAGGACAGGTGGGACCTCTTACTATCCTGTCCAGACCCCTGCTGTGAGGGCTGGTAGAAAGCAATAGCAGGTTGTTGCATCCTCCAAGAGCTCATGCTGCTGGAGAGACAATGTCTGTCCAGTCTGTTTTGCAGACCATAGATGACAGCAGAATAACGGTAGTACCAAGAGTTTGGGGGTCTCTTCCCAACACTGCAACAGAGCCTGCTGCAGAGCAGCAGCTTTCTGCCTGAACCTCTCCAGGCTTGTTTCTTTCTTTCCCATCCTCTTCAGCCTGCCACTGTCCCAGGCTTGTCTTCTCCCTGCTGGTTTCTCTCAGCCCTCTGCCAGCTTGCTGTTTTTCTCCCTTCTCTACCCCAGGTCTCTTTGTCTCTCCCCTCCGCACATCCCTTTCATTCAATGCCTAAGCATCAGCAGAGACAAGCCCAGCGAGCACTGAAAGAAGGCAGGAAACACCCAGAGAGACTCATGATGACCCCAGCATATCCTGTACCCATGATTGCAGGGAAATGTGTGTTCAGACCCTGCTTCCACAGGGACACGTGCTCCAAGAATCCTTTGCTGCCAGCAGTCTACAAACCATTTTTCAAAGGTTTATAACTTGACCAAATTTGGGCAGATTTTCCTGGATACAGAAAATGGTATAGTGCTGCTTCAGAGGCCTCCTCCTGCCAAATTTCAAGCCTTTTCCCCTTCTCTTGAGGGAATGTAAGCACTTCAGAAAGAAAAAGTTCACCAAGATATAATACAGAGACAGACTTTTTGCTTGAGCTCTCAGAAGTGCTTGGAAACATCTGGCAATATCTCAGATACTCAGCATGGAAAATATCAACTTAAACTGTAAAAGCCCAATGATGTTACAAAATCAAATAAAAACACACATGATAATGGGCAATGTGAAGGCAGTTAGTAAACTAAATACCTTTGCAGGTGGAACTAAAACTGGCAATTGTATACGACAGCCCTACTGTCTAAAATGTGATGGAGCTTAATGGATGGATCTGTTAATACATTGAAAAAGAGAGCAGGTAACTTCTCCCCAGATTTCATTGTCATTCTCTACATAATTTGCTGAAGTTTTAATCAAAAAGAGGCCCTTTTCTCACCAAAAACCCTGAACAGCCAGAGCGACCAGTTTCCCCAGTCCCTGTGCTGGACTACAGCCAGGGACATACTGCGACTGTGGCCCCCAGGAGCAGGCACATGCCAGAGGGTGAGTTTCTCCTTTAATTTTTCTAGTGTAATTCTCTGACAGGTCCTAGCAGCCTCCTGAGAAGCTTACCTAGCACCGTCCCACCGTGACATGGTGCTACAACAAACTGTCCTGAAAAATAACCAGAGAAAGTGCTCATAGTACCAGTACCAGTCACCTCTAGGCTCGCTTTCCAGGGTCTGTCTTGAATTTGGGATTTTTAATGGGTGACAGGAAGATACTGAAACCTAGTTTGGATGTGCTGAATTTTAGGCTACAGTTTAAATTCCCTTCAATTTTTCTCATCCCCAGTTAACACCACACACCAATAGCCCTCTACTGTATTATTTAAGCCATTCGTTGAATACAGAACAAAAGGCTATCAAATCCAGTTGACTACTTGTTTATACTGTGATCATCATTATAGAATACAAATATATGAAAGACAATGTGTTCAGTAATCATAACAACATAACAGTGAATTGTCCATGAACTGTGCAGATAACATTTTTCTTCTACCGATAGCTGTGTGAACTGAATTCCAATACTTTTCAGCAAACTCACTGAAAACCTTTCAGACACTTTGAACTAGAAATTCATTGTGAGAAATTAATGTTGGGATTTTTTTTCCTTCCTCTATAGTGCTGTTGGTGCTTCCCCAGCTTGAACAAAGTACAATCTGTACTTATTTTTGTTGTTGAGACGTACTCATTGAGGTTGTCTGTCAGACTGCTCATTTGAAAGAACATTCTCATGCTTAAAAAAAACCCCAACAACCAGATAATTCATAAGTATTCCATTCAACTGCAGTCTTCTACTATCTAAATTGAAAATTTTATACAGCCTGATTTAACGGAAACTCAACATTTTGGGTTACAGAATGGAAAATTTTACCATCAACAATCTGAGTATGATTTTGCAAAATTTCACTTAGTTTGAAGCTATCAGCTATCATTTCTCCAGTTAAGAATCTAACTGGATTTTACAAATGTTTTCAAGTGACACAGGATTCACTGCTAGATATAGCCAAGAAATACCACATGATGACTTTAAAGAAAACTGCCTTTTTATGCATTCAGAGGTTTGGGGAAAAAGTTTTCAAGACTGGATGGGAATACTTTAAAAATAGATTTTAAATTTGAAATCCTCTTCATCTTCTAAAAAATGTGATGAAAATAGGTTTTAGCAGTTATGGTATGTCTGCATCTTTTATCACTAAGTACACCAGACCATTAAAAAATTTCTAATATGTATGTTTGAATATGTTGCTGTTGATCACATACTGAAATGTCATTGTTCACTCTGAGTGGGCAGTCATTTCTTTTGAGATCCTTTCATTCCCATAGGACAGTCTGCTGGAAATACCTGAGATCATCTCTTGCTTATGTCCATATGCCTTAGTTAACTCTATTGGCTTCTTGAAAATTGTCATCCTGAAGAATCAGTGAAAGGCTGAAATTTGCTGTGTATATGAATCTAAGTCCTGCAAATCTCACCCATAGCCAGCCATCCTAAGTTCTTCTCTCTAGATTCCCTTCGTAGTTAATGAAGAGGAAATTCAATCCCTCCAGATGGAAATTGCTTCCAGTTGTATTTAATACCTATCTTTGGATAAGGGAAGTGCTCTGTGGCATTGAAACTTTTTCTCTCTTTCCCTCCATTGATGATGGAAGAGATGCCTAAATTTTCAAACATCCAAAGTCACTTGGGATAAGTTCTATGATTAAACAAATGGTTTCAGAGTGGTTACTCAGTCAAGCTCAAGCATATGCTTGATCTGAAACAAAACCTATGAAGAGAAATATGGGCATAACTCTTATATAAGAGGCACAGATATCTACTTATCCTTTGTGGGAAAAGGCATTAAGACCTCACTTCTTTATTTCTTCCACTGGCTCCTGTACCCAGACGCATTATCTGCAAAAGTGCAGGTCTTCCTGTAAAGCAAGAAGAGTAAGTTCCAATCAACATGGGATGCAAATGAGATGAAATTATGCACGAGACATATTTTATCAACCCCAAGCACTTTTCCATGAAAATAAGTCAACATATACAACCTTGTTGCTGCAGACTGGTTTGCAGCTCAATGTTCAGTGCAGATGAAGATGTAACAGAACAGAACTTTGCTGGAATTGCATGGAAAGCATGACATATCTCCAAACTTCTTTGAAGAGTATTATCCTTTGATCACTTTTCAGCTGCATCTTATGTTTTGTGAGAGGCAGTATTCTGAACGTACTTATATCATTTGCTGGATTTTTGTAATTTATACTCCTTTGACAAGGAAGATTACCCTCTCAGTGAGCAAGCAATGGTCAATTGATTTCAAGAGCTAATCCCATTGGCACTTAAGACAGAAATGATTAGACCCCTTGTTATCAAAGTCCCAAGGTCAAGTCATCAAATATGACTGATTATATTTTCTAATGGTTTTTCTATGCTCATTAAAATGCATTCAAATATTCAGAATCACCTCTGATCATGACATTCAAAACCTGCTCTGATGGCTCCTGACAAGCAGAAATGTATTTTCTAATCTTTAACCACATAAACAATAGATAACTGCTTGTAATTGGGTTCAAATTGATTTCAGGTGGCTTCAGAGAAAAGCAATTACTACAACAGATTAACCTTTTAATTAATGTTTATTAAGGATATTACCAGGTGCAGGAATCCTCCTAAAGCAGAAAATTACACTTCATTGAGATTCATTTATGATAAAATAGCTGATCCATTCCCAGGTCATTATTCATGTATTTATCATCATTTCTTGCTCTTCATGAAAATGCCATTAACTATTGTAACACTGTGTGTTTTAAATACATTGTTCTATATTGAATAGGGGAATGGGCATATGAAGATGAAGATGTCCTTTGGCACAGGTATTTAGAAAACGAGCCAGCACTCTTTACCAAATGTCACCATGGGCAGGATATTCAGCTATAGCATCAGTCTTCTCCAAAGGCTTGTGAGATACTTCATTCATGAAGGGGACACAAATGCATGGAGAACTCTGTCAGAGTTCACACACCATGAAGGACTTCATCCACAGATGAAAGATATGCTTATGTCTTGAGAGGAACATAACCTGGGCTACAGAGAAGGGTTTTTTTTCATGTTCATGGTACATTAATGCCTCAGTGATTGAGTGTCTGAATCCAGATCATAAGGAAAGTGATCTCCCACATGCCTTCGGAAATTTCCAACTCCAAGGTTTGACGTGATATACCTGAGACTGACTGATGGTGATGCCATCTCTGGATACATCTCTAACATGAAATAAAAAAAGGTCAGTTATTTTCTGGATACATCTATAATACTAAATTTTAAAAGGGTCAGTTATGGATCATACTGTTCAAGTGTTAGCTCTTCCCCGGTTTTGCTTTGGACAGATTCAGCTAGCTCTCCCCAAGACACATCTGCCATGGAGAGGGCTGACCTTGGCTCATGTGGATGTAGACCAGAGTGTACCATTTGGCTTTGGGGCCAGGATCAGTCCCCAATCCCCTTTCATGTAACAGTGTAGATACCAACTCTGTGGCTATTGCTAATTTGCTGCTGCCCCAGGACTTCCCACAGCCTCAGGCCATTCTTCTGACAAGCAAATTGACAAAGCTTGTGTTCTCAGGGGGTTGCTTTATTTTGTTTTGTTGTAATCGTGGAAGGAGTCTCTCCCAAGCATTGTATATTACTTCTCTGGTTTAAGTTCAGCATCCTATATACACAGTATATGGTTCAGGCACCAAGTAAAACATTGTCTTGAAACGTTCTCATTGTTCCACAGTGTGCTTCTCATTCTGTAAAACTATGTCAATTAAACAGCCTTTTTAGTAATAATGAAATAAATAAATAGACATAAAAGTCCTTTAGTTCTCTTTAATGCTAAAGCTTGTAATTTTCTGTGGAAAGCTTTGTTCAGCTACTGGTAGTGTATGACTGACTTCCAGCATCCTTTCTTACCCTCCCAGTTCCAAATGAAAGACATCAAAACACTACTTCAACTGATAAAATAAATTTCCTTCAAAAAGATAAAAGAAGGTTGATACTGGCCTGGGGATAACTCCTGGGCAGACATGGACAGGGAGTCTTGTTCAGAAATGGGAGAACTTGGTCAGTCTATGGCTAGAGCATCTCTTCCAGAGGGCAAGGACTCTGCCACCAGGAGAGTCAGGATGACTTTCAAATGTCAGAAGTCACACAAGAAATGCTTGCAGCAGATGACAATATTCTCCACATCTCTGTAACTGCCTGGACACTCTCTCAACCAGTGTTACCTTTTCTCTGTTATCTCATATAGTGGTACCCCATAAACTTCACTGATGATGGATATTTAACATACAAACAGGCTAATCACAAACCAGTACAGTTCATAGAACCTTTGAGGGATCTCCTACAAGTGTCTTAAAAGTTCAGTCAGAGGAGATCCTATTTAAGAAGTTGCCTGAAATATATATATATATAAAAATATATATGTTCTCACATTTCAGTACTTGGGTTTATCTATTTAGTAGAAATCTTTTCATACAGAAGTAAACTGGAAGGGGCTTTGGTAACATTTTTTTCTGTACTTGCTCTAAATATGTAGGATTTCTGATTCTCTGAAATTCTATCAACTTCTTGAAGAGTCTTGTGTTCAACCAGTTTAAATTAAATTTCTTCTACCATTTCCATTCAGTTTGATTCCTTCAAGTTTGACAAAATTTTTTAGATAACCCAGAACTATAGAGTTCATTTTCATCCAGTGAAACACAAAGGAGAGTTATTTTTCTCTTTGTTCAATTTACCTGAACTACAAAAAAAAAAAAAATGAACTTCTCTGCAAGACTTACACAAGAGCATTTAAACACACAAAGGAAAAAAAAATCTATGAAGCTGTATTACTGCCTTTGCTTAACAATATGCCGCTTCCTGATTAATATCATTCAACTGTAATGCATGAATAAATTGTAATTTAAATGATTGCATGTATGCACCATCATATCAAAACCAAAATGAGACACCTAGACAATCATAGCTTTCTCTTTTTTTTTTTTTTTTTGTACTCCACTTCTTTCTTCCCTCTAACAAGGGGATTTGTATGTCACACACTTATTCTAAGATTGTCTGTAAAGGCAGGGCTGGTTACAAGGCAGAACACTGACAAAATGGGAGAAAAGGACTATATAGGCACAGATGCAACCAACTTGTGGATAGCCAAAGGCAAGTTACAACCTGTTAAGCAAAAAGTGAAAGGAAAAGTAAGCTGCTGTTAAGGCACCACCCTGGGACACACAAGAGCTGGATTTAAGTTCCTTCTGTGCAAGAAAATTCCTCTGAGTCATCAGACATGAGCTTTCTGCAGCAGTTTGTGAGATACCAGCCCGAGAAGAACTGAAAGAGCACATCTAGGCTTTGAGGATCTGTGAACTAGGTTGCATACTTTTGCAGGGTCCAAATACATTACACAGTGTCCTGGAAACAAGCTTGTGTCTCAGTTGTCCATTCTTCACTGCTCTCATCCCAAAGAATCAGAAGCTGTTTGGAGACCAGAGCCTCGCAGTGCTGCAGGTACCAGAACAGGGCTTGTCATAGGGCTGAGCCACAAACAGGCACCAGAGATACAAGTTCACCCTATAATTGCTGAGCCAATTTGGCAAAGTGTGGATTTATTTAAGAAGAAAAGGACTTCCCAGCTGATCAAGCCCAGCTCCTGGGTATCTGAGGTACCACCTCTAATAATCTTTTGTTCAAGGAACTAAACTTCATCTGAGGTGGTTTGCCCACCTTGAGTTTATCTCTGGTTCTGACACTAACTGTTAGGCAGGACTATCCCTTGTTTTTCTTTTGTTTTATGCCACTGTCACCTTAGCCAACCTTTTTGTTTCTCTTAAGTGCCATGTGGCCATCTATTGATTTTCCCACACTCCTTGCCACTATGAGGAAAAAAAAAAAAAAAAGACATAAAACAATAGAAGAAACTAGTAATTTAATGGAAACTTCCAATGTCATAGAATCATAGAATGGTTTGGGTTGGAAGGGACCTTCAAGATCATCTAGTTCCAACACCCCTGCCATGGGCAGGGACACCTTCCACTAGACCAGGTTGCTCAAAGCCCCAACCAGCCTGGCCTTGAACACTGCCAGGGAGGGGACAGTCATAACCTCTCTGGGCAACCTGTTCCAGTGCCTCACCACCCTCATAGTGAAGAACTTCTTCCTCTATCTAATCTAAATCTACCCTCTTTCAGTTTAAAACCGTTACCCCTCATCCTATCACTACACTCCCTGAGAAAGAGTCCCTACCTACCTTTTCCTTTAAGTACTGGAAGCCTGCTATATGGTGTCCCCTGGAGCCTTCTTTTCTCTAGGCTAAACAACTCTAACTTTTTCAGCCTGTCCTCATAAAGGAGGTGCTCCAGTACCCTGATCATCTTTGTGGCCCTTCTCTGGACCCACTCAAGCAGGTCCATGTCATTCTTATGTTGGGGGCCCCAGAGCTGAACACAGTCCTACAGGTGGGGTCTCACGAGAGCAGAGTAGAGGGGGAGAATCACCTCCCTTGACCTGCTGGCTACACTTCTCTTGATGCAGCCCATGGTATGGTTGGCTTTCTGGGCTGTAAGCACATATTGCTGGTTCATGGTCAGTTTTCCATCCACTAATACCCCCCAAGTCCTTCTCCGCAGGACTACTCTCAATACATTCTTCACTCAGCCCGTATTTGTGCTTGGGATTGCCTTGACCCATGTGCAGGACCTTGCACTTGGCCTTGTTGAACATCATGAGGTTTGCACAGGCCCACCTCTCCAGCCTGTCAAGGTCCCTCTGGATGGCATCCCTTCCCTCCAGCGTGTCGACCACACCACAGAGCTTGGTGTTGACAGCAAACTTGCTGAGGATGCACTCAATCCCACTGTCTGTGTCACCAAAAAAGATGTTGAACAGCACCAGTCCCAGTACTGATCCCTGAGGAACACCACTCATCACTGTTCTCCACTTGGGCATTAAACCATTGACTGCAACTCTCTGAGTGCGATCATCCAGCCAATTGATGTCATTATGTATTTCAAGCATAGGATTTGTAGTTCTCAGATAACAATATTATTGTATGGAAAATTAATCAAAAGCCTAAATTGATGATCTTTCTACATTTCTTTTGGAACAGCAATTAACTGCTTGGTCATCAAACTGTTGGGGAAGCATCAGGAAAGATTAAGATTATGGGTAGGTTACAATGTAGCAGGTAGCATTGGGATGGTCCATGGCTTGGCCATATTGAAGATACTTCAGTTGAAGAAGTTGCTGACACAGGACATTTGTTTGGGAAAAAATGGCTTTAATTTAGTTAAATGTCATTAAATTTTTTGTGATTGTTACAGCAAATGCACCCGTTGTGTGTATATTATATCCTGTGGTCTGCCAGGCACTCTACTTTAGACATGGTATCATTACAGGAGAACCACAAAAATGCTTTAGATTCTTTGGAAAACTGAAGGGGGGAAAAAACCTCAAGAGATCCAAGAAGGGAAAAAAAAAAAAAAAAAAGAGAGAGAGAGAGAATAGAAGGTTTGTTATCCATCCTGTTCTTGGAAACTGAACCAACGGGGATAAGACAACAAGGGCATATATTTATAAAGCACAATAAAAGGCCTCTGTGCAGTCATGTCTGCACAGAGCAGATGAGCAGTGGAGTTCTGGGAAGAATTACATAAGGCATCTTGCATACACGTGCCTTCAAACACAGAAACACACATTTGCACACATATCCACAGTGTGTGCCCAGACGATGCCCCTTTTCACATACAAAACCTCCCAGTCTCAGTCAAGAAACTCCACAAAACACTTCAGATGCAACACATGAGAAGTCCTGTTTCCTGTAGTGCCAAACCACGCAAGTCATAAGCAGCCTAAGAGCAGGACTGTGAGAAACTTTTCTCAGAAACAAGGCTTTTTAGCCTGGTTTCAGCTCAACAAATACAAAAGCAATTATATACAGATAATAAGTGGATGTTGTGGACTTGACAGACTGGAGGAAAGGCAGCTTACATGCATAGCTATTCAAAAGTAGTGTAAATTAGAGAATCTGCCAGCAAGATGCTTTCAGATAGATTTGTTGTGTATGTCCATAGCAGCTTGCCATGTGTCCCATCTGCAGTTCACACAGCTTCCAAAATCTCCATGCAAGCCTTGCATCCAAGTAATAACAAGGCTGCATCTTCTTTGTGAGTTAAATGTCAACAATTAGAACTATTTGGACACCCCAAAGCTCTTGCACTCTCTTCCCCTCTCATATCCCTGTTGTCCAGTCTTCAATTATTCTGTTGTGCTGACTACCTAGCATAATATTTCCTTCATCTGAAACCTTAACCTTTTGTCTAGAAAATGAATGTTGTCGGGATGCATACCATCCCAAAGGTGCCTTGCTACACATCCATTTTCGTCTTCCTCCCTTGTACAAGTTTCCACATCTTTTTAACTATCTCTTTGCCAGATGTAATGGTCTGTCCTAAAACAGTTCTGGATTTTCCTGACAGCTTTTACAAAATTAACCTCTTTTTTCCCCCTGAGTTTTCAGAAATAGGTGATCAATGATGTGTGATGAGATGATGCTAAATAATCTTGCTTTTTCCCCCTCTCTGGGTGACCCCTAAGTTTTCTACTCTGCCCTCTTGTCTTTAGATGTCTTTAGTAGCAGAATTCCTCTGCCCTATTGGATTCAGCTCCATCTCCTAGCTCTGCTAACATCTTCTCAGTAACAAAAGTCATCCACACCAAACTCCTTCTACGTGCATAACATCCCATCCAGGTTGCAGAAATAAATGAGAAGGACATGAGCTCCTTCTTGGTTAATCTGAGTTGGCACTCCAGAGAGCGCTGACATCTGCTCTTTCTAATGAGGCAGCTATGAGCCTCAGTTCCCTCCAACTAACAGCATTCCCCAGCATGATTCCCCCTTCCTCCAGGAGTTAATTAATTTGTACACTCATTAACTAGGCTTAGAGTTAGAGAGCTATTTATATTGCCAGTTGGCTACCATCTCTTAGCTGTATAATGCCACTACAGTCTTGCAGGCCCTACAAGTGCTTGTGTGTTGTAGCCCTTGGTCCCTTTCACAGCCCAGAAATGTACCCTTGATCCAGAAGTGTGAAGGTGTTTTTAAAGAGCCTCCTCTGAGATGCTAGAGCTGATTGTAAGAGACAAGTATCAGTTTCTCAGAAAATGAAAGTGAACCTTTAAAGCACCACCAGACCATAGTTGGAGGTTTGAGTTAAGTGTTTAGCTCCTGGATGTAAATGGGCATTTGTGTCTTACCTGGATAGTTTTCCATAAGAACTGCAAATTTTCACCTCAGAGTGTCTCAGCTCCCTCCCAAAGCATAGCCTAGACAGTCAAAACACCTCAGAAACATTTGCAGAGGAAATCGGTAACCTAACAAGGTAGAGGTCACCTGGCCAGTTGTAGATATCTAAAATAAAATAGGCTTTCTTCATAGTCACTAGAGGACAATATGTACTTACAGGGTGCAAAATATATGGTGTTCATTAGCATGAGACAAATTTTGTCTTATAACAGCCTATTTCTCTTGGTGAGCTAGAAGAGGAATAACATCATGACCAATGAAGACACAAAATATACTGTAGGCTTCCTGTAAGTCAGGACAAGGTAAAACCCACTTCAATGGGTGGTTCTCTGAATACCTATGCTGACATTTCAGTCAGAGTGCTCAGGTTGTTTTCCCTGTGTGTATGATGGACTGAAACATGAGAAGGGATTTGGCTGGGAAAGGACCACAGCCCAAGGTTGATGCTGGGGACCCCAAGCTGGGTTCCTCTGAGCTCAGAGACCAAGAACCTCTCTACTGATCTGTGATCCCATATAACTAACCTACACCTTTCTCTAACTCTCAAGTTTCCTCTTTTCTCCATCCCTATGTCCTTCCTCTCTCTACATCTCCACTTCTGGATTCCCTCTTCTATGATGGGCAACTCACACACCTGAGAAGGTGGTGTCTGCAAGTCACTGCAGGAAGGAGGAGGTAGAGAAGATGCTGGCATGGCACAGGAGAGTGCTGCACAGTAGAGTACGACACTGTTGCAGCAAAGGAGTTGCAAGGCCCTCCACATACTTATTATACAGGCCATGAGTAATTGCTCTGGCTATTTTCCCAGGTTCATGTTGTGGGTGGTCTTGCCCCACGGGGTGTGTGGCAGATCAAGGCATCATCCAGCCAGCTGTGCTGGGTGCATGGGGTCACAGGGCAGGAGGAAAAGCCCAGTGCAGCACTGTGTAAAGGTGCTGGACCACGTCCTCCTTGCCTGGGTGCTGGGGCAGGAGCCATTGGGGTTAACATCCCCTCCATGAAGGGCAATTCACACAAATATTTGTTAATGCCAGATTTTTACTTTGTATATGAAGCCAAAAAAAATCAGACTCCCTGTGCTGAAGACTGCTCCAGGCACTTTCTATCTTCCAGTGTTACCTTCTCTGAAGGATATTCTAAGATAAGAAAATAGATGAAGTATCACCAGCCAGACCATTTCTGCACAAGAAGTGCACTCTGTGTTGGCCTGACACCCAGATGCTCAGGTCCCGTAGACTTACTGACTGCTAACTGCAGCCAGCACAATTCCCATGTGCTGTTTGGACTTTTTTTTTTTTACACACAGGCTGAGGAGAGGATTTCAATTACTTGCCTGAGGCTTGACTTTAAGGAGCAGCTGCAGGAAAAATGAAGCGACTGTACCATAAAAAACCCACACAATTTCCATATTACGTACCCATGAGCTACAGAGCCACAATGTACCCCACTCGGCCTCTTGTGGTTGTGGGTGGCTTACCCAGGCAGCAAAGGGTGGAAGTGGTGATCAGTGACAGGCTCCCAGAGAGAGCTGGGGAGAGCAAGGACCAGCTCTGAGTGTGTGATAGGACTTTAGAAAATGCCCCAGCAAACATGCTGGGAGTTCAGGCCTGGACATAAATGTCAACAGTACTAGCATTGCGTACATCTATTCTTAACAGGAATTTGCTAATTAGGGCTGAGTAACCTAAGGAAAAGGCTATTTGCAGACACAGTCCAAGAATGACCAGTCTCAGAAAGCAGCTGCAAGTGGTTTTGCAATATGATTTTATCTGGGCAGAATGAGTTCATAATTGGAAACTGCCCCAATCTTTCAGTCAGCTGAATCCTTACTTCTTTTGACCAGATCTCTATCACTTAAGACATTCCTTCAGCCTAAAGGCTGCAAAACCCTGTGCAGGTCTCTTTCCTGGTTAGAGGGACAGGAGTGTGAGAGGGGTGAAAGACAGAAGGTTTCCATCCAAGTCTCAGCTATCCATCCATTTGAAAAAAACAAAGCTGGTACTCTCTGGCCTAGCCAGCACCTCAGAGTCAGGCTGTAGACATTGATCCATAAACTTCAGTGGCCTATCCTGCGCCAGCAGCATGAAATCAAACCACAAGGATATGGGTACAGCACTTGAAAATGCTAACCCAGGGGAAGCAACTAATTGAAAAATCAAACATAGCAATGGACCTTTAGAAATAGCAGCTTTTTCCTTGACCTCTTCTCTAATATACATCACAGGCACTTCAACCAATTGATTTTTCTGCTATATGTCCTGCACCCCAAGTTGAGTGGAGCTGGGAGCACTTGGCCAGGCAGGAGTGATTAACCAGGTGACTTCAGCTGCAAGGGCTGACATCTGACAGTAGCAAAAACAGATGTGGAAGAAAGAGTCCAGTGTTCTCAATCTAAAATACTGGCTCTATTCTTTCTGAAGCTAGCAGTTAAAAAAATCAGAAGCAAAAGTACGCATGCTAAAGCTAATTTCATGGCTTAGAAGGGTCAGATAGCAGGACCTCAGTTCTAGGCAAAGGTCTCCCCACGAACATTTCTGGTAAGCAGAGGGTTGTCGTTCAATTTCCAGCTACACTGGCTTCCTTTCTCCACTGATTTCCCTGGCACCAGAAGTGTCTGAGAACTGTGCTCATGTCTGAGTACACTGAAGGGCTACAAGACTGATGGTGAACTGAGCAGCTGCAAACATGCAAATTCCTTCCTTTGAGGAACAGAGAAAAGAGATCAGGCTAAAATTTTTACTTCCTGAAGGCAAGTAGCCTTATCTTTCCTAATCCAGCTTCCCAGCTCAGACGCAATAAATGCCACAGATCTTTTGATTTTCTATCTCTCTGGTGATTAGGACTTGACAACTGGAACCATTTGTCTGTAATAAAACATTCATGAACAGGCCAGAATAACAGGCCAGAATGAGGATTCTTTGTCTCTAAGTCATTAAGTTTTAGACAACATTGGCTTCTAGATGAAAATGGATGTGCCAACTTCACAGATTTCATATAGGCAGTCAAGTTACTGCAATGAATATTTAGATGTGCTTTCAAATCATTACTGAAATCAGGTTTTAGTGTCACATACGTGTTTTGGGACTAGCTGGATATCAGTATTTACAATAAGCAAGGGAATTAGCCTCCAGATTAGAGGAATTACTGTTCAGAATTCATTCTCATGCTATAAAATTTACCCAACCAGGAAGGAGAAATTATTTCAAGTGACATAAACAGCAGATGAACATGAAAAGCCAGATATTAAATTTGCTCAGATCCAATAGGTTTTAATGAACTTCTACTAGTCTTCCCTTAGTTAAACCAAAGGACATCTACTTTTTACTTTCTCTTTTCTTTGAATTTTCTACCACATTTGACTCTTGCTCCTGCTGAATCTGCTTGTGCATTCATACCTCTGCCATCTCGTACTGGTTGGTTTGCACTTGACTACAACTGGGACCAAAAAATCTCGAGTTTTCCCCAACAGCAAAGATAACATGTTAAAAAACAACAGAGATGAGCTCTAATTCTGATGCTGGTTCAAGTCACTAGGTCAGTCATTTAATCCCTGAAAGTAGAAACAAGAAAATTTTTGTTCTTCACATATTCCTTGATTCAAAGAGCACTAGAAATTGTTACATCAGATATATTTCTAAAGTATATTCTAACCTGTGGTTGAGTGTGGCATGTTTTGTATTAGACACAGAAATTGATAAAATGCATGACACATTTTATACAGAAGGTGAAGATAAATTATATAATTTTTATTTAAAGATCACACTCTGCTTCCTTCTCTCTCCCTCTTTTTATTTTTGTGTGCAGCCTTTTTATTTTTGTGTGCTACAGCCTCAAAATAAACGGAGAATATATAACATATCAACATTTTGTGAGGCTAATGACTGGAACATGGACCTGGGAATCTTGGCCAGTATTTAACTGAACATGAGCTTGTAGCATAATGTGGTGACTAAGGGATCTACATTTATCTTTGAGTGTACAAACTGGGGAAGGCTATGCAATAGGTAAGCAATATTAAGAGTTTTTTCTAGTGCTAGAGAGACAATTACAAATTCTATTCAATTTTGGTACAGATATTTCAAAAAGGATGATGAAACTAGAGAAAGGAACACTCAAGAGCTAATGTTCTGGATAACAGTGATGGTGAGAGTCATCTCACCTAATTTCAGCCACCAAAATCTAGGGACCTAGTCCAAAACAGAAATGCAATCCATGGAGGTAGATAGGTGTCTCCAGAGAGTGATTCATCTCACTCTAAGAGAAGTGTCTAAAATGAGTTAGATGAGTCTTCTGAATGAATCATCTTTCCTCATTGACTGCAGGAGAACTGTAGAAAACTACCTTAGACTAGGTGCTTCTCATGTTTAGGTAGCAGAACATACATCTCATCCCAAGTGACTACGCTTTCCTCCCATGCATTTAATTTAACCAAAAGGAGTCTGCAATTGATTTGATTGTACATACCACCTTGAGGAGATATGAGGGTTTGGAAGAATCCTAATGAAGGGCATGGTGGGTTCTCCCTCATGTGAAAACCCCAGACTAAGAGATGTGCTCTAAGTTGGCGGCAACATCTGAAGATGGTGCAGGATACATCAGTGAGATCACATGCCCCACATTATGTGGGTCAGTCCAGATGACTGAATTAGTCCATCCTAGTTTTTAGCTCTGTCTCATATCTATGAACAGTGGTATTCTGTTTATGATACCCCTCAGACAAATGGATATAAGCAAAGCATGAATTAAATTAGTGGACACTCTGTCAGAGAAAAATCCATAGAACTCTAATAAAACTTAATTTTGGGGGTTTTTTCCCTCACACAAAGACACATGTTCACAGTTTTGTGAAGGTTGCTTTAAAATAGCCTTGCTTTACTGCACAATTCTAGTCCTATGTCCTAGAGAAGCTAGCCAGCTGCTCCCAGCAAGGAAAGCAGGCTCACCTGGGTTTACAGGTGTTTTTAGATTAGCTTTTCTAGTCTGAAAGTCAACACCAATTGGTGCCTTTAAGGATAACTAGCCACTGCTGAAGCAAGTTAATTACATGAGGGCAATTAATCATTATTCACAATTAAATTTGGAGTTGTAAATCCATAGA
Organism: Strix aluco; assembly: GCF_031877795.1. Taxonomy (NCBI): domain Eukaryota; kingdom Metazoa; phylum Chordata; class Aves; order Strigiformes; family Strigidae; genus Strix; species Strix aluco. Next base: position 109,284,873 of record NC_133932.1, on the reverse strand, counting down.
TGTCATGTCCCTCAATCAAAGTGTATTTTTAGCTGCAGAGCATGTTGGCTTTTCCTGTCTCTGTTTGCTCTAAAATTAACATTAATCAGCTTTTGGCTCTATGCATGCAGTATCTCCCCAACCAGGTAATTACAATAAATTTCCAGAATAAAGACCAAAAAAAAAAAAAAAAAGTAAAGTTTAAAATTCCTTGCTTCCAACCTTCAGTGTTTGGTCACTCATTTCTTTTGGTATTGGATCTAGCACTCATTAGTCACATTGAAAGTCAAGGATGTGTGTGCCTAGAAATGTGTAATTTTCCCTAGAACATCAATCAGTTACTACAAGCTATTACCTCTCCCTACACACCTGGCCTCTCATAAAAATGATGAAATGTAGGCCTCATGCAAAATGCTCTGTGAGGCAGGAAAATCATCCCAGAACTCTTCCATGGCCTGACATCTTTTACAGCAGCAGCCTTCCCTGTACGTTGGTGAGAAAGGGTATATTTAGCTGTTATATTACAGGCAAATTATATGGAGAAAAGCAATAATATTTCAAATTATTTCCACTTAGAAACCATAAAAAAGGTTACAGACAGACACAAACAAACCTACACATCTTGTTGCTTTCTCAAAGTTTAGAGAAAGAGCGGGAACTCAATGGTGGAAGGCTTAGTTTAGTTGAAATATGCCATATCCTGTGGCTGTGGGAATCTCTGTAGAGCCACAAACTATGGCTGGTAAGTATAAGATAAATTATAAATGTTTGTTTTAGCAAAACAGAAAAACAGCACTACACCACCAGTACCACCACCACCCCCCAAAAAAACCCCATGAAAAACCCCAACAACAACAACAAAACAAAAACCAAACCAGAAACAAAAACCCAACAAAAAAGAAACTTGCCACATCTCCATGGAAAATCTTGCTTCCCCTTCCAGCCAACCACTGTAGGTGAAGGATGCTCTTCACCCATTGCTCATGATATTCACTGCAATTTGTGTTTTTTCCCCATTTCTAGTCAGTGAATACAGTGCATATTGCTGTTAAGCAAAAGTTTCCAGCTCTGGATCCTCTGCAGCAGAATTCTGTAGATGGAATTCATGTGTGGAACAATGTTGCTCTTGCTGACATTTATAGGAAGAGCATTTCCTACTCCAGACAGGAGTATTTGACAGTTGATAGGTGACAGTTTTTGTAGGGTCAGCCCAAAAGTGAGCAGGAGGACAGCCTACACAGTGAAGCCCTCTAGTCTTCCAGTATTTCTAACACAGACTTAACATGTCTGTCTCACCCCCCCGATTGTTGCATGATTCTGTCTATTTCTTGGACCCTGGAGGCTATTCAGCAAGCTTTTCCTTCACTCTGACATATAGTTAATGGCACAGGGCAAGAACCTGTGTAGGCTAGTTTTGATCATAACTGCTTCCCTGTCTCTGTCTTTGGGCTTATGCCTGTTGTCCTTATATCACTGTTACATCTCTGAAGTCCTCCTGTGGCCCACACTTTCTATCCCAAAAATCCCCATACACATAAGCAGAGGCAACACAACCTCCTTTTTTTGAGAATAAAACTTGGCTTTGTTGTGTTTAGCTGTAAGAAACTCTACATCAGGTGTTCTCAGACCTGCTCCTGTACCAGGCTCCTCATTGCCACCAGCACAACCATGCATGTGCAGAGGCATTGAGCCTTGCAGGTGAATGGCAAGCCAGCCCCAGCAAAGTGCAAATACACCTCCAGGTCTCTGTCCTTAAACAGCTGACCATCCCCGATGGACTTTCTCAGACCTGCCACATTCTTTTCTCACAGGGATTTGAAAATACTCTGGATGCCACAAGGTAATTTTTTGTCATAGCAAATCAGCATATCAGAAGACAAAGAAGTTCATAGCCTCACCCACTCAGTGGGATGCATGACTCAGGTAGTGATAACTGGTGAATCATCTAAAAGTCACCTGTAGCACTTCTTGCATGAGCACTCAGAGGGGAAACCTTTTGATAATTGATAGGTGGTTCTGCACTTTCTCTGTCAATACTGAGAGTCAGCTAATGACACTACATGGTGTAGAAGAAAGAGGGGGGGTGGCTGCTCAGTTTTCAAGTTTGCTACTCAACTGAGACAACAGTCATTGCAGATCCAGCAGTTGTCAAATTACTACTTCTCTGAAGAATAACATTTTTGACATGACCTTTTAGTTCAGATTTATTAATAAAGATTGACTCCATACTACTTGAAAATTCACCTGGTAGGGGACAATGTAGGTTCTTGACCGGATTAGAAATGTCACCCAATATGATACATGAAATATGGCTTTAACACTAAACTAAAAGAACAATTATTTATATTTAGTATTGAGACAATTGAGTATTATACCAGACACAGGTAGGAAAAATAAGTGAATCTGAAATCTATTTCTAAAAATTACTAAAGTCTAAGATTTCCTTTTCACTGGCTCCTGCAATGGATTGGACGCTTTCTCCATCACTCAAGAACATGACAGGTATCTCATGAACAAAACTGACTTGTCCCTTTCTTAGGAGCACCAGCCATTTGATTCATAATAGTCCTTTTGGTTACTGGACCCAGAGAAAACTTAACAAAACTTTCAAATAATACATCCTACCTGGAAGCATATTTGCATAGTCCTTCTATTAAACTGTTCTTGCAGATATGCAAAATAAATATCTTGCTTTGCCACTGTCTTCCTTCAACATGGAGCTGCCAGGTTCCTTAATCCCACATGTTTAGCTCGGCCTTTTCCTTGCCCTTTACACAATCATCTTAGCTCGGCCTTTTCCTTGCCCTTTACACAATCATCTTTTGAAAATGGCTTCCCAACCATTTTTTTTTTTTTAGAAGAGAAGGCCTATTTGTCATTTCCTACAGTGACTGGAATATCTATCCTCAAATACAGTGTTTTGCCTCATCTTTCCTGGATTGCCCTCCAGTTCATCTCCACCTAAATAACTCATTGCTGATGATCCCTTACCTTGCCTGCACCTCATTACAATGTATGTCATTCATTTCAGATCTAAATTTATCCCTCCTGCCCACAGACGTAGTATTATCTGACTGAAAATTACTGAAATCAGAAATGCTGAGTCCTAAGTCTGAGGTTATGGAAAATTTAGTACATGTTAAGAATAATCCCATATAATTAAAAGCTTTCTCTGCTATTTTTGTCATGTTCTTCATTTAAAGTATAGTTGCACACTTCACAGGTCAGTGTCAAAAAATATTAGATTTTGGCAGTTTCAGAGAGCAGGGTGGGCCACAAATTGTCCCACTAAGTAAATCATACTGAATGGCTCACAGTAATGAGATACAGAGTTTGTCTCTAGCTCGCTCACCTCAAATACACTCTAGTTACCAGTTCCTGAAATTCATTACAATCTAATGATGCTCTGTGTACATCTAAAGGTAAATGATTTTGTTACCTTACTCTGCTCCAGTTAATTCTTACAGGCTTTATCAGTGTGACGAAGGCTTGAATGATCATGTGCATGGAAACTCAGCATCACTCCTATAAGCGATAGAGGTATTTTGACAGAGCTGAAGTTTTTAGAAGCTCTGTAGGGTACAATGTGATTGCATGGAGACTGAAAGGTATTGTAGTAGATGATCCATTAATCCTTTCTTTTATGGCACATTACTCCTTTCTCTTGTGTCCCAGTGCTGATAGAGAAACTATTGTCAACTTAGTCCCCTTTTCCCACTCTTTCTTCCTTCCTCTCTTTCTCTGTTGGTAAATCCATCTCAAGATTGAAGACCTCTGTGGTTGTACTAACTCCCAGTACTTGCCTGAGATGAGCTTTGAGCCCAAGCCTTAGCAAGTGTAGTAAGGCAGGCCTGTAATTTTTCTACTTGTATAAAAAAAATTTGAAGAGACAAAACTGCACATGCCAGGAAGCGAAACTTTGTGAGTACAAGTACAATTTAATTAAAGCTGTAAAGGGGCCTGAAGGAGAAGAATAACATATTATTAACAGCTTGAATCTGGACCTGGCCACAGATCTGTATGACAAGCCAGCTGCACTTTTGGTGTGAAAAGGAAGCTGGCCAGTGTCTCTTACTCAACTCAGCTACAGTCTTCCAAAACACACCCTTTCTCATGCCTCCCATCCTTGTGACACACCTAGCATTAAAAAAGCTTCCAGTAATATTGTGCCTCTGGCCTATGTAAAATGAAATTCAAGTCTAAACTTGCCTGCTCTTACTTTCGGAGGTAATAAACGCACCCTGCTGTGCTAATAGGAATTCTGCTCTACAACCACAAGGAGAAAGTCTACCACTTCAGAGCAACGAACATTTTTCCTCTTTAGCTGCTTAATTTTTCTTTTTTCTGATCATTACCAGGCACAGAATCTACCAGCTACTTTCATGATGTACCATGATGACAAGCTTTTTTCCTTACCACAGATATTCAAAAGGCTGTAAGAACATCTTGGACCCTGTTGCAAAGTTAAAGACACAAGCTGGAGCCAGAATACTCTGTATCAACTCTGCTGGAAAGCTATGGGATGTTAACCGCGTTGTCTTAATGTTAAAAGAGTCAGCTGATGAGAATCTACTCAACCTTTCTCATATTCTCTGAATCAAGCTAATAGCTCAGTCCGGACCTAACACTTAGAAAAGAACAAAATTTGCAACCATGATTGAAAAAAAGTTGTAACTGCAATGGTCACCGACAACTTTGATCAAAAAACAACCCCAGCTTGTCATCTTCTCAGCCTCTCTGCTTCAAACTCATCTACCTCCATCCTTTTCTTTGAGTTCTTTCAGCGTAATTGAAGAATATTATTGAAGGGAATTATGTTTATATATTTATATTCATGTATTTATGTATTTATTATATTATATTTTTTTACTCACTGATCATCTGGAATGGAAGAAGATGGAGAGGGCAGCAAAAAGAAGAAGAGTTTTAGAAAAAGATGCATGGAAAGGATTCATTCAAACCACATCATTCTGTTTCTTGTGCGTGTGCGCGTGTGCTTTATTGCAGACTAGAAACAGAACTGAAAAGGGCAAAATACACCTTGTATAGGATGTGTTCTATGTGTACTTGTATAAATTAATCTGCTTAGTACATTCATGGATAATAATTTGTCCTTTATACAGATTACATAAAGGACATTCTCCTGACAGAAGATTTCATAGAATCATAGAATGGTTTGGGTTGGAAGGGACCTTAAAGATCATCTAGTTCCAACCCCCCTGCCATGGGCAGGGACACCTTCCACTAGACCAGGCTGCTTAAAGCCCCATCCAGCCTGACCTTGAACACTGCCAGGGAGGGGGCAGCCACAGCTTCTCTAAGCAACCTGTTCCAGTGCCTCACACCCTCATAGTGAAGAATTTCTTCCTTATATCTAATCTATATGTACTCTCTTTCAGTTTAAAGCCATTACCTCTTGTCCTATCACTACATGCCCTTGTAAAAAGTTTCTGAAGAACCAGATGGCCAAAAAAGTTCACACATCAGCTGGAACATAAATTTGTCACTAATTGATGCAGGACTGAAAGGAGAGCTACCAGGAGGCATTTCCAGCACCACAAGTTGAGGGTAAGGACCATAAGAATCAGGGTAACCTGGTGTCTGGGTCAGCCACTGAGGGGAAACATGATGCTGGTTAGCTAATAGTTTAATAAGAGAAATGTAGGACTAGAGGACTAGTTCTGTGCCTGACTGTACCGGGTCTGGCTGAACCGGAATTGGTTTTCCCCTGTAGCAGCCCTCATGGTGCTGTGTTTTATGTTGGGAGCTGGCAGGGTGTTGATAGCACACTGGTGTTGTGACTACTGCTGAGTAGTGCTTACACAGCACCAAGGCTCTTTCCGACATTTCCCCCCCGCAGTGGGACGGGGTGGGCAAGATCTTGGGAGGGGACACAACCAGGACAGCTGACCCGAACTGACCAAAGGGATATTCCATACCATATGACATCTGCTCGAGTATAAAGCTGGGAAAAAGGAGGAAGGGGACGGGGTCACCCTTGGTCCTCCGAGTCAACCACTACATGTATTGAAGCTCTGCTTCCTGAGAAGGCCCGACATCGCCTGTTAATGGGAAGTAGAGAATAAATCTGGGGTTTTTTTCTTTTTGCTTCCGTGCACGGACCTTTGCCTCGCTTTGCTTACATTAAAACCACTTTTGTTTTACCCACAAGGGTTGGAGGGATTTTTCCTATCTTATTTTCTTTCCCCTTTATGCACTGTTGAGAAAAAAAAAAGGGGGAAGGGGGGGAAGTGATAGAGCAACTTGGTGGGTACCTGGCATTTAGCCAAGGTCAAACCACCACACCACCAGATAGTATGGGCAAGATCAGCCTGTTCCGAGATGGAGAGAAAGGAGTTGAGGAGAGGTAAGCCATGCTGTGTCACTTGCTCTGGCCAGAGGACAGGCCCTAGTCCTGTGTAGTTTACTAGCACAGGTATAACCAAAGATTTCAGATCAGTTGCCCCATGGAATCATGGGTCCCTCTTCCATCTCTGATGCCTTCTCTTCCACTTTGTGGTGCCTTGCTCTTTGTAGCTTATTATGAGTTCAACAGTCCAGGCTATTTCTAGAGGAAGGACCATATCTTGAGATGCTACACAGGCGTAACTCTGCAGGACCCCCACATACTTCTGGCTTCTGGACTCTCTCTCACTGTGAGTCACAATAGTAGTTGTCTCCTAGTCTATTAAACACAAGTTCAGTTTACACATATTTAAGAAAAACATGAAGTCTGAAAACAATGTTTAGGGGATTTATGCAAAATTAATACGTCCAGGTGTATGGAGCAAGTATTTTCACCATCACTTCTCACTTTGTGACTTTCTTTGGACTCTGATCATGAAAATGATTGTGCATGGACTTCCTCCCAAAACTAAGTGTCACTTCTCAAAAATAGAAAGTGAAGTATATACTAGTATGTGTTATATGGATATAGGTAAAACACATACGGCTGTAGAGTTAATGCATAGTATAGACAATGCATTGTGAAAAGAAGTCTACTCGTGTTGACTCACTCCTGATATCTCCAAAGAGAGCGCAGATGAAATACGAAAGGTAAAAAAAGAAAGAGTTACCAAGGAAAGGAAATGCTGAGAAAATAATAGAAAAATCACAAATATCAGGGAAAAATGAGAGAAACAGACAAAGGGTGATGCAGAGCAAAAACTCCTTTGTTTCTAAATGAGTGCAAATTTTCCCACCGAATAGTTTCCTGTTTACTTGTTGCTATGAGATTCTGTTAATGGGAAATACAATAAATGTCAGTCTGCTAGATGATGGAAAATAGGTTTTGTCAAACACCTTTCAGGTCATTAGAAACACAGAAAAATAGGTATGGAAGGAACCGTAGGGTTCATATCCTCACTGAAGCATTGTTTGATTGGTGAAGGTAATTCAGTACATAGGGTAGACCATAATGTGTTTGACTTAGCACAACACACTAATTAAAGAGAAGCACTACACAATAGCTGGCTCTAACTTTAAAGCTGGCCTTGTTTTGAGGGGGGGTTAGATCAGATGAGCTCCAGAGATTTCTTCCAAGCTAAATTAATCTATGGCAATAGGAATAGAGTGATGATAAATGGGTGAAGGATTAGTGGAGGGAAAATCTCAAGAAGTCATGAATGGAGATGAATGCTGATCATTGAACAAAGGTTGCTACAGGAGTGGATGACAGGCAAAATGTTCTGCAACATTTTAACAATGACCTAAAATCTAATACAGAACTACTGCTGGCCAAATTTGCAGATGATACTGATGGGAGAAAGGGCAGATAATGATGCAGACAGAACTGTTGGGAGATCCATCTGTCTTATTTTTTAAGACCCTCTACTACAATCAAGAACAAAATGATACATATATCAACAATGATAGGCTGGACTGGCAGAATTGGGGACCATAACACTGGACAGTAGTAAGGTTGGGAAGGACCTTAAAGTCAAAGTGTGCAAGCTCTGCTGCAGAAACTGCTTTTGTGACCAGAGGTGCAGTTAGAAAACCTGGAAGGAAGGGGAGGAGAAAGATGGGAGAACAATTAGAAGTAAGAAGGTGAAGGGTGGTCCTCAGGAAAGTAATCCCTGGAATAGAAGAGACATACAAAAATTATTTAAGGGCTAGAGAAAGTGCCTTACAGCATCACAACAAGATCAATCTGTTTAGCTTCTCAAAAAGAAGACTGAGAGGTGATTTGATTGGTGTGTAAACACATTTACAAGAAGACAATACCAGATAGAGAAGAACTCTTAAGCAGAGAAAGGCAGAATGAGAACCAGTGCCTGCAAACTGAAACCAGGCAGATTGTACCTATGAGACACAACTTAACTTCTATCATTCTTTCTTTTTCAGTAGGAAAAGTAGAGGTGAAAAAATGATGACAACTAGCAAGAGCAGTGATTGCTTCTCTCTCTCCTGGATATCCTTCTGTGAGATAACATTAGAAGTTGACAGGTTCAAAATAAAGTAGATGAATAAACTGTAAAGGCCCATGATTTATGGCTAAGATTCCTGGTCTTACAAATTAATTTACATTTACCTTTATGCTCTGCTTTTTGCTCATTTCTGGTCTTTTTTAGAGTTGTTTGTTCCCATCAAACAACTTACTTGTCAAATCCTTCATGACATTGGGACTGAACTCCTAAGAGCAGAGATGGTCTTGCTCAATAGAACAAGAGGGTGAGTGCTACTTAGGACACAAAAGAGTGACTTAGGAGGCCCTTACTTTGCCTCTGCTTTCCTTTGTGACTTTGCATAGATAGCTTGGGTCCAAATTCTCAGGGGTATTCAGGTGGTTTAATGCCCCCTGAAGCCAAGGATTATTTTAATGCAAGCCAAGTGTCTCTATAGCTTTAAAGATTTGGGTCTGAAATCTCTCTGTACAGCAACATACCTCCACTTCAGACACTTGCCAAGGAAACAGCAGTGTAATACTGCTGCAGCATCTCCAGTGAGTTGAGTATCCTATAACATGCTTCATATGTTATACAGGTCACTTGGTCACAGTTTGGTACAAATATATGTGCCCTAGATGATTAAAATCATAACCTGCTTCTAGCAATTTCCACTGTCTTCTCTGTTTTTCAGAAAGTTTTTAAAAAAAAAAAAATCTTTGAAAGTAAAATAGCAGCATTTAATTAGGGTTGTAATTTTGCCCTGGCATTTCTTAGTAGGTGTCACCAGGCGTTCAGGTCAAAAGTCATGGAAACATCAACATATGAACCATAGCTTTATCTTCACTGTTTTGAACCCTAAATAATCTCTATTTTCTCACTGTAGTATAAATTGGCAGGCTTGCTTATATTCTTTCAACACCAAGCATCAGATAGGATCATTTTCATACTAGAGCCAGATTTTGAAAACCAGCTTTATTCCAAACTCAATGGAAACATCAGTGAGATACTTGAGCTGGAGATTCAGAGCACTGGTGGTGTTAGGTGTCTAGCGTCTGACTTCTGTGTCAGGTATACAGCATCTCTGACACCTCCATGGTTCACCTGTTAAAAGCACATTGTGAAGTTTGGTAGAATTGAAGATGAGTTATGTGTTTTCCCTTGACAAAATTTCAGCAGGGCTTTTTGACCTACTTTGCTAGCATGTTTTTCAATTAATATGGATCAGAAATCCTGGACAGATTTTCAAAAAGTATTAAAATCATGGAATATGTGGAAAGTTAACAAAAATGTTAGCTTATTTTTTGTAGCTCAGGATGCCTCAGTAATCATTTTTTTTAAACAGATGTCCTAAACATGTGTTAAATTAGATTGAATATATATAAGTATGTGATATCTGAATTACAAATTATTGACACAACAATCAAGCAGCAAGAATTTCTCACCATGAGTTTGGGGAGGTCACTTTATTCATAAGTGGTAAAACCACCAATGGCTCACAAAAATTATTGCAGATAAGTACCAAGTTACGGGGCAGTAGATGGAAATTTCAAAGCCTTTGCTCATGTTAACAACCTGTTACTTCTCCAGGTATTCCCAGTGGTTTCAGCATGAGTCAGAGCTTGTCAAACCAATCACTCCTGCACAAAAGTGCTCTCTCAGGTGTAGCTTCCTACACCCATTGCCACAGTATATCGTATTGCTTTAAAACTCTTGCATTAAAATTCCTCTCGGGACAAACCATCAAGCTGGCCTGTAACTTTAGTCAAAAAATTGGGATTGCAAAACATTGTATATAGCTTGGAAGATATCACATACATTTCTTCAGCTTTTCTTAGTCTGTTTTGCTAGTATTTTACCCCACTGTTGCTTAAAAGCTGTCCGAGTCTTGGGCTTGGACTCTGTAGAACAGCTTCTGCATTCCCATCTTGCAAACTCCACTCCCAAAACGTAATCCTGATGTTTGGGACTCATAAGCACCCCAACTCATGGCTCAGCCAACTTTCTGCAGATAGTGAAGATGTTCCTTTTAAGAGACATTATAACTTATTACATAAACCAAATCTGCAGACATGTATCTTCACATACTTTTGAGAACGCAGTATCAGACAGCTGTACCTGGTCAGGCATGAGTTGATTTGGCATACTCCTTCTGAGAATATCCAGTGGTGGACACTAAGAGAAAAAGTAAAAAAAGAACTTCAGAATATAAATCCTTTCCCCATCAGTCAGTATATGGACTTTCTGAGCCAAAGGTTGCATCTGGATTGTCTCTTAAATGTTGAAAGAACACTGGAGAAATAGATAATCCAAATAGGAAAATAGTCCACTGATACCTTTCCTCTCCCACTTTCCCTGCTTACACACCTTTGATTTTCATGTTACACATCCTTTTCATTCCGACAACAAAGAAACAAACAATAATCTCTAACAACTCTAGGATGAAACAAATGCAACTTTCCCAAACTATCCATCCATTTACCCTGACGAAAAGCCCTCCATGTGTTCTTCTGAGAAAAGAATCACACTGTGATACTGTTTTAAGATGATGAGTTCGACCATCTCAGTAGTTCTTACAGAACTGTTTTCAATTTCTCTGGAACTTGGTTATGCCATTGACTTATGAGAGTGAGATCCTTTAAATCAAGATAGATAGAGATAGAGAGAGATGATACAGATACAGATATAGATAAATCTTTCCTGACCTCAACATGAGAATAGGTATGTTTTCTTAAGACTTTTCCTCATAATTATTTCTCTTCCAATGAAGTAGATTTTCCCATTCAAGAATCAGGCTCATCCTCCTTCCAGGCACTCAACCAATTCATTCATGCAACATCTGCATCCTCTGATATTTCCTGAATCATGAGGGTTATGTGAGGTTCTCTCCGATTTCATATGGTATTCACAAGCCAAGTTTGCCTTGAGGGTTTCCTTTCAGGCATAGTTACCAAAAATGTTCATGATCTAACACTCCTGTAGGATTTCCTACTGGCCTTGCTGCTAAGCCAAAAATTTACTTCCCGGAAATAGAAACTTGAATAATGCTTTTTGTTGTGTTGCAAATTCCTGTATTCTACACGTTTTGTTTCTTCTGGATTTCCAAACCTCCTTAGAGTTTCCCTTTCCTGGCCAATAAAATGGTTACTGTTATCCATTTCAGCAAGATGGTAATTTTCTCACAGGCATCTCTATGTAGGATCAAGGGGAACATTCCAGTAAAGGAGGCTTAATGTTTACTCCAGGCAAAGATTCCCATATTCCAAGAAAGGAAATAAGCTTTTAGGAGAGGTTTAGACACCAAAATTGATGAATACATTCCTCTGCAACATATAAGGAGCAGGCTACAGGGAATGGAAGAAAAAGGATAAATCAGCAAAGCAAGCTGTTTCTCAGCAGACAGGGAGTGCAGGGAAAGGATAGGAATTGCCAAGTTTTGAGCTGATCTAGGCCAGCAAAGGAAATTAAAACATACTGCAAAATACGTCAGATGGCTCTTCATTTGGGAGGAGACAGAGGCACTGTAGGTAATTCAGATGTGACTATAGAACTACACTCATCACTTCGTTACTATCAGGAAGACCATCACTGTTGTAGATTGGGCAAAGAATTTGGCTCACTTATTATTAAAGCAAAAGCAGACAAAGGGTATTACTGCTTTCTACAAAAAGTGAAGAAAACTTCTCAAGGGAAAACATCTTAAATTTGCTGCAGGAAAAGAACAGCTGATTTATAAATGGAGAGAAGCTGGCTATGCATACATTGAAGATGTCACTTGGGAATAAAGTCTAACCATCAGAAAAATAAGGCTGAAGAACATCCCCTCTTTCAAAATACTGGGGTAAAGAAACTCACTGTTTTTAAGACAGAGGTGAAAGGGGTTCTCATTGATATGGCTGACCAGGGCATTAAACACAACAGCCCAGCAAATTCCTTCAAGCTTTATACTATGAAATAAAAGCAAAAGTGAGGAACAAATAAAGCAGAAGTGTTAGTTGAGATGCACACCACATCCATGGTTTCCAAAAGCAGCAATTTGCAGCATCTTCTGCACAGACTACATATTCAAAAGAGCATACACACATGTTGCAGAGCTTAATCTAAACATATTTCCTCTTTACTCTGATTGCTAAGGTAACTGTAGTTCTCCAGGCACCAAAATGTGTGCTAATAGATACCTTCCCAGTCCTTCTGGTATGATACAACTCATTCAACCATTTCCTATATTTGGTTTTGCCAACCCCAACCAACAGATGTTCAACAGTGTCTGTGAACTTGTTCACACTGCAGTGTTGCAGCTTTAGTGCCCCGTTGAGCTCATACTATGCTTAGCTGTATGTCAGAAATTTTATATGGCAGCAGCTATGGAATTGCATCAGCTGGAAAGAACAGAACTGAAATGTGTGTGCAACACACTTTGCAGAAAAGGCCTCCGTCAAAAAACTTCAACATCATTGAATATTATTGCTTTTTCAAAAAAAAAATTCCCCAAAATTGAGGTACTGCAAACTCCAGGATTTCATCATAAATTCAAATATATTTCTAGCTCTGCACTCAATAACACAGGCTGTATGGAATCCTAAGTTGCCTAATAGAAAAATCAGAGACAGGCATGACAATTTGCATTGCATTAGTTCCACCTCAAGAAAAAAACAGGAGAAAGATAATGAAATGGAACATCTCTCATATTAAGCAGCTAGCTATTAAAGCTAGAAGAGGAGTAGAAAATAAGCTGAGATGAGAGAAATTCATTAAATCAAAACTACTCATTCAATGACTTAATTTCTGAGCAGATTAATGTTACTGAAATGGTGGCGATTTTTTATCATGGGGATAAAGATGGAAAAAGATTTTTAAGATTTTTATTTTTTTTTAATTCCAGCATTCATGTTAAAGAATGAAAATGATGTGTTGATATAGCCTTACCCTGAAGCTGCTCAGTTTGAACACTGCCACCTCTGTGGTCCCAGACAAGTTAGTGTCCCTCCACTTCCAAAGACAGCTGTGTGTTCCTCTGCTTGGTTCTACAAAACCTCTGGACTCCCCCTAATCTTCAGTGGAAGACTGAAGTAAGGACATTAAGTAAAATAATGTAACATACTGAGTCAGACCAAGGATATAAGTGGCCCCATATCCTGTCTCTTAAGATACCTAGCAACAGACCTTTAATGAAATGCATAAATAAAGTGTGTAGTGGTATTCCTACCGCATGATGACCTATGTCTCACATGTTCTGTTCAGCTAAGAAGAAAGCTTATAGATTGCATTAGGTGTCTTTGGCAAGATTTTGGTAGCGGGGGGAGGGGGGAGGGGGGAGGAGGTGCTCGTGGGGTGACCTCTACAGGAGGAGGTCAGCGGCTGCCCTGTGCCAGTCACAGCCAGCTCTAGCCAACTCCACAACAGTCCCCCAAAGGGACTGCAGCCCCTGGAGGACCCACACCAGACCAGGTACTCCCTGAGCAGACTGTGGTCCATGGATGACCCACACCAGAGCACAAGAAAAGAGTAAGAAGGAAGGAGGAGCAGAAGAAAAGAGTAAGGAACGAGGAATGGCAGAAAGAGCCTGCTACACCCTGACCCTAACGTCCTGTGCCACTCATTGCCTTGCCAAAGGGACTGAGTTGTAAGTGTAACCTGTGGTGATAACAAGGGCAAGAGACTAGGAAGAGGAGAAGAAAGGTGCTTTCCCTAAGTGTTTGAATGTTTGTCATCTTTGTTTCTCAATACCTGAATCAATGTATTTATTTAGACCATGACTTTTTGTGCTTCTCTTCTTCCTATTTTCTTCCCCCATTCTGCTTGGAGGAGACTGAAGAAGCAGCTGGATGGGTGCTTAGCTGCCAGCCAGGGCCACCCACCACCCACCACCTTTCAGCAGCAGTAAGTTTTAATGAAGAAACATATTGTTTCAAAAGTCTAAGTGTGATTTTATTGATTAATGTCATAAATGAGGGTATCTCACATGGTTATGATCTAATAGCAATTTAAGATTTCTTAATGGTGTGAGGTAGATCAAAGGTTAAATTTTATCAGCACTTAATGGTTGATTTAAAGAATAACAAAGTGATTTGGTAAAATATATTATGATTAAAATAGCAACTTGATTACAGGTTTGAGAATGACAAGATTCACACTAACTTACTACAAGGTATTCTGAATCAAAGTATATATATATATGTATATATGTAAAATGCAAGACATACACACAAACAGCATGGAAATGCTTGGAATATCCAGTGAAATATATAAACATCTACACTTGCAAAGGTAAATGTGCATAGTTAAACACATAGATTGCTAAAGAGGTGGATGGAAGAGGTAGCCTATAGTTAAAATTTCCCTCTTCTCGAGTTTGGAGGAAATACAATGCATCAGTATTTCTCAATAGGCAATACTTGAGAGTCAATAAGAAGTCTGACTTCACCCTGGCCTTCTGTTGGCTTTGTGAGCAGATGATCTTCAGACTTTGAGAAATCTGAGCCTGAGAGTTGTCCCAGCTCAGGAGAGATGCTGATCACAGCCTGCTGTGATCCAGAAGAGCTCAAAGGGTCTCGCTCAGAATCACTATTTATAGGGTCCAAGACAATTGACTTTTGTCAGGTAATTTTCCATTTCAGCTCAACTTGGATGAGGAAATACGCTAGTACTTTCCACCGGTTGCACGAGCTCAGAACTTGCTAGATTTTGAAGTTCTGGTTCCACACCCTTTGCACCACAACCCAGGTACAGATGTACAAGGCTGTCAGGAGGTGATTGATTGTCTTTATCATTCCCAAGTGATAGGGGAAGCAAGAGCCAGGTATGTTAAAGAGGTGCCTTAATGCTCTAGTCTGCTGCCTTTGGCAATCCATCTTGGGTTGGTATGTGGTCCAGGAGCAGGAGGAATCGCACCAAGCACCGAGCAGCCCAGGAGGGGCATGTTGCACCACCACAATTACTCTATAGTGGTTGAGTCTTTTGTCTCTTCTGCTCTTCCAAAGTTTAATTTCAGATACCAAAGTGTTATGTTGGGTACTGCTTTTATCGTAGAAGAGTCTGACATTTGTGGTCTGAATGGCATTGTCTTCATAATAGATCTCTACAACACAACCAGTATCTAAAGATAAATACATTAATAGCTGAGTCAAGTATTGCTGTGATGGTTGGATGAGTCCCTAAAGCAGATGCATTGTATGAGCCAGATCCACATATGGACTAAATGGCATAACTCCATTGGTACCTTCCAATTTATCTAGCAGTGGGAGCACAGTTCACAAGCTCTGTACTCTCAGGCTCACCATATGAAGTTCTGCTATTATAATAAAACTAATCACATTGACCTCTTCTCATTTGGATCTTGCTGAAGAGAAGCACACATTTAGATATAACACGACCAGTAATGAAAGGTAGATGAGGAAAAAGGCATTGTGTCCAGACTAGATAATGCATGTGCTCACTCAGCTCTGTGATGATCATTGAAAAAGAATGGTTCATTTTGGTAAAGTTAAGAACTTTTGGTCATCACCCCAGGGTCTGACTCTTTAGATCTTACTAGCACTGAACTGAAGTTGTGGGACCAAAAGTGACTTGCTGGACAAGATTCTCAGCTGCTGGAAATTGGCATAGATCCATTGAAATTAAATGGAGCTATGCCAATTTATACCATCTGGAGACCCAGCCCAGCATGAATAAATGTTAAACAAGCTGGTTTTAAACTAGGAAAATAATTCCACTTCTGACTCACCTTCCAACGTATCCTAAATAAATTGCTTAAATGAATTACATGATAATTAAAAGGAAAATACTTGCTCAAGGAAAACTTTTTGCACCTGTCCTTTCAAATGTTTTGAGGACTTCATTCTTTTAAAAGAGATCTTAATTTCTTTTGTCAGACCACTGTGAACATCCTCAGAAAATTCATAAACTCAGGAATGTCTCCCCTCCTTGTCCTCCATTGTGAAGGCAACTAACCAATGTAGGTCTGACACAGATTAATCTGGAAGAAATACCAAGGGTGTGAGGGTTACAATGACTCCTTGGGTCCCAACTCCCTGAACTCAATGTTCAGCTGCATATCATTGTCACACTCTGCATGCAGATGTGCCTGGGACATGCTTCTTTGTGGGTAACATTAAGTTATCTCAAGGGAACAAGAGGGAATTTCAGAAGACTATAAAAGGCGATAAATTACAAGGGTACACAAATATACAGTATAATCACATCATTTCACTCTCTCCAGGGAAAGCATCTAAGTTTAAGTTGCTTACCAGTGGAATTTTACAGCTCTTGTCAATGTAAATTTTCTCTAGTTCCAGTGATGAGAAGATATTGAAAAAAGGTATCCTTCAAGGAAGATAAAACTGAAGTAAAAGCTGTGAAATACAAGAAAGATAGATAGGCTTATTCAAAGGGTATGTCCTCCATAGCGAACACTGACTGAAAGTTAACTACGCTCTGGGAAGAAAAGGAGAAAAAAAAAATCTCGAGGATACAAGCTTCAACCAAATATTGCTCGTGGACATATAATTTTAGACAACCGCAGAAACACTCTGAGAATTGTCAGAAGGAGAAACCAAGGTGATGGCTGGAACTGGTTGACTAATCTGTCTCAAACTTTGTCATTTGTCATATCAGGTAACTAACTATTCATGAACAATATATTCTTCTAGCAGTTGACTTATCCTTTTTATTATGTGGTAGTACCAAGCCTCAGCGCAGCTCACAACAGAATAATTCTGGATACTTTGAAGGATTTTCTCTAGTGAGTCTCAGTACCAAAGGCACAGGACCACTAACCACTCTAAGGCACTGGGCTGGCACACTGTCTAGGATGTCCAGAAATAGAGCAGCCTATCACTTGTCCTTTCAAGTGAACAGAAAGCAGTTTATCTTTTTTTTTTTTTAATGGATACTTGAAAATGTGGGAAAATGTGCAATTAGTTCTGCAGTGTGGTGAATTATTAGTATTAATGTCATTCCTATTTATGCTTAGAGAACCTATTTTGCTTGGTATTGTTATATGATGAATGACAAACAGATGATGACCTCGAGTGATAACAGTGATGACCTTGGGCATCACTATAACATGTATTTAATACTTGACCTTGCCATCCCATGCCATGTGAATACAGCTGTGGTAACTAGGACAGCACAGATAATAACTAGGAGCATAATAAGGGCACTTGCTTTTATGAATTTGCCTCCTTCATAGATGTAGAAATTTTATTTCTCTAGACATGTAAAGAAATCAGAGACTACTGTGAAATCAGAAATGTCAAAATTTACATCTTTCTGACTCTTGTGGTCATTTCAGACTAATCTTAATATTTTAATCAATGTCAGAGGATAGTATTTGTTTTCAAATGTTTGGCATATATTTATCTCCATTTCTTCCAGGTTTCATCGATGAGTGGAAACAGTGCAGATTTCCAGTGGTGTAAAAACAACCCACAGCTACAGACACAGCCACACAATCCAGCATAATCAAATTACTGGGGCTTACTGCAGTGTCGCCTGTTAGATAAGCAGAAGCAATGGTGTCAATGCCCAAGCTTAGTATCTTCTCTGAGGTTATATATCTGAAACCAAATGGAGACATCTAAAATTTATTGGCCTTTCCAAAGTACCTCAATTTTCCCAGTTCCAAAATGCAGACAGTGCTAAACCAGGTTCCCTCTAAAATGCTCTGAAAGAGCTATATCAAGGCTCCTGAGACTGTATTAATGAATTGCAGTAAATTACCCACTCCCTCCTCACTGGCTAGTGTTCAGTATGAGATCTGAGATGAGGTTGAAACATTTGAAAGCTTGAGACGGTACAGATTCATAGAGATACCACTTAAATGCCATTTCTTCAGTGCTACCAAGTGATAAAGACATATATCCTATGATGAACTTGGTGCATGCCAAGGTAGATGTTATATGGCTGCTCATTCAGATGTTTAAAAATAAACTAGCACGACTGTAAAATCTATGTGCCACTATTTACAGCAACAAGCTGCAGAACTATTTGTTTCAGCAAACGCCACCCAAGGGAACTTTCAGTAAAGAGATGAAAAATTTTATGGCTTTTTTTTTTTATCTTTGCTTAATTGTGTCTCCATTTTACACTACAGTCTTTATTCTCTGCCCTTTTGACATAGCAGCTGCCTTTCGGAGCTCTGTGAAGAAGCAGGCTGGCTTCACGCTGTAACAGGCACCAGCTCCCAAAGCCTGGTCTATTGATGAGTCACATTGCTCGTGTGTGCCTGTAAGCACATCGCATAAGTTCCTATGCCATTTCCTTTCGAACTGCTGGGGAGGAGGGGGGGAAAGTTTGTGTGAAGCATAAACTATGAAAACAGTGTTGGTAGCGAAGTCTCCTGCCCCACTGTAGAGCACAATAACCAGTGACACAGTGGAACGTCTGGTTCAGAGGCAGCACAGGTTCATCCTGTTATCGGCCCGGCAGCCTGGGGAAGTGACGTCAGGCACACAGGGCTCTTGTTTGAAGGCAGGGAAACACACTGAGACGTTTCAACACTTCTACTGAGGCAGGAAGTCTCCTTTTTAAAGGTTAGGTTGTGCTCACGGCAGTCCCCTGAGCCACATCTTTCCCCAGCTGGCCATCCCTAGCTCAGCCCAAGGATGGGGCTACCACTCTGCTTGGAGCCTCAATGCCACCACAGCCAGGCTTGCTCTGAAGGACATCAACCAAACTCTCAGTAAGAACTATTGTCACACAGCCCTTGCTCTGCAAACTCTTCTTTGAGCAGAAATTCCCCTTGGCTAAGTGGAGAACATGCACACAGATCAACCTCTCTATTACCACACTTCAAAATTGTAGCTACACAAACAATACTTGCAATTATACCATAGTGGTGTACACTGCAGCATCTAGCCTCAAAACCAAAAACTGCACCTTCCAGACCCTACCGATGCACCCTCTTTCATGAATATACATCCTGAGGACTTATGTTTTCTTTATCACTTGGCACTATTCAAATATCACACTAGCATTATAAAATGGTCACTACTGATCATTCCATTTCAGACCAGCATCATGTGTGGAAACACATGCCATACCACTCTTGGCACTTATCAAATTTACTTGCATGTGCTTAATGAGGTATTTCCTCTCCTGTTTCCAAAGCCACTCCACCATTCTTGCAAGGGTCACTTCATGCCCAACACACGCGTACTTTTACTGATACCCACAGCCCCATGACTGCTCAAACAAGGTGCAGAACAACCTCTCAGAAGGCAAAGCCCTCTTCTGCTCTTTCAGGTGTGCCAACATGTCTCTAAATAGTACTGATACTTCTGCCCTTGTCAGAGCACATGTCTTTGCTCATCTAAAACAGAGTTGAATTTAGTAGCTTAGGTTAGGACAACATGAACTTTCAGTGACTAGTAGCATCAGTCCCTGTATCTGCTCTGGACAGCCTCATTCATTTAAGTCCTCTGTGAAGTCTCACTCATAGGTGCCACAAGTGAGAAAACATACTTCATATAATCCATCTCTCTGGACAGCTGAAAACTGAGCAGCCTGGCAAATGCTAGTTTAAGGGGTGTCAGCCTGCTGGCCAAAACCAGGTTTTAATGAAGTTTCCTTTTTCACCATGAGATCAGTAGAGGGTCCAAAGTATTTCTGGAGGCCTTAAGGAGTTTTCTCTTACGACACAGTCCAAGAGAGAAAAACATGGAGGGTCTCTCAACCCTCCTCACCCTTTAACACTGATGCCAGGAGCAAGGTATCTATCTATCTGATCCACAGTGAGGGGCCAAACTGCAACCGTGAGTTAAGAGCAGCAAGGGCTCTTGAAAGCACAAGATTATTTTTGGTGTGAAATTCAAAGACTGATCAAAACCCCTATTTGCCCTTAAAACTTGTACCTTCCCAGCAAGGCACTGCAAGATGTAAGTCACGGCATGAGCAGCATCTTGAAAGCCTCAGGTTCCTCTCTGGGCCACCAGAACAGGTGAGGTAGAAGGTGTCCCTGGAGGCGTGTGTGGCAAGGATGGTCCTGAAGCAGCCACACATTGCACTCTGCAAAACCCTCGCTACCAAAAAGCATGGAAATGCCTACAAATCTTGCAGCCTGGTAACTCTAGAGAAGCAGTGATGGGTACTTCACAGTGCTCACAAGGAGCGTGCAGAGTGGTGACATGGATTTCCCCTGGGGTCAGAGCAGGTGAATTGAACACCTGTAACCCATCCAAGGAGGAGGTCACAGTGGCATCAGCAAGAACATACCTACATCAGTGCTTTCCAGTTTGCTGTTTCTTGAAGTGAAAACTCCTGTAAAACACCCGCTACACTCCAAATGGTTGGTTCATCAGCAGCCCTGTACATTGAATTATAGAATAATGTTGTTAAGGCACTTAAAAGAGACTTTTTTTCCCCATATAACCCAAAAGCTGGAGTTTAAAATTCCTATTGTATGAACATTAATATGAAAAGAATGCTGTCTCCTATTATGGAATTGTGTTATAAAACTGGAATGCTGTCCCCGCCCCGTCTGGCTCGCGATCATCCGGACTTTGCCAAAAATCATCCTGTACTACTGAGTGTGTGTGTCTCACAACGGGAACTGCCTCCTGACTCACAAAGACAAGAGGCCACAAATGTGTAAAGCTGGCAGAGGGTTTTTTTTAATCTGTCGGTAACAATCAGGAGACGTGCTTAATCGTTCTGAATTCTGATCTTTACTCTTATGTCCAGCCTCCCAACCAGCAAACCGCAGCTGTGTGCCTCTTCTTGTGAACTGCACCCATTGTCCCTCCCAGGAGACTGAGCAGAGCTCCAGCTAATACGCCTTTGTCTGCCCTTCTTGCTGCTCTTGGCTTTTAAGCAATGACCTAAAAACATTATGCCCAAAGTTCAGAGCCTTAGAAAGCTGTCAGGAGCCTTCCTCTTCAGTGCTTTGTGCCTTAGCAGCACACCTTGAAAGGGCAGTGTGTGTGAAGGGACTTTCAAGCCTCTGCATGCAGCACGGCTTGTCTCTAAAATCCCTCTTTCAGAGCAGCAACTGGAAAAGGAGATTTCAAAGGCCAAATCGTCACTGCAGCAGTGCCTGTGTTTGGAACTGAGTTACTCTGGATATAGACTGCTCATAACCCACTGGAGTTTGTTTACTGCATTAGGGATTGATTTCCCCTGGCCACATTCTGAAAAATCAAGATGTATCATTTTTTAAATGTCTGTGCATGTCTCTGCTTTACCAGCTTCTTTCTTGCTTGAGATTTTTCTTTCCCCACCATTTCAAACCCCAAAGTTATCAAATTAGCTCAGGAAATGCCTCTTGGGAGGGCTTTTTCCTCTCCTGCCCACAGGGCTACATCACATGCCTCATAACCCTGGACAAGAACTGGTAAAATTGCTGGGGTATTTTTGAGGGATCTTGTTCAATTACACAGAGCACATTCTAAGCCATACGGCCAAGTCCTCCTCCGCACAGAGATGATGTAAGCACATCCAGGAAACTTGGGATGCCAAAAATCTCAAACTCTGGAGGAAATATTTGCAGGTCGACATGGCTGCAAATTGGTCAGAGTTTAGCAGCCTGGGGAGTGTTCCACTCGCAGCTTCAATTCGAGCCTGGAGAAGACCAGCACAAACAAAGACATGGTTGCACTGGTCAGGTCTCAGAACAGAGCCTTGGTGGGATGGGCTGAAATGCAGCTTCTCAGACCAGAGCTGAAGAAAGTAACATTTTTCCCCAGTTTATGTGTCAGGAGGGTGCACAAGGATAACTCACAAGGTTAAGAAGATGAAAATTGGCAGGTTTTTGTGCTGATGAAGCTGGATAAAGTATTTGAATAGAGGAATGCTGGATGTAAATAAAAATAGGATTGTACTACTCTGACAGCACTGGGACATGTGCCAACAGCAGATACCAAGGCAATAGATGGTCAGGAAATATGACACATGGACCCACTTGATTACTTGATAGATGCTTTTTAAAGCCTCTTGTCTGCCTTCATCCAAAGTTATTTCCGATGCGGTTCCCAAAATGAAGGAATCTCTGGCAAAGATAAACAAGACTGAGCTGCCTTCCTCTGCAGGCTAAAGCAAAGATCAGAAAATACAGCACAAGCAGAGAAAATTAAAACACAGAAGAGGAAATGCCAATCATTTTCCTGACTAATAAATGCTAGGAGGAAAAATTCAAGGTTCATGGAAGGACCTGTGTCTCTATGGAGTCTGTATGTTTCTTCCCTCCACGATTCTCTGAACTCAACACTGACACTTCAGTTTTGCCAATTATGCAACTTCTTAATGCTTTTGTTGCTTTTATGACATGTGTCAGCTGAGCGTGCAATCAAACCAAATAAGACTACAATAATAAAATAACCCACATTAACTAATTATCTTAATAACAACTCTGTTAAGAGTGAGACATCTGATAGGAGAGATAGAAGCAATAATAAAAGGGCACTGTCAACTGCATGAAGAGACTTGCGCTTCTTCCCAACGTGATGCTCCAAGGATATTAACCCTTGGAGTCCTATGAGAGAAGTCTTGGGAGGCACCAGAGGGTGAGGTTTTTTAGAGACTCTTAAGGAATCCAGACCACAGGGATTAAAACTAGGGAAAAGTTTTGGGATGGGAATGAGATAGGAAAGACGTGTCTAAGAGATATTTCCCCTGTTGTCTGTGAGCTGCCCTCTGCAGCAATGTTATTGAGCATGTGGTCTGCTGGAGATGAGCTGTATCAGAAAAGAAATACAAGATTTATGGAGCAGACTATGTTGTGAACTCAGACTTAATACATGCAAGGCATGAAGGGTCATCCCAGGAAATCTTCCTTGTCCTTCACCAGGGCCTGCTGAACTCCAGGGCACAGCAATACTGCTGTCCACACAACTTGCAACAGTACCAGCCTTCCAAAACTGGGGGAAAAGCACATTGATATAACACCAACCATGTGAGCTGAATCAAGACAGGGACACTTTGTGTCTTGTTTCCTCCTAGGAATCTTTCAGAGGTCTTCCAGGACTATCCCCAAGGGCGAGAGTAACTTTGCCCTATGCACACAGCCAGCACAATCCCTTTCCACACCTTGGAGCCTGAAATTGTCCCTCAGTGGCTGAATAATGACCTGATTGATGAAACAACTGAGCTATGCTTGTCAGGATGATGGATTAGAGAAACTTGAACGTCTTCAATTTTTCTTCCAGAAGATGTGACCCAGAAGTTGTTTCTGCACTGAAAGCTAAAATAAGAACATGTCCAGGCAAAGTCGTCTTTCTCTGACCACTCTTCCTCATGGTGGTGCCTGCATTGCTCTTGTGGCCTGAAACCATCAGAAGGTCCACTTGGAAAAAAAGCCCTGTTAATCATTTTAAATGGGCTAGAGCATGATATACAGAACCAAACAAATCCAAAGGAACTGCAACAGATCTGAGGGAGGATTCACACCACCCATGGGTGGGTTGCTGTCTTTTTTCAGTGACTACGGAGGGAGTCTAGGGCAACAATCACAAAAGCTAATATTAGCCTGAGAAGGCTAGTCTCCACAGGTTTCCTTTGTAGTCAACGGAGAGTGACAAGCAGCTTTGGCAGGAATTTCATAGCACAGCTTCTGCTCAGTCACCCATCTCCCCAGACTGTTCAAAGAGGAAGGTGAGGGAGAACGATATCCCTGTATCAGATATACTCTTTATGAATAGCAGCCTCAGATACTTATTTACATTCACTTTGTTAGTCCGTTGGAATACCTCAGGCCCCAAATCCAGGCCACAGTGGGCACTCGGGATGGCCAGTTATGATCCCATCGGAAATAGCTGCTTTGTGTGGTTCTGCATATGCCAGTTTCCTTTGGACAGGTAAGTAACAGTTTGTACCTCACGTGTCGCATTGCTACACGGCTCAGTGCAATGCAGCTTCTGTGTGTTCAAGAAAATCTTTATTTCTCCAGCTCCTACCTCCCCCAGCTGTCCTGTTGGCTTGCACTGGAGTAGTGTGGCCAGTGTATGCCATGTGTCAGAGGCAGATTTGCTGCAGCGGGCGGGCAGAGAAGGAAGGTGAAGGGTCTGCATAGCGCTGCCACTGTCACTGTGACTGCACTCACTTCTGACCACCCCCATTTCTTGACTGGGTTTGGCGTGTTTCTCAGGAAACAGTACCCAGGATCTCCTTCCTGTTCAGACCATTTTCCATACAACAGGTGAGGTAGTGTTTTTAGGGACAAACACCTGAATGACTTCTCACAGACACTGCATGCCTGAATGCTGCAGGTACAAGCCTTCAAGTGAAATAAAATTTTCATGTAACTGAGGTTTAACCAAGACTTAGGCAGGACTTCTGTAAAATCACCTGCACTGTCCCTTCAGTCCAACCCACATTCTGGGGCTTTCCCACTGCCAGAAACATCAGCACACCACGTTTGTGAAACTCCTGAATAGGCAAGAAGCTTCCTTCTCTTCCTACGGAGCGATCTTCATCATGGTAAAAGAAACAGGCCAGAGGAGCATTGATCTGCCTGCTCGGGACTTTCACAAGCACACTTATCCCCAGGGCACAGCCTATCAGTCCTTGGGCTCGCTCTGAGGCTGGCAGAGCTGCAAGGCCAACTGCAGCCATGGCCACAGTGCAGGGGGCTGCAAGGAGACCCTCTCCCAGGACAGATGGTGCTAGCATTGAGACTGGTCAAGATTTTGCCCACTAGCCCTACCTCCTGGGATGCATCCACGCCCACCAGACTGTCAGGTATATTGGATATGTCACATTTCCATCTCCAATGGTTAAGCAAATGTAGACTTGCATCCCACAGCACCTCAGTTTAAATCATGAGAGAGCAAAGGCAGCATGGATCTCGTCCTCGAGTGCATGGAGAACCAATGTGGGAGTAAATGTGTGAAGGAAAAAGGCCACCTCAAAGATAGTGTGAACTGAGTGGGTGAGAGGACTGGGAGTTTGCTTGCCCAACCAGAATTTCTCAATCTTTCCTGGGTACAGCTGTCACTTCCACCTGAGGGTTGTTTACCATGTTCAGAAAGCACTAAGAAATGGAGGTGTCTAGTACAGAAAAAATGCCAAACACTGAGCAATGAAGCTCCAGAAATTTCTGTTTCACTCCAGTCTATTTCAAGACACTTTGAGGATATTCTGTGACCAAAGTCTGTAAAAATATGTATGTGCAGAGAAGTCAAGGAGTTGGCTTTAAAGCCTTAGCCATATGGCCCTTCCCTCTCCTCCTTCACACATCCCTACCTCATCATTAATGGGATACAGCAAAGACTTCACCCCTTGGTGATGAGGTAGGAATAGGTCAGGCAACACAAAACACCTTCTTTCCAGAAAGGCATCCTCTCCAAAACTTGCCCCAGTAAGATAAGATCTGGTTAGCTGGTGGAGCAGACCCAACACCCTCTCCTTCAAATCCCTTGCAATATTTTGCAAGGTGGCATTCGGAAAGAGGCCATCCTGGATCTCAGAGGCTACACCTGTGTTGGGAAGCTAACCCAGGTTAGGGCATAGCTCAAACATGAGTATGAAATCATCAAAACATTTTAATGTTTTCCAAGTTCCCTGATGCAGTTTGCTTGCTTGACAAGTAGCGGTCTCCCAGGCAGTGCCTGCGTGTGATTCAAGCACAGGCTAGGGATCCTTCCTAATAGGGAACATGGATGAGACCACCCTGTTTCTGTCAGCAAAGAAGTTAAGCCATATAGATAGCCATATGTAAGCCATGTGGCACCACTTGCCCTCAAAGTCAGACTGGATCTGGGCTGTTTACTAGAATAGCCGTAGCCAACAGCTTCATTTTGTTGAGAGGCAAATGCTGCTGTCTCAGACTGCCTGCAGACACAGGTAGCCATGCACTGGTGATAAGTAGCCCACATCTCTACATTTTTTTTTCACAGCCATCAGGTGTCAAAATGTCAAAGACAGCATCTCATGGAGGGTTCTTCTCTTCCCCTACCCCAGCTTCTTCCATCCACAGTGAAAGGATAACATCCCAGTGACACCAAAAGCCCCAGACCACATGCAACACTAAATAAGGAAAATATTTGCACTGTTGACAGCTATCTTTTCATGTTGTTTAATAGTTGGAAATGGAAAGCAGACACATGAACAATCAGAAGGTCTTTGGCAGACCAGCTTTGCTTCCTAGGCTAGCATCTAAGAGCCTTTCTTCTATACCAAGCAGCAAGGTGACGGGAAGCCTTTAAACCAGAACTGCGTGTATCATTTATCTTTCTTCTCTTCTAAGGCCTGAAGTCAACAGGAGTCTTACATTCTTATGACTACGATTTGGAGTCGCAAAGGCTATATGTGTTTCAGCAGTGTTGGACTGCACTGCAAACCATTCAGCACAGGGGCAAGCACACTTCCCCTCGTCTCAGAAGTGTGGATTTATAGAGCCTTTCACGGAAAAGGTCAGTCATGGAGAGAATAAATATGGTAAGTACAATTTACTCCCACCAGAATCAGATTTTATTCATACCTAGTAATTAGCCTTAATTATACAAAACATAACTGATAGGCAAGAATAAAGGAGTCACTTGTTACATTACTTGTGGCAAAAACAATGGCATGAAAGTAGAAATCTGCCCCCCACCTGCCAGAAATTATGCATGGACCATCTCAACATGCATTCTGGCAACCCAATCCCTTCCAATTAAATGACATCAGGGAAGCATTAGAAATAGTGTGGGCCCTTTTTCATTGCTGCTTATGACTAACTGATGTAATGCTGAACTGTTTATCACCATAATCCCAACCTACATATCCTAACTACTGAGTCAGTATTTAACTGAATCTCTCAAACCAAAACAGTTGTATAGCGCATACTGCATGTGGTTTTCATCCCGTGGGTTCAGAAACTTTGAATTATTATTACTTGTATTACTCTAACAACATGGGTCAGTACCTGTGTGCTGGCCCTGGGCAGGGTTGTTGCACTGAGCAAACAGAGAACGAAGATACCTTGCACCCCAAACAATATATAACAGTTTCTCAAGCAAAAGGTAGCAGAGGGTCAACATGAGGTTCAGACACAGCTTGAGCCAACATCCACTTTCACCATCACTGTGTTTATCAGAAGTTTGAAATACAGGATTACTCCAGGAAAGCAGCCTGAAAAACAGAGCTGAGGAGTTTCTTGCCTTAATTTTGTGATGTATAAGACAAACTGCTGTTGAACTGCAGCACACACTAGTCAGCACATGTCTGTTACCTTATCCATGGCAGGTCTGAAGTTAACCTTCTCTCTGAAAGATGATCTTCCTACAGGGAACATACCTTTGGCATGCAGAACCATGATCAGCTGCATGTTACCAAGGCCTGTGGTGCAGACCACAGTGGAAACTCAGGCTACATCTACCTCACATTTCTTCAAGTCTGGACCTATCCCAACTAGTAGGGAGCCAGTGAGGGCACCTGGAAGATCTGCAATAACTGTTTGAGCCATTTATTGTTCCTCCATCAAGGGTGCATTCAGAAGAGGGTGATTGGGGTTGCTGGCTCAGAGGATTCAGAGGTAAGAGGGCAGGCATGACTTGAACTGATCAGAACAGGCAGATGTTTACAGTTAACCCACACTGTCAAGTGGGTACCACAAAATCCATAGGTTCTGGTTCAAGCCTGCTCTGAGGACCAGACTCATGCACCTCTCATGCTGTTAACAGCTCGTGGGAGCTGAGGAGCCAGGTCACTCCATACGTGGATCCATGTCCTCCCATTCAGGCATCTTGCAGGGATCGAACACAGCCAATGGGGGGAGAATCGCACCACAAGTGACCATTCTGAGAAGGGCTTTGTGTCCTCTGCAGCCAGGCAGAGTGGGTCTCTCGCAACACAAAGCGGAACACTACGTGAGGACAATACGTTTAAACACGTCTAAGCCTGCCCTCGGGCTCTTCACCCCAATAGAGCATAGATGATAGGTGTGAAAGGTGGGCTGGGAGGAAGCTCAGGCACCCGAGGTGAGTCGCGGGGCATCGGAGGCAGGACAAATCTGGGGCATGGGAACGACTAGTGGCTAGAGTCTGCCCTGGCACAAACAGGTTTCAGCTCTTCCTCAAGTCGATGGGTGTGCCCGCAGCTCTCGTCAGAGCCCGAGGCCGCCGCAGGCAGCACAGCCCAGGGAGGATGACAATGAATGTGAGTAATTTGTGAAATTTGTGGGAAGACTATTCAGACGTCTAACTTCCTGCTTCTGCATGTACAGAGGAGATGTTTTTGTCTAAAGGAGTGGAAACAGCTTATGCTGATATAAAGCCTCATGTGCCGGGGCAGAGGAGCAAAGAGCCCAGAAGAGCTACAGTGGCAAGGGGGGAATGGGGGAAAACACGGCAAACTGTGCAAGGGGGCAGTGATGACCCAGTGCAAAGAGGGAAGTAACCTACGCCCGGGAAAGAGCTCATGTATAGGAATTCCCCTTGGACCAAAGGGGAACCAGACACCGAAGTGAGACTGAGTCACAGTCCGTTTCCCATGGCACTGCTGACCAAGGCAATCACACAGTTACCCCCACCTCAAGGGCAGATTGCATTATTTTAGTCCAACCTAAAAGCCTTTTAATAAAGGTTAATCTGGATGGCAATGCCAGCTTTATAAAACAACTCATCATTTAAACACCATCAGAAGTTCTCAATGGAGTTTGAAAGGCTGCAGCAAAGGAAAACATTTTGCTTTGAATGCAGCCAAAGAATTAAATAGGATTTCTGTCTGTGGAAGCTATTTGCCTTATTCTCCAGGGCACAACAGGTAAAAGGAGAACACCTGAGGATAACAACAGTAACAGTTTTTACAATTTCAGCATGCAGAATCTCTTCCCAGCAACTGGAGTCACTTTAATATGAAAAGCATCATTAGAGCAATAGGGCCCTGGTGATGGATGACACTGACAGATCACCAGAGTAACCCTGATGGGAGCTGGTGCTCAGAGAATGCACCACATTAATTTACAAGCCTGTCATGATTGCTTTGGGTTTATTTTTAACTAAACTATCCTGGCCTTCAGCAATCTACACCAGGGATACCCTGACTCTGCAGAATGTGCAGAGCAAGAGCTGCAGCATATGCTTTTGTTTTCATCAGCCAAAGGATTCAAGTTAGGAGTACTCAACATTAAAATAAAGGCTGTTTTTTTCCAGCTCTGCTCTAAGGTTAACATTCAGTAGACCATCAGTAAGTCCCTACCACGTATAATACATTCATCAACATGGTACTGAACCAAGGAGTAGATAAGGAATTAAAGATCATCTGGTCCATCACCCTTATCCCAGTACAGGACCTTGTATATATCACCGATTCCCAGCAGATTTCTCTCTAGTTCAAGAACATATTAATACCACAGGGGGGGACTTCTACAAATACCCCACTTCTGACTTACATGCAGAACTTCCTCCTTCCTACAGTAGAAGGTACTCTCCAACCTGTCAACTATTGCAGCTCAGCCATCAGTATCCAGGATAGTTGCAACACTGTGACAATTAAAAAGCTCATATAAGTGTAGTGCAACTTGCAGTGCACAGCAAGAGAGCAAATGAAAACTGGGGAAGAAAGAGGAAAAACAAACAGCTACTCCTCAGTTCAAGGCATGGAGAAAACACAAGAGGCAGTAAATGCTTGTTCATTTAAAGGCCCCACTGATTTCAAAGTGACCAGCTGGCAGCAAGTATTGATATTTGGGCCATTTAAGCAATATTCAGATGATGACACAAGCATATCAATTGCTTTGGGGACCTACTGGCAGCTTTCCTGTATTGTAAAGAATCACTTGAACAAGAGACATTGCAAGTGACAACCAGAAAAAAGTGTTTGCAGTGTACAGTCAGATGGCAAAAGGGACAGACCGCGGACAAGGATGTTGGGACAAACAAAATGCCAGTTCACCATGTTCACATACACTGTTGCACTCACAAGAGGAAAGAAAAGCCTCAGAAGGCCAAGGGTGTATGGGAGAACTGGCACCTACAGCTTACATCTGTTGTTTTACAGACCGACTGAACTGCCATGACTGGCCAGCTGGTTCCTGGGAAAGAAATGGAGTACAAAGCCATTCAGAACAGGGCCCAGTGTGAAACAGAGCCACCTTGGAGACAAAATCTGTTCAGCAGAAGCTCAGAAGGACAGCTGTCTAGTTTGCTTTCAGCAAAACATCCATCAGGTGGTTTGGAGTCAGCATGGCATGGACTGCCTCAGTTACCAAGTCAAATTACCTTCTTTGCATGTTCCTGGCCTCCCATTTCAACTCTTTTCATTCATCAGTTGCTGCAAGTTAGGCTGTGGACTCCAGAGGCTCTGTGATCCCACAGGACTGGAGGCACCCATGGGTTTGCTAGAAGCAGTGTAAAGAATAAACAGGCACTTGCAGGAGTTTACAGAGCCACCTAATCAGCTGGGATCCTTAGGTAGGGTTTGTCTCATTCTGCTTAACATGCCAACACCAAGGACACCTGTATGAGGCAGTAGCCTGGCATCCCTTCATAATCATTGGTAGAGAAACAGATAATTTTTTAGCATGCAAGTCATCTGGGCTATTTGGACATCTGTGTGAGGATGTGATAAATTGTACCCAAGAGGTGCTATTTCTCTCCATGGACCGTAGCACAGAAGGCAGTGGTACTTGTGGGGATAGAAGAGCAGGAGCACTGCCCATCCATCCTCCAGTGCTGGAGGGAGAGGGCAAGGAAGGCAGCCACTCTCGGAAACCTTGTGGGTCACCCCAGCGTGAATCAGCAGAACTTGTCAAAATTTAACAAAACTCATGGGCAGTATTTCTTCATGTCTACAAATACAGTTCTCACTAGATCTGTAAAGCAGCTGGATATTTTTGGATTCACGAGCTGCTGAGGATATACATACTCAAACCCCTTCATAAACAGGTGGGTGTGAAATAGATAGCAAGTGCAAGAAAATCTCTGTGTCTATAGGTGATTTTTACTTTGTAGTGATATAAATGGTGAAAACAGTTGTTATATAAGCTAAATCTTTTCAACAGATGGTAAGAAAAAAAAAATCTAACAGTAAAATAAAAGGCAGATATTTGCCAAACTTGTACACAAGGACCTTAAGGAAGGAAAATGTTCTTGCTTCTGCTCTGTGTACAGCCAGGAAGCAAATGAAGAAATAGGCTTTGATAACCATATAAATGAAAGCCATGTGTCACTGGATTGAGTTTGTGGACCTGGAATAGAAAAAAAAATAAACACAAATAAAACAGATGGTCTCATCATGACCAGTTTCTGGTTCAAAGACAGCTCCCCAGCAGCGTATAACTCACAGAAAGTGAAGCTAAGAGGAAGTCCAAGTTTCCATGAAGCAATAGGGAATACAACATTGTGCAACAGCTTTTTCCAAACCAAATGTACATTCAGGTATTGCCCAATCAAATGATAGCCAACAATGTATGCAACAAAGAACAGATTGAATCTTGCTATAAGACACAACCCAAATGACGCTATTAAATACCTTAATCTTGGAGCTGACAGAATTGTGGCATGGCGTTTTGTGAGTAGAAGTTATAATGAAACAGTGGCATTACACACACAAACACACACACACACTCTTTCAACTTCTAACACAAAACTGGAGGCTGGAGGAATGGCGTGTGGCATCAACAGCCAAGATTTTTCAGGCATAAGGAATTTTCTCACACAACCAACTGTAGGTTAGGAAACTGTCCTATTAATTATGGCTGATGGAGAAGCACTTCTCTTCATACTCTGAAAATTTTCAGTTATTTTCAACCACACAGGACAGTCTTCATGTTTGGCATTGACCTGGTGACTATATAAAAAAGCAGAGCAGCTGAAACCCCAGAGATTACAGATCTCTGTTATGTGTCTCTGTCAAAGTCCATGGAGAAGACCGGAAAGCACCAAGCCAAGTGCTCTCCATTAGAGGGTATCCTCACAGACACCAGGGAGGACTAGGACCTGATTCTCCTCCCATTTCTGTGAGTAAGTCTGAAGAGGGTTTTCATTAAAGTCAATGAGAAGAGACTGAGTGCAAAATAATTAGCATGAAATTATGTAATGTACTGAACAGCAGTATTCTCACAAGAAGAACAGACACATTTCAGGAAAACATGAACTAGCCAATCACAAGTTACTGGAATGCAGGTGGAGATACATGGAAGTGCACAGTATCCATATAAAGTCACACCAGATGATCTGATAGTCCTTTTCAAATCTATAAATCTATTATTTGCCTGACTCAGTTTCAAGAGAGAACAGCAAAATACTCTATTGAAAGATCAGCTGCTCAGTGAGCGCACTGACACTGTTAAGACACGGGATCTTGACCAGATTAGCAGTATGCAGCCTGACTCTGGGGGTGTGCTGTGCACTCTCATGGGAGGCAGCTCCACTGACACACCAGAGCTCCTGGGAGCAGAACTGCCTTCTGTAATTCCCATTATACCCTCACCTGATGTCAAACCTCTTAACATTGTCTCGATTCATTTAGAATTTGCCTTACAAAAGTGGTGTTTGAAGAAAACTACCTTTAAAAACAATCCATGCTGCACAGATGAATAATGCTGGATTTCAGGCAGTTTTCTCTGCAAACAGAAGGAGTTTAAATTTCTTGTGGTAATAACCCCTTTTGACTTGCCCACATGTAGACGGTAATTATTACTGCTTTTTACGGCTAGGGTATTTTAATCCCAACACATCTCATTCCCTCTCCCACATAGACTGTCTTTGAAGCAACAATAACAAGTACCAGCTTCCCTAGGCCAGTTTTCAAATTTGCCTCAAGGCTAAAACAGTCAGAGCATGCTTAGTAGGTCAGAACTGGATTTCCCAAATATGAACCATTCCAAAAAAAGTTTTTTCTTATTGTTGACTTATTAATCATTAGAGAAAAAGAGGAGTGTTGGGGGGGAGATTTCCCCCTGAGTGAATTATATATGGAAAATTACTGCACAAAATGCTCTAACTCTATTGAAGTCAATGGGAGTTTTGCCACCAGCTTCAGTAGAGCCACAATTTCGTCCAATGGCTCCAGAGCAACATCTCATATGTCACCATTTACTAGTAGCAGCAAAGAGTTCACCACTGGGCCTCCCATTACCATATAAAACATAAAAAAAGGCTGAGGTGTCTCTGTGGGGATCTGGCAGCCTCACAGAACTCATCCAGATTTGTTTGCTTTTAATTACCATTACAGTCAAGAGCACTAAAAGCTGTGTGGAGTCTGGGAACAAACTGTTTTGGTTACCCTCAGACACACATTATCCCAGCACAGCCGTGGCAGCGGTGCAGTAGTGCTACCCAGCCAGAGGAGCTCCACTGGGGGAGACTCATCCTTTGTCTACCAAAAGAGGGACTGATGCCTCTGCTGCCTCCCATATCCCTGGGCATCCTCCTAGGACCTGCAGATCCAGAGGTGCTTTTTCAGGCTTTTTTCTAAGTTCAGGCTGAATGTTACTGCTGTCAGTCCCTAGCCAGATGTGCCAGCTATGACCCAGTCACATGTCCCCTCAGTATGTACCTTGGACACAGCAGGCTCAAGGAACATGAGCCTTTGGATAGGCCAAAGGAAAGACAGAGAGAACAGGCAAGCAGCATGATACAAGTCACTGATGAATTTGTTAAAGGCTAGTCCACAATGAACACGACTTTGTTATCACACCTGGAG
Organism: Strix aluco; assembly: GCF_031877795.1. NCBI lineage: Eukaryota > Metazoa > Chordata > Aves > Strigiformes > Strigidae > Strix > Strix aluco. The sequence continues at coordinate 109,250,947 of NC_133932.1, read as the reverse complement.
CTGCAGCCATTCAGTCCCTTCCTGACAGACCCCAGTTAAAGCCCCCATTCATCCTAAGCTGAAGCATTTTGTTTCTCCATCTCCTAATGCAGTCAAACCTTCCCAATGAAAAGCACCCCTAGCAGATATATTGCCATGAAAAAGTTGCTCTAATGAACTGGCAGGATAAACAGTTTCACAGAAAGAAGATCCCTGAGCAGCCCCATTCACAATTGCCCCTCGAATCCACAGGCTGTTGTGCTAATTAGGAGTGACACCTTTAATTGCCAGTATTGAAGCACACAAGAGCTAACAGATCAGGGCCTAAATCTGTGATATTGTCAACCCAGGAGGCAGCTCAACAGTTTGGGTTTTTTTGAATCAGTGGCTTGTTTCCCTATGACGCCTTGAGAAAAGGTTTACTTGTGTAATGTCTACAAACCTAAAATAACAAGGAATATTTAAATTGAGGTAGAAGGCAATTTAAAGCCCAGCTAAAACTCCTCTGCTGAAATCTCTAATGGTAGGAGAAATGTGCATTTCCAACACATAATTAGGAAGAGACAAATAGAGGGTGTGGAGTCTTACTATGGAATGTTAATTACAAGCAGATCCTGAATCCCCGGGTTGAGTTCCAGCCAGTTGAGGACGCATATTGAAATGTACTTAGTGATATACTCATTTCTGCTTAATTACTTGTGAGACAAAGTGCTCACAGCCAAAGGATATTTCTTTAGGATGCAGAGGATAGCTCTGAGAAGGATTGATAAATGTAAAAGATACATGAAGCCATATCAGTCCACCTACTTGCCAATTAAGGGTATTTCACAACAGCATTTTTTCTAGGGCTCTGTGTTGCCTATTTTAATGTCCTAAGTGATAAGGTTTCCACCACTTCCTTTGGAAGATTAAAGAAGTCTCACAGCCAGTATTTTTTCTCCCTGTGATATTCAGCCTGTATTGTCTTCTCTTTTATTATAGTTCAACTGTTTTTATCTGCAAAAAAATTTCCCTAAATAATTTCTCTTTCTCCTCATTAACTACACCCTGTTGGCAGACACGAGGGTTGCAATGCAAAGGGTGTCTAGGAAGGCATTTTAGTTGAATGAAACTCACTTTTTTGAGGCATGGGTGCTGGAGCAGCAACCAAGCAGAGCAAAATACCTCTGTGTGAAGATGCAGAAGGCTCCCTACAGTCTGTCTCATTCTCCAGACCTCCCAGATTTCCTAGTGTCTGAGACCCCTGTACCATGTACTCCATAGAGCACAGTGGATGCATTCTCTATGCTTCAGATCATGCAACAGGGCTAAGTGGCAGAAGATGGCTGGTACGGACTGGCAGCCAGGCTACTCATCCTCACCTGCAGACTGGTACCACAGTCCCTTTAAAACGTATCCTTGGATGGACTCTGTCAATTGACCTACAATGGTAGATGATGAGTCAAGACAACAGCTGCATCAGTATGAAGTGATGATGGAGAGGCTGTGCTGCAAACACATGAACTTCAGACTGAGGTACAGCAGGTAGGAGCCAGTTATGTGAGCCTTAAAAGCATGGCACAGGTCTGCACCATTTGCCTTGCACATAGATTCAGGCTCAATTTCACCTCAGCATGAGTCACTAAGGAGTTTGACCTGCTGCCCTCATCCTCCTTCCTACCCTACACTTTCCTCTGTGAATTTCTCTGCTGCAGTTAACAGGGCCATCTGCATGGTAAAACAAAGAGTCAGGCCTAGACCCCTTCTTATTTAAAGGAGACATGTAGCTTCCTAACCTCAAAATCAGACAAAATGGAAGTGCCAATGCCACACCAGCCATAGATGAAACCTATGTCTGTAATTACATTCAAAGTCAAGTGGGAAGAATCGCATCTGACATGATTAAATTGCAATATCAGCTGATTGCCATCCAGCAGACAGCAGAGAAATCCAGGCAATTAACTGCTCCCAAACGTATCTGCTCAGGCAGTAGTCAGGACCTGGAAGTAACCACCAGTGTCCTAAATCCACTTGAAGATAGCATGTTTCCACAAGTTGACAAGGCAACAAGCTGCACTTGGGAACACAATGCATGATGGCTCAGCTGGCATGATGTACAAGTTACAACATAACATCGCAGGTTCCCCAGTCCTCCTGAGAAGTGATGTGTACTGGCTGAGAATGCCCCCTTGCACTTGAGATCATCCAGGTGAGAAGTGTTCTCTCTCAGGGCATGTAGATTTGCATTGCTGCCTGTTTGTGTTGGTTGATAAGAGACATCCAGAGAATGCAACTGTCTGTCAGTAAGTGGCTGCTTGGCTTTAGAGTAAGTGCAAGATCAGACCTCACAAGGGAAAAAAACAAGGAGTTGGAAATTACTAAAAAGTAAGAAAGAGAGAGAAAGTAGAAAAAGCATAGTGTAGATAAAAATCATTATCAGTTCTTTCTCTAAATCTGCCACCTTTTTATTCCCAAAACCACTTTAGGGAGAAGATACTGACCCTGCTATCTGAGTCACATGCCACAGTCATCTCTGAGGTCAGTACCAAAGAAGTAACAGAAGGCATCTAAACAAAACTAGGGAGGACATTGGTTTCTTGACCATTAAGGCCAACCCAAATCCCACTGGCAACAGTCTTTTGTTGACAGAAAGGAGCACCCACACAGGCATTGGTGAATCTGGGGCAGCACAGGAAAATAGAACTCGAATCTGAATGGTAGGAACATAACAATCCAGATAGATACCATGAACTGAAAAAAAATAGGCAAAAAGGGTGGAAACCCATGCAGACCTCACCCACAAACAGATAAGCCATTCTTCTTCACTGGAACAGCCCCTTGGTTGTAGGCATGGTTTTCAACCCTGTCCCTGTCTTTTACTTTCCCAGCATTTTTTAGTCATGCTCAGTCTGAACTCATCTCTCCTAGTGCTCAAGGCCTTCAAGAGCACCTTTGTGCCTCTGTTGTTCCACACCCTGGACATGTGGGACAACAGAGCCCCAAAGAGGAATCACAGGGATGAAATGGAGATAGGGCAGAGGGCATAAAAAGAAGCAAAAGACAGATCACCCTCATTGCAATGGGTGATGTTGAATAGCTGAAAGAATCATGGAAAAAGTGAGTACAGGCAAGCTTAGCAGACAAGTCGGAGTGTCCTATCTAGTCCTCTTCCCTTTGACAAGGCCTGGGTAGAGTTAACAGTAGCTTAGAAACCAGAACGCTTCTCTCTTCTTTCTGATGATTCTCCATTACATTGTCTCCAGGTCATTACCCTCATCAGTTCCTAACTCAAGCTAAAGCCACGTGAACATCTAATGACATCTCCAACAAAGTCCATTAGCACAAGTTTTCTGACAAGTTTTAACATTATGCTCCCATGACAAGAGGTAAGTCAGTCATAACTTCCATCGCTCTGATTTCTGCTAACCCAACAAACTTCCTTTAAAAATCAAACATGACCAAGAACAACACCCAGGGGATGAGATAGTCTGTCAGTGGAGTTCCGTGCAAAGGAAAGGGCATGCAGGGAGGAGAAAGATGTTGGCTGTGAGATCATCCTTCTGATGACTGCAATACAGGTCCACGTGGGATGTCCGTAGTTCAAGTTCTACATCTTTTCATGATTCCTGACTCATTTTTCATACACTTTCCTAGTCATACTTCCTTTGGGCAGCTAGGAGGAATAAAGATGGCACGTTATGCTATCTAACCCCTGACTAATCTGACTACCATCACAATAACTTACTCCATAGGTTGAATATCTGCACTTCATGAGTAACAGGGAGTAAAACAGAGAACAGAGTTCAATGCAGAGGATCCAGATGTGTCAATGTACTTAAAAAGCTACCTAGAGCTTACATTCAAGGATGCAGGAAAAAATACCTGTTCTCATGTCACTGTTGCTTTCCCAGTGCAGATGGATGACAGGCAACATCCAGAATAATGTTAACATTTGGTGGCTAAGGTGAGCTAACACTGAAGGAAAGAAATGAACTGCTAGCAGGAGCCAGTACAAAGTACTATTTCTGGATCTATTTGGAGGACAACCTCTTAAGTATCAGAATTTTTGGAGTATTGTTTCAAGTACATCAAGCCTGAAGAGCCTGAAAGCAGACCGTAGCCTTAAATAAATTGTTGGATTATATTTACCTACATGCCTTCATAGATCAGCCAAAGACCTGGGAATAGCATAATGGACTCTATGTCAGATGAAAAGATGGAAGCAATCAACATCCTTTCAATACTTAAAGGGGGCTTATAAGAAAGGTGGGGACAAACTTTTTAGTAGACCCTGTTGAGATAAGGCAAGGGTTGATGGTTTTAATCTAAAGAGGGTAGATTTAGACTAGATATAAAGAAGAAATTTTTTACAATGAAGGTGGTGAAACACTGGAACAGGTTGTCCAGAGAGATTGTAGATGATCCATCCCTGGAAACGTTCAGAGCCTGGACAGGCTCTGAGCAACCTGATCTAGTTGAAGATGCCTCTGGTCATTGAAGGGGGGTTTGGACTAGATGATCTTTAAAGGTCCTTTCCAGCCTAAACTATTCCATGATTGTATGACATTTTAGGGTTTTGTCATTTGCTGGTATCTGAGACACAAGCATTTCCCTCAGGGTTTCCCATCCTCCTGCCCCATGTTGGAGTACCTGCCAGCAGATCTCCTCTGAGGAGGACCATTCAAGAAATTGACACCCCAGGAAAGGGGATTTTTCAACCTAACAAAAACTTGCAGAGAAAACATCTACTTTCCCAAGGAAAAACTGGAGGTTCAAAAATGGAAAAACTGCAACCCCAAAACTGCCAAACCCAAATATTGCTTGGTCCAAATCTAGAACTTCTTTAGTAAAAAAATATTGAAAATTTTGCTTTCATTTTTGCCAAAACTCAAAAAAAGTCCACACTAATTTCTGTTACTTCCATTTGTTCAGTTTCAAACAAAACCCAAAATCTTCTGCACAAACCAATTCTAAGCAACTCTCCTGTCGTTCACAGAAACTGCAGCATCTTCTGGCAAGTCATTCAGGTTAACACAAAGATGTCTAAACACACTGAAAGGGTGAAATTCAGAGAAGGAAATACTTGCCGCAAAGTCTTCAGTGGTTTAACATTTGTCCTTGACCTTTTAACACAGCAGTAAAAGAAGGAAGCAGAAGGGACAGACTGCCATTATTGTCATTTTATACTAAAGCTAATTTTCCCAAGTTCATGACCAGCACTGACACTGAACTTGTCTAAGGAAGGCTGGGCTTTGCTGTACCACAAAGATAGAGACACAGAAAAAACAATCTTGCTGTTCTTCCTGCTTCCCCCTATCACAACAGACTTTTCTCTTCCCACTACCTAGATTCAAGCATATACCCCAGCTACATCCTAACCCCATAGTGGAGCAAGACTGCAGTGTGCAGCAAGTCCCTTCTGCCTTCCCAAACTATGGTTTCCATGGAAAAGAGGAGCCACTTTGGTGTTATTTGGGCCCCAAATCCCCAAGTAAGCTGCAGCAGGCTTCAAGGGTACAAAGATACGGGCACCAAAAAACACCTCCCCAACATCACAGAGTCTGTGGGAACCCAACAGTGACCCATACTCCTTATTTGCATCCTCCCTTGTGATTTCTCTCTTGCTTCCTTTGTCTGTTTCAGAATGACTCAAGCAGCATCACTCGTTCATCAAAGACAAAGCGTTGCCTGGTCAAGCCGTATGGTAGGATCTGGTCTTATACTCAGCGCTTGCACAGCAAAGCACTTGTAACAATAACACTTACACCAGAAGAACAATGTTTCACTTGCAAAATCAAGAAATGCCAGATTTACCTTTGCTTGAGCAACTTTAATCCTTTCCTTTCTGATTCAACCCTCTGATGCATGGAATGAAGCTGAGTTTGCCCTTGCCTGTGCAGCAGGTGACAGATAGCTTCATCTTACAGGAGAGAAGCCACACCTGGGAGCTCAAATGAAACACAAGAATGACAGGTGAGAGCCACCACTGAGCAGACAGGCTATGCCTATACAATAAATTTAAAAACATGAGGACATCTCTGCCTCCCACCAGGCCAAGGGGCACAGCCTAGCTCACATATGGGCTGCTAACAGCCACTGCACCCTCAACAGCCTGCCTGTGACCACCCCACCAGGTGCTTGGCTGTGGGTTTCTCCAGGGGCCTATCTGGTGCCTCACTGGCCCTAAGATGATACAACTATTAATTCTGTGTAATAACCCAAGGACTGTCATGAATCTCATCAGAGTGGTGTTTCTATAGCACAGACCTGGGAGATGGCAGTGTGGGGGGGTGGGTGTTGCATGTCCTAAGGTGGGGCAGACACTGCAGGTGCTGAAGGCATGATGCTGGTGTGGGAGGAAGTGCTGGAAGGAATGATGGATGGTGTGGGAGGGCTGGGGAGACCCTTAACTGACACTGGTTCTTTTGTGGGGCTGGCTGGGAGCTGTCCTAGGGAGAGTCATGCCCAGCTTCTTCCCTGCAGAGTGAGCAGCTAGGGCTGATGCTTAGTTTGTTTCCTGGCCCTCTTTTATTTAGGGATGCAGGAGCACCCTCAAGAATTGTGTGCCACCTCAAATGTGACTAAGCAGGACTGTCCAGAAGCAAAGACAATGCCGTCAACAGTAAAAATCTTCCCAACATTCAAAGATAAGAAGATCTGATGCTGCAGCACTGAGATTTTCTGAAGCCAGGTTTTGGTTTACTTTTCCCTCTCTCAGGAAAATAGTTTGTAACTAGCTTAATTTATAAACAGGTATAAACTTAAACAAGCTTTTGTTGTCCCTTCATAATCCTTTTGACCAGGCTTGTCACATCATTGCTTAGTCTTAGACAGCAAGAGATGCTTATGCATGCTTTTCATTTTCTGGTTTTGCTCTTCAATAGGCTTCTGTCTTTGAGCAGCCAGGTAGAGTCTTGGGTCTCTCCTACTCAGAAAGCCTTAATTTATCCAAGCACCTTTCTCTGTGTACAGTTCTTGTTATAGCACTCTGTTGTTTCTGAAAACAGGCTACAGCAAAGGTGTGAAACCATTTACCATTATTAACAGATCCCAGCAAAAACTATTTTCCTGTTTGGACACAATGTGTGTCTTGCCCTCTGACTTTTCTATTGCATCACAGCTGTCAGTGAAATGTGGAGCAAACTATGTGTCATAAGGTTCATGGTCCAGCACATCACAACAGAAATGACGTTCCCATGCAGACTCATCCCCTTCAAAATGCAAAACTGAAAATAGCAATCTGTTTTAAATCTCTAAAAATATAAGTACTAGAGACCTTATAAGAAATCTTAAAATCTAATTTTTAGCACCACAAGCAATGCTTCCTGCCTGGCCTCAAAGCAATATAAATGGAGTTGGGAGTTGCTTAGAGTTACTCAGCAAAGGAATATTTACAACAGGTATCTTTACTTAGCCTAAGTTACTCAGATCCCTTTCAATTGAGTAGAACTACTTTTCGTGTTGGACATTTCGTGTGGTATTAAGTTAATTAAAAGCACCACCTATTCCAGCTGATTTTACAAATATGGCACATCCAACACATGTGATAAAATGAGTGAATCCCAAGTGTGACCCAGCACTTATGTCAAACCTCAAACTGTTCCTCAATGCAAAGGGCTCTAAGAATTTTTGCTGCTTTTGTGAGACTCTACAATCTGATTATTCCACTACAAAAACTAAAATAAATGCTCTACCGGTCAGTAGTACTAATAAAGTACCTTTAGGTCAGATGAAAACTCTCCCTATTGACCTAAAAAGATGACTATGTCATGTATGGTTGTGGGGAAGTACCAGCATTGCCTCTTTGCCAGTACCTGACTGTCTGTACTCTGGGATTTTGATTTATTAAGAGCAGTGGATGAAAAGTACTCTCATAGGACCTGTATATTACTTACTGGGCTGTATCTTTGGGTACTCCTGAAGCGTAGGGGGGAAACAAGGAAAACTGCACATCCCTGTGAGAGTCCCTCCAAATCACAGGGCTGTCACAGGTGTCTACATGTGCTGGTGTCTCTGCAGATGTACCTGCTCTGTGAAATGTGGGGGACAGGCAGAAGCCAGGGTAGACATCAGCTCCCCAAAATAAGCCAGAAAGGTAGAAATAGTCAGATTCCCCACTCCCTAGAGAGCCTTTCTGGAGAAGCACATGAGCTGCACTGTGTGTTGTGTGTCTGGGAGAGCCCTTCTCAACTGCTTCATGAGGACAGCATCCCCAAAGAGACTCTCCTGGAAGCTTGGCTCATCTGTGTTTCTAAGGGGGGGATACTTTGCATATCAGATGAGGATAAATATTCTTTTCTTTTTTTCCTGAAGCCATGAAATCCTGTTTTCCTGACTCACACAGTTGCCTCAGTCCTGAGACTGGGATGAACCTGCCTTGCTGCTCATAGGCCAGCCCAATTAATTCCAGTGGGTTTGTATCTATCGTACACATAGGAGGGCAGACTGGTGAATCTGCCTGGCAGCAGGAACAACCTTCCAGTATCTAAAACAACTCACTGGGAGGAACAATGACATAGCTATACACCAGACATGCCAAGAGCTGTTTCTCTGCTGATTTCTGCATGGTCAAACCAAAGACCGTGGGACACTGCTTTGTACCTGAGGCTGAGAGCACATTTACAGATCACTTGGAGCAGCTGCTCAGCCAGACCAAGAAGTTCTCTCTTAACCACCCAATAAATACATATTTTTAGCAGCAACAAAAATAGATTTCAACAAATGTTTTTTTTAAAAACAGATAGCATTTCACATCCTTCTTTGATATTTAACAGGGATAAAAAGTACTGGACTTGCACTTCTCTTAGTGTGGGGACCCTAAATGCTGTGACCACATCTGTCAATGCAGGGTTGCATAAAAAAATGCAAAATGAATGCCATGCAGAAATATCATTAACCAAGGGAGCCTTTTTTTTGGCACAGGAATATTCTAGACCATAACAGTACTGCAAACCAGACTGTGCATGGAGGCCATTCGTTGTAGGGATACATTTATCCCTCCCCTTCACTTTGAGCCATCAGAGGCCAGACACATTCACCTTCAGATCATGCTGCAGAGCCCATCTCCCCTTTTGCTGGGTGCTAAGGGAGGATCAAGGTGTAAAGGCTGCTGCATGGGAGACCGGCAGCCTTGATCTGTCTTTATCTGCAGGACTTGTGTTAGCCAGAGATGATGGCGGTGTGGGAAGTAGGTCTGCTATCACAGCCCTATGCTGAAAACCAGAGCAACTGCTGCAAAGTTTGGAGTAGCATGGAAGACTGAAACCATACTATTTGAGGGCAGACTCTGCCAGTGTCTCATCAAGTAATCTCTTGATCCTTGAGCTACCTCTTTGAAATCCATGTAGGAGGGCATTACCTTAGGAGCAAGACATCTCTGCAGTGATAAAAGGAGGTGCAGCACCCATCTCACGAGCTGAAAGCAGTGCTTTGGGATTACACTTAGCCTGAGTTTAAACAGTGGTTTCAGAGAAGCAAGACAGGCTTGAAGGCACAGTGCAATGCAGACCAGACCTCCCAGGACTAACTGCCATCGAGGTAACACTGAAACTGGAGGCAGTATAAACACATCAGTCCAAAGTTGCACCAGAGAAAAAGAGTCCTGCCAAGAGACCCATGAGCCTAGAGTCACGCTGGGAGGACACACAGGGTCACTCGGTGTTCAGCCAAGGATTTGTACATCATGCTCTGCTTCTTGTCCCATGGAGAAAGTAGGAAAATGAGGACAATGAATGGGATGTGGCACTTGCAGTCAGCACAGTTGTCAAACAGAGGTGCAGAGAAACTTGCTCCTTGGGACACCTCTCATGCATGGGGGGTTGCAGGCTGAAGAAAATCCCCTGCCCATTTGACAAGGAGTTACCCACCTGCAACAAAACCCACAGAAACATTTTATAAAATGCAGAGGTTTTATTAACATGTGACAGCATCCAGAGCACATCTGGAAGGTGAGGAGCTGAGACGTGTGCTGCACAGAGAGGAGCTGATAGGGAGGGTGGGGACCACCACCCAAGCTCTCCCTCTGCCCCAAGCAAAGTGATGTCTGAATTAATGCTGAACCCCTGCTCTGGTATTGCAAGCAGCATGAGGGACCACCTTGTATGCAAGATTTAAACTTAGATCTTTTTTCAAGAGGCTTTGTATGGATGCTAGTTAACTATGCTAACACAGCCAAAACATAAATCTGGACAATTTAACTCACTTAAATTTATTTTCCCACTAAATAAACAGTTCTTCTTTACTGTCTCTGCTTGACTGCTGTGCAACGTTGCACAAAACACTACTCCAACTTTTGTGGCATGTTCAAGGGGAGGAACTTGCTTCTTACGTATCATCCCTCCTTGGTACTGTTGCCACATGGCCTGACGAAATGTACTGTCAGGTGTAAAGCATTCCCACTCTTGCCTGAAAGGATCTGTTCTAAGGACTGAGTTTTTGTAGTATACCACAAGTGTGATTTCTAGGCTGTATTGCCACTCTCTTGTGACACAGGCAAAGCTTTCAAGCTTCCCTTGCACAGAAGACAAATGTGCCAAACAGCTGGTTGAAACACAGCCTCACAGTGCTGCTTTATTCTGGTCAGAGCATTTGATAGAACCAGTAAAAACAGCGTGGATCACAGGTAAACACTGCATGGAAAGGGATCCTCCCAATCGACAAAGAAGACCCTCCTGAAGCAGGACCTCTCAGGGACTTCCTTGTCTTGCAAGCATGGACATGCTTACTTTACATCTGCACACACACACACACGTAGACGTGCACATGCAGAGATATATTTATACACACATACTCATACACACAGATGACTATATATACACACATGAATGTGTGTATATATGACTGTGCTTGTGTCTGTGCATATATAATTTATTATGTTCTGCTGTATTTTTGACATTTGTTATGACATCTATAATTTGTGGTCTGAGAAGGCTGAGCCATGAAATGTGGTCAGCCAAACTGGTTTGAATGTCTTCACTGAAAAATAGGGGGTTGATTTAAAAGAAATTTACCCCAAAAAAAGTAATTTTAAAATCAGTGACAAAAATCTGTTCTTTTTCAATTTCTATGTTTTCACATTGCAAGGGGAAAATATGCTCTTTTGCACACCCTCTTTCTCTGTTTTTTTTCAAGCACTGGCCAAAGACAGAAAAAGAAGCAAAAGCTAAGAAGCAGACATAGGTTTTGGTCTTAGCTATTTTATTTCTCCACTTTCTTCTTTTATATTCCTAAATGAAAAATAGGAGGTGATATTTTAGGAGTAACAGAAAGCTGGCCTGCCAGTTTGTTTTCTTACCATCAGAATGATATCATGTTTTCCTAAACAAAAATAATTCATGAAAAATTTCCAACAAAAGAAAAAGTCTCTCAGGTTTTTTCCATGAAATGAGTGTTTACTGAGCAGTATTGCTGTGAATACTCCCTGCTCTGACTACCAGGGAAGACGTCACAGGAAGCCCTCAGATGAGTGGGACAAACACTAGACTTGGGACGAGTAGCACAGCTCTTGGCATCCAGGCGTCCAGCATTCACAGAGGCATCCAAGGGACTTGCAGCAAAGGAAGTGGTGATCGTACCTTTTCCCATCGTCTGCTCAGTTCTTCATGCCATATATGAGTGCCTTCCAAAGGAGAAAAATAGAGAACTGATGAATGTCTATCAGGTCTCTGCGCAGTCCTTGGGAAGAAAAAAACATAAACCTCTGTTGCTCCTGGAGGATAGGAGAACAAAGACGTATCATTTGTACATGCCGGAAAGCAACGAGGTTTGCGGTCATTCTGGGCTGAGTTCCACATTCTTTGGGGTACCCCCGAGAATAGCCCAACTCCTTCACAAAGATGATCTCTGCCACAACAGGCAACGCTATCATCCCCAGAAAGGACTCATCATGATTCAGGGAAGTGAGGAATTACTTAGAAATTACGCGATCCTTTAGAAATCCCAACACCAACCCTTCGAGCAAGGTGAAGTCCTCCCGTTTGCACTGCAGTGGAAGAGGCCAGTGGAAGGAGCAGAGGACAGGCAAGTGCTGCCAAGAGAGATATGTGTCCCTTGCCCACACCACTGGTAGTATTATAGCACTGGTGGTTTTAACCCTGGAACAGCTGAACCATCATTGGGCAGGAGGTAGAAAAGCAATATACTAACAAAGCTTGGATGAGACAGAACCCCCTGTGCCATCAGGCAAGGCAGAATACAAATATGCCTTTAAGAGAAAAAAAACTATCCAAGAAAACAAATGTTAGCAATGTATGAGTCCCCTCCTTCATCAAGAAGAGATATTTCATTTTTTTCAAACTAATCCCTGTGTATTTGAAAGCAGAAGTAGACAAGCTCATCTCACCTAAGACCCCTTCCTCCAGATACCAAACATTACCTTTGTAGCTTAATATTTGTGTATCAGCAACATATTAAGCATCAAGGCACTGCTGTGTTAGGCATAATAAAATAGTTATTTATCTGCCAAAACCACAAAACCTAGATTAATAACTCGAGAAGTAAAGACAGATTGCTGGGATGGTAGGTGGAAGAAGAGAAATTACAGAAGAATGGTAAGTGCACTAAAGCTCTGAATTTTCTTCAAACTAAGTTGGTTCTCCTAAATAAACTTCTTCAAGGATAAAACATTTTATTCATTACAATTGATCTATAAAGCCCTTTATTCTGTTTAGCTTAACTACAAAAGTTTTTTTCTCTTTGAAAGAAAAAGTTCTGTAGGAGAAGACAGTCATGTTCATATCCTCTCATTTCAATATATACTTCATCTTCTGTTCCTGTTTTCACATCTAGGAAATTAAAGTACAAGAGCCCAGAGAGAAAATGACATTCACAGAAAAGGATACCCTTGCATTCCTGGTCAAAAGAAGAAGGAGACATACTAATTACTGAATTACAATGAGGCTTTTTACCACCCTCTGAATTTCTAAGAGGAATAAAAAATACACCCCAAATCAGAGCTGAGATATCGAGTAATCGGCTAGCTTTGTTCAGACACAACAAGGGCAGATGAAAGTAAAATGTCTGAATTCTTTCAAGTGAGGAAAAACACAACTCTTTTTCCTAAGGGGAGAAATCAAATTGTTATGTTTTTGTTTTTAATTTGGCTCTTTCGATGGGCAAATTTATTTATGTTCTGCTTATCACTGTTCCTACAGACATTGCAGCTCACACTGTCCAAAACCCATGCTGGAGTATGAGGGCTCATAGTCGCTCTGCCGTAGGATCTCTGCCAGCCGGTGAAGCTCAGAGGAGATGACATTTACTCCTTCTGTCCTACCAGGACAACACTATCCGATTGCACACCCATCTCTGAGGAGATCCCACCTTCCTTGCACCATCCACCTCATGCTGCGTCAGGGGTCCCACAGCAGGTTTTCAGCAGCGCCATGGCTCAGCTCCCACAGGCAGAGCTGCATGTTCCTGGCTCTCTGGGGCACCGTCAGGCAATGGTGGCTGCCTAGCAAATGCTTCGAAACATGCCCGCACAGATGTGTTTGCAGCCTGAGACCAGCACAGTCCCTGGGAGTCAGTGGACTCCAGGATGACAGGTGGCTTTGGGATGTCATGACAAACTCCATAATGGAAAAGTAATGACTTTGGAACGGGCTTATTTAAAAAATAAAAAAATAAATAAATAAAATCTGGGCCCTTATCCAGGTAGAGATCTTAGCCTGGCATTCCAGCTACATTCTTTCTGTTATTAAAATAATTTAGGAAACCAGGCAGCCTGCTCTGCATTCAATCATGTTAGCCCACGCTGTGTCAATTTGAATTCTGCCTGTGGTGATAACAGTTGAAAATCTGATGGGCCAGATACTGAACTGACAAAAATTGGTGTTGCTCCATTACAATCAGTGGGGTTTTGCCAATTTACCCTTGTTAAAGATCTGGACCTCTACTTCTAGGCAGGCAATTTTCCAGACAGCAAAACAGTCTCCTACCTCTTTGGCAAAGGAAGAAATAAAGGAACAATATAGTGATACTTTGGAAAGTGACATGACCATGATAATGCAACTTGAAAATTATGTTCTCGGCTCATTTTCAGCATACTTGAAACTTAATTAGAACCATGTCCAGGGTCTTCAAATGTGATCAGTAGATAAAATGTGGTACCATTTTGCAGTGTAGATGCCACCAGGCTTCCAAATTGAAGATTAAGTTCATTAAGGTGTCTCAACCACTCTGATAAAAAGTCCCCTCTGATGAAAACACCAAAATTTACATATGTAAGCAGCCTCATAAAAATATTTCATCTTCCATCCAATTGTATTTTCAAGACTAAAACATTTTTTTTAGTTCATCTTTATGGTAGGAAGTCCACAAGCCTTGGGAAATGACACTTAGGTATTTGGCAATTAGCTGATGAGCAATTGGGGCAGCTTAGCTTTATCCTGTACACCACTGTGCCGCAGTTCATGTGATGAGAGAGCAGGGCAGGGCAGTCCCTTCCCCATCCACATTAGTCACTTCTCTGCCCAAGCAGCATTTCTCCTGGCCATCCTCAAGATGACTCTACAGCTCTGCAAGATGGTCCTACAATAGTCATGAATTGGAGAACTGGTAAAAAATGTTACGAGTATTGCAGTGTGGGTCACACTGTATTCACCAAGAAACGAAACCTGAAAAGCCTTCATGGTTACATCTCCCCTTATCCTGCTGCCATCTGCCGCTGCAGAAAGGAGAGGGAAAAAAGAGTGGAAAGAAGGGACTTTGAACTTCAGGGAGAGGTATTTTCCACTTAAATTTAACAGGTATTTTTTATTTGGGAAAAGGGAAAGAAAAGCAATAAATTTCCTATAAGACCAGGTTTATCAAAAGATTTGGGCTGGTTATAGCTGTTGCACAGGAGCAGACACTCGATAGTGGCCACAGTTGTCTAAATGCAGATTTTAAACTAGCCTGAAGGACTTGGACTCAAAGACCACAACTCTACTAGTAAAGAAAAGGGCCCAGGTTTCGTCTGTGGCTCTAAAAGCAAATGACGGAGCAAAGCTTGTTTTCATCAAGCTAAACACCCTTCCCCAAGGGCTCCACCCATAGCAGTCTCTGCTGTCCCATGAGCCATGCCCGGGCGCTGTTGGGGACCCCACTAGTGAGAGCCAGCCAAACATGTGCAAGGAAACATGCCAATAATTCAACAGCATGGACAGTCATGAGACCATGCTGAAGCCTGTGCCTTCACCCTGTTTGGTTTAGTACTGTAGACCTGGACAGACAGGGCAACAGAAGTCTGATCAGTTTGCATGTATGTGTATGCACATATATATGCAACACTGACTTTGCAAGCAACAGTCCTGCCCAACACCTGTAGGCACTGCCATAGCTAATAATAACACTGAGAGTGCACTGAAAAAAGTATTCGAATAGTTACATTCAACCATTTCCCTAACAGGCAGGACAACACGGCTTAAGGCAAGCCATGTTTTTTGAGCGTTCGAATGTCACGTACTTGTAGAGAATAAGCTGTGGACAGGAAACCCTCCTACAGTTTTCCAGTAAAGACAAATTTGAGACAGTCACAACAGAACTCATACAGAGCTATGGATGAGTAGAAAAAAGGCATCATGGACTAAAAAATAGCACTCAGTTTCTTAAATTGGCCTTTATTCCCAATTCCTCAAAGCACTAGGATGGCTTCAGCAATGCAAAGGCATAGCTAGATCTTCATAGCCTGGTGGAGAATTTCCTTTGGGAAGGATCACCTCCAGTGACAGCTCCCATACCAACCCCTCCTAACCCACCTACAGAGAGCAGAGCTTGGAGGAAGGCAGTGCAGCAAGGCCACCCATTAGCCCCAGCTAAACCCTGCTCTGAGTTAGCAGCTGCTAGAGATGTAAGCAGCAAACCAACCAATCTAATTTATTCAGGTAAGCTGGGCAATACCCAGAAAACCTTGTTTTTTTAGAAAGCAGAATGGAGCTTTACACCCGCCCTTTTCTTTTCCCTCCTATCTTTAGCTTCTGCAGTGAACTGCAGAGCCTGCTCTGACAATTCGGCTCACAGAGCTAAACTGAGATGACACTGTGTAGTAGGTTAGTCTTTATGCTTCAGCAGAGATCAAGAATCCTTCAGCTTCTTTACTTGCTTTGAGGAACTTTCTGGTTTTAGTTTTCAGAGCAGATAGAATCCCATTGATGGCATTTAAATGCATCCACCACGATGAACTCTAAGACGCAGGAAATAACATTTTCTTTTTCTTAAGCATCCTGGGAGACTGCCATGATTATATTAAAATTTTAATCACAAATTCCTTACGTTAAAATCACAAAGGATTCACTGTGCTAGAGAATTTCACAATATGAAGTTCTTTTATAAATTTATGTCAGATAGCAATTTGCTGTCTGGGAAATGTAAATCAGTTATTAATGAGCCAAATTGCTAACATCAAACCTGGTATCTATATGCAAGAAAGAGACAAAAATCTTCTACAGGCTTATAAAGTTCTAAATGTACTAACCTGAACAATTTTATTCTCTGTTTCCTGAATTGAGAGACATAATTTGTTGTAAATACCATCGAACAATTGCATCTCATTCTACAGTAATACCTCCACCTGATCCATGCACACTGTTGTAGGGCTTTGGAAGTGATGATCTGCACATTAACAGCTGAAAAACTATTTTGAAAGGCTGACCCATTGCATTTCAGACTTTGTAACCAGAGACTAGATTTTTCGTTCAGAGGAACGTAGTTTTAGTAGAAGCTTAAATCAGGGTGAGAAGACAGTCAGGTCTAAAGCAAGCAGCAAAGTAAAGTCTACAGCATCTGCTAGAACCATGCAAGCTCCTCAACAGCTACAAGCACAGCCCAGAGCTCAACACCTACCCCAGCAGTCCTGTCCTGACCTGAGCCTCTGTTCTGAATTTCAGAGCTGTTCCTTGAATATACAATTGCACAAAACAATTTTAGCCGCTTCCATATGTTGGGATCCTAGCTGAGCTCAAGCACATTGCTAGCTGTGCTTGAAATCTAATTCTGCTGCTTTTTTTCTGAGTGTATTAAAAAATCTATTACTATTGTTAAAGGCTGCAAAAGTTGGTGAGTAACAGAGTGGATTATGGGGATGAATTTGCAATGCAGCTAGAAACCGAGTATTTACATTTGAAATCCCAGCTCATTATTGAAATTAAATCTGAATGCATACAACTCTTTGCTAACGGCTTCATAGAAAACTACATAGTTTGCATCACTATGAGATTACCCAATTGCTTCACTTGCACAATTGCTCCAATAATCAAGAGTGAACCTAGCCTCTGCAGGTGCAACAGCATCTCCAAATAACACAAATGGTTCAATAGCTCAAAATTTGTGGGAGAAATAATTTACAGGCTACTGGTTCTTCTGTTTACCGATTTTTTGAGCAGAGCTTAAGTGATTAGAATGGAATTGCCATAAAGATTTAAATTTAAATGTAGGGCAGAGGCAGATAAACTGATTAATTAACTGATCAATGCCATAAGAATCTTAAAGTGTATCTTGTAATTTACGAAGGAAGGTGTGGGATGCAGTGCTGGCTTCACAAGGGTATCTTCCCACGTAGGAGTATGTCCTGTGAACAAAGCAGTTTCATTTCCCTCCCATCAGTGATAGAGCTTCAGAGCGCGGATGGAGAGTTTGTCTCCTGCAGCACCATGTGTCCTCTATGCCCAAGTTTGCCCAAAACACAAAAAGCAAGACCAGATGGAGAGGCAAAGATTTGTTGTTTGAGGTTCTCAAAGGGCAGCTTCAAACAACAGCTCCTTCCAGTCATCGGTGTGCAGAAGTGTGAACTCCGAGCTGGGATACACACAGTACATCTGTCTTGCTTGCACACAAGCTGTGGCATGTATTTGCAAGTCAGTTGGGACCACGTTCAGACCATCTCCTCTAGGTGCCTGCTTTTGTTGCCATGACAACTAGTAAGACAGTGATGGGCAATTCGGGCTCCCCACGCTCCATGGCTGCCAGACTCTATTCCTTATATAGGCAATGGAGAGAAGTAGGCATCTAAGTTAGGCACCTAAAATCAACATGCTGACTACACCCCCACACACTCCCACCCCCAGCCAGCTGCTAGATCCCTGGCTGGTCCCTGCAAGCAAGAGGGACCCACTACACACTCACCACTCCTGAACCCACTTCCTCATTTGACTTCCTCTTCCAATGTGTCATTCAGAAGTGACAATGTGACATCTGGGAAACAGTCCAAATCTATCCATTTTTAAAGTGAAGTGCTCAGCAGCAGTTAAACAGCCAGAGTTTTCTGCTCATCATAGTACTAGAAACATTCAGGTTTCTTTGCAGCTGGGTAGAGAATGGTAAACTTTACCATTGCACCCAAAAGGGTTTTTTCATGCATTTCCAGGTCTTTCATCCTGGAAATGTATTCCACAGATATGGAATCAGACAGACCTCCTTTAAGATTCAGAATAAGAGTGAAATCTATGACAAGGGCGACCACCTGGGAACTTCAGTAATTCAAACACCCTTCAAGAACATCCAGAAAGGGCAAGTTTAGACACATCATTCAGACTGACTTCTGTTGGGATTCAGTCCTCTCTCCTCACTCGATCCATCTAAAAGCTTAGTGCCTCTACTGAGCTCAGGGTGTAAGCTTTCCCAGCTGCCCACAGAGAGAGACAGGCTTCAAGGAACAAAGAGAGGAGATGCCTCTTCCTCTACCCACTGACTATAGAGAATTGACTTACAAAAGATGCCTGGCTGTTTGGCAGCTAAAGGAAGGAACAATGAATCCTATGCTTGGAGGCAGTGGGAATTAGGCACTTTGTAGAAGTATTGAGATCCCCTTCTGGGCCTCAGCAGGAGATTTTGAGTTTGATTTGATTTGATGATCTATGTAAAACCAGTGGAGAACATGGAGAGCAGGTCTGAGGTGCTCTGCAAAGCCCGAGCTGCTGCAAAGTGCTAGGTGCAGAGGGCTTCATTCCCAGACCATCTGAATTACCACAGTCCATCCAAGACATGGTGAAAGCATGGATAACTGAAGGGAGTTTATTATTGACAAGGGTGGGATGAGGGCTTTGAGCCAGCTTAAACCCATGGGAAGTGTTATCACAGAATCATAGAATCACAGAATAGTTTGGGTTGGGAAGGATCTTTAAAGGTCATCTAGTCCAACCTCCCCACAATGAGCAGGGACATCTTCAATTAGATCAGGTTGCTCAGAGCACTGTCCAACCTGACCTTGAATGTTTCCAGGGATGGGGCATCTACCATCTCTCTGGGCAACCTATGCCAGTGTTTCACCAGTTATTCACTGATGCTGCTTTGTGTAGGCGGGAATTCAAGTGCATTCTTTAACTACAGGCAGATCTGATCAGTTCCCGACATGCTCTTTCATCCAGCTGAACCTTCACCAAGGCTATGAAATGCACTCCCTCTGCTCACCAATACTCTTGCTCAAATTCACCTTCAGCCAACTGGTCTTCACTTATGGCTGAGCCCTTCCAATACACAAGGTTACCAGGATGACAGTAAATGCACTTGTGTCAATGCCCTGCTGCTAGCACTTGAATTAGTTAACAAAGCAGCTCACCTTCTGAATATTAAAAAGAGATAAGAAAAGAAAGGTTCTTGTGGGAATCCACCAACAAAAGGTCCAGTGATAGGGACATAATTTCCCATCACTACAGTTTCCCCTTTACCCAAGGATACCCTCCTACTCTGAGTGCTTTAACCCCTGTGAGCTAAACCAATAATTTCAAATTATATTTTCAAAGTCTTTTGTTGAACACCTGTGGGCCATTTTTTAATATTGGCTATGTTCAGGAATTGCAGAATAAATGGAAGGGTAATTTGAAGACAGAAAAAGAAAAGGCAATGTTTTGTGAATATGTCAGTTACCCTAACCCACTGGCTCAGCATGCAGGGGTCACTTTGGCACACCTGGACTGAAATCAGTGACATCCACTGCTTGAGTCAATATTCCCTGAAAAGAGGGGAAGCTGCCAAGCCAGTCTCTTTGATGTTACCATTTTGTCATTGTTTTGTTGAAATGTCATTCTCTTTGATATTTGAGGCAGATAAGCAAATAAATTAAAGGAAGAGCTTATGCTGAGTGCATGAAAATGGCACTTGTGCATTTAAATGGGCGTGGAAGCTGCATTTGTACAAGCATTTTATCTGCAACAGGCAGGGCTTCATAACAAGATGCCTGCCATGACACAGGAACAAGCAGCTAAGGCAAAAGGCGTATTCATCTATTCTAATGTGTCATTCCAAAATATAACCTTTCCCTTCAGTTATTATTTATCTAATTGCACAGCCAAATTTAGTCAGTGCATTTGAAAGCATAATTAATTGCAATGCACTTAGTAACGTTCCATTCTGCACTGCCTGTAAGTCAAACTGCTGTAAGACAGATTTGATTTTTGGAAGGGTTTTCATCACACCGTGTGTACTGAAAATAATTAGTGAGCCAGGAGGGCAGTTACTTTTATCCTGCTAATTGGATATGCTGGCAGTTCTTATGCCCTTGTGGTCAGACGTTGGCCTCATTTGCACAGTTCCAACCAGTGGGATTAACTCACTTGGGTGGTCGTGTGGGTATTTAAGAATATAATTCACTCTTTTCAGTTTTGTAGGAGTTGAGCTGGTCTGTGTGAGCCATGGCTTTGCTCCGAAGGGTCAGAATTCATGTTGTCTTAATGCAGCACTGAATGACTACCTATGGCTTAGGCCTGTGAGTGGTCCTCACAAGCCTTTGCAGCTATCATCAGGCCTTTAGAATTATTCAGTCTGGTCTAAAGGAGCCTTCTACACTGATTTTCACCATTTTCTATGGTCTTATAAGGTTTGGAAGAAAGTGTTTGTGGAATGTGACAGTGCAGTTTCACAATAATTTGGTTTTGGCAGCAGTATCAGGTTAAGAAATTCCCCTCTCCCTTCTCCTGCCTTTGCACTGCAGGTCACTGACCTCTCGGTTGTGCCAACACAACTGTTTGTATATCAGTGTGATGCCCTGGATGAATGACATAATCCAGATTAAACTGCTTTCTTTTTTTCCCCTGCTTTTGGTTTTTAGAGAGAAAAATGGCAAAAGAGGAGGTAAACTTTGGTGAAAGAAGTGACTGGGAAGGGAACTGTCTAAACACAGATTGCAACTAAAGCCTTCAGCATTGTGAAACTGCTATTCTGATTATGGCTTGTTGGTGTTTGGGGTTTTTTTTTCCAAAGCAGAGATCATGCATACTAAGTAGAAGGAAAAAGTTGGCAAAAAATAAAAGCGTGAGGCTCTTATGTCTTTTTATCTGCCTCAAGTGCAGATTAGCTGTTGGAAGACTACAATGCCCTCTATCAACAGTTCTCAGACATGTTTGGGGTTTTTCTTAATCCATAGAATATGCTCAGCCACTAGCTTTCTCATCCCGTGGTTTGAGAACTACTGCTATGGCAGTTCAAATGCTGCGAACGTGACTCCAGAGAACAAGCCTTTGGTGCATACCATGTGGACAAAGCCCTCGGGGATAGAGGAAGCAGGACTGACAAGGAAGTGGACAGGGCAGGGACGGAGCCAGGAGGAAAGATGCCAGACAAGCTTCAGCTCAGGAGACAAGGAGAATTGTGCTGCTGGGACCTGGTAGGGCAGGGACCTCCTCATAGTTGGAGGTCCTGGGAGAGAGTACAGTCATGGCCAGAGGTGGCTGGCAGGTGACACTGAGGCTAACGAGATGTAGGAGCTATGCTTACTAGAAGACTGATAAACCTGAGATTTTTCATCTGCTTTTCAGAATTTACCTCTTTTGAATGAGTGGGAATACACTGGTCATCTGAAACAGCTAGGAGGCAAGTTAATCAGAAGGGAAAAAGAAGGGAAATAAAAAGGACATGGAAGAAATATGTGGCTGAGCAAGTTAACACAGTTCCAGTTAGCTAGAAAACAGCTTTCAATATGGACAGCTTAAGAAAATTAGGAAGCAAGATCAGCACTTCTTATAAAACAGTAATATTTGATTTCAAGTACTGGTGCTAAGGGGGTTTTTTACATTATTTTTCACTGAATTAAAACTTAATAAGTCCAAGAAAACATACCTGAGATTTTCCTCAAAGCCTATCAGATCTGAGCTGGAAAAGGTACATAATTCCCAAAAAGAAAGCAAGATTGATTGCAGAAAGGAAGGAGAAATAAGAGAAGTTTTAACAACTCAGAGCAAGAACATGATGGTACTTGTTTTTTGCTTTTTCAACAGCAGCTTAAATTGTTCAAAAGTCCAGAGACTACATTTTTTTACATTTTTTCACAAGGGAAATGAAATCTTTTCCAAACTGATTCTAATACTGATGATTGCAATGCCATTTACAAGCACAGCTCTCTGTGCATGAGCTATTTCCATCAATGCAATAAAGACATAATGAAAACAGAGACAGATATTAATGTGAGCTAGTTCCAGTGAAGTACATAAGCAATGGTGGTAGTAGTAGTACAGGAAGCAGTCATATTTTCTAGTTTATTTCAGCACTGACATCCATTCAGAAATCATTAAATTGCATTTATTAATTGAAAGTATAGAGGATTGCTTTAAATTCCAGACCGCATTTGGATGGTGGATATACTAAATTTTGAAAATGTAACGATCCATTTTACAGAGATCCATCTCTTTGACAGATTTAGACTCACTAGCTTTGCAATGCAATAAAATGCAATAAAATAAAATGCAATAAAATAGAATAAAATAAAAAGTGTTAATAAAAATACTAGCTGGAGGAATAAGGACAGATGGCTTAGAAGACAGCAATTGTCATCTTTTTCCAGTAACTAATTCAGACAGCATCAAGGTTAGCAAGAACAAGAGTGAGGTGAGCCACTTGTATGCTATCTAACTAAGCTAGTCTCTTCTGCTTGAATAGCAATCAGAAAGAAGGCGTAGATTTTTCAAAAATAGCATGTCATCCATAATGACCCAGCAAATAATTTCCGTAAACAAATGTCAGCCTGTTCACTGGGGGCAATGACTTAAGAATTCACTATGGGCAAGTTGCAGAGAGTGACCGGCCTTCATAGACACACGATGGTTTTCCTCCTCCCTGACGTGGATGGTAAAAATTCCAGAGTTCTTCAGGGGGTAGGACTGAAACTAATTTTTTACAGCCAGAAGCTGGGTTTGCAAACTTCATCAACTGCCAAGCCTTCACCTGCAGTTTGGCAGGTATCACACAAGTATTTGCACCACAATAATGCATTTGCTTGTAAAATAGCCCCATATAAAATATTACTTGAAATACTGTTTATGGAAACCAGATAAAAGGGTTTCTGAAAGCCAAAGCAAGTTTGAAAATCTTTGTTTGCAAATATTTTCTTTGGTATTCATCCAGCTCTACCAGGAGAGATCTGTTTCACCCAATGCTAGTACTCTAAAAGTTAAGTATCTAGTTTAAGTGTGTCATTTAAAGCAATTTTCTGCAGATGATGGAGAGAAATAGGCACTGTCAGAGGGCAATTCATTCTGTCTCTATTAGACACCCCTTAGAGGATGAAGAACCACCCCCCGGAGATACATGTATCTCTTGATTGCAAAAGGAGTACAGACAGTTAGTTTGCAGAAGACACTGATGAGTCAGTTAATGACTTACCTTTTTGCCAATTGACATGCCTTCAATAGGACTTCATGAAAGAAATCAGCTGCTGTGGTCGCTTTTGTTCAGGCCAGCCATCCTTCTCTTCCATTTGCACGCACACCCATGGGGTAGGTAGGCTCAGTTTAATTGCAACTCTGCTTTGGTCAGAACTTAAAAGCTCTTCATAACACAAAGGAGAGATCTCCACTAATAAGGATCCATATTCAAATCACCAATCATCCTGTCAGACATTGGCTTTTAATAGGGCCAAGAAGGTGACTTTAAGACTTTATGAAAAAAATTCCTATGTTAAGACATCACAAAAGACAAAGAACATTGCTGTGAAGCAAACTAGGTGCTGAAGTTGTGTCTAGGCATATGTGTCTAAATACTGCCAGGGAGCTCACAAGTATCAGAACTTATTCATCTTTGCTGATAAAACAGTTCCTGGCATGGCTCCTGTCCCTGCAAAATAACTTTCTCCATGGCCTGACTGTGGGAGTTAGGATGAGCCAGGAGCCATTCCCAACAGGGACTTTGGATGCAATCTCTATGGAGGGTAAGAAAGCTTAGCAGCATTGCCATAGATTACTGTGTGCCAGCTTACCCAAATGCAAGAGAATGGTCCTGAGAAGATTAGATATAGACGTAGCCCAAAGTATACTAGCAAAGTGCAGCCTATTAGGTTAGACAGTAGACATAATATTCCATGCTGAAACTGTTTTTCCATACTTGTAGCACATGTATTTTGATATAGAGCAGCAAAGCTTTTCTCAGCACTCATACAACAGATTCATTTTCCATCATCTTCCATTTTATGACTTCTCTCTTTACGTTTGTAACCTTCCAGTGATTCAGCTTTGACTTATGAGCACCACCTCAGAAAGGTTCAGCTGCAGCAACCACCTGCTAGGAGGAATGGTTACCACATATCCAACAGCTAAGAGTGGATCCACAACTGCCTTCTGCAGTCACCTACAACAGCCATTTTCAAGACAGAGCTAAGGGATAATATAATAGCAGCATGCTTGAAGGATCACTACCGAGATGATGGAGCAAACCTATTTTTACTAGTGGCAAATTGTATAGCAAGGGGCCACAACCCAAAATCACAGCTTGGGAGGTAGAAGTAGGACATTAGGAAGGCTTTATCAACTAGGAAGGCGTGCAGCACTGAAACAGGCTACAAAGACAAGTTTTGGGGTCTCCATCTTAGGCAGTCTTCAAAGCTTGGGTGGAGAAATCCATGGTCAACCTAATCTAGTACCAGTGATAGTCCTGCTTTAAGCAAGCTACTGGACTGGATGAGCTTGAGACGTCCCTTCCAAACAGCATTTCTATGAGAGGCTGAAAGTATATCAGAAAATTCTCCATCTGAGCATGTTGTGTGTACTCCCTTCCAGTTCTTCTCTTCTTCTGTGCTTCACTCAGGTCAAGCAGCAGCACCCAGAGGTCAATCAGGAAGGATTATTTCCCTGGTATGCCTTCCTCTTCCTCATACTCCTTCTTCTGACCTCAGCAGAGCTGCGCAGGTTTTCCTAAAGAAAGAATGTGACCTTTTGACAATAGAGTCATCCAGCAATTTGTTCTAGTTTGAAGCTATTTCCCCCAATTCCCTCTTGGTTTTTTCCTCAGTCTCTTTGCCACCAATGGGAAGGATTGCTATGCCTGGAATGCGAAGTTTTGGTCACCACTCACTGCGATGTAATTCCCAGTTCAACAACACACACCAGAAACTTGGTTTCAGCCAGGAGCTGTGCTTTTCTCTTATGCAATGGGCTGTGCTTCAGCAGAACTTCCCAAACATGTTTTTTGAGGGTTTTTAAAGTAGAAATGGTAGAGAAAGGTAAGTCTATTAAAAAGTATGTATTGCCTTATGAAAAAGCAAGTATGTTGGGCTGAAGCAATAGTAATGGCATAGGTAAACATATTACCAGTTATGAAGTTCATATATTTAATTCATATTATAGATATGTGTTGTTACATTTATAAGTAAATACATATACATTTATTTCTAATTATTATTATTATTATTTCTAATTTGTGGTTATGGAGGCAAAAGGCAGACACTGCATAGTAATGCAACACATGTGGTAAGCCACTTGATCTTGACTGCCTCGCCTGCTCTTTCCACAATAAATCACTTACACAGCATTTCTACTAAAATTCAGTCTGGGCAGCTTCACATCAGTGATATTTAATACAAATATAGAGCAAAATAACCACCTGCCAAGATTTCCTTTGTTCCATTTTAGCATCTCGCAATGCCACAGAAATCAGGCAGTACTCAATATCCGGTAATCCACTATGCACAAGTTGCTTATCAGCACTAGGATGAATCCTGAGATCTTACTCAGAGCTGAGATCAGACGTAAGTGAAAGATGCAAGTTCTTTGCTTTACAACTCATTTTCCCCCTAGAAATTCCCAAAACACAATGGACATTCTTTAAATGAATTATGAATCTATTTTAATCAGAAAGAATCTCTCACAAATCAGTAATGCTTTTCAGAATGGAAGAAACTTTTTCAGGTGACAAATCTAGTAGACCTTAAAACCGTAATCTTATTATATACATATAAAACTTTGATAGATATTTTGAGCTAATAGTTTTACTGGCCATAAACTATTATTCCCTGCCAGACTGAGATAGTTAGCCTGAGGGGAAAAAATGTTTGGCTCTTAGAAAGTAAGGCACATGAAAAAAATAGTGGGAAAATGCTATTTTTAATAATACTCTGAGCATTTTTCTAATAGGTTTTGTGTAAATATGTTGCAGCCCCTGAGCACATGGTGTGTCAGAAAGCTTGGACTGGTGTTCCTTTGGGATGTTTTGCACAATTTGCTCTTGTTTTTTTTTCCAATACGGATCACTAAGATTTCCCAGAAAAGAAAATTACCTCTGTTAAAAAAAAGGAGGGGGTGATTTTACTGTTAAGTTTTCCTTTATTACTAGAGCAAACATTAACAGTTTAAGTGGTTATAATGGATGGTCGATTCAATTGAGTTTAATTCAGCAGAAAACCCACAGCATCCAGAAAGAGGTTTCATGAGCAGGAATTCAATGGAACACACCAGCTGTTGCTACCACCTTTTTTGTTCTTAAGCTGTAGGCCTTCCTTGCACCTGACCTGTAGGTTGCCAAGGACGTGCCCACTGCCAGGAACTGGTCTACCCAGCCCCACCAGGTTGTAAGGTGGCATGGCATGAAGTGCAAATATCAGACATACAGCGCTAGACAGGTTGGGATCCCTTTCCTATCCCGCCCTCACTTTCCTTAACACACAACGTGGGTATTGCTGGGTAGCTGCACAGTTCTCCTTGTTCAGCTTCTAGTGTCCTTCCCTGAAGGGTGACAGGGAGAAGATAACCCACCAGTTCCAGTGCAGGCAGGAGCAGCCCTGTGCCAGCAGTCGCTGTCTCTCTCTGGCAGTCCTCAGTCTGTGTCTCTCATGCTCTTTGGACACAGGCTAACGCATTCACACTGCCTGAGCAGAAGCACCAAGATCCATATTTTGGGCTCCAGTGTTTCATCTTCTCTTCCCACCTACACTGCGCCCTTCTAGAGCATTTTTATGAGAACAAAATAGCACATGGCTTCATCAGTCTTTGCAGATGGAAGAAGGAAGAAACAGGTAGATACACATTTATATCACTTGTCTTCTGGGACTCCAGATGTTAAGGTTGCTCCTCCTCCATGCTAACTGCAGAGATAAGGAATAGGTGCATGTGAGAGCCCACTCTTGGTTCTCATCATGAACAACACTGTGCTGTTTTCAGCACTGTCACTGGTTTGTCTGGTGAAGACATATCCTGGAATGAGCTCGCCGTGACATAAATATGACTCAGTATAGAAATAGACACAAAAAACATCCACCTTCAAAGTCAGAGTCCTAAACGATTAAGAAAACAGCTCCATAATCCTGTCGTCATCAGCTGCTTCTAATTACATCCTGCATTTCCAAAACATTGCCTTTTGCACCACAGAGTGGATTGAAACACTCAAGCCATAATGTGGAGCTCACGAAGGAAGAGTGGGGAATTAATGGTTAGTCCTCTCTGGAGGAATTTATGGTACAGAAAATGGGAACAA
Organism: Strix aluco; assembly: GCF_031877795.1. Classification (NCBI taxonomy): domain Eukaryota; kingdom Metazoa; phylum Chordata; class Aves; order Strigiformes; family Strigidae; genus Strix; species Strix aluco. The sequence continues at coordinate 109,223,347 of NC_133932.1, read as the reverse complement.
ACCCTCCAGGAACAGCAGCTACGGCTGGATTATGGTCCACAGGCATCTCAAAATCAAAAATTGACTACTGTTAATTGTGGGAGGGCTTTTCCTACACAGAAGCAGTGTCAAAAGGAAATCCTTCCAGGGGAGAGGACTTTCCTCCACCTGAGAGCTTGTGAGTTTCTGCAGGTCAGTGACTTGAATGATGTTCATTGGTGAAAACAGTCAGAAGCCAGCAATGTTTTCGGAACCCGTGAGGAGACTGTTTGATCCCCTATGGTGTCTGGGTTTCCTCAACAACATTTTGAGGCTTTAGCTGAACATTAGTGTTCTGTGCACACGGTGACACATAAACCTCATTTCTTAGCTCGACACCAACAAGAGACTGAAAAAAGGAATATGCAATCAGCTGGCTGTTTATTGATGTATCCTCCTTATCCATAATCTCCACCCACTTCTGCACCCCATCACCATGAAACAATGCCCTATTGTATTCTTTCAAAACAGGCAGTTCCTCAAAGACAGACATCTATTTCTTGAAGCACAGGGATCTGCAGTTCTGTCTACAAGCACAGGCAACTGGTCAAGTTCCCATTTTATCCTGTCCCAGTTTTCTTCAGTGCATTGGGTAACAGATCAGCAACCGAATCCAAACAGTGGTATTTAAACCTCCCAGAACCTCCCTTGCTTCCTAATCTTCTAGATAATTAAATTCTGTGCACATATTCTTCCAGTATGTTCAATATTAACATTGAAACAGATATTTCCCCCTTCTTGCGCATTTTTTAAACAGATGTTCCAATATCCTGAAGAAAACTGAACTATAAGCCTCAAGTATGTGTATATTATAATATACTCAAAACAGATTAAAGACAAAATGTTTTCCATCTAGCAGCTACTGCTTGTTGTGGAGGCAGAGGCAGTTGCATGAAATGACAGTACCCACTGTCATTTACCACCCTAATGCCAAGATAACCCAAGGCAAGGCACATCCTTTACCACTTGCAGCAAAGTGCTTCAGCCTCCATCATGCTCTATAACTCCTAAACCAGCCTCTGCCAGCCAGCTACAGCCAAAGGATGTGTCCCATCGGGGTCTTCAGTTGAAATGTCTTTGTTGGAGGGTCACAGCCCAATGCCATGGGCTGCTGAGGGTCTTCTGCACCACACCAGCCAGTGTGCCAGGCATGTCATGGCAGCATCAAAGCTCAGGATGTAGGTGGCTGGCTTTGTTTGCCCACTTTCAGGTGTCAACAGACTGTTCTGCACAAGTTTAGTCATTGTCCCAAATGGCTTTAGACTGGGTTTGGCTCTTAATTAATGTCTGTCATCTATGAGGTGAATTTACTGGGTCAGAGTTTGGCAACACCACTGTTCCCATCCTCCTCAGAGAAGACAACCCTGAAGGATCTTCCCAAGCCCCTCAGACACTAGCAACATTTCTCCCCTTCCTTCAATAAACAAAATCCAAGACAGAAGTTGTCCGAGGATCCTGCCATGTGTATAACTGTGAGAACGCCTTACTTTTTGGACTTAACGAGTAAAACAAGACTGCAGAGTATACGATTTTGAGTTTTCATTGGATAATATAACAGGGTGTTCCGCATTTCCAACAAAGTACTTAGAAAATAACCTAATCCTTTTATGCAGGAAATGTTGGAGAGTTGTTAGAGGTAAGAGCATACAACAAAGTAAAGGAAAAGCACTTTGCATCTTACATCACAGACGGGAGAATTTGGGTCCAAATAGCATCAATATTCTTATACCTTGATGTGCAGATGACTCAGAGAGATACCCTACAAAATAAGGATTTTTTTTTTTCCTTTCAGCAGGTCATTATAGACACAGGCCATTCTTGATTTTTTCATAAATGGACTACCTTGGTTGGGGACTAACTAAGCTGCGGGTGCTTTGTGGGAGCAGAACAGTCTGGAGCCAGAGCAGCCTGGGCTGCCCTGTGCAGGTGCCCACAGATAGTTATGTCCCTGGCCTCTGTTTCCTTTACAAACTCTCATCTCATCTTCAAACAACTTGACTTGTATCAGTTCTGTCTTATTTAAGGCTTTGCTTTTGGGGGGTTAATTTCCCCTTTTCTCTTCCCATTGATCTCACAAGTGAGACGTGTGTGGTAGGTAGAGCAACCCTCTGTGCAAGGTCTGTTCTGCAGCAGCCTGACAGGTGCCCAGCAGATGCACAGGGGCAGCCAACTGGTGAAAACCAGGTGCTGTCAGGGAAGGAGCCTGGCAATCACCCATCAGGTCTTTATTAGGCAGGTGCTGTTCTCACCAAGCAGAGGAAAATGATATTCAAGTACAAAACTGTATGATCTTTTTCCGTCCATAAGACAAGCTGTATACAGTTCAATGAAAAAATCTGCAGGCAAAAATTTTCAATTACAGAATATTTTCCAAGTAAAAATTCTTTCTTCTGCCAATTTTGTAGCTTTTTCTCTCATAGACATTTGGCTTTTGGCCTCCTCCAGCACTAAGTGCTGTTAGCTTCACTCTGGATCATGAAGCCATGAGGGGAAAGCACTTAAATGCACATGTAATTAGGAAAACAGCCAGCAACGTCTCTAGCAGAAAATCTCCAGCTTTTCCCAAGAGCTGTATTCTGTCCAAGATCATGATTTACCTGTACCCATAATTTCACAGGGAAAACTTCCCAAGGGCATGTCAGAAGAAGCTGCTCTTTGGCCTAAAAAGAAGTGTCCAAACCTTCTTTACATACTTTCTGGCAAAGGTAGCCCTCTCTGGAAACCCTTTTTATGACCTGTCTCAACATGCATCCTTACTTTTCGTCCTTTCCAAGTGCCAAGACTTCAGATGAACTCCCAGCATAAGCTAAGAAGACACTGTCACATTCATGGGGGACAAAGAAACTTCACTGGCCTTCCACTTTAGCAACACTTCCAGAGAAAGGGGCAAGACCAAGTTACAGTAAGCCAGCTCCTGGTGAGGAGACCACAGCCTGACTACACCTGCTGGAAAGCCTGACCAGTGTGTGCTCCCCTTCTGAGAAGAAGTCAGAGCACAAGAACATGAAAGTTGCCAGGCCTTGTAATGTCCATCAGACTCCACGTACTGAAGCAAGATACCACCAGTGACCGTTGTGATCATTTGCAAACTAATGTTCAGCCTTGATCATGACCCCAGACATTGTCCATCTGTCCTCTGTCATGGAAATAGAGAGTCTGCTACAGACAGGTCAAGAGAAGGCAGAGGCATTGGCAGGTAGACAGAGTGTCCTCTTGCTGAGCTTCAAACCATGCTTCAGGCAAAATCCAAACCAATATTTTTACATTTTGCTCTTTTCCTGGTGGAGAGCAAGGTGAGAGCAGTATTTTTCTGGGTATTTTCAAAGCAGCAATCCAGTATCCTCAATGGGACATATCCTAAATTAAGTCCTTCCAAATGTTTGACCCCCAAATTCCACTCTAAGCCTTGATAAAATCTAAAATTAAATAATGTCACCTACCACGAGCCTGCTCTCATCCAAAGTAGGTATGGAGCTTGCTGGACTGTCTTGTTCCATCTGACCCTGTAAACACAGCACCAACATTTTGAGCCATCTTCATCTGCTCGGGCACAACCACTAGAAGGAAGGACTTGTATTGTGATATAAAAGTAGCAGCTCTACCCTGACCAAGCAGAAGCATCTGGTGATTCCCCAGCACCTCCAGGAGAAAGGTGGGGGATTGGGCTTGTACAAGTTCAACACTGTGGGAATCCTTGTTTCATGGCACTAGATGAGTCAGCTGTCTTTTGCAAGCTTATCAGTTTAAATCACTATTTTCCGGCATCTAAGCAGGGTTTGCTCAATATGAAAACAGACTACACAGGGCATTAACTCGTCTGTTCTGGAGCTGCTCCAGCAAATACAGATTGCCAGCATGTGAGAAAAATTCCCACCAGGAATTCCGCTCTTTGATAAATGACTATATCGAGTGTTGGTCTATCGGGTTTTTTGTAATGCAGGGGCTTGAGCTCAATACCAAGCTGTCAGCAGCACATTTTTGCAAAAATCGGACCCTTCAAGAAAACATTTCAGGATACATTAAAGTTTAGACTGCATTCTGTAACCTTCATGAGTGAACACTTCTTGGCCCATCCTTACTAACTCAAAACTTAGAAGCAAGTTTCCCCGTCGGTTCATGAATGTTTTCACACTTACTGAATGAACCTGGGCTAACAAGCAGGCTTGCATAAAAATAAAAGAAGCATCTAATTTTTCACATAAAATAAGAGTGAAAGCTGTGGACTCAGGCCCAAGATCAAGTCACCACCAATGTGTTATCAGTTAAACGGCATCTTTGGCCAATGGCACATGCAAAATCATCTGATTGAATTCTATTTCATTGCGAACTATGGTCTGATAATCCAAATACCTTGTATTTGTCAAAGGCTGAAAGTGCACTCATGGGTACTTACCTTCAATGACTTGCAGTAACTTGTTATGGCACTGTTGAGTGGTATTGCATCTGAGCCTTGAGTTTGCTTTGAGATTTTCAAATGTTCCAGCTGCTTGCAATGGACCAAATCACGTAACATGAAAAGAGAAAAAGCAATTAGACATTTCACCAATAAAGAGGTCCATATGAGCCCATTAACTCATCGATGCATTTGAAGTCATGCTGTTTTACAGAGTAACAACAATTAGTTAAGGTTTCAGTACTTTGCATTTGAAGTTTTAATGCATTATTGTTGATTGCATTAACCAAATAAAACTGTTTTGGTTAATAATTGTATATTCCAGTTGTAGATTCACTAGGAGTCCTTCCCAATCCCTAACCAGGGAGTGCCACCCTGTTGTACCAGAACTGCTTCAAGTGACATGTAACACATTGTGTGGCTGCAGATGAGAAGTCTTACTGTCACCCAAATCACAGTAGGGTTGTCTCTATCTTCATGCGTGGCACTGCTCCCAAGCAAACGTGAGCCCCAAGCCCTGCACCTCACTGCAGCCTTTGCAACACAGCCCTGAATTAAGAGGTGGGCATGTTTCCATCTTCAGTGTGCTTTTGCAGTGCTGTTTAATCACACCCACATGTACTCATCTGCTTCTGGTTACGTGACCACACTGCCATTTAAAAGTTTTCTCCTCTCAGGCCACAGTGCTGGACCAGCTGAAGTAGGGAAGCTGACAGTCTAAACAGCATGAGGACCAGCTGGGGAGGAAAACATGTGCACAGACAGCATTAACAGCTCCTGTCTGGCTAGCCCTGCCCAACTCTAGCCCTCACAACCAGTCAGGGACAATGCACTCTGGCCCCAGGGCTTTCACTGACATCAGGGCTTGAGCTCACCACGCATCTTTTATCTCTTGTGAGTTCTTTTTTTTCCCCTCCAATTTCCCACACACATGAGGAACAAACGTGCCCTGGGCAGCAAGCATCTGGGTGCTTGCTACCCTACTCAAATGGGAAAGCAAGCAGGTTTTGGCACCTTGTCCAGCAACAGACCCTCAGCGAGTAATAAACTCCGATTTCCCCCAGGACAGCCAAATCCCTTGTCTCTTATTGTCTTTTTATTTTTTCCCCAAGGCATTTCAAAATAAACAAAGACAGGTGCCAGAGTCTATTTCCTTTTGCCTCTTAATCATTTTACATTTATCATAACACAGGCCAGTGTTTTATTACATGGGTTGCCTATTTCCTCACATAGGCATCCCATATCTGAACCTCAAACTCTGCCTAGAAAAACAACTCCAGGGCAAAAGCAGAAAAGATTTCCCTTTGCTATTTCAAATCCATTGAACAAACACCAATAACTTCACCCGTTCCAAAGGAATAAAATGAACTTAATATTTCCTAGGATAAAAGGATGTTGTTTGAAGGGTTCTCACCCCTGCTAGCCCTCAGCCAGTAAAACCTGAGCTGGTCCAAATACTTCCTAAAATAATACAAGATACAGGTCTTTAGGCAACCAGGAGCAGAAAGTGCTCAGAAAAGGCCATTGTTTCCCCTTCAAGGGGAAGATCCAGGCTGAAGATCCTCCTTTTAAATAGTCGTGAGTCTCCCAGAGACCAAGGTTCACTTCCCAAAAATATATGGGCTGGTCTTCAGGTTTGCTCTGCACAACAGCAGCTGTGCCTCATGCTAGGCTGTTCTAGCAAGTGTTGCAATTGCACTGGTCAGAAGAGCATCTCCCAGACCCTGCCATTCATTGCATGACCACCCAGCAAGGAGGCCTGACCCTGCTGCTGTTTGCTGGTAGTGGCACTGGCTGCAGACGCCCAGGTGCTCTGTAAGCAGTGCTAGGGCATCCGTAGCCAGTGCCACTGCCACAGCAAATCAGGAGTCTCATGAACCCCACAGGGATACTCTTACCCTGGAGTTCCCCAGCCTTTTCTCAAGCTACTTCCACTTCATTATCTGCAAGAAGTGTCCCCCTTCCATGATGGAGGAGAAAGGGATTTCCCCACATTTCAATCTGCTTGGTCCAAGACCACACCATGAGGCATCTTACTAGGACATGTGATAAAGGTATTTCCACGTGGGGTGGGGGTGGGGTGGGGAAGGAGGTATCTCCACACAGAGGAGGTAGGTCTGCAGTGCTGTGACTACCAGCACATCTATCCAGAATTTCATGTGTGATGTGGAAAAACTCACACTGTCATGTAAGGGACCAACCCTGCCTCTTCAGTGGCCTTCTGCCTTCTTGTTTGCACTGAAAGTTTACAGTATAAAACACTTGTGGACCACCACTTCACTGGAGCATTTGTCTGATGAACTTCAGCCTCTCCACTAGCACAGGCTGCTATTTCAAGGCTGAGAGCTTGATTCATTTGCCTAAGCACAGGTGAGCAGTGCTATTTCCAGCTGCCTACAGCATCTGAGGCGTCAGCACAGGGACAACCATACCATACTGGAGAGGCACCCAGAGGCACTCTGATTTGGGTTTAGGCAACTGAATCAGGTCTACAGCATGTACGCAGCAGGCATCTTGCCCAAGGCAAGAGTGCCATCCTCATGCTCAACTCAGTACAACCTCAGTTCAGTAAACTGAACCAGAGATGTCCACGTGCTTCAAATGACGATAAAGTGCATTTTGGGGTGTCGAAGCCATGGTCATGCCAGTGTGGCAGGAAGAGCTGCAGGTCCAAGAGCCTCCATTTGAGGGAGCATAGCCTGAAATCTTGGCATACATGGAGCACCAAAGAACACAGGGACAAGGTGCCAGGCTTGGAGCTGTAGGCTGATGCAGCAGCCTCCGCTTCAGTTTCTCTCACTAGTGGGTTTACTTCAAAGACACTGATGCTATTTTAGAGTGTTGCCTTATATTTATTTCTCCTTTTTAACTGTGCAATGAGTTAAAAAATGCCATATGCCTGTTTTTATATTCCTTGGGCTTCACCCCCACGCACACCCCGTACACACACAGAATTTCCAGTTGACTAAGGAATGCTAAACATTTATCTGTGGCTCAGCACAGCCACAGGTATACCAATGTATATATCCAGTGTGGGTGTACTGAAAGATATAGATGCCATATGGAAACCACATCTGACACATACAGCTTGGGACAAATGGGAGAGAAATCTGTGCCACTCACGCTCACCATGCAAAGAACTTTTTTCTGAAAATCGTTGTTTGCTTTGGCTTTGTATCTCTCTGATACACCAAAGCACAGATGCCAGCTTGTTATCAGGAAGGAGCTGGAGGGAGAGATGGGGTTTGACTGTGGCACGAAGGGAGAATTAGTCGCCCTCAGCTTCCTCCCCTCACCCGGATCTGCAAACAGGCTGGACGAGCCTAAGGAGGCAGCTGCGCTACGCCCACCCACCGACTGGCAGCTCCACGTCGGCATTCCCATGACTGCCAGGAAAGAGCTGGCTGCTGTCCTGCCTCACAGAGCTCCCTCCCTTCAGGGGACAATATACACTTCACCTTCTAAAAACTGGATTCCCAGATACTTTATACAGCCAAATGATAACTGATAGGCAAAGAAATCAAGCAGGGCAAGGAGTTTAAAGTGGGTTGAGAAAAAGATAAGTTAGAAATAGGATTTAATTATACAGATGCTATGGTGATTAGGGTCATCCAAGTAGGTAGATGGATTTGCAAATCCAGGAAGTTTTGCTCCCGTGGCAATAATTTCTTCCCGCTCCGTCCTGCCTCTGCTAAGAGCTGGTCTAGACAGCACAACACTCGGAGCGACTAGAGGTAGTCGACCTTGGCAGTCCCCCTGCTGCTAGTGACAAGAGGGGTTGCACCAGTGCTGATGCAACTTGTTCAGATACTCAGGGCAGGCTCAGCCCCCAGCAGCGCTCAGGCAGGCTGAAGAGAGGCTGCTTTTCCAGGGGTGGGGAGGAGAAGAGCCATGATTTATGAAGGAGGCTGGCACTGATCCACGGAGAGGTTTGCAAGTGGGAGGCTCTCTCACCCACTTTCTATGCAAAGAGACTCCTACCGCTGTCAGTGGAAGCCTGGCTGAACAAAGACCCAAGGGCTGGGCTGATGAAGGGAACATGTTGTTCTGTAGCGTGAAATGAATGCGGAGCTGAAAAAGTTGGTTTCGGGTAGAGCTAGGGTGGTCGTGCTTCCCGGTGGGTGTGGAAGATACAGGCAGCAGCGCTCCCCTCAAGCCCCACAAGACCAAAGCTGAAACACTGGGAACTGAACTAGGCAAATTCATTTGTTTAACCCCTAAAATGCAGATTCTATCTGGCTGTGGTTGCTCTTAAATCATCTCAGCTGGAGTGAATAATGACAAAATGTCACAGGTTTTTTGCCTCCCCAGCATCAAAGCTGTTTTCAGTACTTACAAACTGCTGTGGGGTGGTGGTGGTGGCAGTTGTTGGCATTTCTCAGGTGAACATTTCCCTCAGCAACCATTACTCTTAGTCAATTCAATCCAACCTGAAAACCCTAACACCAGCACAGTCCTAGAGAGGGGACTAGTTCACATATATCCAAAGGGGATGGAGGAGGAGGAAAAGGCCAGGAGACAGAGGCAGGCCAGCTTACTAACACATAGAAGGCAACTAAAAAAGTCTTGTAGAACAAGCGCCAAGGAACGTGCCTGCTCTCCTTCTCCTTCAAGCAACTGCACAGCAAGGTCCTGACTGTAAAAACAAATACAACATTACAATGCAGAGGCAGGAAAAAACCAAATCCCAATCATACAGAGGCAGAGAAGAAAAAAATTAATCAAGTAATGCCAAACCTAATAATAACATAGTCCTCACCATCAGCGTCCCCAAAAGAGAGGAAAGGAAAACAAAGGCGCTGAAACACTAAACACAGGAATTAATGGAAAATATCAAACAAATGTAAGAATAACAACAAGTGCAAGACTGCACACTAGCCTCCACTTCCCTTTCCCCCTTTATGCATTCAGAGACAGAGAGGGAAAGCAAGCACCATTCCCCAGCCATGGTATTTCTGAAGTTGGTAGATTGGAAAATTATTTGTAAGACATTTGAACCAAGATAGCTAAAATTTATTCTTCTGAATGGTCTTGGTGTGGTCATTCTGCAGAATTAAGCATGAGGTCAACATGATTTTATTTGAACCCTTACACTGAATTTAATTTAGCAGTGTAGGCAATCCCCTAGCCGAGAGGTGATTGCTTAGAGACATAGGGATCCTACTGAAAAATAAAAGACTCTGGCACTTCTGGAGGGAAGCATCCCATCCTGCATTGCTGATGCCAGGGTTTCCTACACTCTCAGTTTGTGTGCGTACCATCTAGGGCCTGGAGAGAAAAAGACAGCAAGCCAGCCTGGCAGTCTGTTTGTGCTCAGAGGTGGCTGCGGGAAGAAGTACAGGATTGTTCTGGGATTTTGGCTGTCTCATGCTGGACAAGCAGTGGCTCAAGACAGACAGTGCTGAAGAATGGAGCCAGGAGAGGGGACCTACACTCCTGGACCTCAGGTGCTCTTGGGAAAAAGCCTGATGTGGAGCACATTCCTCCCTGCTCCTGAATGGCATCCTCCAGACAGGCGTGGGGACAGGCACCCAGCACCATCTGCAAAGCCCGTCTGTCGGGGCCAATGTGTTTTGTTGTATGGTACCCAGGCTCAGGGCAACATTTTGCCATGTCTTTGGCACCATACCTGACTGAAGGATGGGATTCATTTCACCTAGCTGTAAACCTCTACAGAGGAGATGTTTTCAGCTGAAATAGTCACCCAAGGGTTGCCTTTAGTATGCACTGCAGAGAAACAAGCCTTTCTAAGGCAAGATTCACCTCATCCTAAAGGAGGTGTCTAAAATAAGTCAAGTGAGTCAGTCTCAACAAATACCAATTGCTCTCCATTGCCTATTAGGGGAGTGTAGGTGTCTCAGGTGAAGATATATGGTTAAATGAGATTAATTCCATCCCTGGTGACCTTTGGTGAGTCTCCACTTCAGTTTCATCTTCAGGCCAGCAATAATGATACCTACTCTGCTCTGATACATCTTCTCCAAGTACAATTCTATATAAATACTGAATTTTGATTATCATTATTATTATTGTCCTTTAAGAAAATAGTAAAAGTCTCTCCCACTTCATGGGGGGTGTGGTGGGGGGTGTGGTGTTTTAGCTGCATTTATTTTAGCTCCTTAATTTCCTGTGCACATAATCAGGGAATGTATTTATTCATATTTAATTTATTTTCATGAATCAAAGGAAGAGAGAGAGAGAAAGTCCATACTCCTCAAGCAATGAGACCCACAGCTCATATTTGCCTTCTCTTCTAGCTCCCAAGCCTCTTTCTGTGACCCTTTGTCCAACCTCAGCCACTCCACAAGCCCACCATTCTTTCAGACATGCAGTGATTCCTCCTAAATCTCCCCTTTCCTCTTCAATCCCTTCTCACTGGCTATGCAGCCCATCCAGCCCAAGTTTCCCCCAAAAGCCCTTTCACTCAGCTCGCCCAAAGCTTGCCCCACTCCTCCATTGCAAGAGCACTGAGACTGCAAGAGAAGTACGATCACTACTCCCAGTGTCTGTGTTTGGACATGGACGTGACAGGGGAGGAAGCAGTCAGGCTGTGGGGGAATCCCTGTTCACTCAGTTGCTCCCCTCAGCATGACCATGCGGAAAGGAGCAAAGCCTTTATGGATGTAAGTCACAAAGCCTCACTGAGCCAGCTATTTATAATGGGATGAGAGTTTTGCAATCACTGGCAGATTTCCACACAGATACAAAGGTACAACATCCCTAATGCAAGACCACCATCCTGCCAAATTTTGAATCCATGTCACAGTGTGGGGAAGGCAAAAGTTCTCAGAGAAAAGGCCAACAGAGCTTTTTAATATTAATGAAATAATATTAAAGGACCAGTGTTCCTTTTGGAAATGGATTAGTCTGGCTGGGCTTTCTTTCTTTCCTCGCATCCCTCCACGTCAACGTAAAACACTTGAGGCAAAGGTGAGGAAATTCTGACATGTTTATGAGGGTTGCCTCCAACAATTTCTGTAATAGTGAGGCTGTTCACAACTCATAAAACAGCATGGCATCATTTACTCAAAAACTTCATTCAGCTCCAAAACTCAGATGACTGTTTCTAAAATTTTCTACCCCTGCTTTCGAATAGACAAGTTCTGATCTCACAATGAGACGGACTTCACAGTTAACCACACCAAATCTTACATAAACAAGGTCAGAAAATTGCCCACACTGGGTCTTCAGCTGATTTATTCCTGGCCCTGATTCAGTAGATATGAGTAAGCTGGAACACTGAGTCCACACAACCCACATTTTGGGAAGTTCAGCTCAGTACCCACACATGGCGGCTTGCAACATGCCTTTTTCACAGAAGCCACAATAATGTTCCTAAAACTTGTTAAGAGTGCAAGGATGGCATGAAGGAAAAGACTTTGAAAAGCTAGGGGGATATCCTCATATACTTCTTGTATGTGAGCATGTGAATCTGCTCCCTGTGTTCTGGTGCTCCACCCTGGTCCAGTTTCTGTTCACTTCCCACACCTGTGAATGGCCAATATGACACTCAGTGTCATATTGGCCATTTTTCTCACACAGCATCACAGGGCCGGTCATTAAGTTTCTCCAAAACAAGGTCACCCCTGTCTGCATACTTCTGAGCATCCAACCTATACCAAAAGCTGGAGATCCACAGTTTCCCCACACAACCTCCAGCAGTATTTCACTATCCCTGCTGCTGATCTAACCTCAAAATTCCTTGATGCTGTTTAAACCCAACCTATCTTCCCCACCACGGACATGCAAAACAGATGGCTTCCTTCCATTATGCATCAATCTTACAGATACCTGAAGGCTTTTATCATCCCCTCCACTCTCCAATACTCTTTTCTTTCCATTGTATCACCACTGTCATTCAGATTTTCTTCACAGCACAGGATTTCTAGACCATTGACCACTGGCATGGCTCTTTTCTGAATTCCCTTCCACAGCTCTACTTTTGTCTTGAAGCCCAGTCTCCAAAACCAGATATACGTCATAGCTGAGGGTCCACTAGCAGTGGGCAGAATGGACAACTGATGGAGCGTGTCAGGTCAGACTTCTCCATGCACATCACAGAGTGGCATCATGTCTAGTTCATAGCATGTGCCTTGCCATGCAGTCTGGGTTGTTATCATGACCCTTACAGCTCTGTCAAGGCTGTATGGCAGAAATCAAGTTATAATATTGACTGAGGCACTTAGCATAACCTGCCCAGGTGGTGAGAGAAACAAAACATGCCACTCAGGAGGGAATGAAGAAGGGTAGGCAGAGTGCACTCTGAACTGATGTCAGAAATTGCTGACTAAGAGGACCCAAGGTGTGACTTGTGATTAAATAGTTGGAGGATGTTAGGTTTTGGTTCATGGCTGTCCTGGTTTAGCTAGGATAGGGTTAAGTTTCCCCAGCAGCAGGGGGGAAGCTCTAGCCAGGTTATTCATATACCATGCTGACATCACGTCCGGGCAATATAGCGCGGGAAGAATCGGTGAGCACGTGGGTTTGTGCAGCCGTTCCTCTCACTGGTGTATCGGTATATACCTTGCTCTGTTCATTGTTATTACTGTTATTGTTGTTGTTGTTGTTTGTTGTGTTGCTGTTGCACTGTTGTATTAAACCTGCCCTTATCTCAGCCCCAGGGCTTTGTATTTCACTCCCTTTGTGGGGGAGGGGCAGTGGCCACGTGGTCTCAGACCCCGGCAGGGACTAAACCACCACAATGGCATGTAGAATGAGTGCCCTGCAGAGAAGATACCCACTAGACCTCTGCTGAAAGCTGGTAATCCCCACCTGATGACAGTCTCCTGCATCTGGACCGCAGACTGTAGAAGGGCAACTTGCCAGGTGGTTCTTTCAGGGCGTCTATGTACTTGGCGTGGCCACGCTTACCAGTTTTCAGCAGACTTCGAGCCTTTCCTCACATCATGCTCTCAGACCACAAGGCCTGGCATATCTCTATTTCTGCTTATATAATACTCCCAAATTGGCTTTCACATTCTCTCTGAACCACACACAAAACCTTTGCCTTAGAGCAAAACACTCTTCTCAAGCAATGAGGAACCAGAGCAGGCACTGAGGTTACAGGACCTGACTCCCACTGCTCAGCAAAGGGCAGCCCCATGCCTCAGCATCCCCTCTGTGCAGGGGTTAGAGAGGTACTTGAGCGGAAGCAGCTTTTCCCAAAACACCTGCTCCTCACCCAAACTCCCCCGTCTCAACCTCAGCATGCATATAAATTGTTGCAGAAGACCAGGAATGCATCATGGAAACACTTCCCCTGTAACTGTAGCTGGGTGTAACGTTTGCAAGTGTTAAGCACTTATGTTTGTGCAACAGCGCTTCTGTACACTGTGTTCCACCTGGACCGCGGGAAGAGGAGTTCACCGTGACCCCGTCACAGCATCATATTTAGGCACAGTCACACTCTCCTGCCATGAAGGAGGTGAGGGAGGGAGCAGGGAGCTGAAAGCTCCAATTTAGTGCCAGATGAAGCAGTAAGTTGAAGTGACAAAATTCAGGTTTCCACCCACTTTCTTCTAAATTTGACATTTCGCTGCTATCATTTTCCACAATTTATCTCAGAAAAATGTACTTTTAGGAATAGCAGTGTGACTCTAGTCCATAAAACTCAAAGATATCATGTCATTTTATTGATAAATGTGCCAAACAGCAATGTAGACAGTTCAGATAAGACATCAGTAAGAGGGATTTGGGCTGCCAGGACACCATAGAGGTTAGTGCAATGGGATTGCAGGAGGGATCACATAGTGACTCCCAGATTGTCAACAAAAACACTTACATGCACCTCAGATTCCTTTGTTCAAGGGGGAATCTGGTATTATTGCAATAAATACAGAATAAATTCTACTTAAGTGGTAGATATACATCTATTTAATCTCCACTTAAGCAGAGATAGAGAATGCTTTTATTTGATCAGCTGTCTCTTAAGTGTAGCTACTACATGGCACATGGCAAGACAAATGGAGGAGATACTAGGCAGCAAACAAGGCTGAGCATTTACCTACCGTTTTTCAATGTTGTGAGACTCATGGATTGTTTTTTAATAGCCAAAATACACTGGCAGAGTGGCAGAGAGTTAATGAAATAATGAAAATGCTGCACAGATGGAGTGACTTGCAGCCAGGTGTTGTGCTGGGGTTTGAGACCAGGAAGTGCACTGCAGCCTGAGGGTCCTATGAGAGCTATGGGGAGGTCTCCTCAGTCCCTGGTTGAGATGCTCCTCACTATGAATCACAGAATCACAGAATCATCAAGGTTGGAAAAGACTTTGTAAATCATCCAATCCAACCATTAACCTAACACTGACAGTTCCCAACTACACCATGTCCCTAAGCACTATGTCAAAGCGACTCTTAAACACCTCCAGGGATGGAGACTCCACCACCTCCCTGGGTAGCCCATTCCAATGCCTAACAACCCCTTCTGAAAAGAAATACTTCCTAATATCCGGTCTAAACCTTCCCTGGCGCAACTTGAGGCCATTCCCTCTTGTTCTATCACTTATTACTTGGTTAAAGAGACTCATCCCCAGCTCTCTGCAACCTCCTTTCAGGTAGCTGTAGAGGGCGATGAGGTCTCCCCTCAGCCTCCTCTTCTCCAGACTAAACAACCCCAGTTCCCTCAGCCGCTCCTCATACGACATGTGCTCCAGACCCTGCACCAGCTTCGTTGCCCTTCTTTGGACACGCTCGAGTAATTCAATGATGAAACAGCGCAATGCTCCATGGGAGGAAACAGGGCTCAGGGACTGACCCTACAGACTGAGTATCAAAGCATTTAAGCAGGGATGGAGGGATCCAGACAGACACTGTTCCAGTTAATCATTCTGTGCAAAGTGGAACAGTCTGAATGTGAGAAATTGGAAAGAAACCATCTCAAAATACACAACCTGGTGACTGGAGTAACATTCAGGTCCCATAAGAAAGCAGAGGGAGCAATAACACCACTACCAGATGAAGTGACACATTGGTTCCCCCCATCATTTTGTGTATCTCTCAAGGGAAAGTTTTCCATCACATCTGTTCCACAAATTTAAGTCAAATTTACAGAAAATGTACAAATTTCCTACAGGAGGAAGAGACTTCTCCCAAAGCCTGAGGTTCCCTCACAGAACTGCTTCACTGCTTTTCAGACTGAAGAGGAAAGACCCTTCACATCAGGAAAGACACTGGAGCTGAGTAAGGCAGCCTGGTCTGCTCCCTGTATAACTACCAGCACAATGAAGAAAAGGTGACGGTTGGTAGTAGTAGGCGACTCTCTTCTGAGGGGTATGGAGGCACCCATCTGCCAACCTGATGCACTCTCTAGAGAGCTGTGCTGCTTAGTGGGGGCTCGTATGAGGGATGTCGCCAAGAGACTACCGAGCCTCATACAGTCCACTGACTATTATCCACTGCTGTTGTTTCATGTGGGCACCAATGATACAGCCAGGAGAGTCTGAGGAGTATCAAGAAGGATTACAGAGCCCTGGGAGCAGCAGTAAGGACTCTGGACCGCAGGGAGTTTTTTCATCAGTCCTCCCAGTCAAAGGGAAGGGGTTTGAAAGAGCCAGTCGAATCTGGCAAATCAACAGGACTGGTGCCACAGCCAGGGGTTCAGCTACTTAGACCATGGGACTAGCTTTGAGAAACCTGGTCTACTGGGGGCTGATTGGGTCCATCTGTCAGAGGAGGGGAAGAGCATCCTCAGTCATAGGCTTACCAAGCTGGAGAAGAGGGCTTTAACTAAATTTGCCGGGATAGAGGAACGTCAATCTACCTGACTCTTACCAGCTAGATGCCAGTGCCAGCAATAGATGCCCAGAACCTGAAGAGGGATCACAGGTCAGCAAGAGAGCACCTGAAGAGCAGCACAAAGGAATTACAGCCACTCCAGCCAGTAAGTCAGCTTCATCAGGGGCCCAGCTTAAATGCCTCTATGCAAATACACATAGCATGGGGAATAAAAAAGAGGAGCTAGAAATGTGCATACTCCTGCAGGGCTGTGATTTTATTGGCATCACAGAGACATGGTGGGGTGACTCCTACGACTGGAGTGTTGGAATGGAAGGATACAGGCTCTACAGGCAGGGGAGACGAGGAGGGGGTGTCATCCTCTATGTCAGTGACCAGCTGGAGTGCATGGAGCTCCACCTGGAGAGTGATGAGGAGCCAACCGAGAGCTTATGGGTCAGGATTAAAGGGAGGGCAGGGACAGGAGACATTATAGTGGGGGTCAGGCCACCCAACCAGGAAGACTGAGCAGGTGAGGCCCTTTGTAGACAGATAGGAGCAGCCTCACATTCACAAGCCCTGGTCATCATGTGGACTTCAACCACACCGACATCTGTTGGAGGGGCAACACAGCAGGGCATAAGCAATCCAGGAGGTTCCTTCTCCAAATGATAGAGGAGCCAACAAGGAGAGGCACTATGCTGGACCTTATTCTCACCAAGGAGGGGCTGGTGGGAAGTGTGAAGCTCAAGAGCAGCCTTGGCTGCAGTGACCATGAAACAGTAGAGTTCAAGATCCTTTGGGCAGCGAGGAGGGCACACAGCAAGCTTGATAACCTGGACTGCAGGAGAGGTGACTTTGGCTTCTTCAGGCATCTGATTGACCAAGTAACATGGGATAAAGCCTTGAAGGGAACAGGGGCCCAAGAAAGCTAGTTAATATTCAAGGATCACCTCCTCCAAGCTCAGGAGTGATGCATCCCAACAAAGAGGAAGTCATGTAAGACTGCCAGGAGGCCTGCATGGATGAACAAGGAGCTCCTCGACAACCTCAAACACAAAAAGGAAGCCTACAGAGGGTGAAAGCAAGGACAGGTAGCCTGGGAGAAATACAGAGATGGGTAGGCAGGGATCATGTTAGGAAGGCCAAAGTCCTGATAGAATTTAATCTGGCCAGAGACATCAAGGGCAACAAGAAAAGCTTCTATAGGTATATCAGTGGTAAAAGGAAGACTAGGGAAAACGTGGGCCCTCTCTGGAAGGAAACAGGAGACCTGGTCACCCAGGATACAGAGAAGGCTGAGGTACTCAACAAGTTTTGCCTCAGTCTTCAGTGGCAAGTAGTCCATCCACAATGCCCAAGATGCAGAAGGCAAAGGCAAGTACTGGGAGAATGAAGAACCACGTACTGTATGAGAAGATCAGGTTTGAGATCATCTAAAGAACCTGAAAGTGCACAAGTCCATGGGACCTGATGAGATGCATCTGAAGGTCCTGAGGGAACTGGAGGATGAAGCAACTAAGCCACTATCTATCATATTTGAGAAGTCGTGTCACTCCAGTGAAGTTCTTGCTGACTATAAAAGGGGAAGCATAACCCCCATTTTTAAAAAGGGAAAAAGAGCGACCCAGGGAACTACAGGCCAGTCAGTCTCATCTCTGTGCCCGGCAAGATCATGGAGCAGATCCTCCTAGAAACTGTGCTAGGGCACATGGAAAATAAGGAGGTGATTGGTGACAGCCAACATGGCTTCACCAAGGGCAAATCATGCCTGACAAATCTGGTGGCCTTCTACAATGGGGATACAGCATTGGTGGATAAGGGATACAGCATTGGTGGATAAGGGAAGAGCAACTGATGTCATCTACCTGGACTTATGCAAAGCATTTTACATTGTCCCACATGACATCCTTGTCTGTAAATTGGAGAGACATGGATTTGATGGATGGACCTCTCGCTAGACAAGGAATTCGCTGGATGGTCACACTCAAAAGAGTTGCGGTCAATGGTTCGGTGTCCAAGTGAAGACTAGTGATGAGTGGCATTCCACAGGGATCAGTATTGGGACCAGTGCTTTGTTGGCAACATGGACAGTGGGTTTGAGTGCATCTTCAGCAAGTTTGACAATGACATCAAGCTGTGTGGTGCAGTCAACACGCTGGAGGGAAGGGATGCCATCCAGAGGGACCTTGGCAGGCTTGAGAGGTGGGCCCGTGTGAACTTCATGAAGTTCAACAAGGCCAAGTACAAGGTCCTGCACATGGGTCAAGGCAATCCCATGCACAAATACAGGCTGGGTGGAGAATGGATTGAGAGCAGTCCTGCAGAGAAGGACTTGGGGGTATTAGTGGACAGAAAAGTGACTATGAGCCAGCAATGTGTGCTCGCAGCCCAGAAAGCCAATCGTATCCTGGGCTGAATCAAGAGAATTGTGACCAGCAGGTCAAGGGAGGTGATTCTCCCCCTCTACTCTGCTCTCATGAGACCCCACCTGTAGAACTGTGTCCAGCTCTGGGGCCCCCAACATAAGAAAGACATAGACCTCTTTGAGTGGGTCCAGAGGAGAGCCACAAAGATAATCAGGGGCTGGAGCACCTCCTTTATGAGGACAGGCTAAAATAGTTGGGGTTGTTTAACCTAGAGAAGAGAAGGCTCCAGGGAGACCTTATAGCGGCCTTCCAGTACTTAAGGGGGACCTACAGGAAAGATGAGGAGGGACTCTTTCTCAGGGAGTGTAGTGATAGGATGAGGGGTAATGGTTTTAAACTTAAAGAGAGCAGATTTAGATTAGATAGAGGAATAAATTCTTTACTGTGAGGGTGGTGAGACACTGCCACAGGATGCTCAGAGAAGTTGTGGATGCCCCTCCCTGGAAGTGTTCAAGGCCAGGTTGGATGGCGCTTTGAGCAACCTGATCTAGTGGAAGGTGTCCCTGCCTATGGCAGGGGGGTTGAAACTATATGACCTTTAAGATCCCTTCCAACCCAAACCATTCTATGATGTTCAATGATGGATACTGGAGTCAGCTCAAAACTGCATTTCTCAATTGTTAAATTACTGGCCACAAAAAAAAAAAAAAAAGGAGAGGAAGGGAGAGGGAATGTGCAATCCAACCTGCAGCTCTTGGAAACAGATGGAACTGAAGTTTACTTCAGAGAGCAGAATCAGACTCTTCTGGTCCTGGGGAGCTCAGGGAGGTGGAGGCATTGTAGCAGTGTTCTACTGCTGCTGCTTCACATGACAGCAAAGACAAGAGCTTGTGATCCCCCTGCTCTGCTGCAGTTCCAGCTGCAAAGGTCGTGATGCTGGACACAACTGCCAGGGCTCCATCAATGCTACCACACCTAATGGTTGCATGAAGCTCTTTCCCACCCTTGCCAGAAGCATTTTGCAAAGGAAGAGCTTGGAGTTTTGTCCTCCACTTGGCACTTATCCTGCCTCCAAGTCATTAAAAAGTTTTTTAAGATAAATATGTTACTCCAGTTGAAAAAACATCATAATCAGAGTCTGTTACAAAGTTATAGATTTTGCCAAACACAGCCTAAGCAAAGATCACAAGAGTTCTGTGGCAGAAATCAAAATTTGCTGTTTGACTACATAATGCCCCATGCAGTGGAGTCCCAACCTAACTGGTGCCTCCAGATGCTCTGAAAATAAAATAGGATACTTAAAATATTAACATATTTCAATAAAGCTACTAGTGTTACTGATTATAGTGCTACTATGTCAATACTCCTACAGATTGTTAGTACCAATAATTGTAAGAGTAAAGTAGTAATAAGCACAATGGAACTAATACTGACTTTTTTAAATGGAGATTCCTGAAACCTCTTGCATTTTGATCTGAAATTCAGGAAACAGTCTCATCATCTTTATTTGCTGAACAAATTGATGTTAGCCTGTTAAGGAGCAGCTCATTTGCTAACACGTCATCAGAAAGGCTGATAAAAGTCAGTACACTGAGCATTAATATATTTGTAATAGTGCCAAAGGACAGTGTCTGGATAGACAGCTTTAAACCTTTCCTTATGATACCTTTCCTCCTAAAAATGTATCAAAACTGTCTCCTTCAGTAACTACAAATAGGTGCTCTCAAGGGTTTAAAAACTAGTATTGACCTAGACAGTCCAAATGCAAGAAAAAGCTAACATTGAGAGGGGTCCAAAGCAAAACCTCAGACCTGAATAACTCCAGTTTTAGGGAAGTTCTAAGTCTGGTTCATACAGATGTTTCACATAAGGGAGAGGTGCTCTCTGAGCTTCCTTTGTCCTGAGGACTTTTGCAGCCTTGCCAGCAGTGACGTGCAGGATGCACCTATATAACAGGGAACTTTCCTGGGCACAAAAGCTCAATCACCTGCACCACAAGGATGGTTCCTGGTGTGCTTTTGGCTCTCAGCCACCAGTCCCCAGAACTGGCTTGAGAGCTGACTGTGTTGTGCAGGTCCCTGAATAGAAGAGTGTTGCCCTTGGGGGTGGCCTTGCATGGCACACACCTGTGTCCCCCCAACCTGCCTGACACTGCAGAAACGAGCTCCATGATGTGAAGAGCTGCTCAGACCATCCCATCACTTGCAGCCCTGATGCTCACTTCAATCTCCAGCTGTCTCCTGTTGTTGTTGTTGCTGTTTCTTTGGAGGACCGCAGGAGATGTCACCACCCATGTATGAAAACAAAACTCACTTTATGTTACATCAGTAACCTATTGACATGGAACAGCACAGTAAGCTTTCTTGCTGATAAATAAAAATGATTAGCCTAACTGATTATTGTATATTCATCATTCTTGATACCTGGCAAACATTCTGGTTGTCAAGCAGGTAATATCTGATACATCTGCTCTGTTGTTTATCTCTCAGGCTACACTAACTCAAGCACCCCATCCTTGTCTTCATTCTTTGCCAACTCTCTCAAAAGCCTGATTGAAAGTATGGCCATATTCGCATATTTTTAATGTATTTTTTTAAACTCCAACAGTACGAGGCTAATAGTGGACTTCTGAAACCTTATAAAAACTGCAGCTCATACTTAGTACCATTGTCAATTCCAACCATTTGCTACCTGCTAATATAATAAACACTTGCTCAGAGTTATATTCAGACTACCTAAAATAGCACCTAACACTCCAGCTTCAGAGCCAAAGCTCAGGGGAGCAGGAGCAGTTTGGGTTGGCTCCCCACAGAGCCTTTGGAGATAAATAGTCACAGTGTCCATATTAGGCATTTTATAAGTACCAGTTAGAAAACACAGTCCCTACATCTCTGTTGGCTGGATAAAAAGCCAGCTCTGCAGCCCTGGATAGCAAGCAGCTTGTTCAACTCTCAGCTCCCTTGAACTTAGGGTTTGTAACTAGCATGTAAGTATAGCTAATGTGAGGCTCTCTAAAAATCATACCAGATACTGCTTGAAGGGCCACATTCAGATAAAGTAGAATTTTAGCTAAGTTTCTATCTAGAATCAATAAAGTCTGATAGGTACTTATAAAACCTTTTCAGAGCAATTTAGAGAGCTTACTCAAGGTGCTGAGTCTCATCTTGCTATGTTATTGGCATAGATTCAGAAAAATAGTTTTTACATGATCATGACCATTTCTGATCAATTAAACTATGTTCTGTACATTTAAAAATAAATGTGTCTCTAATCCCATTTTTCAGCTTTTACAATCAACCAAGACAAAATTGTGGTTCTTCACCCTTCCACCAAGATATAATGAATTTTCTTCTGAAACTATTGAAAACAAGAACAGCAACTGAAACATCAACCTTAAAAGAAGATTGTCTTATATCCTAATCACTTTTGCAACAACTGGAAAGAACACATGCAAAAGTAGAGAAGATCTTCAGTGCTGGGTCTCACTTGGGACTGGGCCTCAGACTCACAAAATAGATGCAACACCATACACTTTGTCCTGGGATCATTAGTTTTCCCAGTTCTTCCCTCAAAATTGCCACGAGATGTAACATAATCCCAACCTAAACATGGAAAGAGAGACAGAGGAGAACACTGACATTTTCAGGTGATGAACAGACAACCAGTTGTGCCAGTCCAAAAGCAGCAGAGCCACAGGATAGGCAGGAATAGAGTAGACAGGGTTGTGGAACCAAGTGGACATAGATGGCCCCTGCCTGCTGCCCGCAGAGGGGAGACTTTGGGTAGTGGAGGAGGAGGAACAGCATTTTAATTGGCTGGGCTTTTTCATTTCAGAAGTAGAAACTATAATGCTACATGGTGCTTCACTGACCATATAGCCCCTGTCTCCAAGATGGCTGGTTCCTGCAAGAAAACATGCAGATATGCATTCCTTTGGGTCAGCTCATGTCAGGCAACTGTTCTGCATGAACACACTACACCAGGATCCTGGGCCCTTGCTTATAGTTCACCCAGATGGGTACAGATCACAAGGAATCCAGGGAGTCTGAGTAGCATTGGAACCCATGCATGGTGAGTGACCCTCCCCCCTTGAGCAAAGGGGAAGAAAGATTTTTTACTTCACTTATTGTTTTCTCCACTTTAAAAAGTCCTGCCCTTTCTTTTGCAAGGCTGTATCAAACATTCCTATGTCTTGATGACTGGAATGAGCAAGATCAAGAGACAGAAATCAGAAGTGTGTAGAAAAATAGGAAGGACAACTGGAAGCCAGAGAATGACAAAAAAGCCTGAGACTGGAGAAAGAAATTGGGAGAGCCCCTCACTTCCCACAGCTGACTGTGAAATGGAGGGCTGAGGGAAGAGCAATGGACAATCTGACAAAAATTCATGTTACACATGAGAACTGGGCCTAACTGGGCAGATTCATACTGGGCAAAACACAAATTAGGCAAGCAGACCCAGAAGGAGGTTAGCCCATGGAGCTAATCTGGAGAGATGATCAGGAGCACAAGTGAAGATGGGGAATGACAAAAGGGAAGAACTCAGCAACAAAGAGAGATTGATGGCAAAACAAAAGTGGTACAGTATGAAGTGGGAATGACGGGTTCCAGTCAAAACCAGCTGGTGAATTTGCAGTGGGAAGTCATTGAAGGATCTGCTGAATGGGGAAACTGGAACTTGAGATAGGAGAGCTGAAGATGAGAGAATAAAGCTGGCTGGACATGGAGAAAAGGATTGGAATAA
Source organism: Strix aluco (assembly GCF_031877795.1). Lineage (NCBI taxonomy): Eukaryota > Metazoa > Chordata > Aves > Strigiformes > Strigidae > Strix > Strix aluco. The sequence goes on along the minus strand of NC_133932.1, from coordinate 109,200,110 downwards.
GCAGCCAGAATTGGCACAGGACAAGGCAGAATGACGTGTTGATCCTGTACACTGAAGTAAGCAGTGCTTCTGAGCTCTCCATCAGGAAGTTAAAGACTGTGCCAGGAGATAGGCATAGGAAATTATTGTAAATTAAAAATCAAGAAGGAGCCTTCACTTTTGGTGTAACTTGGAAGAGCTGAATTTTGCAGCCTTAGAGTTCTTTTAACATGCTTCGTGCATGTATATGTTTGTACTTTATAGCACAGGATGGGTTCAGTCTATTCTATGCCAGAAGCCAAGAGTGTGAAACCAGGGCTTTCCTTCTTTGTGATTTACCGCTTCTGACTCTTTGGCTGGAAAAGTTCATTGGTCTGTCTTGTTTGTGCTCCACATTACAGTACCTAATCTCACATCTGATCAGTTGTCAGACAAGGCTTGTCAGAGCTGTCTCACCTCCTTTACCTGTCCCCCATCCTAGTTTTTCCAGCTTACTGCTCCACCAGTTTCTTCTTTCTGTGGGAGGAGACCTTACATCACCTCTAGAGGACTGGCCTATTTTTGCCTACACTGAATTTCATTGTGCTGTTTTGCACATATTTTAAACACTGATGTACCTCTTACTTATTGTTTTTCTTTTCTCAGTGGGGCTCAGATCACCAGTTTGATTTCCTCTGGAGATGTCACCTTCAGCCACAAGCCACCATTCAGCAGAGTCCTTAGCAGGCCACTCCTTGCGGGTGCAGGTCTCTGAGGCCACCAGATAGCCAGGTACTACTGAAGTGACACAAGAACAGAAGTGCTAAGAAGAGGGCAACAATACATATAGCCTCTACTTTCCAGTCCTGTTTCACAAGGAAGACCAATCTCCTTGTACAGTACCTGCCGGTGTGCACACACATCCCAGCCTGGGCAGAGCACTTAGCACTCCAAGTAATTCCACACAGACCTAGCTATGGATTAAGGGTAGTCAAACAGCCTCAGTGTTGCCACTAAAATGGTCATGGGATTTCACAGCCTTTTCCTTTCTCCTGGGGAAGCCCTGTTCTTACATCTCTTCAAATGCCATCTCCCCAAGCCAGAAGCCCCAGCCCATGCATAATAGGATTTCTGATTCTCTCATTTCCCAAACCCCTTCTGCTCCACCCACAGCCCCAGTCCCTCAATTCCTGCTTCCCAGCTCCTCCTAGAATTACTTCAGAGAAGAAGCACTGACTGCTGACCTCTTCCACACTCCATGTCCACAGGCCCTTTTCCTTATTTTCTGAGTCCATCCCTCTCCCACATCCTCAGCTGAAAGCATTGACTCCAGTATTAGCTGAATTCCTCCCCAAAGTGCTCCATAGATGGCTATAGACAGATATTGGAGCCAAACCTTCCACCTTACACAAGAGCAAGTTATCATGTGTGAGTTGATCCTTGATCAGCCATAACAGCTCCTTTGCTCACCCATATCATCGCTGCACAAGAATTGCTTCTCTATCGCTATCCTAGTGTTGCTAAAGTCCATGCAGTCCCAAGAGAGTAGGCAGAAGCAGCTGATATCTCCTGGACACTTCAAAACTAAGACATATGGAGAGAATTGCTGATGAATTTTGAGATGTATCATGTGACAGGTGCTTTTGGCTCTGGTTGTCTGGAATGAGGGGGAAGAGGTGGAGAGGGTCTCAGATGGATAGTTTTCTAGTGGAGGTTTAAATATGCCTAGCCATGAATCATTCTTGTCTATGCTGACCACAGAGCATCACATCTGTTGTTTTTATGGTCAAAAAAAAAAAAAAGAAAATGACTAATACATCCTTATATAGACAAGCCACTTGAGTCAAGCCTAAAGCAGAGTCTGCTAATTGGACAAAACCATGGCTCGTAATAGCATTTTAACATTTCTCCTGCTTAATGTTTGTGTTTTGGTTAGTTACTGAAGGGTGTTAACCTAGAAGTGGTCACCACAAGGGTTTGAAGTTACAGTAACACCCCATTAAGCAGAACATGGCAAATTCACTTCACACCTGGCTTGCCAGTGGTAGCATTTCACACGCCAAAGGCTGCCAGCCAAGCCAAACAGCAACACAGGGATCCATGCAATGACTGGCAGTTTTATAACCCAGAAAGCAGGCAACATTCTTCCATCTCTTATAGAAAGCATGGGGGCATTCAGGCAAAGACTGTGAATGAACCATGTGCAGCTTGGACAGGTCTTCTCTGACAGCACTCATTGTACAGGTACATGCACACATGCGCTCCATGATGGGCAAAGCTGCCCAGTACATGTAACAAGAACAGCAGGCAGTCAGTCTTCATATAATGTCTGGAGCTCAGCACACAGATTCAAATCCTAACAGTGGCAAAAACACATGATAAAAGCACACAAAACACGGACACTACAGCAATAAATCAAGTGAAAGTGTTGGCTTGTAGGACTCGGTCTCGCCTTTCTTTGCTATCACTGAGTTAGAGCCTATGAGGTTTCAATTATGCTCTAGGTAATACTTCTGTGCACTCTAGACAGCTCTTCATGCCCGGGTCAGTAGTTTTCAGTCCTCTTTGTCCTTCTTCCCTACTGATACACTCAATACATTACACCACTGTGGCCTCAAATCTCCTCTGCTACCATTCAACCAGTAAACATTCAGCAAGGAGAAAAAATATCTTTCTGTATTCCTGTAGTTCCCCAGGCTCAGTTCCCAAACTTCCTCTGAAATAATGCCAGCTGCTTTACATAGGTGCTATTCATGTTTGTATTTATGTATGAAAATTTATTTAACCTACAGGGTGGGGTTTGCTTCTTGTCCACTGAATAGTGCCGCCTTCAAACATGCAAACTTGATCTGTTTGCAGCATCCAAAATAGAAACATTGCTCTAACAGTAATTAGATCAGAGTTTAAAAGGATCAGATCCTCATTAAGGCTTTTCCTCAAAGACTTTACAAGCTTAGAGCTTGAAGCTAATCTTCAGTGTCAGCTGAAAGGGAAGCCAGGGGCGTTGAAAGAGGGGAACAACAACCGTAACTTGCATTGGTTGCTGTTGGTGAAAAGAAACAAGGACTTAGTGCCGCAAGTAGTTAAATCCATAAGATCCTTGAGGGAGAGACACAGCCTTGAGACTCTCTTAAGTATCCCTGCTTTCAACAAGACTTAGGTGTATTGTAAAGCAAAAGCTGAACTGCGAGTGCCCTGACTTTCCCACCGTCCCTCTCCCCGCAAAGCAGCTGTCACTGCAGGCAGCCACATTGAGCATGAGGAAAATCTTTGGAGGAAAAATCCATAATGAGGGTGCCAAACCTGGCCTGACTTAATTCAGTCTTCCAGAAGCTTCATCCTCTCTTTTTTCTCTCTGTTTAATCTTGGTTGTTTCTTCCCTTCCTGCCGCACTGGTGCCCCTTCTTCCACACCCTGTTTCTAAATAGCGCAAATGAGTCACGAAATATCGTGGTGAGCTAGCAAGGTTTTTATCATCTGTGTTTTATAGATAGAAAACTGAGGGACAGAAATATTAGGTATCTGACCTAATCAGCTCTAAGAACAGTGTGGCAGGCCACAGATCCAGCCTATAAACCCATCTTTCTTGTCTCTATCCATTCATTCACACACAACGCTTGAACAATGTGTTTCTTGTTTACTTTTCTGTTCTTGCAACCAACTTTCTTTCCTTGCCTCCTGTTTAATTACCTCTCTGCTTCTTAAAGTTCTTATTTCCTTCTTGATCTTTTGCTAGCCCTCACTCCCATAGGTTTTTACTGGTACCCCAAAACATCCCCTTAGCAGGGTTCAGTAGATTTTCTTTGTGTCAGAGCTTTACACACCCCAGGAAAGCCTTACATTTAAAAGGTATGAAAGGCAACAAGAAACCTAATAGACACTGGCAGATTTATTTCAATCTGTAGGGATGGGTTTAAGATATAACTGATTCTTAGGGCCTGGGATTTAATATGGAAGATGAACTGAAAGAAGTAATCCAATTGATCTAAGCCTTAAATATGGCTCAGCTCTGCTTGCTAATTAAAAGCAATAATTATGCATAACCTATAAAAGCATTTGATTTCATTTTAATGGCCTTTGCAAATTGCATTACTGGATCATTTGTTTACAAGAGCAACAGATTGTAAAACAAATCTATCATCTCTTACCCCCGTTATCACATTGATTACGATGAGTTGTGCAGGATATAAAATTGAGTGGAAACACATCCATACCTTTGATAATGTTGAACTTCAAATTTCCATTATATAGAAAGATCAGTTTCCTCTTTAACTCCCAAGATGCTTCTGGTCTAAATCTTACAGTATTAAGAATTGTATTTGTACAAGATGAATGGCATCAAAATATTGGTATGCAAACAAACTGATTATAAAGATTCATGAGACAAAGCACAGTCTATAATTAGGGGCCACTGGTCTACTGTGAAGCCAGGATCAGAGCATCTTGCTCATGAGCCACTGAGTACATGTGATATTACCTGTTGTCTTAGCTCCTGACACTCCTCAAATAAGAGGGAAGCACCTAAAGTATTTTTTCAGTGTTGCAACAATGCTTCTTCCACATTACACTTGACTTCCATTTATTAACGTGGGTTATCCACTTCATGATAAACCCTGACATCTTTTTAGTCATTAATTAGCTAAATTCCCATCAGACCTGATGCTACACAGTTCTGAGATTTGTGTAGTCAGTTAGGCCTGGACTAATCAGAGCAGTTTCATTGTACAATCAGTCCTCAAGGGTATAAAAGTACATAAAAGAAAAAGAAAGAAAAAACAGAGTGCTACCTCACATTGATTTAAATAAGTCAATGGGAGGTCTGAATAAAGACCAGGTAAAAGTCAAGGAAAGAACCTGATAAATCAGTGCAATACAGATGACATTGTCAGTCTATCGAAATGCTTTTTGAATAAAATAAAAAGTGTCACCAACATGCTGGGAGAAATATTTTAAGTGCCTCCAACTTAAACAGAAGTAACAAATAAAAAGAGATTATGCATTCTGTACAGAAAGCCGAGGATCTTAGATATCAAAATGAAACAACAACCACAGTGAAGGATTCTCTAGTTCAGTGATCCTCATAATGGAGAAGGAGGGAAAAGAAGAGCAGTCTATCCAGTCTTCACCTCCCGCCCCTTTTTCCCTCTCTCTGATAGCTCCCTGAGGATCATAAGGGTTAGCTGAGCCACGGGGAGCCAGAGGCAAGCACGTTATGGATGCTGCAGCCAGCCCATGGACCAGTCCCATCTTCCACCTTCCTGTGGAATCTGGGGCCAAGCCCACATAGGGATTTGCCAGAACAGGAATTCAAGACTTGCTGCAGGGAGAGAAGGCAGTGTAAGTAGATACTACTGGCTGCTACACTCAGGGAAAGGTAGAAAGTTTGGAGGGGAGGTTAGCATGGCAGAGTAAAGGTTATGTATCTGGGAAGATGGGAACTGGAGAGGGGGTAAGAAGAAGGAAGACGAATTATTGAAAGTATTATTCATTTGAATTGTTACTGAATTGAAATAAATTCAATATTGATTTTTTTTAGTTACTGAAATCTATATTGAGGAGAGGAAAAAGGAAAACCTGACTGAGAATTGTTGTTCTCCTTTACAGATGAGCCATTACACCTGCTGAGTGAAAACAAAAGGAGTAGGACCATCACCTCATGCAAGATAAAGAGAAGCACCTGCTAAGTGAAATAGATGTTCTACTCACACACCCCAGCTAGGGCTCTGGACCCAGATCCAAACAGTAACAGAAGTCATAACTTCTTTTTTTGCTTCTGACTTCTTATTTTGCTTTTAAATTATAAACAAAGGTTTATACATTTTGTTTGGTTATTAATCTGACCCCTCAAAATGTGCCTTTTAGATTTAAAAACTTCTGGAATTTGTACCAAAAAAGAAATCAGTGATATGAAAAAGAATGAAGAATCTGTGCGGTGATACACCATCATCTCAGAAATGCTTACAGAGAGCTTTTTGACCGTGCTAATGAGTAGCAAACCAGATCGTATTCCCATCTGCACTAGAATCGGGGTACTTTGTTCAAGTGTTTTCTGCTTATTAAAAAAAAAATAAATGTAAACAGTAGGGATGAAAGAGACAGAGAAGTCTCATGGGCCAAAATCTACTTTCTGAAGCAAACAATGGCTCATCTGAACTTCCATCAGACTCCTCAGAAACATCTTAGCTCAGGCTGTGCCTGCAAGTGAGCAGGCACTGTACCAAACATAAATATGCCATCTAGTCAGAATGAGACAGATAGCTTTTTGCATGTCAAAACATATCTAATAACTGAACAGAAATATACAAGTATCGTGGAGCACCTTTCATTAACCTCACAGAATCCCTCAGTGAGCACATGAATTTGTTTGAAAGCAATCAGGCTTTGCCTTTCTCTCCTCATGAAGTTTTGCCATCTTACTTCCCCAGCCATAAACACTGAATTTCATCCCTATCCTGGTTTGCTGGGGTGCAGCCACCTTGTCACCCAAATATCTCTTCAGCATCCTACTGCTGTGACCTTCACACAATACGAGCAACAGCAGCTACCTAAAATAAAAAATGAACAAAAATCTCCTAAATTATGAAGAAACTTAGTACACACACATCTATTAAATTGTGGTGTTTAGCACATGACTGTCCTTCACTTTGTCTTCCCGTTGTGTCATTTACACCCTTATGTCTCAACTCTGCTGCCGGATTAGCCTGGGAAGACATACACAAGTGAGGAGCCCTAATGACACTAATGAGCCCTGGTTTAGGAATGGGAAAGCTGTGTTTAGAGTGTGCGACCTAGTTCTTGCATCCTGGTAACATGTGGATTTGCTCTTTACATGGGGCAGAAACCTGCTGAGGTGAGTCAGGAGCAAGGAGAGACAGGTGAGAAGAAGCAGGACAAAACCTTTCTGGTCACAGCTAGCAATTTTAGTCAGGCAAGCAACATACCCATTTTTTAACAGAAGATTTAAGTTTGGAAACTCTTTATTTAGAGATTACAAAAAAATACATGTACACATAGTGGAATGTGGCAAAAGAGAAGAATCCCTAAGCCAAGGAGTGCTTTCTGCTTGCCCATGATGGAAGAGGTCTGCACCTCCAAACTGCCTCAGTCCATTGTGGAGGCACAACCTGCTCTGCAGAAGGGAAAGTCATGGGGGCAGGCATCCACTTTTGCCTTCTTCACCTCAGTACTGCCATACACTCACTCCTGAGCACTCACACCAGCCCTGCCCCACTGGCTCTCCTCTGTGGTGGCTCCGTTCTTGGGTTGCTCAGGGCCACCTTCCACTCAAGTGCTGTGATTTCCATGCAACACTGGTTAAAAGGAGGGATCTCACAGGCAGGTGGCCTGGAGGAAAGGAAAAGAAAGGAAAGGAAAGGGGAAGGGGAAGGGGAAAAGGGGAAGGGGAAGAGGGGAAGATGGAGGGAAGGGAAGGGAAGGGAAGGGAAGGGAAGGGAAGGGAAGGGAAGGGAAGGGAAGGGAAGGGAAGGGAAGGGAAGGGAAGGGAAGGGAAGGGAAGGGAAGGGGAAGGGGAAGGGGAAGGGGAAGGGGAAGGGGAAGGGGAAGGGGAAGGGGAAGGGGAAGGGGAAGGGGAAGGGGAAGGGGAAGGGGAAGGGGAAGGGGAAGGGGAAGGGGAAGGGGAAGGGGAAGGGGAAGGGGAAGGGGAAGGGGAAGGGGAAGGGGAAGGGGAAGGGGAAGGGGAAGGGGAAGGGGAAGATCTTCACTGATTAAATAGTTAACATCAATTCTGGCTGTAGGATTAATCCAACATATTCTTGAACGAGACTATAAACGCACCGCCAAATACCTTAGACATGCACATGGGACATATGCATGGTGAGCCTGCACTTGAAGCTCTGCTGCCACGGGATAGAGGTGAGAGTCATCCTATGCCCTGGGACCTGAAGACGAACATATTCTAGCATGAGAGTTCCCTGGTTTTCTACACAAGCTGAATTTTACCTCAACTGCCACATAAACAGTCTCAGTTCTATCTTTCAGTATCACATTCTGGTGCCCTTAAGTTGTCGGAGCTTCTTGAGATGCAATATAATGTTTTATTTCTTTCATATATTTTGAATGAGGGGTTTCTATATAGAAAGCTGTGAAAAAAATTTCTGTCTTCATCATGCTCGGTCTTAAATGATGAGTCTAAGGCTCTGGAACATGTAGCCCTCTATATCTGAAAGGTCTGGGTAAGCTGTGAAGTGCAGGTATCCCCTGTGTAACTTAAATATACTTTAACAGGTCATCTCAAAACATATTCTCTGACTTGGTATCTCTCCCTTATGCCCTATAAATGAAATCTCTAGCCAGTAATTAGGCTGTCCCCAGTTTGTTTTTCTGGAATGAGGATTCTCCACATTTGCATCTAACTTCCTAGGTATGCATCTCTGTAGATGCCTCTTTCTCTGATGATTCAGGTATTTTTTAAATGAAGTGTCATATACAGTGTGCTTTTTATTCTATTTAAACTATTAATTCTTATACAAACAAAACATTGTTCCAATTCTCTGGCTGTGATTTCTTGTTCTTGCTTCATTGTTCAACTCTAAACTCAGTGATCGAAACATTCAAAGGGCTTTCAGGAGGTCATCTAGTGGTGCCCAAAGGCAGAATTGACTATACATCAACAGTTCTTGGCAGTTGCTTGTCTAACCTGTTCTTAAAAACCTCCAGTGATGAAGATTTCATCACCTCCCTAGGCAACCTGTGCCAGAGCATAACTATCCTTATCATCAGAAAGTTTTTCTTCCCGGTATGACATATCAGTCACTGAGAAATGCTTTGAGATAATGCTGTGCTCCCATCCAAATCCACCAGGTGCTTACTTAGTCTTAACATTTGGTCAGGAATATGACATCCTTGAAAGATACAGAAATGTTTTTTGAGCCAATCTCAAGACAACAACTGATAGCAACTAATTCAGATTCAATTAGCTGTTGGATCCTTAGAGGCAATAAATATCTCTGTGGCTGCTCCTGGGTATCTTCCACACAATGAATAGGAATGAACTGGGACCAACACTTCTCCAAAATACTTAATTCTTAAAGAATAGCCATTAAGGGGAAGAAAAAAAAAAGTGCCTGGATCAAATGCTGAAAGTATCCAGCCCCTGATGAGATCCAGATGGCATTGTGAAACAGATCAGATTAGACTGGATTAGGCCAAATATATATTCCAAGTTCTTTTGCCAGTGAGCAAAAAGAAGAAGCTTCCAAGAAGGCCTACTGAGTTTGCAATTTAAACTGTCACTCCCTGCAACATAATCAAATCACTTTAGTAAGAGGCAGCCTCGTGAATGCAAGCTTATTTTGTGTATGGCTGTTCTAATGCAAAAAAATAGAGCGGTTGTTTAATGGCACAAGAGACAAGACATTTCCAGTGGTGTTCTGACCAGCAGTTCTTATTTGGTGTGCACATTTCAGGAAGGAAAATGGGGGCCAGGAGAAACTGATCACTCAATCCATTTTGGCTAATTCAATTCTCCATGCCTGAGATTCCTGACTTTAAAATGAGACAGAGATGCATCTTATTTCTTCATTAACTTTTGTAAGAAAAATATTGAAGCTGTTCTCCTTTTCTGTTGAAAAAGTTTTCCATGGAAACCAGATAATGAGAGTTAAAAAAAAAAAAGAAAAAAAATCACAAAAAACAACAGAAACTCTAAGTCTCAATCACAAGCCCTCCATTAAAATTTTATTCTATTCAGATCCTAGCACTCACTTGGTCCTCATCCAAATGATGGCTGAGAGATCCCACTGAGCTACCTACTTTATTGCTTCGATTATCTGGCAAGAAAATCATCAAGTTCTGTGCTTGTGTGAAGGCTCAAACATGTGCAGGGAGGCTACAATGTACAGGAAAATCCTACAACCCCAAGAACGAACTGGTGACATACGAAATAAGCTAGATGTGAGAGCAGATGAACATTGCAGTGGTTTTCAGTGGTCCCACACAGTGGACTTCTTCCAGGGGATTGTACCTGAATCATCCCCTCTAACTCAGGCACATAACTGCAGTGCCTCTTCACCCTTGGTGACCTCATTAGTCAGTGGAGGGAGACAGACATTTCCAGCCCACCCAGAACCTGTGTTGCTCTCAGAGGCCTCACTCTTCCACCACTGTTGACAGAAGTTTGGAGCATCCAGGCTCCTAAATTAGATGTTTCCTTTAAGTGTCAAAAATTAGATGGGATGCAATCAGGGCTTACCACAGGGTGGGATGCAAACAGGGGAATCTTAGCTGGGCAATTTAATGCCTTGTGTAAAGTATGATGGCAACTGCGGGGCACAGGAACCTATGAAAGAGTGGGGAGGCCTGTAAGCTATTCTAAGAAATAACCTCTAAGAAAGTTTAGAGCTTGACTTCAGAGTGCAGAAAGGGCTTTTTACCCATCTGAGATTCTCAGGACTTGGACAACATGGCAATCCTGTCTCCTCAAGACTCAGTCAGAGAAAGGCAATGTATGAGCCCCCTGAGCCCTCCTTCCGCCTCAGGGCATTTCAGACCACTTCTCCTACAAGACAGCTGTAACCACAAAGGCATGGAGCATTCAGAGGAGCTCCATCTGGTTTTGGCCATATAGTCCTCATCTTGGCTGGCCAGGTGATCAGTTAATTTCTGTAGCTGTGATCAGAATATGTCAATAGGGTAGGTCCTACAGCAAAACTGAACTAATAATACCTAGCTAAGGGTCTACTTTCTGACTCTGTCTGTGTTTGCAGATACATGCATGTCTGAATGTGACTTTTCCTGTAGGTTCTTCACCAAGGACCTAAAAAACTAAAGTCAAGACTGTCCCCAAATAAAGCATCCTTGGTTTTAGATCAAACCTCTCATTTTCTGGCAGTAGGAACTTAGTCAGCATTTTGGTAGTGTTCACACATTGCAGACATGATCATTAAAAAAGGCTTACGGTTGGCTGCAGCCAAGAATCCCTGTTAGACCCCTTCATTTTGCAGCCCTGAGGCTGTGTCCTGGAGAGGCTGTGGCAGCATCCCCTAATCCTTTAAACTCAACCTTTCCAGGCTACCAAGGACAAGCAGTCACAGGATTGGTATGGTTCAGCCTGTGGTTTTTCAGTTGCATGTTAGACTACCTCTTTTTCGCTATCCCCAGCCCAAGGCTGATATTTTAGGCTGTGCCGGATTTGGCCTTTATCTCGAAGAGGGCTGCCAAGAGGACAACTGCCAGCATGCCCCGGAGCAGTGTGGCCTGGGAGGAAGCACAGTCACGGGTGCAGGAAAGCCGCTCTCTGTGTGAGCGGGCTCTGCTTCCACAGCTGGGCAACCTGGCCTGGAAGTGGCTCCAGCCTGAGATGGGGAGTGAGCACCTGGCTGAGCCAAAGGGCTTTTCCCCTCAGGCACCAGAGTAGCCCCAGCCCTGTAGGTCTGGGAGCACTTTATCTGTCATCTCCATCCTTCATCCTATCCCAGTCACCACTTTTAAGCACAAAAAGGAATAGCAGCTAAATGTGAATGTAGGAAAAGCAGAGGGTCCTCACCTCTCCTCACATGTTATTTTGCCCAAACCATTGAGTCTGTAAGAAGGAAAAAATTAGAAAGAAGAATTATTTAATCTTTGTTTGAGCATGGCTAGTAATTAAGAAAAGTTTTGTATTACTAATCTGTACATTGTCATCAGATCCTATTTCTCAACAATAAACAGACCTAGAAAATATGGTTAGACAGGGGTATTAAATTTTATTGGTTGAAAACATAACTAAAGATTATAAGCCTATATCTGTTAATTGACCGGGCACTAATAGCTGGGAAAAGAAGAAAAAAAAATTACTGAAGTTGTCTCTCTTTTTCCTTTCCACCATGAAGTCATCCAGAGCCAGTTCCTTATCCTAATAACGGCTAGTTAATAACTCATTCTAGAAAGAATAAGCATGTACACTTTCATCTTGCACCCTGATTAGTTAATAATGATAAAAATAAATCCGTTTGGACAGGAACTTAAGAGGGTTTAAGAGTGGCCAAAAAAGTCACAATTTCCTGAAAGGGTATGCTGAACAACTGACATTAAGTTATTTTCCTAAATCCTTGGTGAAAACCAACCCAGCCGCAGCTCTGACACTTCGAGGTGGGTCAGAGCTTTATGGTCCTCTATGAGTTCAGCCACATCAAAATTATAAAAGGTACATCCAAAGGAAAGCCAGGCAGTGGGAACTCAATTATTAATTAATGGGTCTGGTAACTCTCAGATTCCTTTCCTGCAGATATCAAACCTGTACAGAGTAAAAATTCACTTCAGTATTCCCTTCTTCCTTTGCTCCTTGCTGAAGGCAGGTCAGATAAGCTTGTTCCATGTGAGGCTTCTTTCCTTGTTTGATGTAAGGTGCTTATTTCAGTACCACTGAAGCAGGAATTAATATTAATGATTCATTGCCTCCAAAATCTTGACTCATCCAAAACTGCAGGGGTAGGTTTTCTTTACAGCTCCAATTAAAAATAGAGGTGGCTTTATCCTTCTAAAAAGGAACTGTCAGCAATGAAATACAAATGACAGAAACTTTGATGCCTCAGGATCTTCCACCATTCTCTGCTGTGAGGTTCAAAAGGCCAGCAGGTTCCTGACAAAAACGTATTCAAACACAGATACCTGTTAAGACTGGTTTTCAGCTACTATAAAATGTATTTATTTCTCAGTGATCAAACTTTTGTTATGATTGGCTGAATTTGCATGTTTCCAAAATAAAAGACTGGCTCTAAGGGGTGGGGGCTGGTATCCAGCCATAAAGGAGTATCCATTTTTAAATAAAATCATATACTTGTAATTTCATTTTGGCTCTCATTTGCAAAGGAGAAAACCAGAATAATTTCTTAACAAGAAATTTAACTGTCAACTACTGAGCCCCAAACAACCTTGGACCCCCAAATGAATTTGTCCTTAAGGATTACAGTCAGGACATCACTTGTGCTAAGATGTGATGCTGTGAAGTGTTTCGAAATACCAGTGCTAGGACCTAAGGCTGACTTTGGGGCAACCTGCCAAGTAGGCATTGCTTTCAAAGCCTTGTTTCCCACTTGCCAAGGCAGGGAGGATTTGATTTGGTGTAGATGTCACAGTTTATGCAATATCACCCAGCAGAAAACTAAAATTCACGTGCCCCACACTGACTCAGCAGAATGGGGTTACAGGGATGTGGTCTCATCCAGAGATATCACGCACAAGCTCAGGTCACTGGTTCCCTCTTCATGGCCTTCCTCCTCCCAGGCAAACACCCCACAAACTAGCAGCCCCTTGGGGTGCCACGTAGCCTACACTGAGGGCAGCACAGCAGATGTGTGGGCACCCAGCCACTACTGCCCACAAAATGCACCCATGGGTATGGGACCAACAGTCCAGACACCAGGGACCCTCTTTGAGAGCTCAGGGATGCTGATGCATGTGAATCATTCTACTTCCCTCTTTCTGGGTTATTCCTTCCCCCCCCCAAAACCACTGTCCCTCTGCCTTCCCCCTGCACCCTGCTCCCACCAGACCCATGTCGTGAGTGGCACTCCTTAATCCTTTCTAGGGGCCCCCACTTCCCAGCCATAAGCTGTTATGTGTGAGTGCAAACTTTGGCATTTCTTGTGTGTCATGAATTTGTGCTTCTCTCTTCCTGACCTTGAGCTCAAAGCTCAGCTGCTGGGGACAGCTGTTGTCTTTCTTTTTTCTTTGCAGTTGCTTCCAAGGGACCACCCTTCACATCTGACTCACCACCTCACAGGCAGAGCCCAGAAGAAGTTAACTTCCTTGTCACCCTGTTTTGAGGTTTCCTGCTTTGATACTGCAAAGACTCTTCATATAGCAACACAGAGGAAAAGGAGGGGGGGAAGCCCTTCTGATTGTAACACCTGGTCAAGAGCTGCTTGCATGAATAAAAATTACACTCCCCTTTCTCTCAAGTTGAAAACAATCATCAGAACTACTTCCCTGCACCCAGAATTAAATAAACATACAGCCAGGCTGAGTGGGGAATGGGGAATTGCACATCGGCCGGTGTCTGAGATAGAAGCCCCCTCAGCTGCTATTGGCTTCAGCAGTTCTGTCTGTACTGCTGCAGTGGAGCGATGTACAGACCATCCCACACTCCTGATGTTTTGGGACTAGCCCCTCTATGGCAGACAGGCTATGTCTGTACTACACAGCATATGACCCTATATCTCTGTCACTGTGGTCCCTTATTACAGTATCATAGACTCATAGAATATCTCAAGTTGTAAGGGACCCATAAGGGTCACCAAGTCCAACTCCCTGCTCCTCACAGGACTACCTAAAACTAAAGCATATGACTAAGAGCATCATTCAGGCACCCCCTGAACTCTGGCAGGCTTGGTGCCATTGACCACTTCCCTGGGGAGCCTGTTCCAGTGAGCAAGTATTATTATTTTTCATCCTTTTCTTAACTGAAAATGTCTGAAGAAGTGAGGTCTTGGCTCCACCCTAGGGGGATAATGTTATGGCTCTGAAAGTACATGTTGCATACTCCTGGGGTAGCAAGAAGGTTTATGGGCATGTTTGAGGATACACAGCCCTCTGAGATAGCACTGGATGACCGTGTAGGGTGAAGGCACACACACCTGGTGCCCTCCCAGTGGGCACTATGAGCTGTTCCCAGGACTCTGCCAGGGCTGTATCTTGGAGACAGATCATTGAAAGAGTTTGAAAGAGAGCCAGGGATTGAGTTAAGCTGTAGAATCAATCATGGCTTCAGTGTTCAGGATTCTTTCCTGGCCTTTTCTATTTAACATGATGGACATACTCTACGAGGTTGAGGGTGCAGAGGGCCATGTGGGGACACACAGTCTCCAGGAATGTCCACAGTGGCATGCATGCAAAGATTTTGTCACTGGGAAAGTGGAACTAGCAAGGATGTGAGATTCACTTAACCCAAATGAGCTGATCCATAGCACTTATGTATGAGTCTTCTTTCTGTCTATAGCAAATGCAAGGAGGGCCCGACTAAACCACAGTGATAGGGGGTTAAGCTGGGTCAGATTTCCTCCCATGTGCCATAGGGTAGGAGCATGCACTCAATTACCGTGCCTCAGCTGATGCTCAATGTATTTATTGTGCTACAATATGCTGATCATATGTCTGAGCCTCAAGAAATGATTAACATTTCTGGTTTGATTAAGTGAAGGTCCCTTTTGAAGCTGCAAATGATGCCGCTACAATCTATCAAGTAAATATGTATTTATGAATATTTAAAAATGCTAGTTATGCAAATGTGCACTTAGGGAATTTAAAAATACATGTAATTAATCTCTTTGGGGTTGCTGTGATCTGTTGAGTGAATACATATCCAAGGAGAATAACCAAGCCAATAACCCAACAATGACTATTGCAGAAGGATACTCAGTTCTATCTCCCTTCTCCCCAGGTGAAGGTAACACACAGTGGTTCTGGAGTAGACAGTTATCTTACATCTTTAGTCATTTCTCTGCCAGGCTGCAATAGCTTGGACTGGGTGATGAAGCATTCCCTGCCACAGCCACATCTAATCAGGGCGACTCATTACAAAATCACTGCCGGGGGAAAAAAAAAAAAAAAAAAAAAAAAGAGTATGCAGCATCTTTTTTACATTAAATGTTTGTGTTCAATCCTTCATCCCACCATTCACTTCAGACTATGTCCTCAAAGGTACTAAATGCTTATTTTTGTAATGTCTGACCCCACAGCACCCCACTCTTTAGTGGAATCCTCATCCCCAAGCACATGTGATGTCCAAGGAGTGTGGATTGTCTATAGAAAGCAGTCCTGAAAGCCATTCAAGTTGGTATTCACTTAAGTTAGCAAAGACACAAAGGAAAGAGATGGTGCTTAAGGTATATAAGGGTTGTTTCCATCATCTCATAGCTTAGCTCCCATGCTTACTCCTGCATCTTGGTCCCTTTCCCACCCATATTGCATGTATATTACTACATACCCAGGATCTTTTTTGTAGAAGTCAACAAGATAAAACATAAACACAGTAATAGCAGGACAGACATAGCCTAAGAGGCTAAATGGATCAGCAGTGTGTGTCTGCAGGCCAGTTAGAATTTACACACTCACTAGCTGTCCAGCTGCTCTCCCATAACTTCCACCTAAGCCTATCAGACTGTTCTTGTGGAGCAAACAAATGATTCCAGGAGCCACACATGATCTCCAGGCTATACAGCATAAAGGCCCATTGAAGAAATCTGGATGAGACTTCTTTCCATTTGCTGAATTTGACTGAAATTAAATACTGGATTTAAAACTTATTGGTGGGGAGAGCAGGGGCGCAGACAGGAAGCTAGCAAAAGCATGCATGCAGAATATATGCTCAGAATATTTTTCTATAATTTTCACAGAAGATGGTATTTTAAAAACTATCTTTGCACATAATTCTCCTTGGTTACTTACCTGGTGATCTGTAGAAGATTCTACTTCCTGAGCTGAAACACACTAACTACATCTCCTCTTAAGCTTTCAAATGTTCTGGGATGGACTTCTAGCTAGAGCTTTTTTACTTCTTCCCTTATTCCATGTCAGTTGGTGATTGGCTCTATAATCTGCTCAACAGGGTTTTCATCTGAGATACAAGAGATTGAGGATCAGATCCTCCGCATAACCCATTTGTACAGTGTTCAACAGGCAAGATTAAGAAAGTTTGACCCCATAATTCTCCACAGGCAATTATTCACCTTATTACTTAGATCAAAGAGAAGGATTTGAACATGAGGGAGGATGCTTTTGACTGCCAGGGTTCCATTCTTCCTGCCTGCTGGATGAGTAGCCTTCACCAAGACACACTCAGAGCACACACTTAAGGTTTGATGGGAGATCATCTGCCCCATGACTGGAGTCAGCTCAGCACCCACCCTGTGTGCATGCTTAGGATTTGATTTTCTGGGTTCAGTAGCCATGATTTTCAAGACACCAGGAGAACTGTGTTGAAATACCTTTAGATTCAAGGCCTCATGCATAATTGTGGTAAAGGTGGGAAAGGCACCATGGCACTGTTGTCCTATGTCCACGGCTTTCATGACATGCTTTGCCTGCTTATCTAGTGACAGAGCTTTGGTCCCTATAGGCCCCCTCCTTGGAATAATCTCCCATGAAGACTCTGGGTTCATGTTCACAGGATCTCTCACTCCTTCTGGCATTAGGAACGTGCCTTGCCACAAGGCTTGCAGAGGATTCATCTTGCAGCAGGCCAGCATCCCTGGAGTTCACTAGCATTTACTGCTAGCCTGTCCATGGAGCCCATCAGCATGTACTGCCCACACCTCCAGCAGTTAGGATCCAGCACAGGAACCCAAAAAAATGAACATCTATTTAGTCAGCACTGACTCACACCTGGAGGATAATGCTAAGCCCCAAATATTACACACTGTCAGCTCTGTATAAGCAGTATAGCTAATTTTTTATTTATTTCACATATCAACTAAGACAAGCAGTCAGTTTCCAACTCCAGAGTTACCAGAATACAACAGAAAGCAGAAAAGAACCAGCTAAATTTTCAGTGACAAAACTGAGAATGCAGTGCAGGCATTTAAAAATAATTGGTTTGAAAGCATGGATCTGGGTCCATTCTTTCTGGAAGTGAGAAGTATATCAGGATCCTCAAAAGGGCATTTGAACAGACTACAGACCTGGGATACAGAGAGTAAGGGCACAATTCATCCTCGTGCAAAAGTCTACAACAAGTTTGAGCTTCACTGGAGCCCACGGTCCACGTAGTCCTGAGTACTCTCCATCATACATGTTGTAACACTAGCACTCTGCACTTGTGGTAGCCACGCCAAGCAGGAACAGTGCTGGTCCCAGAGCAGGTTCAGGAAATGTAAGGGCAGCTGGACAGCAAGGCAATGCAGCAGACAATACTGTGGGTGGTTACATTTACTTCATGACTGCTTTCCGAAAGTAAGTAAAGGCAGCACAGCCTTTCACAAAACAGTTGCTGAAATCTCAACCTGGGGCCAGGCTTGTGCAGAGGGATGAAGTTCAGCCTTTAGGGAACAGGCAATAACTTCATAGGTGCCTTTATTAGCCACATCTGAATCCACTGTTACCACACTTGTGACCACAGGAGCAACAAATGCACCTCTAAACCATGCCTGGAAATCTGATCAGTGTGAAAGGGACCAATGTGAAAGGGACCATAGTTCACTAGAAACAAATAAAGTTTAGGAAACAGCAGCCTGTTTATAATTTCAGATGTCTGTGAGAAAAGGTAAAATCAGGACCATTATGTTCAGCAGTGCACTGACTGACATTTTCGTATGCTAAGTTTCAGTAACAAAACCACTTATCTCTAGTGGAAATATTGACACAGATATGAACAGCATCACTAAATGCTTTTAGAAAAGCATTTTATTCCTGAGCTTAAGACCTACTGTTTCAAGTGGCCACAACTAGTAGTTCTCTTAAGCAAATTAAGTCCAATTATCTGATGTCTAAATTATAATCCTCTCCCTCCTCAGCTCCATTTGCAGCAATTTTTAGCACAAGAGCAATAACAGTTACACACACTTACCTAATTATAGATAATGATCTTTATAAAGAGCTGCTAGAATATGCTAAGCATCTTAGCATAAACATACCCATTCATTGCTACAGCAAAAGTATGGTAAAGCCTAGTGATCATGGGAAATAGTACCCCCTTGGAAGCAATCTGCTCAGTACAAAATACTATGTTAGTGAAATGACCTACCTCCTCCCTTTCTTCCATCCCATTGGCTGCAGGTGTTTTTTCCCAGCTCAGAGAGAAGACCTCAGTCTGTCACTCACATCAGCAGTTTTTAGGAAAGCATCCTTTATTGCCTCTGTTTGTGATGCTTTCTCTCTTTGTTGCCATGAGGCAGGCCAGTTTGAAGACCCATTTTGTCCCAGATCCCACACTGCTCATACTGTTAGATAAAAATTAATGACCAAATTCTTATGTCAGGGCTGATTAAAGCTACCGCTTGTTACAAAAGGGTCAGATTTCCTCAGTGTGATTGGGACAGGCAACGTAATAGACCCCCAGTCCTGTCCTCTACTCTTCCTTCCCTTCCTTGATCTTCGTAGTCTGATTCTGGACACTGATTTCACATAAAAATTAAATAATAGGTGAACAAATCCTTTTGGTACCCAGCGATTGTGGGTGAAACTCTATCTGCACTGGACCCCATATAGTGAAATTTACCCTGCACATTACATATTTTTCCTCACAGAAGAGTTCATTCTGCTAGAGACAGGTAAAAGGAAGAGATCCACTTGTAAAATTACGAGCCTGAGCCTAAATGTGTTGCTTGTGTACTCAAAGAAAAGCCCTACCTCCGAGCAGCCCTATGTCCTGACAGTGCTCAAGGCACAGCTCTATATCCCTGTGATGTCTAGGACTCCTCATCTACTGCTGCTCCCCAACGCGCAGCAACCCCACAAGTAAAGCAAAAGGCTCCCCAGCAGCAGTACGCTTTCCAGGTGCTTCAAGGAGCTGGAAAGGGAGAGGATAAATGCATTGTAAATACAGATTCCCCAGCACCTGGGCAGTGCAGCAGGAGACTATCCTGACATTAAGATCATGCCTTTGCCTCTCCTGACATTGCATCCTAGGAATTCAGGAGCAAATGCTGACAGTTGCCAGGATGGTCTGTGCTACACTTCCCAACTCTCCCTGCATGACAAAAACAGCCTCATCTCACAAAGGGCAGCTACTGGAAAGACAAAGTCTCCTCTTGCCACCGTGAACTCCCACTGACATGTCTCTGAAAAACAGCTATGCTGCTAATAGAGAGCTAAAAGGAGCTGAAATACAGCTTCTGCGTGAGCAGATGCAGCCACCAAGGGCCTGTGGAGGTCCTTTGGAAAGTTTTGGAGGACCCAGCCCCTAACGTGCTGTCTGGAGCATGCACGCTTTTTCACATCTGAGGACCAGGTCTGCAAGTTCTGGTGAGGCAGGCTGAGCAACAAGTGCATTTCCTCCTCTCGCTGCCAGCAGACCTGAGAAACCACAAACCGCGGGGCTGGGAGGGGCTGTGGGAGCAACCTCTTCACAACAGAGTGGTCCAGCATCTGTGCCTGACACAAGGGCCTCCTGAGAGAGATTGTACTGGCCAAAAAGATTCTGCCAGAGCTGTCTGTGCTCTTGCAGCTCTGACAGCAATGGGGTCACCCCCATGAGAAATTATTCCTGCTTTCTATCTCTGTGGAATAACAAAAGAAAGGAAGCCAGTCCCCAGTTCTGTGCTCTGGCCCATCAAACCATCAGCAGCTGCCTCAGGGTCTTAGGCAATGGGCGTGTGACAGCAGCCTGAGGTAGCAAGTTTTGCTACCCTGGTCATCTGGTAGAAACTGAAATTCTTGCACAGGATGTTGTGAGAACCATCACATGGAACACTTATAAGATGTATTTCCATGAGTTGTTGAGGGTCTGTATCTCTTGAGCATACAAATACAGTGCTTCTGTCAGGGGAAACATACAAGAGAAGCACCTCTGCTGCTGTCAGGAGCAAAAAAAGATGCAGCAGTAAAAGAAAATTAGAAAATGGCCCCATTAAGGTCTCAGCTGTTTGATCCTGCCCAATTAAAAGGTCTAGTCAGAGAAAGGCATGATGGTGAAAGAAAACTGCTTTGAGAGGCTGATCCCATGTTTGGGAAAAGCAGTAGAGATGAGGCTGTTACAAAAGAAGTACGTCTGTCGAAGGGCCTGCTTCTACGTGTGGTACACTATCTGTGTGAATATCAACTCAGATGCAAACTCACATGACAAGTTACTGTACAAAACCTTTCGTAACTTAGAGGTGAGGTTGCAAGACTGCTAACCTTACTGGCACAAACCTCAACACTGCAGACAAACCCATCTCACTGCTGCTATTTGCCAGTCAGATCCTCGCCACCATCTCCGTACAAAACAACCGTACAACATGTTTTCAGGAAAGTCACACTAATAGTGTGCAGAACGGATGAGCATGTAGCTAATGTGCTGGGTTATGAAGACTTCCTGCCTCTTACCCAGGAAGGGCATGGTCTGCAGGTGTCATCTGGGGTGAAAAATAAAGGGCAGCTCCCAGTGACTTATTCCTAGTTACTGCTTTGACTTTCAAGGCTTGTCTTAGTGAAAGCAGCCCTTTAGCCATGTTGTATTTATATGGAAATCTATATGTCTAGAGAACACATGTGATACCAGGAAAAAGAAGTATGGCATTATTTTGGGCAGGCAGAGTGGAACTGAAGCTACACACACAAACAAAACCCCATTCCTTGCAGTGATAGAGGAATGGATGAGCTGGAAATGGTTGCTGGAAACAAGCCTTGAAGATGTACCTGTAGTGCCTTTGCATGACTGACCTTTGCATGCCCCAGGCAAGCAGAAAGCAGAGACCCCAGGGTTGAGGGAGGCTTTCCAGATCAGCCAGCTTCTCACTGTAGCAGCTCTGTGAAAATCACCCAAGAACGTCCTCAGCTGGGCGGATTTAACTGTCAAGAAAAAAGTCGTTTCCTGCTGATATGAGCAACAGCACTAACTCTCTCCTGTACATAAATTTGTGTGTCCCATTTTACAGATTAAGAAACAAAAAAAAAACAGAAAAAGGGTTGTGATCCTCCTGACTTGGAGTCAGACCTAGCACACATCTGAGTTGACAAGAGCTTGCACTACCCACTCCCGTAATCCAAGACTTTCTCTTCAAGGGAATACACCAGCAGAATCAATTTTAATAGTCAGCCAGGAGGTATTCTCTGGTGAATGCGTACAGGTGTACATTTTTCAGTACCTGAAAGTATACAGATTTTCTACAAAATGGGCTCTGTTAAGTGATCCAAAATACTTAATCAAATAAAATCTTTATTAAATGAAGCTTTCCATAAAATACTTCTTCATCATATCTAGGAAATGTGAAGGGCATCTTCTGCCTACATAGACCTGTTAGTGCATAAGTCCAACAGGCATTAATGATCGTAGTGCTGACAACTATTTGCCATCAACCTAATCTGGAACAATAACTCTTACAATGCCCTTGAATAGTTTCAGCTGATTCACCATAGAGCTCATTCTTTACTTTCAGTCACTAATCTCTTTTTCCCCAGTTAACACTATGCAGAAAAGATGGTATGCCTAATTTGTGTTATTACTACAAGTATTTATAAAAATGGTATTTTAATGAGGTCAAGGCACAGTGGGTCTGGTCCTCATCTCCAAGGCCAGGGCTGCAGAGCACAGTTTGTTTTACTAAGCTAGCAAGATGAGTTGGCAGCATTGTGCGTGGGCATGAGATCTTCTTATCCTGTCTTTTTCAAAAGAAAAACAAACCCAGCATGCTCTCTTAAGTGGCTGAAAGAATAAGAAAGTTTTTCTATAGAGGGACACATCAGTGGGCACTATACTCCACCCAAGGACAGCAAAGAACTCAGCTTCATTACATCATGATCAGTGGAGAGGATTAAATCTTTTTATCTATTTCTAAGCACAGTTTTCATCTGTCTTAGCCAACAGATTAAATGGAAGCAAAGGAGCAGCACCCGCAGTGATTTACAGACTGCTCATGATATCAAATGTGATTGCTCAAAGCAAGAAGGTATTCCTGGCTGTGCTGCACTTTCCTGTTACAATTCCCCTGGAGCACCCTCCAGGCCTCATTCCTTGGCCACCACCTACTCACCCCATCTCTGGAGACTCCTTAGCCTACCAAGTGAGCATGTCCCTTGCTACACCAAGTGGGAAAGTCTGCAAGCACAATTCTCTTATTTTATGCTTTCTGGTCATCTGTCCTCACACAGGCATCTCCAACAGAGAGGCAATGCCACAGAGACCACTCAAAGCATAGTGCACACAGTTGCATAAACATCTTGTAACCCAGCATCCCCACGCCTTCAGGCCTAGGCAAAACATCTTCAGCACAGGGAAAACATGATCATAGTGTAGCTACATGTTGAATACTGTGGCATATTTTGGCCTTCCCATCTCAAAAAGTATACAGCAGAATTGGAAAGGGTGGAGTGAAGGACTGATATAAAGGAAAAAAAAAAAAAAAAAAAAAGAAACTTCTGTATAAGCAATAGCCAAAGATACAAAAACACTTCAGTCCAGAAAAACAGGGACTGAGGGGGAATATGACATCATATATAATGGCATGTATCAAATCCTGAGTGGTCTGGAGAAAGCAGGGAACTTCATTTTTCCCCTCACACACAAAGAACTTAGGGAGCATTTTACGAAACTAGAAGATGGTAGATTCAAAAGAAACAAAAAGAACTACTTCACACACACACAGAGTTGAGCTGTCTTCACATCTGGCTATTGTGGATGCTAAACAGTTTAAAAAGCAACCAAACAGGTTGACAAAAGTTGTGAAAACTTTGAGAGCTTGGGAAAAAGAAATATAACCTATTGACAGCTATTAAATACAAGGCGACTCATCTCCCTCCCAGCTGAGGAAGTGCCTAGACAGGTAACTGTTGGAAGTCAGAAAAACTTTCCCATGAAAGTGAACATTTGTCCTACATATCCCTGTCCTTAGGTGCCCACTCTGAGCCTGGTGGGGAGAATTGCCAGCCTTCCTTTAGTCTTATCCCTACGAATGCTCCTAGGGTGTTTCTCAAAACACACGGTTATGGTGTCAGACCTTTAGTGAGCTGTACAGACCATACCAAGGCAGTCCATCACCTACAGGAGTCACATAGCCCTGCAAGAAATCCCATACCATCTTCTTTATCTGGAAGAGATATATGTAGGATCACAGTTTTGGGAAGGCCCTTTACAGCCACCGTGGTGTTGCAGAGAGATTACCCATGTGTCACAGTGGGGTACAGAGGGAAGAGGGAACTGTGTTAGATAAAAGGAAAAGCCACTAACAAGAAGGATCCCAGCTCTTCAGCTGCATCAGGCAATAAATAGGAGGAATTACCCTTCACAAGCAGCATGACCCCAGATCCACCCAGGCCCTTTGACAGCTCAGCAGACACCACCAGAGGGGATGCCATGGGGACTCAGAACATCACTCTGGGAGCCATCCACGAGGAGAGGAGAGGAGAGGAGAGGAGAGGAGAGGAGAGGAGAGGAGAGGAGAGGAGAGGAGAGGAGAGGAGAGGAGAGGAGAGGAGAGGAGAGGAGAGGAGAGGAGAGGAGAGGAGAGGAGAGGAGAGGAGAGGAGAGGAGAGGAGAGGAGAGGAGAGGAGAGGAGAGGAGAGGAGAGGAGAGGAGAGGAGAGGAGAGGAGAGGAGAGGAGAGAGGGCACATGTGGCCATTGTTTCTCTGATTACAGCTCCAGCATGTTGACTGAAGTTCCCCATTTATTTCCTAGTTGTCTTGATGTGTAAACCTTACCTTACGTGTAATATTTACGTTTGTGCCTGCTTGCAAAGTTTGTTTCCATTAGATGTTGCTTCACCACAGCTAAGAATAAAGGACCTCGGAAGGAAGGTGCTGAGCTACATTTACTTGAATTCACTTAGAAGTTGAGCTGTGATTCACAATAAGCTGGAGGTGATGGCAAGTGCATAAACATCAGGAAGAGTGTGTTTTCTTTCCAGCACAAATCACTTCACTTGACTAGGTCTCTGTCAGCCTCATTTACAGAGGTGAAAATATTTACCCTCCTTGGAAATCCACAAACACAAAAGCATGAGATAAGTGCTAAGTATTAGCTGAGGGACTGTAAAATTTCAAAGAGACATCTCCACCACGCTGGAACTTCCTTTAGCAATGAGGAAAAGACATTGCCATGAGTAGAGGAGGAAAACATAATTCCTTCTCATTCACTCACTGCAAGCATAATTGTAAATCCACCTTGACCAGATGACATGAGAGGAAGAAATGCTGCTTCTAAAGTTGGTTAGAAATCAGTGTAACTAGCACTAAATGCTCCAAATGGTTGTTTTTAAACTGGGGGCAGTAAAATTACAGTCCTTGCCATGTACATCAGCAATGATATATAATGTAACTAAACAGCTCCTATCACGCTCCTGCAAATTAAATGCAAGTGTTTTCAAAGGGATGGGTTTGTTTTCAATCAATGAACAGCCACAGGACAATTAATTACTGAGCATACACAGTAGAAAAATTCCCTTTCTCTGCAGGGAGGTAGCTTAAACTATAGACTCTGCACTGCTACTTGAAGGTGCATGTCCTAAGACCTATGGTGTTCTATTTGTGCCAATGGAGAGTCTATCCAATTATACTCAATGTGATATCATTGTTCAAGTCTCTGTAAAACACAAACACACATACTGCAGGTTGGAGGAAATTGCAAGTGAGCCATTATGATTAAGTAACCAAGTAACTTTTTGATAAGTTCCAAGTAATTTAGTTTTCCCTGGAGCTACGGTGTTGAGTCCCTCCAATGAGCAGCACAGGCAAGACAGTGAGGGGCTGGCTGGGAGGGCAGCCATCCTGCAGCTATGCTCATGCATGCAAACCAAGTTTCTGGAACATTCACCTCCTTAACCACACTTCCGTTGAGCTCGCTTTTTAAAGGTACAATTATGTTACACACTCCTGCCAAAAAAACAGCTGACACGATCAAATTTTAAAGAACTCTATTTGCTCTCTGACTACAGCACTTGTCCTGCCCCATGTTACTTTTCTTGGCAACTCCATCGAAAGTCCATTTTTCTTTGTCTGGTTCTAGTAAATAAGGATTTGTGGAGTGAGCATCTGGCTGCAGACCCCAGGTCTGCCAAACTTTCTTCTTTCAAAGAGTTACTTTTCAAGAAACAGGGAACATTCTGCTGAGATGAAGAGCAACATTGACTGACTTCTTTGTATTGAAATTACTTCTTAGTCCTGTTTTGCAGATTAAGAAATCAAGTCTTACAGATGGGTTGCAATTTAGCTAGGAGCAACCCCACAGGAGAAGCACATGGAAATGAGCATCTGGAAAAACCTGGATTAGCATCTGGAAGTGCCTACACTGCCACATTCCTGACACAAACGCCTGAAATCCCGGTGCCCAAGTAGCACGACAACATCTGCACAGAAATAGCTGCACAGGACCTACACACAGATCTATTAGACAATTTCAAATGTCTCTCACAACATAGAGAAGTACCCAAAAGGCTGGAAGGAAGGGAAGGGGTATCCAAGCACAAGAACCCTTCTCAGTGAAATCAGGTGCCTGGAACCATTGCCTCCAACACCCAAGTGCACATTCAGGTGCTAGATAACTCTGCAACTCCAATCCAAAATGAACTTCAGTCCCTGGGGATGACATCTGTGGGAAAGGATGTCCTCATCTTCATCTGCAAAATAATCAGGTTCTACTCACTCTTTTTTTAAGGGTTGTGTGTTCCCCTTAAAAATGTATCTTAACTTGCAGGAATATAGTAGCATCCCAGTAATTTACCTCACATTACATGCTACCACAGCAATGAGATAGCAAAGCCTTCTGGCTTTAACCACAGCCCACCAATTAATGTTGCGTAGGCAAATGTAGTTCAGAGGCAAATGAAGTTTTAACCAAAGGTTATAAGTGTCATTGTGTCATTTTTCTAAATGGGACAGAATCGAACACCATAATTTGAATCTAATGTAGTTTTTCATGTTTTTCAGGAAACAAACCAAATATTTGGCTATGAAAGTAGATCTGCTCTTTCAAAAAAGACAGGTGGCATTTTTTTGCATTATTAATGCTAGCCCATCACCACAACACTGAAGTGAAAGGCATGGAGAGACTAGTTGATTTCAGTAGAGCAGGGTTAACCCAGTGCTACCTGCCTTTGAAGAACCAGCCCAGAAGGTCCTCCACATGCAAAATCATGGCCCAAATAGCAGAACTTCGAAGTGGGAAGGAAGTAGGTGAAGAAGAGACAGCAGTGAGTTTTGACAAAAGGGGAAGTAGAGAAGCTACTAATAGAATTGCTCAGGGAGCAGCCTTGGCCCCATCTTGTTTAATATTTTTGCAAGTGACCTTGATATACAAAGCTAGTGTGCTGCTGATATCTGCTCATAGCATAAAGGAAACAGGTCCCATTTTTCTAGGGGAGGCTTGCAAAGCCAAGAACTGGAGGAGCAAGGTGACGAGATACAAAAATGGGATGAAATTCAAAGCTACTCAACACAAGATCATATATCCATGGAGTAATAGTGAGAACTGCTGCCATAAGCTGAGAGCTCATTAACTGGAGATGACTGAGGAGGAGGAGAAGATGCAGGGAGCATTAGTTAATTATAGGATGACTTAAGGTACTAAATGATGTAACTACGAGAAAAAGCAAATGTGATCCTAGGATATGTCAGTCAAGGTATTTCCAGAGGAGTAATTGTTGTCATGGCGTAAAGCAGTGGTGCAACATGGAATGGCAATAACATACAAATGGCCATACTAGTTCAGACCAAGGGTCCTCCTAGCCCATTACCCTTCCTTCAACAGTGGCCAGGGTAAGAACAGGAAGAATAAGAATAGGACAAGCACATGTAAGACTTCCCTCTGGTACTCTCACAGCCTTGAAACATTTTCAGCTCAGGGGATTTCCTTTGCTAGCTGTGGTTTGACTATTAAGCAACCCACAATGGATTTTTCTTCCAAATGATTCTCAATCTACCCTTGAGCCCGTGTAAATTCCCTGAATCCACTGTGTCCTTCAGCAAGGACTTCCTCATGTTTACTGCTTATCACATGAAGAATCACCCCCTTTTTTTGTTTTGAATCTAATTCCCAGTAGGGGCCAGTAATTTCATCATTTGGCCCCTAATTCTTGTGCAGGATGAAACAAGGAACAGTCAATCCACATCTAAATTTTCCCAAACTTTGTAGACCTCTATCATGTCTTCCCAAGTGGCCTCTCTTCCAGGCTGAACAGGCCCCCTGTATTTAGTCCATCCATATCCGTGGACACCCCTGCTGTCCTATTCTCAGTTTCAATACACCCTTTCTAAGCTAAGGAGAGCAGGACTGCACTAAGCATTCAGGAATGATCAAGTCACCAAATTAAACAGTGGTATAAAGAGGTTGTGTTCTCTATTACATGCCTAATAGTTCTTATGTTTGATGAGGATGGGAATTTTTTTTGCTTTCTAATGGGTAGAAAAGTGATGTTTGCATGTCTGATTCAGTCATCCATGCCCAAAAAACATTAGCTTAACCTTGAAGAGGTATTGAAGTACAAAATCAGGCTAAGATAATGAGAGACATGAAGAGTTCATATGAGTTGACTTTAAAAGAAAAGTTATGATTCCTGTCTGTACATATCACTGAAAGCACCAGGCAAATAGCAGAGTTACTGAGGATAAAAGGCAATGCTAAGACAAAGATGAAAATTGGGTTTGGATGTAAATCAGGTTTGGATATATTCAGACTGGTGATTAGAAGAAAGCTGAGGACTGACTCTGGAACAGCCTCTCAACAGAAAGGGGGTTAAAAATGAAATTAATTCCAAGATGGGGCATATTCAGTTTGTGAAAAGACAATTGCCTGCAGTACCAGGAGATTCGTTAACACAGGTAGGTCCCATCTAGGTATGCATTTAATAACATATGAGGTGCTTCACACCAGCTCCCTCTGCGGCTCCATTTAGGCCTTCCCAAGGGCGATGCTGCTTCCTTGCCTTTTAGGACGGAGTATGTTTCTTTGCACATAGATCCAGAGACCTGCCGAAAGCATCCACAAAGTGAAGGTAGAGGAAGCAAGACGGGCTGTAAAGCTTGCTGCTGGTTAGGGTTACAAGCCATTACCAGATGAAGAATTAGCTTGGACAGCTACATGGCGGTAGGAAATCTACATTAATCCTTCTACCTCAGAGTAAAGTGGTGGGACAAGCTGGTTACATAATCCCTAACCATTTAAATAATTCAATACTTATTAAATACTTAAATCATTTAAGCAATTATTTATGGACTGACTAATCCCCTTGTTTATTGTTCCTTGTGTAGACAATCTCGGAGTAACCATTACTGCAAATACCTGAGCTTATAGTAGGTCAGATAACAGGAGTGTGGAACTAGGCACTGGATGGACAAAGAAACTGTTTGGGTTTGGGATAAGGGGCTTTTTGGTAGAGTTTTTTTTTCACCAGCCTCAGCATTTATAAAACCTCAGACTACCACCACATTAAAGAGAAAAAAAAAATAAATAAAAGAGACTCCAGAAGTCTTCACGTGCACTGTTTTCCTTATCATTCGATATACGACCAAAACGCTAGAAGATACACGTTGGAAAGTTAACTAGTCAAAGGTATTGTATACAATGGCAAAACGCAGGCACATTTCAGAGAAGTGTAAGGCAAATTTAATACATTTCTCTTCTCTTGGGAGGTCAGAAAACTGGGAGGAGACATTTCCGTATGCTCAAAGAGATCCTGTGTCACAGGCAGGAACAGTAAATGTCTTCCTTACTAAAATGCCAGTAGAGATGGCAACTCTGATTCAAAAGAGTGAGACCAGTCTATAAAACTCTCTTTACTTTGGCTGACAAACAGCTGCCAGGCTCTTTAATGTCACTGCCAATCTCAGAAGATTCAATCTAGTGACACTGGTTATAATGCTGTGCTTCCAAAGTTATCCAGCCAAAATCCATTGTCCAGAGGGACAGAGATTTAGAGCTGACTACAAGTAGATCCTGTTAAATAATCTTAAAAAATGAAAATATGAAATATGAAAAAGTAATGTATGTTTTCTATAAGATACATGGAGAAAAATGCACGTAAATATTGTTTAAAGTTATTTATTTGATTACTTGGTGTACATAGGCAGTGCAGAAATACATTCTTTTCTCAACAAAAATATATTTTGCCCATCACAGACATACACAAATGTGGGTTTGATAACCAGTTTCTGTATTTTTCTTTCAAGAGTAGAGGAGGGATGGATCACAACAGCAGCTGCAGAGTTTCAGAGGTCGAGCTTCACACCACGCAGCTATAGACACCTCACAAAGAAGGCCCACATGAATGAAGAGAGATCAGCAGAGAGCAACGCAGTCTCCCTAAAACACAGTCTCAGTAAATTAAAATTCTTGAAATTTTGTTTGGAGGAAAAAAATGAACAGAAAAACCCTCATGATTTCTATTCTATTCCCACTGGGTCTGTGTCATCTCATCATCAAGAATAACAATAAAATCAATTCATTATGTTCCATTGAAGGCAGCCTCAGGAGGGAGATCAAAGAATGAGAGGAAATGAAAGCTGACTGACTTTATCACCTCTGGAGTCAGTCCCAAAGATCTCAAATTAATTTAGATTGGTGGGGCAGTGCATAAAAGCTGGCAAATCCTTTACCAGTGCAGAGCCTCTATACAAACCAGTGAAGTGCTGTGGTCTCTGGGGTTTTTCAATAAGCCAAACATTTTTGCAAGTGCTAAGTACTTCTTCCTTTGGCCATTTCAAGTTTATTATCAGAGGCAGGGGGAATACTTTCACATTTTCCTCTTGAATTCTGCAGGGAGCCATCTCTTTCTGCTAAAAGACCCAGCGGTGACATTTCTTCATAAAAACTCTTCCCCCATGGGAGGCTGCCGGCTGTTGGCCCTTCTCGCTCCCGGCACCAACCCTTACCAGCCAGCCAGCCCAGGACAACATCCTGAGCCAGCAACCAGCAATGGTGCCCGCAGGAATCAAGGGCTGCCTGCAGCAAATCTTTATCTCTGCTCAAGAGAGTAAAGCAGCTCCCCAAAGCTGCAAGTCACAGGGAGTTTGCCAGCGTTGCTGCAGCATAAAAACTCTCTGGGAAGGGGCTGCAACCCAAGCAGTTGCTCACATGGGGAGCAGGGATCCCCCTGCCACCGGTTACAGAGGGCAACACAAAACCTGACCCCAGCCTCCCTTCACTCATCCACACCAGGGCCACAACAGCTGCCGGAACTCCCTCACCCTGCTGTTTATTTTTGTCCCTTTCCTAGGAATTTGATTTCAGATGTTTGAGAACAGCCTTCTGAGCACTAGTTTCCCCTCCAGTCTTTCCTCGCAATGACTTATTGTGTTTCATTTTCAAACCAGATCACCATTTCCTTTTCAGCCTTTGCTTTAATACCCAGGCCCTGGACTCCTAGACACAAGACTGACTCTGTACAACAGCCCTGCCTTATCCCAGGCCAAATTTCACAGCAACCATGGTACCACATGCCAGAGACAGAGAGACAAGATCCTGACAGACACCTTCCCTTCCCTCACCTCCTTGGCAAGTGGCTGCCTCCTGGAAACACCCAGTTAGTCAGTGGATCCCATTAGCCCTGGTGATTCAAAGCTGTGTCATCTGCAGCTGCAGATGGACACTGCCTTTTTCCACTCCACTGAGTGCAACTCTCTGAATGGCATGAAGGTATTAAACATCTCTGACCTCATTTCTTAACAGCCATCAACGTGGCATCTGAGCCTACAAGGCTGGGGAATCTCCCTCAAAATGAGACGTGCTTGATACCTTAACACCTTCTGCATGAACCATAGGATGTTTAGAACTGTGTGTTTCAGAGAGGATATGGGCTTTGAAGAGGCTTCCAGGTAGGTAGGCGTTCCTCACCATGCAATCAAGCCCCACCACAGAAACCAGGGTCTGTGAAAGGACCCTTTTCAGCTAATTACTGAACATCCAACAGAAATTGAATTCCCTCATTCAGTCCCAGTTCTACGTTCAGTAGGAGGTAAAACCTCATGAAAAAATTATATTTTATGGAACAGTTCCTGATCTTCCAACTTAACTTACCACCTGAGGACTCCCACAAGGAGTCCCACAGGGACAGTACAAAGTTTGCAGATCCTACTGCATCAGCCAATTTTGAAGGCTCAGCCCTGAAAAAGAGCTGCTCTGAAGAACTAAGAAAAGATGCATTTACTGCCATAAAAAATCTGTACTCTTCGCAAGCAGTTTGAAAACCTCCATTTTCTTTCACTAGCCCCCTCACCACATTGCCTCACTGGAGGGCAGCTAATATTTGTGGAGGGTCTCCTTGCCTCCTATTCCCAAAGCATGGTGGAAATACATGGTGACTAAACCTAGGTGTGAACTGTGTGCTCCAAAAAAAGAAACTCTGTCCCCAGTCCATATCTTGATCCACTGGCATTCAAATGTGCATGCAAATAAATAATAAAAAGAAAGCTGAGAATTTTTTTAACTGTCTGACAGCTGTTCCTGGTCTTGAATGAGAGGAGTCATTTGTCTCAGTGTAGCTCGTGATGGATAGATCCACATGATCAAAACCACTTTCAAAAGTAAAGTGTAGTCAGGCTGCTGGCAAGCTCAGAGGACAGAAGGGAAGAGAGACAGAAGGACTTTTCAACTGCTTTTCCTGGTGGTCAGTTCAGCTGAGTGTCAAAGTACAGTGACAGTCTAAAGAAGAGATGCTGTCACTGGCGCATGCCAGCCTTGCCTGTAAATAAATAAATAAAAGGCATCATTTTCCTCTGGTATGAATCTGGCACTTTTCACCAACACTAAATTGATTTAAAACCTTCCAAAGGAAAAGCCTCAATGTTTAATTTCTCTGGCTAGCCTTAGATTCTTGGCCCTAATTTTATTTTCCATAACATCCAGTTTATTTCTTTTGATACTTGTTATCCTTCAAAAATGCTGTTGTAATTAGATCATGACACTCTACAACTATCTCCAAACTTAAATATTCCCTTTCACTTAAGACAGTTTATGTGTAAATTTCATAAGATTTTGAACAATGTTATCTTGAAAGTACACAGTGTTCAGAGCCAGGGTGGAAGGAAAATAAACTCATAGAAAATAAAAAGCAACTCAAACTTCTGCCCAAAAACTCAAATTAAACTCTTTTGATCCTCCAGAAAAACTTACTTGATTTTATTTATTTTCCCATTCTTCTCTGCTTCCTCTGCTCAGACTGGGAGGGAAATACTGAAATACCGCGTGAAAAAGCTATTTTTTACTGTATTTTCAGCTCATCAAGGACTGGAAAATTAAAGAGAAAGCATTGTGACCTGAAAATAATCTCAGTTCATTCACCTCAGAACAGTTGTCTGATTAAGGGCCACTATGTAGTATGTTATCTGAAATATAGATCTGTCCATTTCAGACTGGTGAGATGCCACAGACTTACCAAGGATCACTTGCTGCTCCTGCCAAATTTGTTGCTCCCCAGATTCCTTTGATTTCAGCTTCACACAGTTCACCATCAAATCATTTTCTTTCCCTTATTTTTTCCAGAGTGGTTGTGGCCTAAAAACAGAAGACTTTGCTTTCTTTTCCCAATTAAATTCATCTGCTGAGGAAACCTCTCCAAAAGCAAGCAAACTAAATAGCAGCTGACTTTTAAAGATTAAAGGTTCATCCCCAAGTACATGTGACTGCTTGAGAGTTTGGTTGGTTCTAACTGCTCTAATACCCTCTCTAATTGCTGGCCGCCAGCCTTGAGGGCACCTTTCCACACCAGCGTCCAAGGGTGCACTCATACAGAATCACAGAATCAACTAGGTTGGAAAGAACCTTGAAGATCATCTAGTCCAACCATAAACCTAACACTGCCAGTTCCCATCTACACCATATCTCTCAGCGCTATGTCAACCCTACCCTTAAACACCCCTGAGTTTCTGTATGGGCCAGAGACAGGTCCTGGCCTTGGCTTGGCAATGCTGCATGATCAGTCACATAAATACACCTTCAAGACACTGAATACAGGAGCAGGGGGAGGAATCCCTGAGCTGCTCTCAGGCAAGGTCACAAGAAGTGGTGCCAGGAAAAAAAACCATGCAAGAAAACATATTGGAACCAGCTCCAGTAATGTTGTCACTGCCTTTGCATATTACTGGCACCAAATTCCTGCAAACCAGTGCCCCCTCCAAACCAGAGAATAATGTTATGGATAGGGTTATACAGAGGTCCCAAGGCAGCAAGACAAGCAACCAAGTTCCACAGGTGTGTTCTTTTAACACAGACATGTTATGGGGTCCAACCATAATCACTTGTGAGTATCTGGCCTACCTGATCCTGCTGCTACACAACAACCCACTGCGCTGGACAGGACTCAGATAGTATATTCATGTTCTGGGTATATAATCTCTACCTAACATGCTCAAACTGCTGCCTATATCACAGGCTTGCAGTGTAAATCTCATTTCCCTGAAGTTTCACTTTATACTCAGGCTCCTAACTCTCCCACCCCTACACAACAACCCCACCCCATAACAAGGCATCTAGAAGTCATCATTGCTAGAATCTAAGGACATTTCTAACATGCTAAGGCAAGAAGAGACCTTTCTTTACCATTGGTGTGCTCAGCTTTTAGGAGCCCAAAACAAGATCCTGAGACTTTTAGAACTGCAGAGGGTTTAAGGCACTTGGCTTTAGAGAAATCTCCACAGAAATCTGTTGATTTGGTGATTTGTTTCATGTTGATTCATAGGTTTTAAAGCAGATAAAGATAACTCCTTTTTGGCACATTTTGTAGATGAAAAGCAGCTTTCTTGGGCCTGCCTGTGAAATTGTCCTTCTCCCTTCAAAGCAGACTGCCTTTAACAGCCAGTCACTGGGGTTTGTTGCCCAAACCATGAGCTGTTCCTCTGAACTTGGTTCTTCTCCCCCAGTTTCTGTGTTCCCCCAGTCCAACAAGCATGACCCGGAGAGCAACCCTGCAATGAAGAGGTAATGAAAGCCCAGGAGGACTCAGCTTGAACTCATATAATCTCCTCGTAATCAAACACCTCCAGTGTTCCAGTGCTCCATACAGTGATCTCCAGTGGTTCTCATACAACAGCATGAAGAACAACCAAGTCCATGCCCTCGTTATCAAACATTCTACCTAGTAGTGCTTATGTACTGCATTTCTTCAACTCATGGGACATGTTGATTCAGCCTGTACCTACTGTAAGACTTCTTAGAGTATCAAAAAACAAAGTTAAATAAAATCCTCAAGCATGTTATCTAAACAATAAGAAAAACAAGCAGTTGTCTTTTGAGAGAAAGCAATTTTTGAGCCCTTTTCTGTGAGATTCGGGATGCCCCAGGGCCAGTTGGCTTCAGAAATGAAGGATCAGTTCAGGATCCTTAGGATAAAACTGTCTCTGAAATCCACAGGCGTTTTACCTCAAAGGTAAAATGAGTGACCATTACAAGGCTCTTCTGAAGGTCTCTCCCTTTAAGCCCTCTTTGTCTTAGTCCAGTCTAGTCTCTGGGATCAAACACATGGTAACAGCATTAATCCCATTCTCTGTTGAACAGGTTTGTTTCCTTCCTCTGCTGATACTCAGTACAACTCCCATCATCAATGCACCACTAGTACGAAAGGTTGTGAATGAGCAGTAGTGCCAGAGGCTTCATCTCTTCTCACCTTTTAGAGCACTGAGGTACTCCTCAAAACATGGTCCCACATCTCCCAGTCTGAGTACCCATCAGAAGGAATCCTAGTTCCTCTCTTACTTTTCCTCTTCTGGAAAACCAGTTCATACTGGGAAAAAACTCATCCAGGCTTAACTGTCCCAGTATAAAATTTGGCAACACTTCTGGGTGTTCTAGGAGCAGGTCAGAAGGACTAAATGGGTACCTTGTACAATTCATCTAAGTGTAATTCAAATTTTAAAAATGTGTGAAAACAATAGAAGTGCAAAGTTCTCAGGAATGAAATTGTCCTCTTTATTCTATTGTTAGAGGAGTTAAAGGGGATACTCTTTTCAATTAATGATGGTAATACACCCAGTATGTCCCAGGGCCAAAATGCTCCTTCAGTTCCCGCAAGTTCAAGATGGAAAGAATTTCATGAGACATTATCAGAAAGAATTCACAGTGAGATAAACACTTACTTCTTCCATTTGTTTTCATTCAGACTTGACTTGTCACTAATAATTATGACAGAGGATGTGATAAATGTCCGCTCGACATTTGTAAGAACAATATGCTTTACCCAAACATGAGAACACACAGGAAAAAAAGGCTAATCATAAACTAATTATTTCTTTCACTAATCATTACTGCTCTGAGTCACTGTTTCTATGAATTGCCTCATTTTTTTACCTTCAGGAGTGAAGCAAAGGAATACTTTAATCTTGTTTTGTTTCTTATCTTGCATCTTTTCATGTCCTTATGTATTTTATTTCTCCTTGTCAAGAGTATGTTGATGTTCCAAAACCTGCATTTGAATTTTCCAGCCTTCATAGATCTATCTAACGGCTAAGAGCAGCTAAAATACCAAAACGCTAAAACCTGACTGTGTTTTCATTCACATAAAATGTAGCTCCTGGGAAGTTACATTCTTTTCATGGGGTTGGTCTTTCACCTTTCCAGGGGGTGGAAAAGCTCTTCTGCCACAGAGATGAGACCTGTTCTTATTTTGAGCCTCTGTTTTGCTTTCATACCTCAGCAACGGGTGATACATCCTGAGCAGACCACACCTTCTTACCATTCCTGAATGAAAAATAAATATGATAGTTTCAAAGTCTTGACATTCCCTCCCGACAAGAGAATGAAAGTCACACCAACGGCTCTGCAGAGCAGGCACCAAAGGTAGGAGAGAAAGGTAGTGAGGAAAATGACACAGGATCTGTTAGATTATAATTGTTAGATTATGATCTGTTAGATTATAATTGTTGAACCAAATACATTTAGAAAAGGCAACATTTCACTGAGTTGAACATTTCCTTCGTGAACTGTGGAGGTTCTCTCATCAACAGGACTGTGTAAAACAGCAAAATTGAACAAACACTTTGGGGTGTTGTAATTACCAAGAGAGTTTGACCATGAGAGTTTGAGTTTGTGCTTCTTCTGGGTACATTCCGTAGAGCTACATGGACTCTCAAACCCACCTCTATGCTGCCCAGAAATGGGACTGTGTATCATGCTGGACACCTTCAGGTTTTTGGGCTGGCAAGTAGATTTTCTGCATACCTTAGGGTTCCATCTTAAAAGACAAATTCTAGATCCTGCAACTAATTGTGTAGCTCCTATGGTACTGAGTGCTCTCACCTTCTCTTGGCTTCCTAAAAAGTGCAGAATTCTGAGTGTTTTAAAGTAGGATCTCAGCAAACTGCTGGATTGAGCCTTTGATAGAAATACAATGTTTCTTAGGTAGAAAACTCAGGTGTGTCATTTACTTAACCTTCAAGAGATGTGAGAAGTTCTGGATATTGCACGATCTCTGGGGAAAAGAAAAAAACACCAACCATCAACAACTGAACAGGGACAAAATTAAGAAATTTCTCTTTAGAAGCTGCACAATCTGACAGTTACATAGCAATTTGGAGTTATTGTCAACAACCTTATCTCCTTGGAGACTGGCTGACGCTGCAGAGAAATATTAGATGGGAAATTAAGGTTAACAAAGGGTTTCCTACTGTTGTTCCTAGTAATATAAGCACTTTACACATCAGTTCTAATTCTGTTGAACTGAGAAAAAGGAAATGAGAGAAGAAAATTTAAACAGGGACCCTCATTCTACAGTAGAATTAGCTAACAGAAACCCCCATTAAAATTAGAGGTACTCCATCCTCCACAGACTCACGTTCCCACCAGCAAATCACTGGTGCAGCCTTACCTTACCTTGGCTGGCTTGTCCAGAGGCAATCTTTTGATTGTAAATTGCTTTGAAGTTCCATGATTTTGCCATTAACCCAAGTTCAATAGCTGTTTTTCAGCAAGGTTTTGTTTCTGTTCAGGTAGAAACATGACATGGTAATGTCCTCAAAGACAGGACAAACTGTGTATCCAAAAGCTGTCTCAGGCCTGATGCTGAGAGGCAATAGGCAAGTCTGACAAGCGGTGCAGTTGATGCAATGCTTGCTCAGCACTGCTTACCACCATGTATATCCAGTGTTTCAACTGAATATGAACTCAAGTCTCTTGATAACAGCTGTGTTCCACTTTCCAGCAAGGCTCTGACATGAACCAAGTGAAAAATAAATATTCCCATTTCTCTTATACAGATGTATCAGCAGTAATGAAAATATTTCAAGAGGTCTACGAATTCATTCCCAATCAGATCCTGCCTGTTCTGCTGTTTTCCCAAGGTTCTGCAATATTGCCATCTTGCATTGAGAATCCCTCAGGTGTTCAGAGATCATACTGCCAAATACACATTAGCATGAGTAGTTATGGTTCTACACGTTTTCACATGCTTGGAAAACAGGTGGCCATTTTGAGGTAGAAGCAGCATAGCAAGCCTGCTTAGTGGATCTTTCATCAGAACGCTGAGAAGAAGCTAACATTTCCCAGGTCTCCTGTCTGAAGAGAAAAGGCTCTTGCATTTCTCATTCATGCGGGGAAGAACACATCCAACCTTGGACACTGGATGTTTCTATCATCTGTCACGACCTGCACCAGGGTCAAATGGACTTCAAACCAAGTTTTAAGTTCTGCTCTGACTCAGAGATTCATGGCTATCCTGTGAGTGCTCTTTCCTGCTTCCAGCTCTGCCTCACAGGGATAAAAAGGTTTGCAAAAACTCAGGAGGGATTAAAAATAAGAAGATATTTGCTTGTCTCTTTTGCATAGAAAACAGACTTGGCTTGTGCAACCTCTGCCATCACCATGTGTGTAGTCACTGCTACCATGTACTTTCCTGATCCCTTTTATTGCATTAGCCTCTTATTTATCTTGCTTTTGGACCAGAAGAAATTTGGACATGGACCCATCTATCTGTACAGTATAGCATACTCTGGATAGAGAATTATACACCATGAGCTTTCAGATAGCATCATTATCATTTAGCATTCAAGATACTGAGAGTCTAAAGTTTTATAGAAGCTTTCTTCCTTTTGAACAGTATAAACCTGATTTAAAAGAACTGTGACAGAGTGGAAATGATGCAGACTGGATAGCACAGAAATGACCTGTCAGTAGCAAGAGAGCTGATAAAATTCAGGAATTCTGAATTTGAAGGCGAGCTTGAATATATTGGATAATATTTCCTCCAAACCCTTTCAAAATGCTTCTGTTCCTGTCTGTCTTCCTTACCCTGGCTCAAGCTACATCATGTTCATCTGTGCCGCTCATGTCCCTGCATCCCAATGGTCCCAGTCTATATTTCAGACCATCTCCCTCCCTTCACTGTTTCCGGTTTTACTTGTTCAGTCAGTCCCAGCTCCCCTTTCCTTCAGCCACATACCTGATCCCAGCTGCCTTCCCATCCACCTCCCTCTTTTCTAAATCATTCATCCACCTAAACTGAATTTCCCCCCATTCACCCTCCCAACACTGTTTCTCTCCTCTCTTGTCACCTTTAATCGCTGAGGTCCTTATTTCAACCCCCTGTATTTGGATAAGACAGCTCTTTCCCCCATACTACCAAGGCACCAGGAAAAGATCATGAACAGGAGAGCTGTTCTCCATCCCGTTCTCACTTCTAGCAGCTGCTCCCCACTAATACCACAGCAGAACAAGACACAGACACAGGAGATGCTTTCCAGCCCACCACAGACTCAGATGCTCTGCAGGGATGGAGCATGCACATGAGGACATTGCCAGGGCTGGAATATGGCCAGTGAGGAAGATATCTTCAGGAGATTTGAACTCTAAAAAGACCTGCAAGTTTTTACCTCAAATTTGTGCAAAATGCAGATTTCACATGGCTTATAAATTGATTAAGCCTGGAGAGATTTTCAGATGGATGGAAAAGAGACATCTTTGACAGAAAAGCAACCATTTACTACTGTTTTGTATCTCTGCTACAGAGCAGAGGGAAGCATGGAAATGAGAATATTAAAAAAAAAATTACTAAAGTGATAATAAATATTCTTAAAATTTTGTCTTTATCTTGAACTTTTGGGGGTGGGGGGGAGCCATTCTGGCCTCATTTGCCTCTTATACTTTATCATAGCAGCACACCACATTGAAAATTTCAGCCTACGTAGTTGAGCCTTGAGAACGTGAGTAATAATTAAAACAGAACACTGAGCTGCCAGGTATCACATGACTTTAATGATA
The DNA here is from genome assembly GCF_031877795.1 of Strix aluco. Lineage (NCBI taxonomy): Eukaryota > Metazoa > Chordata > Aves > Strigiformes > Strigidae > Strix > Strix aluco. The sequence goes on along the minus strand of NC_133932.1, from coordinate 109,160,412 downwards.
ATCAAAGCTACCAGCCCCACCTATAATCACATCTTTAAAAGAATAGAAAGGAACCAGCCACTTCTAACCTCTTTGTGTTCATTATTGCTACACCTTTTTTTTTTTTCCCTGTCTGCTGCTCTTCTCCAGCTCCTCCCATCTCAGCCTGAGTACACTGTGGAAAGACCAGTCACAGCCCAGGGGTTATGAGTGTTTTCTAGGACATGTACACAGAAGATTTCACGACATCTGGCAGTTTAATGCTACAGCACCTAGTACAATAACATAGTAATATTTTCAAGCAACTGTGTAATGCTCTATTCTTTCTGAATCAGTCAAGAGTTTCATTATCTAAATCCGTGTGAGAACACAGGAAGCTGTGTTTCCCCAACTCCTGAAATATCTGCCTCAGGAAGGAAGGTATATTGTCTTTTTGATGCCTCTGTTTTGCTTGTGAGGTGGTTCTGTGTGCCTGTTTTGCAACAGTACTACAAAAGCAAACCAATTCAAATCTCCTATGGAAATGCCATGTTTGCTAGACACAGTTTGCATCCCTTTAACTCAAGAGTGACTGGATCTTGAGCATATCTTTAACATTATCAAAAACCTCTGTGATCTGGAGAGCTCCAAAGTGCAATCATTTGAGCTGCAGTAGGAAATGAACAATATGAAAATGATTCCCTGGATTTCAATTACCCCATGTTTTTGTTTTGAGAAAGGGAAATATACTTCCTGAAAGTCTTTTGCTAAGTCCAGGACAAAAAAAGAAAACCTACTTTAATCTTTCCTTGTAGTGTGTGAAAAATAATATCTGCAGTAAGGGATGATTTTTATGACCTCTGAAGGCATGAAAGCAGAGCTGAAATAATAATGATTACCCAGACTTTAATCTTCCTCATTCTTTGCCTACACAAATCCTACTCCAGGCACCGGGAATTTGATCTGACTAATAAAACCTAAAGATATAGAGATTCAGCACAGTTAGGAAAGTAATACTAAACAAGTGCAAGTCACTGACATGATAAATCTCAACCCGCATGTGTAAATCATCAAAATACTTCTGTGAAGTTTAACTTACTGGACTTAAAAGGAAACTAGTTTTATAATGCTTCAAAACAGTTTCAGAAAATTATGCTCCTCTTTCTACTCTTTCTTCTTCCTCCCCTACCAGCAGAAGACATGGTTCAGAGAAGCATTTACACATGCACGTACAATGAGCATACCATCAAGTCCCACTGGCATCAGCTAGGAAGGGAATTTCAATTTGCACCAACCTACACTACACTTCTGAGTGCTCCTCTTGCAGAGTCTCATCCTTACTGACCTGCAGGAACCTCTCTCTGATATACCTGTGTCCAGTCCCTGGGCCCTGACCTGTCAAGCCTGTGCTTCAAGTTAGCTGCAGCAATAGACCCACTGGCTCACAGGCTTGCTACTGGCTACAGTAGGCTTTGGGTTAGACCTGGGAAGATTGCTACTAGAAATTACCACAAATGCAGGCAGGGACAAGCAAGCTTTGAGAGAGATGTCAGAAAAGGCTGGCAAGTCCACTCTGGGCATTGCTTCAGTCAGTAGGGGTATAGCAAGAGGGACAGACAGGTGCCCAAGGAGCAGAGCAGAGCAAGTAACTGAGTCCACCAAGGAGACATCCCCCGTGACTCTTTGGAAAAGAGGGGTGTGATCCAAAATAGTCGATAGTCAGAAACAATCTTTATATAAGGAAAAGGAGCACTGGGGGTCCTGAACCATGCCGCAACCTGCCATGCAGACTGGCGTTTATTCCTGTAGTGAGAACACAAGGCAGCTGTAAGCAACAACTCAGTCTTGTGCTCACCAGTAATTCAGGAAACATTATTCTCACCACATCTACTGTTCTCATATTTATTGGTCTGGGGGAGTTGGCATGTTCTAGCAAGGCTAGTGGGAAAGAATATTTGAAAAAGGTGACAAAGGGGGTTTTCTACTCGAGCCTACTCGAGCTCATAAATGAATGTTTTTAGAATGGCAAGGTGTTCCTTAAGTTTACAGGATACCTCCTCCACCTACTACTTGTTAGACTGGATAAACATATCACAGCAACAAAATAAAGCCTAGAAATAGCCCCAGTGGGCTCTGGTAGTCCATACCACTTGTTATTCTCTCTCTCTCAGCTGACAAAGACAACCTGATTTTTTTTTAAATTTCACATATTTATACACAGTCAACATCGGCCTACTGGTATAAAATAGAAAAAAATTCTGAAAGGTTTAACATAGTGCTTTCAGGCCATGTATATTATCAGCTCAGAAATCTTCCCCACAACAATCTACAGTAAGAAGTGAAGAACAAAAAAGCGCTCTTAAAAGGCTGATGAATAAGGTAGAAAGAACACTCATACAGGACTCCTTAATGTGTTTTTTATATTCTCCCATGGATACATTTGTACTTTATAATTCAGTTGCTCCACTGTCCAATTATCTACACACAATTTAGTCTTGGGTGGATTATAATAGGTTCTGCTTCAGTTCAGCCAAGACAGAATCATCGACGGTTAGTACAAGGCCAGCAGCAAAGGAGTGTCAGACTGCTGAAGTATTTTCAGGGTCACGTCTTATTCTGAGCTTCCTACAGTGTGTCCAAGCATATTGTAATCTTAGCTTTTTATGTTCGGCACATATCGAGGTCTGAGGTAGAACTTTTTATTTCCCTGCTTATTTCAAATATCTTTGAGATATGAACAATTACCAGCTCACCTCTTGTGCAGGGTTCAGAAATAGCCTCCCTTCCTACTCTCTCTCCTCCTAACATCACTGTTTCTCTCATTTTTTCAAGACCAGAAACTAAAGACAATGTTCTCTACCGCCCAACTTATCTGATGTACAATCAAGAGTAACAGCTTGGTTTTGATTGTTTTATTTTAATCTTTTCACTTAAGAGGACCAAAACTTGGGCAAAAATTCCCTTGAAGTGCTTTTTAAATGGCAAGTCTACACTCCACAGTTCAACCAGTGTGATACTGCATGTGCCTGGGAATATGCTGAAAGAGGGATAAACTGAATGTGTTGAGAGCTCAGTTATTACAGTGCATTAATACCACAGACCTTAACTTCTCTGTAATTCTCACATGCAGCTTCCTGTAATATCATAAAGTCCCTATTGTCGTGTACAGAACAGAGTCTGGTACTTTCCTCCTTTTTAAAATATACTTGACATTTATAATACCACCAAAAGCTCTGAGGTTTTCTGACAAAAGCTCTCAAAGCCTTGCTTCCTGTTCTAATCTACAGGCAGACATAAAATTCACAGCAGAGCAGCATGTGCACCAGCAAACCCTCAGTTTCTAAAGGGTTTGTGTGTTTTAGGTTTTTTTTCCATTTTGCCTCTCCCAACTTGCACTACTTGTTGCTACTCTGTTTGAAAATCAGCACCAAGGTGGTCTCAAGCCCCTCTTTGAGTCAAGGTGAGCTTTCAAAGTATTAGCTGCCAGACACCAACGCGCTCTTCAAAGCAGATTCTTGGAGCCCCTGAATGACCCTTTCCATTGTCTGATTTGCTTTTTCCATTATTACTCTACCAGAGCTAAAATCTGCTGCTTTGGGATGTCAATGTGGCAATCAACACTGTACATCATATGCTAGAAGTGATCCAGGTGGTGCAAGTCCTTACCTCAAACCAGTAGGCTCTTCCTGCTAGCCCTCCATCTTCCCGCAAACCATGGGAATGGTCCACCTGATTCACACACACAACACAGCTCCAACTTCAATGGCTTCCCTCCAGACTTGGAGTCCCCAGCTGGCAAGAGCACCCTGCTGCGTAGGTGTTCAGGGTGACATGAGCTTTGGATCCAGCCAGCAGAGACATGCCTGGAGCCTCCCACAGAGAGCTCCCAAGCTGTTCACAAAAAGCTATCCTGGAGAGCAAATATTCCATTCCCTCTACAGGTTTCTCGACATTTCTGAATTTCCTATTGTTCCCAGAGAAATAACTCCTGGATTATAACCTTGCTTAGTGGAGCACCTTTCCCTAGAGCTAGGAATATGTTGATTCTGTGAAAAATGGAAGGACCTTGGCAAAAGCTTCCACCGGATAATATCCATTTCCTCCCACTAAACAACTCAATTTCCATCATAAAATATCCTTAGAAGGATATTTTTCATTTAGATAGTTGTGCTGCCTCTAAGATCAACCAGTCAGACAGGTCTATAGGTTTATTCCTTTGTCTCCAAAATCTTTTTAGCCTGATATAAACCAAAGACAGAACTAAAAAGCCAATATCCACAACATCATTAAATCCTTTGCAAAGGAATTAATTTCAAGACAGTAAACTAATGTAGACAATAGGCTAACATAAGCTAGGTTGACTTTCACTGTCTAACTTCTGGCAGTGCCTCTGACAACTTACTGGGACTGTTTATATAGTAGATGGCTTCTTAATTATGTCTCCAAAAATCTAGCAGTATATCTTGGTCCACACCCTTTTTTTTACAGCAAACAGCAATGTCTTTCAGTGCCTCTAAGTGACTGTTCTGTAATAATTAGGCTTGTTTTGCAGAAGTCGCTGGGCTGCAAACAGCTAAGGACACTCATTCCTCTCAATAGCTCATCCCCAGGTCCTAGGACAATCACCAAGCAGTTCTTCCACAAACCTAGTTCCTTGGGCATTTTTTCCCATGGACCATTTCAGAGCCATGAGGAGTGTGCTAGCAGAGCCCATTATATATGGTGCTCTGAGAGGTATGTCAGAGAAGAAAGTAGTGTGCTGTGATCCTTTGCACAATGGGAGATTGTGCCACAGAGTGGAGGGTCAGTGTTCAAAGGGGCTGAAGAAGGCAGGATACTCCCAGCATGCACGTCATCATCATAGCATCTTCCCCATATAAGACATCACATTGCAGCTGGAAAATTTGATGTGCCAGTGAAATACAAAGGGTACTTCCCATGGCCTCAGAGATCATTAGGATCCACAAACTACAATTTAGGAACCACTAACTCAGGATTTAATAACACAGACAGTCCATACATGGCTTAAATTTTTGTCAGAACTATCCACCTTTATGAATCTGCAAAAAACAACTTTTCTTGAAATCACAGGTCCTGTTCTAAAATCTAGTTTCCAATCTTCCCATCGAACATTTTCATGTTACCAGAGGAAGAAAACCCTTAACGCTACAACTCTTAAGCAACAACAATGTTTATGGAGTAAGATAACCAAGACAGCTCAAATGCTTTTATTTCTGACTCCAGAACATAACTTCTGTGTGACTCCACTCAGAATATTAGTGCTCTACTAGGCAAGGTACTAGGCAAGCTAAAGACAGAGGTGCATGAGGCCTTCAAAACACCTCAACACTCAAGGGTGGAAGAAAATTGAAAAAAAGAGGAAGAGCATGGACAAATTGTAATGTTATATTAGTACCCCAGGCTAAATCGTAAATAAATAGGTCAACCCCATTCTATTGGTCTGATACTGACCCTATTAAAATAAGTGATTGACAAAAGGATTGGGAACAATGTAGAATTACATATAGTTAATGACAATCAACATGGATTTATGGAAAATAAATCCTATAAAATTAAATTGAGGTCTTAATATGACACAGTTTTTCATAGCAGTAATAGGGGTGGTAGAACTGCTTAACTATATATAAAGTATTTTGATGGGCATTAACATTTGGACCAGGAAGACAGAAGATGAAGAAACCAATAAAATGAATGATAACTTTAATCAAAACTGGTATTGTCAAATGTCAATGTCAATAACCATCAAGTAACTGTCTTAAGGGGTGCTCCATAGGCAGAGAATCCCCTCAGACATCCATGACTGACAGACCATGGGTCATGATTTGATAGCCAACTTGCAGTGCTGCACTCTGGCCAAAACACAAATGCAATCTTTGGATGTTTGAGCAGACCTGTACTAAATCCATGGTGGGAATCATATGACTACTGCTGGTTCAGTGTACCCAGCCCTGGGAACACTGGACATCAGAGAGGAACTCGAAGAATGACTAAAGAGTTTTAAAGATGTGCCTTATGAAGATTCCAGACAATCACTCCAATTTGTTCCTCAAAGATTAAGAGAGAAAACCACAGCAGTTTACCAGGGAACAGAAATTCATCCACTCTATCAGAAAATATGAAGACGAGATTCAAAGGCTGAAGGCAGAGGCTAGGCAACTGGTGCAGCATCTTCAGCAGGGCTGGTTCCTTCAGACTCCGTTTATAGTCAGCAAACAAAAATAGGCTCTTACAGGATGCAGTTCATCTACACCCATTTTAGATGTCTAACTTTGGATGAGGTACATGATACCCCAAAAGTGCCTTCACTGACCAGAGAGAGAATCTGGGATGGGGGGAAACAAGCTTGAATTTAGATACCCCTTTTGTAGAGATCTGAAGCTGGGATGGAGAGAACCCACCTAGCCTAGATGGGAGTCAGATTCACTGAGACAACATACCAAGAGGCAGAGGAGATTTTCATTCAGCAATGGCATCTAAGTCAGGGTCAGAAGGTGCATTGCTGTTGTCACAAGTCCCATGCCCTGCATTATGCAGGTGGTCAGGCAGCACTGTTGCAGTTTCCTTCTGGCCTTACATCAATCTCTGCTTGGTTAAATTTCTTGCAAGGCACCTTGAATTCTTCACATGAGCAATTCCATTTATTTACAGCATCAGTCTTTGTTCACTGCTTATTCTCATGTAACAATGGCTATACTATGCAGGCTTAAATATTGTATGTGTGCTTGTGTACATGTATGTAGATATATAACACCTGTGTGTACGTGTATACACACACACATAGTTTTTACATTTATGACTGGATCTTGATCAGCAACGAGCAAGCTAGAGATACCTGTTCAGTACAGCTGGATCTAGGCTGTTGGTGTCTTTCTTCACCAAGCAGCCTCTTGCTTTAGAACAGTAGCAGTTTTTACCTAGACACTTACAGTGGTGAAGAGTCACCAGTTTGTCAACATACACTATAAGAAAAAAAAGCGAGGTCTGTTGATACTGTTTATTGATCCCCGTGAAACAGCAACCACTTTCCTTAACCCAGAGAGGCAGGAGCAACAGCAGTAACATATCAAAAAAGACCACTTAAATTGTTTTACAAGCAGTTTAGGCTCAGTAATTAGACATCAGGTCTTGCTAGCATTTCTTCTTAGTTTGTCCATGCTCCTGGTAAAAACTGAGATTTTAAAAGAAGATACCTACAAAGGCCAGCCTAACATCTCTAATAACAACATTCACATCAGTTGCTTGTTTTTCTGCTCTTCAGGTTCTGCCTTGGCACGAAGCAGAGGCCAAATGAAATGCAGCAGTTAGCTAGGCCAGTTCACGTGTTGTGTTGCAACTTTGTGGGTGGGAACACTTGCTCTGGCTATTGTAAATTAGGGAGAATAATTCCCTCATCTCTGGCTGGGGTGGAGCTGCCCCAAAATTGCCCACCTTTGCTTTCTGAAACCCAGCCAAGGGCTATTACAGTTCCACATGTGACAAAGAAGCACACAATCAGCTTAAACTGTCCATGCTATCTTGGGTCTGGGACTCTCACTGTCCTGGCAGCCCTAGGAACAAAGATACTAAAGCAACGGAAAAAGAAATAGAAAGTCACATGACTATTTTCAAACTATCAAGTGAAATCTGTTCTTCAATACAGCACATAGCTCAGATTTGTTGGGTCACTGTTATACCAAATAAGAACAGCTGCCTAACAAGAATCCAATCCACTGACAAATGGTCAAGCCGCCACAGGGAGAGAGGATAGTGTTACTAAGAGAAGTTGCTCGGAATGGAGGACGTCTGGTTGCTTTCTGTAGTTAGAGGTGACCAAAAAAAAAAAAGTTTATTGCAAGCTGAGGAGTTTTCAGGCACATTTTTCCCCCTGTGTTTGCTCTGAGCCCAAAACTCCAAGTTAGCTCAAATACCTGATGCATTTATCAGAAATATCAGGGAATGATCAAAAGGCTCCTTCAGTTCGCCTGTGCAGGGCTCTTGTACACACAGACCTCCTCTCTGCTGTGTGCATGAAGGTGAGAGAGAAGCTCTAGCTTAAGGAAGCAGCCTCTGTAGGAACAACATATAGGCATACATATGTGTTTTCATCTGAAAAACTCAAAAGATTCAGAAACTGTCATTAACTAAGCTCCTGAAATCTCCTGTGAAAGAGGTAGGTAAACACCATGGCTTTGGGGACATGGTGTAGAATCTCTGGAGTCTTTTGTTCTTTTTTTTTAAACTTTTACCAGCCCATTTCAATTGTGAGTGAGATGGCTGGAAGTTAAACAAATGCTGAAGCTGAGACCTTGAAACTGGAACACAGTTGTGGATTTAGCAGCTTAAATTTTCCAACAAATGCAGTTTTATAGCATGAAGTGTCTGAAGCTGAACATCTCAGACCTAAAGACATCGGGCTTAACCTATGCTTAAAGGTCCCTCAGCACCTGATAGACTTCACAGCTGCTGAGTTTTATTGCTAGAACCAGACAGTTCAAACTGAGGACATCAGCCAGTTTAATAAAAGCACAACAAAATATCTCAAGAGTGACCTATTCCAAGCATCATGTGTTATGGGCATGCTCATGCCTTATCACAAAGTCATGCTTGAACAGGTCGTTAGACTGGGAACAGCAGCTTGCTTCACCTGGTTGTGGAGCACTTGACCATTCCAAGGAGAAGCTAAACTCTCTGAAAGTGAAATCCACTGCACATCAACCACAAGCTCCAAAAAAGTAACAACACTGCACAGTCTAAAGACAGGATGGAGAAGGAATAGCAGGAGGAAAAAGCCTGTCTTTTCCTCCAAATGGATATTTCTCTCCAGAAGAATTATGAGGAGCTGGGAGTAAATTTGAGCATCAGACTATGTATGGATAGTCTTATTTTGCACAGATCCATCCATCCACAGAAATCCTTCCATACTGCAAAGTATGCATATGTTGGTTTCTACTAGCTTCTCTAGGGGGTTAAACTCCGGACCAGAGCCACCAGAGGTTAGGAGAGTAGGTGGAGAGGGCATGTCAATTGTCATGAATTCTCTCAAACAAATGGGACTGTAGTGGCTAGCAACATATATGGGGCTAGACTTCTCAGACCAACATTGGAAGAACAAGGGGAGTTTTCATGTCAGGAACAAGATTATATTAGACCCCAAGACTAATTAGACCCCAAGTCAGGCAGGGCTGACGGCATTCGTTGGAAAATTTAAGCTGCTAAATACACAACTGTGTTCCAGTTCTAAGGTTTCAGCTTCAGCATTTCCTTAGCTTCCAGCCGTCTCACTCTCAAATGAAACAGGTTGGTAAAAGGATAAAAAGAAGAAATTACTCCAAAGCTTCTAGACCAGGAGCACTGCTTGGACTTCTCTTAATCAAATGGATCTAGCTTTGCAGAGGCAAAAAATGTAGCGGGTATGGGCAAAGTAATATTTAAAGCAGGGTCCTTCGGAGCTTTCACAAAAGCGAAAGCCTCCTTGTTTGGCCAGCGCTCTCTGTCACTTGTGTTCACGAGCACAGTCACTGGTGTAGGTCTCAGCACCTGCCTTTTAAGCTGGATAATAATGCCTGGGTATCCCTGTGCCTTGCTTTGGAGGAAGTGCTGACCTAGCATAGCTCCATCTCTTAGCCACAGATGCTCTTTTCCAATTCCGTAATTCCCAAGACCTCTTTTCTGGTAAGTTATTTTTTGGCTGAATCAGCTCTCCAAGCCAGTTCCCTCAGCAGCTGCCCTGCGTGGTCAGCAAAAGGGCTGGGACAAGTAGCTGGAGTCTCTTATGCTCTGCAGTCACTAGCGTGTGGAGTCACTTACAGTGTTGGGTTTGGCTAGAGCTGAAAGGTGTGTCTCAGCTGTTTGTTTTTGCAGATGAGTGCCGGTTTGCACAGACCACTAATAGCCCCATCCCAAAACTCAGCACTTAGCTACATGGATCCCATTTCCAGTCTCCCTAAAGGTGGGCAGTAAATCAGCCCCACACACAGCCTTGACAACAGGTCTTTGAAGCGTGTATGCACCCACCATTTTCTCAAGACTGTTTACCCAGACACCACAAATTCATCTGCTTCACCCTTTCATGCTTCACACCTGATCAGTCACACAGATACCACTAATGACTCCTCCAGGAGCTGGAAGTCCATGGTTCCCAGCAGCCTGGTGGCCAAACACTCTCCATATGTCGGCTAGACTATTCATTTTATATAGGACTGTTAATACTCTCAATATTATACAGTTATTCATTCAGCTATGAGTACCTTCATTAAGCTCATTGTTTTGGGTTATTTTATCAGCTTTGGCATAAAGAGCATACACTGCCACATAGGACATACTGGCTGAGAAGCTGCTTTGCTTGAACATGTGACTGAGATCACAGTTCCCCAGCAATTTTGCTGGCTCTCTGCACCACAGTAACTCTCAGACCAGGTACATCTTGCCCAGCCACTGGTTTGAATGCCTGGTAACTCTCCCCAGCTCTCTCTGTTCTGCACTGACCAGAAACAGAATCTGCTCCTTCCCATTTCTTTCTCCACCTGGCCCTGTCTTCTCCTCCCCAATCCCATTTCATTTACCTCCATTCCTTTCTGCATGTCCTTTAGGTTTTCTTTCCTCTTAGCTTCTCATGGCATCAAAATCAAATATGAAATACTTGGATCATAACACTGATTGCCAGCATGCTACTCAGTCCGTTTCTTTGTTTTCCCTTTTCCCACCCTGCTTCCCTTTTCACAACAAAGACCGTAAAGGCTGCAAATCAGAGATGATTTCCTGGAGTAGGTTTTTCCAACACCCAGCCCAGTGGGGCCCCATTCTGCCATATACAATGCTGATAAAGTAGCAGTATAAAACTCTTCAAAGAGGGAAGGACTATAGGAACATGATAAAAAGCAGGTACCCAGAAGCCTAGCACCCCTTGATTTCCATCATCTGTCAAGGACTATGTTTATTTCTGTGCTCCACATTATTGGATTTCTTTTGGACTGTGTCATACTAAAAGCAAATCAACTATTTCTCCACACAAACCTAACGACTAAGATGTGCCTTGTTCAAACGTATAGGTAAAAATGTGTTCCAGAATTGTCTATAACTTTAAGGAGCATGAAGGAAATAATTTTTTAAAAAAATTTAAATTCAGTTGTCAGGGCCATATTTTTGTCTTGAGAAAAATAAGTCAAAAATCCCCTCCTTTCTCATTAAACCTGTTCCTATCAATATATCAGAATCCATTCTCATCTGAGCAATAGCAAATAATTTTCAAACATGGTAAATGCATCTTGTTCTTAAATATCACACTTCTGAAGTTTTAAAACAGTTCTCCCATAAAAAAAAAAAAAAAAAAAAAAAGAAGCGTCCCCTAGAGGCGTGGGTCATTTTTCCAACAGAAAGAGAGCATCCCAAGTAAACACTGATGCTGTCTTCCCATGGTTTCCATTGCCACTGAAGTTAGAGGCTGTTCTCGTAGCTATTGAGCACAACTTATTATGTCTGCACCACCAAAGCCTCTGAGAACCCGAACACACAGAATCAGAGACCATCCTACCTACTGTCTTTGATGAGTGTTTTCCAATTAGATAAACCAAATCCTTAAAAATAAACAGAAAATCAATGCCATCATGTGCCCTGAAAGGACTGCTCCCTTCATGCAGCTGTCAGCAGGGAGGGCTCAGGGCTCTTGGTGGGCAGCTCCTGAGCACTTGCATTGCAGGAGTGACTTACCTAAGCGGAGCAGCCTTTAGAGCTGGGGGTGGCCAAGGCTTTGGCAGTGGGCTAGGCAAGTCTTCGTTTGCCAGGGTTCATGCTCTCCCCTCGCACCATGGGTAGGAGTCATATTCCAGCAATTAGCACAGCAGCACCAGAAACTCAGAGTGAGCAGGGCTGCCTGACTGAGACCCTGCGCCAGCAGATCTGCCAGCTGGATTTCATCCCCTTGGCTGCCAAACAGCTTTGTATCATCACTCAGTTAACTAATGCACAAAAGGCAACTGTAATGTTGGTGTGCAATTCCCTCTTAAATTAGGGAATTATAAGGCGTTCCTCAGTCAAACTATGAGGATGCACAGAAATGCAGTGAATAAAGGAGCTGTCATGGTCAGCTAGGTTGTGGGTTCCTTTTACATGGCCAAAGGTGCAAGAAGTCAAAACTTCTGCTTGATAGAAGCTACCACTTCTCCACAGAGCCCCAGTAACTAACTGACTGTGTAAATACCAACAGACCATTTCACATGAGAAAAAAGAAAAAAAAAGAAAAAAAAAAAAGAAAGAAAAAAGTTCATACAAATCACCTCCAAATTAAGTTTATTCATAGGAAATAGTCTCACATGTTTCACTTTGCATTTGCAATAGCATCGGAGTATCTGCACAGCTTCTGGAGTGGGTGGCAGAGAGCTTCCTGAAGCTCTCATAATGACCTCAACACATCTTAATGTTGCTAATGGCTAATACAGTCAAAACAGGGTTCAGGACAAACTAGGAAACTTTGAGAAGACAAATAGCAGCCTTCAAAACCAGTCATACAAAAACAATTGCTTACTACAAATTGTCAGTTGCAAGCTTTTTCAGAATGGGAATATTTTCATTGTGTTTGAGAAACGCTTCACACCTTGTGGCTACTAATAAAAGCAAGTAAAAGAGAAGCTAAATAATAACGGATGCCAATATAAACAGGAAAGAGCTCTGGATGCCCAGTCTGTGACACTGCACCTGTGATTTGGGTGTCACTAAGCCATTGCCAAACCTATGGGCAAGGAGAAAGTGGGTGAGAAAAGACAGGGAAGAGGCAATGGATCTGCTTGATAAAAAAACCTACCCAGTGTTTTATAAAGCACATGGTTGCCTATTATTCAAAGTGAAATACATTAAAAAGTCCAGGTTTCAGTTGGTTGAGGTGCCAAACATTAAGTTAATTTAAACAACCTACAGGTTGTATTTATGGAGGTTTAGATATCTCCATTTTCTTTTAATGGTGGAAATTTAGAGAAAACAACCACTCGCCGTTGAAGGGGAACATACAGAGGTGACAGCTTTCTTAAAAATTCTTTTTGAATGTTTTGAGAAGAGTCAGCATTGATCAGATTTCACATTTCAAAGCTTCGCAGAGCAAGCAGCTTTGGACACAGATCTAAGGAAAGAAAGCTACGTTTGCAATGCATATGGAAGTCCATTAGCATTACATTTTCAACACTTGAGTGAAGTCTGTGATTTCCTGCATGTTGACTGGTGAGCTACAGCATAAATTCACTCTCATCCAGTATTTATAGCTGCTGGCATTCAAGACTACGTTGCGATGTCTACTCAGTGTCTCTTCACATAAAGTCCTATAATGGGCTGTCTCAGCTACAGGCAGGAAAACAAGCCTTACCTTTCCTCGCATCTTTAGGTCAGCATTTCTTAATCAGTTACAGTGAGTTAATAAGGCTGGTGTCATTCTGTTAACATACAAAGGAAAGAGCTCAAACAATGGATCCAGCAAGAAAATGCTGTTCTGTCCTCCACTAGAACTCCATTCTACATCATTAAAACATTTAGAAAGAGATAAAACTGCATAGTTCACACACATTTCTCTTCTGGCTGACCTCAGCTGTCAGCACTGAAGAAGCTGCTCCCACTGACACACCATTACTTCTAGACTGGTTCTGCTAGGCTCACTGTCCAGTATCACTGTTGACTATATTTGAAAAGCTTTCATATGCCCACATGAATTACTTTAACCCCTTATCTGCCAAGAAAAGTGAAAAAAGGTTGTGCTTTAGTTGTGGGTGTGGAAGTGAGGCTGGGATCTGTAACACACTATCCTATCCCTGCCTTGAGAGCAGCCTCCAGATTGCTGCTTGGGAAGAGCTGCTTGAGAAGATAGATTTTAGTTGTCCCTGGGTCTGTCTTGTGCATGTTTTTTTACCCTAAAATCTTACAAATCTAACCAGGTGTTTTGCATTTGTTACATTGCAGCTTATTATGGTGAGAACATAATCTCAGTTGACGCCTCTCAGTGGAAGGTATCAAGTAAGATTCCCAACACAAGAGACAGCCAGTCTATGACCACTGCCAGAGACCTGAAAAGGGACAAGTGGATGTTTGAAACCTCCTCACAGAAGGGTGTTGGGCAGCTGTTTCTGGCTGTACCTATTACCAGCACAACTAAGAATCATAAGACACCCTTGTGAGGTCAGATTAAAGGTCCACTTACGCTAATGGCTGGTTCCTGATAGTGGCCAGTAGCAGATATGTAGGAGAGAAGAGCGTAAGGAACAGGCCATGGACTGAGTAATCCCTTCCCTGATACACGCTCCAAGCTTCCAGCAAAGGGCCATTTAGAGACTTCCTGAGCTAGAGGCTACATCCGGACCATTGTACTTAATAGCCACTGATGGACCTATCTTCTATTAATTGTATAATCCATTTTTTAATCCATTTATACTTTTGGCCTCCACAACATCCCGTGGCAATGAGTTCCAAATTTTAATTATGTACTGTGTGAAAAAGTACTTCCTCTTGTTTGTTTTAAATCTGCTACCTGATCATTTCATTGGGTACCCCCAGTTGTGTCACAGGAAATACTGATTAATCGTTTCCTACTCACCTTCTCCACAGCATCCACAATTTTACAAATTTCTATCACCTCACTCATCTATACCCACCCTCACTCATCCCTTCTTCTATTTAGGCTCTGCTTCTGGTTCTTTGTAGCCCGGCAATACCCTCTTTAAAAACCAAACAGCATGCAATATTTACGATATAGGTGCATTTTGCACGTCAGCAGTAGCACAACAGAGGTTTTCCATGCTCTTTTCCTACTCTTATTTCTACTGTGTCTTTTTGTCCACAGCCAATTGTGAGCTGAGACTTGCAAGAAATCCTTCCAATGACTCCAAAATCTTTCTCATGGTGGTAGCACCTCATCCAGGGTTCATTATGCATCCATATGTGCTAGACTCACTTTTCCCTTCTCCCCTATGCATTATTTCACATTTATCAACACTTAATTATATCTGCTTGTTTATCAGCTAGTCACAAAATATCCTGAAACCCTTCCGCAACTCTTAGCACAGCCTGACATTTCGCTATCCTGCATAATGATGCACTCAGCAATTTAGATCAACTGCTTCTACTGATCGTTGTTCAAACTCATTGAACAGCACAGGTCCTTGAGGGAAGGCAGTGGTGGCCTTCCTAGTTTGGAAAAACCAAGTACTACTCGCACTCAAATGGCCAACCCTTTAAAGCAGTGTTAGGAACTGAGAGGACCTCCATTACATCCCAGTTGTCTCGGGAACTTCAGTGAGGAAAATTTCTGAAGCCACTGAAAATCCAAACAGGTTATACTGATCACCCATGTCCCCATGTTACTGACTTAGCCACATTTGTGAAGCATCACTCCTTCCGACAGGGACACAGCCACTATTACCCCCATCACTCCACACTGTTACCAAGTCTGTATTGCACATTCTGTGAGGTTACCCCACGTGGAAGTCAAACCCAGCTCTTCTGACCATGCTAGGACCCCTTGCAAAGATGAGCAACACCATTGGGTTTTTTTACTTCATTTATCTGGCGCTCAGTTCTATTTAAGCAACAGGTCTCCCAGCAGTTATATTGGAGTCCAGCATATTCAATATAATTATACTGAATATTATTATTTAATGTTATTTTTGGAGTGAATACAATCCCCATCCACCTGGCATGCTGCTCGGTCACCAGCAGGCTCCTGGCTTGCTGTACCTACCACACCAGGCCCACTGAGACAGACAGCTGCTCAAGGAGTCTGTAGGTGGGAGGGCTGTGCCTCTCATTTTGTGCTGAAAATAAACTTCCAGGCGCATGGGCTTACACCAGCAGTTTGCCTGCAGTAGAATGAGACATCTGGGCTGTGGAAACCCTGCTCAGAAACCCCTCCTGTGAAAGCCTTGCTTTGCAGACCAACAAGGCCCAGTGCAAGGGTTAAAGGAACACCAAGGCAGGGTGGGAGAGGGCCAGCAGTAGAGCAGACCAGGAAGTAGAGCCCCTTTCCCAGGACTCTCCCTGCCACCTTAAGGCTGTTTTCAATTTAGAAGCCTCCCAGCCCGAAAGCCACGGGCAGACAAAACTTCACACCTCAAATAGCTCCTGGAGTCATCTACAGAGTGAATTAACTTTGGTTTTGGGGCTCATTTGGGTGTTAATTTAAGAGGTCTGTTGTATGGGCTGACAGGGGAGGATGAGGCAAAGAACTTCCATATCACAGCCATCACTGTTGGAGCTGAAAGAAGGATGCAAGGCCTTGCCTAGCCCAACTCCTCTGAGCAGGGTGGAAAGGTTAAAAAAACAACCCAAACAGTAACACACCTCTCATGTGCTGCAAATTGATGGGGTGAAGGGGGAAGAAAGGGAGGAGCAGGAAGTGGTAACTTACTTGGACTCTTGAAATGAGACTCCAGCTCTCACAGGGTTTCATAGCTCATCACTTGTTTTCACCTCGTGAGAAAGTCCTAAGCAACAAATTGGCCCCGGACATTGTGCCGACTGTGGTTGCTACTGGACACAACTTCAAAATCCAACAGAAAGGAAGCTCTTTTCTCACTACATTGAGCCTTTACCCCAGAGAAATCCAGCCTCCTTTGCCGTTTGAAGCAACCTCTTGCCCTGCTTCATCATCCCAGAAACAGCTCGTTATACCTGCAGAATTTCTCATCCCCCCTCCCTTTTCAATGCATATACATGGACTTTGGTAATGGACTTTTCCATGAAGTCCTCCAACTTCAGCAAAATTGAAGTTGATTGAATATTTCAGAAACAATTTAGACATTCCTGACAAACTCCACAGTTTCCTGAAAACCCAGCAAAGCACCTGTACAAGCTCTGGGCAGTTGCCTGCTCAAGTACTGTCACTCTAGGGCACTGAGAAGGAAATGCAACCAGTTAGAAAGGCCCCTTCACTTAAGGACGCCATGAGCAACTATAGATGAGCACACAGCAAGTATGTAAAATGTTGAGGTTCCAAGTTATGAACAAGCTCCTTGTCATATTCTTCATTCCACAGGCCTTCCTGCAGTGCTCCTTCAGTTGTACTGCATGAAGCCTTCATCCCTTTTCCCATCATCTCAGTGATAAACACCCATGCAAGTTTACTCACAAAAAATACGTGCAAAGTTTCTGATTGCCCCAGGGTCCAAGAGCAACTAGAAAAACAAAATGAAGTAAAATGGGGTGCTGTCCCTGCCTCCTCATTTTAGCTTTCATTTTGGCACATGCCAGAACATTACCCCAGGCAAAACATCACCAGGTAATGAACAGGGATTTCCATGCAAGTCCAGCAGTAGGCATGACCACAGTGCAAGTTTTTCCTTCTCGTGGTCTTCACAAAATCCATCTTTGCACACCAGCTGCACGATAAACGGCTGCAACATCTAATGCTACTTGTACTTTTAATTGGACTGTCAATTGACGTGACATAATAGCTGATGTTTCTGCACAAAAACATGTTTATTACATTGATGCAGAACTGACTCAGAGCATAAGGATGCTTTGAGGTCTCTGTGCTTGATCAGCAGATTCAAATCCCTTGTTGCCAGATTGGCATAAATTGCTAGCCAGTCCCTTCCCAAGCAACAAGCTTTGACTATCTCTCCTGACAGAAGTAACTAATCATGTCCCAATTAGACGCGCATCCCTTCCAACAACGGCTTCGTGAACACCCAAAGAGGGTATCTTTGGATCTTACAACCCTCCCATTCCAGAAGTCAGGCTTTTCAAAACATGAGCGGAGATATCTTCAGCTTCCCCTAACGTGCAAAAACCCTTCCAAAACATACACTGAAAAAAAAAAAGGGCAAAGCTAAAATAAAGATGGAACTGCAAAGTACAAGGGGAAATTATTTTTTAAATATCTTTAAATATGTCTATGTTTATGTGCAATGCGTTCTTTCATGGTTTTTAGGTCTTCCTCTGCTCACTTTAATATCAAACTGGCATTTTTGCCAGCAATTCATTTAAAGCCTGCTCTCTGCTACCCCTCTCCCTCCCCACCTGCAGGCAAGCAGGGTTCTGGGCCTCACAAGACTACTGTGGCGTGGGTGTTATTGGCTGTCTGTTTTGGCAGCCTCTCCTCCTTTCTTCCAGCTCTGTTTTGAAACACAATTTAAATTTAAAAAAAAAAAATAAATTAGACATTCCTGCTCTTTCTACTCACATCAGTGCTCCTGCCACCACAGCATAAAGTGTGGCTGTGAAAGGAGCAGCACTGTGCAGGTTGGCCTATATAGCCCAAATGTTTGGCAACGAAAAAACTTTACTCCGAGAAAAGGTACATATTTCAGGAAGGCAGGAGGGGCAGAGGAAGGCAAGAGGCGAAACCGAGGGAAAAGAGGGACAAGAGGAATTTGTGAAACATCTTGCTGTAACAGGGGGAGCGGAGGGAAGAGAAAAATGTCTCTCCAGAGCCGGCTCTCTCCCACATTTAGTAGCATTAGGATCTAACATGTAATTTGGACTAAAAGACTAATTCTTTCCTGTGGTTTGATGGTTGTTAGCATCCCCTTTTTTCTTCTTCTTTAACAATGTATTACATAACATTCTGATACACTAATTACCATCTCATGTCATAGCAATTTTATTAAGAGCTTATACTTACAAATACCCATTCTGAAAGGATTTCAGGACTTTTTTGTAATTTTCTCTGAACTAGGCTTGTTGAAGCACTGGCAATACGGTCTGATGCTGCCTAATGCAGCTTCCAGTAACAAAGCGTCTCTACACAAAGATCTCTCATGAGCCCTAAGTCAAGCATGGATTCTTCTTGCGTTTAGTCTCAAAGACTTGTAAACAAGTTACTTTTAGCACACTATGTTGTGATAAAACACTGGTAACACAGCCCTATTAGGTTCCTGTACCTGCTACAGTTCCAATTCCAGAAGCAATGCCAAGAGAGAGAAATTCCTTTATACCAAGTAATGGAAAATTTGTGAACTATTCTGCAGTTAGTGTTTGCTCATTAATATGGTATCATCTTGCCAGGCAAGACTTGGTACCATGAGGTATTTTTCCGTATAAAATTGCTAATGCCATCAGGATTGTCCAAACGGGATCATCATCATTAAAAAGATTACATGGTAAGGAAAGTGATTACGACAATGTCTGAGTAGAAGGATTACTAATCACAAGTAGAATCCTCGTACAAATCTCATTCTCCGTATACAAGAAAGGACACAAAACCTTTTAAACATAATTTATATACATTTATGGCTTTATACAACAAACTGTCAGGGATTGTTCTCGTGTGTCTGTAGAAGTACATCAGGCACTTTTTCTGAAAATATCCACGTATGAATTTTAATTCTGCAATGTGACTAAGTCAGAGCAGTGAAGCGTTGAAGAGCTGTCACACCACTCGCAAGTAGAACTAGCAGTATGTACATGCCAATCTCTCACGATATTGCTGGTTTGTGGAACACCCTCAAAAAGGAGGCCAGTTTTAATGCCAAGTAATTTGCTTCTTGCTTGCATAAACCATGCTGCATTTTACATTATGATTACCAAAATAATAATAATAATAATGAGAATACCATATTTAAAATCAGTCATAAATTAAGGATCCTAGCAATTTCATAATGAAAATAGGAATTTCAAATCAGTAAAAAAATAAAAAAGTACTAACATACATCCAGTGGTTTAACAAGTGCAAATTTTATACTTTTTATAATTGGTCCAATTTTAACTTGTCTTCTTAGGGATGCTCTGTTGACTTAAGCCAATGATAAGCAATATGACTTTTGCTTATAAATGTAGGCAAATTGTCAGTTTATCAAAGCAGAGCTTTCCGATTAATGCATCTACTACCTAAACATATATCATATAGCTATATTATGGAAACAATACATCTTTATATTTAAAATATCTGAACAGCTCTATAATACAATAAACTTTTAATAACAGTACAAACCAGAGAAAAGTCAAAAACAAGGCTGCATAGGTAAGATCATCTGCACAATTCACAAACCAATCATTTACAACAATTCTGACAAACTAAGTTACTCTAGAAACTTGGTACTTTTACTAAAAAAGGATTTATTACTAGAGGTCACATAATGTTTGTTTTCAAGGCAGACAACATGCCCCTTCACCAGACTTCACAGTATTCCAGAATTACAATTGCAAAATATTAGAATGGCACCACAAAAAAAAAGGAAATAAATTTGACCACACAGCCCAAACCTCTGATTATCTACAACTGTTTTCTCATAATAATTAAAAGCAGCTTCCTACAGACTGTTGTAATTAAGGAACGGCTACATTTATGTTATTTATAGTTATAAAAGAAAATGAAGAAAATATCTGTATACAGGAAGTTATACAGTAGCAGTAAATAATAAACAGGAGGTATATGTTACATGTAGCATGTTCAGCTGCAACCCCATGGAGTATAGCTGTAAGTACTGCTTTCTTTGCATGCAGAGGTGAATTTTACAACTACTTTGGCCTATGCATATCAGTGCGCATTTGGAAGCAAACATTTTTGCACACTCGGCAGAAAGAAGGATCTTTGGAAAACCCGTATGTGAGTCTTTTGCTTGCTCCACTGTCAGGATTTACCTCGGAGTATAAATCATTTCAGGGACTATGAATTTGATGGTGAAGATGCTAGTAGACATATTTGCCTGTAAAAGCAGGCGGTTTCGTTGAGGCTTCAGCACTAGGGACATTTCATTTTGCTCAACAGAAATTCAAAGACTGATTTCACACTGGGGGAGATCCTGTATCACAGGACAGCTTAACATCAGAGCCCCTGGAACTGCTGACAACTGTAATAGGATATCTAAAAAAGTAGGACCAGCTGTAATTAGTAGTGATTTAAGCCCAACAGGGAGCTAAATGCTAGCACATCAATAAACACATTGCAGAGCCTTAGGAAAGTCCTAACAGGATCATTAAGTATATGGCTTGTTGCTAAACTTCATCTTCTTAGCATATCCCATTTCTTTCTCCACCATAAGCCATCACTACAGCGAAGATAAGTTTCAGTTAAAACATTTTCCAGTTGTGGGCTATGTAGACAAAAGAAAAAGCAGTGGAAAAACATTTATTTCTCCCCCTCTGCACAACAGCCAGCCCTAGCACAAAAGCTGTGCATCCTGTCAGTGCATAAAAAAGCTCCAAGGATTTCTATAACACAAATAATGTGTAGCAACCAGTGAAAAGACAGGTGAGGCCTGTTATCCACATATCCATAAAAACCGCATCATGTGATTATGAAAAATCAGAAATCATTTATCCAAGACCCAATCCTGAAAACACTCAGGTAGCTGTCAGTGTGCCTACTCCAACAAGAACAAGTTTTTCCACAGGAACAAGGCCTCTGTCATTGATGTTCTCCCCTACCCTACATCTCATGTATTTGTATAACTTTGCCACTTACTTAATCTTTCTTACTTCAAAAAAAAGTAATGTTTTGTCCTGCAATAGGTTTTAGCCTCCCACTCAAAAGCAGCACTTCTGCCTCTTCAAAGGTACTGCATTACAACAGAAACACTGACAAACCCTAAAACTACTGCTAATTAAGATAAATGATAAATTTGTCACTTTTTATCAAAATCTAGAATTTTATCCAAAAGGTCCTGCTCTTGAGTGCACAAACATTATGAGACCTCCATGAAATAAATATAAATGTGAAGCATTGTACAAGCATCTAACAATGAATACTTAACACTTTGTGGTAGTCAGGGTTAAAATGATAGTAGAAGCAGATGACATTTCTAAAAATGCATATATAAAACTGATTAAATATTTCCTAAACATAAAGTTGTCTATATTTATACATCACACAACAAAAAAAGGGACAGAAATGTTTTGTATTCAAGATCCTTATTAAGCTTTTCCTTTATTAGCACTCCCAAGTGCTAGGGAAATTTATAAAAACATGTACTTAATCCAGTTAAAATACTGTACAAAATGAAGAGATTATGAATGCTGCCAGATCTCAGATTTTTTTTTTTAAGTTGCCTATGTAACAAAAGTAGACTTTAATTATAAGAAAAATAGCTTGGAAAGTATTCCAAAAATTATCTCAAGTCCAACAATAAAGTCATTAGTCTGACAATGAAATCCAGATATATTCTTGCATAAATTTGCATGAATACAGGTAACTTATCAAATGGCATTTAACCTACTGTTTGCTTTGAATAGTCAGTGAGTTTAGTAGGATCATATTTAACAGGCTATTCTGTTCCCATATGAAATGTGTGGCAATTTTGAGTAAAATAATGCAGTTCGTACTGCTGCAAGGCAAGTCCACAGTTATCTCAATTCATCAAAACACAGGTAACATCAACGAAGGTTAAACTTATTTAGGGCATGAGATCATCACAGTATTCTTACAAAAGTTTATAAACTTTTCTTGGACCAAAACAGATAGTCTTAAAAAACAATTCTTCTACAGATCATACTGTACAAAACCGAAAGCACAACATGATGTAAGTAAGAGTCTTTGCTGTGATTATATGGTGTAGTGAATTTGGCACTTCAGAGTAATGAAATTCCCAATTGCACAGTTCTTATCTACAGCAGCACATAACCTGCAAACCTTGGGCAAACATCCTGTACAGGAAAATACTCTGCTGCCAACTCTGACGAAAGGAAGAAAAAAGAAAAAAAAAAAAAGACCCAAAAAAAAAAGCTAGTGCATGCGCACAGCTTTGTCAAGAAAATTAAAAAGGAAGGTGAAGGACATCTTTGTACTGCTTTTCTCAGTTCCTGCTGTCAGACAAGTCTGGAGAATTTAACCGTAGCCTAGGAAGAAAAAAAAAACAACAAACAACAGAAAGAACAAATTAACATTCACACCAAAAGATTAAATCTATTAAAATATCAAAAGTTCAAACTAGCTTTAAGATACCTTAAATGGGGAAAAAAATTTATTGATTGCTAGTTACCAGCAAGTTTTTTTGTTTAAAATGTTAATGGCAAAACATTAGTGCTCCACACAAAGTAACAGAAGTTGGTACAGGGCAATCCTAATGCACCAGTGCAAACCTCACTTCACATGTCAACATAGAAGACCACCCAGATTTTAAGCATTTTAACATTTCTTTTCCTTTTAGCTGTTTTTCAGATTTATTATAAAAAGCACAGCTTACCTCCTACTACATCCTAGCCTGACACCCAACTGTGTGTGGTTGTCTTTACGCTGTGCTGAAAACTTTGGTTAGGCAATACACTGTCAAAGTTAAAATCTAATGTTTCTCCATCCATAAGGTCATTACGGATAATTGACTCCATGTCACAGTCCAACCGTTCAATTAGCATGTCATCTAAGTCACTGGGAAGCTTCTCCTGGTGAAGGGAAACAATTCCCACCCTTCCGTAGCCATTGCAACTGTTAACAGGGGCATACGGGTTCATAGCATTCATCTGCATTGGGTGACTCATAGGCACTTGTAACGAAGTCTTCACTGTTGACAGGCGATTTAGACCTGATGTATGTGACATGGTGTTCACTGTGTGTGACAAGGCACGACCATTAACTGCAGGTGTTGGCTGGTTATGTCCTTGGTGAGGGCGGGCATTAGGGTTCATCATTTTGTTGTGGGGCGGTTGACTGCCATAAGTTGGCATCACCGAGTTAGCGACCATCAGCACACTTTGGCCCAGCGCCCTGCCACCAGCCTGGGAAACACCAGTGTCCACTGATGCCAAGATATCATTGTGCGGCGGAGAATCAGAAGTCAGTAACTCCTTCAGAAGTCCTGCGGGACAGTTATATTGGCTCATCGATCCATAGCTTGATTTACTGTCTTGAAGAGTCTGCATAGGAATCTGGGGCAAAGAGTTCATGCTAGCTTGAGCATATGTAAATTTCCTGTAGTCTGGATTTGGTGAACCTATACTTGTAGTCGAGGATGCAAATGAGTAACCTGGTGTTTGCTGCATCAGGGTAGCAGATGAAGACTGGGTTGACACAGTCATTGATGTATTAGGTGACAAGAGATTAAGATTATCCAAAAGATTTTCCATGTTCTCAGAATTACTCATCTCTGAAAGGCTGGGTAGAGTAGAAGTCATTTTGGTGGCTGATGATG